>NC_137943.1:34518570-35718570 GCF_963969265.1 Rhamphochromis sp. 'chilingali'
ACAGATTTAACAGTGTGAGATCAGGATTTCTTCACGTGTCTTAGATGTAGTGAGACTTTTAATTGCTTGGAAGAAACACCGGCAGAGAGAAGTGGGTGCATCTTCACCTGTTATCAGAGCTATCAGCTGGATGCTGCTACAGCCGCAGCCTTTACATGCAGCACTGAATAAGAAGACAGAACAGGATACGCACGTTTCACGGTCAGAATAAAGACACGATGTGTTCGCACAATCGAAACCACTCACTGTGCGCACACTCACTGTAACAGAGGTGAAAACACTGATTTCACAGTGAAAATTCAGCCTCACACATTAAACACTGATGTTCAGCAGACAGAGACGAGTCACAGAGGAAAACATGGCCGAACAAAAAGACGGTTAAATAAAGAAATGCAATTAAACCAGGAAACTGGTGAACCACTTCAGGTTGGGGTTAGCTAGAATTTTAGCCACATGCTAACCCTAAACCAAGAAAATAGAGCTGGTTATTCTTCAGATGAAGAGTCAAACAGACACTTTGGCCTCTAATGTCAGATTCCCACTTGGTAGTATGGAGGGGTGAATGTGAACGTAGCCATAAACCTATACCTGGTGGATGCTAACAGGTCTGTGCTAAAAGGAGCAGCTATGAAGATTAGCATCGATGCAAACATTCAGCAAAAGATCACTCTGGATGTTTGAGTCCACCAGGACTGAAGTCTGAGTCCGGAACAACGATCTTTATCCAGAAGAAGAAGAACACATGGCCCGACCTCAGTTCAGTTCAGTTTTATTTATACAAATACCAAATCACAACAACAGTCGCATCAAGGAGAGGAGCTTTATACTGTAAGCTAGACCCTACACTAATAACTACAGAGAAAAACCCAACAATCATATGACCCCCTATGAGCAGCACTTTGGCGACAGTGGGAAGGAAAAACTCCCTTTTAACAGGAAGAAACCTCCAGCAGAACCAGGCTCAGGGAGGGGCGGGGCCATCTGCTGTGACCAGTTGGGGCAGGGCCGGTGTCCTGCAGGTTTTAGATCTCACCTTGGGTCAACACACCTGAATCACATGATTAGTTCGTTACCAGGCCTCTGGAGAACTTCAGGACATGGTGAGGAGCTAATTTAGCCATTTAAATCAGCTGTGTTGGATCAAGGACATCTAAAACCTGCAGGGACACCGGCCCTCGAGGCCTGGAGTTGCCCACTCCTGGGTTGGGCTGAGAGAAGGAAGACAGGATAAAGACCTCAACATCACGGAGCCAGTCTGGATTACTTAAAGCACAGGTGTCGAACTCCAGGCCTCGAGGGCCGGTGTCCTGCAGGTTTTAGATGTGGCCTTGATCCAACACAGCTGATTTAAATGCCTCCTCAACATGTCTTGAAGTTCGCCAGAGGCCTGGTAATGAACTAATCATTTGATTCAGGTGTGTTGACCCAGGATGAGCTCTAAACCCTGCAGGACACCGGCCCTCGAGGCCTGGAGTTCGACACCCCTGACTTAAAGAGACACAAGGTCAGCTATAAACTGTATATAAAAGATGCCCATGCCCACTGTGATTGACTGATTTCAGAGTCCATGACATTAACAGTAATCAGCAGGTATCTGTGCGATGCACACGTGCAGTCTATGGATGCAGCCTGCTAACCAAGCTAGTTCACCTTAGCTTGACCCTCTCGTCCAAATATGGATACTCGGGGCTTCATTAAAACCACAGCAGCAGACAAAACATCACCGCTAAGGCTTCAAAATGTGAACTCCAACCAACAATGTGTAACGCCGGCCACATCCATCTTTTATTTACAGTCTCTCACTGAGACACAAGCTAACGTGGAGTGAAATCAGTTTTTACTCCACTGCTGCTGTTTAAAAAGAAGGACGTCACTTTGTTTGTTCACTATACATCAGTCAGAAACTCTGGGACACATTTTCTGTAATTTCAGTGTTTTTAACCGTCTCACATGTCTGACAGGCCCAGCTGACAGGCAGCATTCATGCTGAGCATTCAGAATTACTGCTGCTGATGTCACACCACATGTGAAACAAGCTGCAGGTTTTGGTTCTCTGTTCAGATGAACGACATCTGATGTTCTTGTCCAGGAGCGACAGCCTCACTGGCTGCTGGAGTTTTTAGTTTGAGTATCTGCAGAGCTGCTGCACGATTTCACTGCTGTTCCTAATAAAGTGTCTGGTGAGTGCATGTCTCCATTAGGTGGAAGTGGAACCTAAATTCTACCTCAGAGGAAACACAACAAACGGACAGTGGGTGACACAGAGTGGGTTTTACTGGAGAAACGGTGCGTTTGTGTGAAATCTGCTGCAGAGGAAACTGAAGCTTTCTGTCAGACTTTAAGTTTCAGCTGCAAACCAATTCAAACTGAAAGAAAACGTTTGCTTGCGTTGCGTTTGCGGGCTGCAAGCTGAACTGGAAGCAGCGCCTGCTTGTTGAAAACAGTCAAAAGAGGAAGTGATGAAGTCTCTGAAAGTTTGGCCTAAATTTAAAAACAGAGGAAGTAACGCAGACCGAGCAGCTCGGGTCAGGTAAGAAAGACACTGGGTGAAAATAAGAAGTCCAAGCTGCACCGATAACACATACCCAAACCAAAACATCTATTCTGAGTTCGTCTTCTTCTGACAACGACAGAAAACCTCTTAATGTTTCATCAAGCTCACATTTAGCTGCAGAGGAAGTTTCCACAGCGCTCACATGAAACTCTGAGCATTTACGTGAACTGCTCCTCTAATCCTCGGCGATTTCCTCTTTATCTGCGGCACAGCTTCAGTCGCTTAAAGCCTGCCCGTGTGCAAAGTTCAAGTTCATTTCAGCACATTCTTGTAAACTTTCTCTGCAATCACCTCTTATTATAACACCTTTGAAGCCGTCTCCTGATCTACAAGTGTGACGGAGCACAAAGCAGCCGACACAGGAGAAAAACCTCACCTACACTGATGTGCTAAACGTCACATTCTCACTGAAGTCTTTCTGCAGAGTCCCAGCTGGTAAATGTACTGATCTGCTGACAGATAGACCAGAATAATACACATGATACATTTATAAAAGTCTTTTCTTTATTTATCCTCAATCTGAGTCTGCTGCTCTGTTAATCTCTGAGAATATTCACAAGCTGTAAAGATATCCTCGATCATGTGTCGTGCTGTGCAGAAATAAATGAGATGTCAGAGTGTGAAGCTGCTTCTCTCTGCTTGGTGTCAAACTAAAGTTCCTCTTATGCTGAATGAACTGCGGCGGGTATCAGTGATTAAGTTGAATATAAAAACCAGTCAGACGTCCTGTTTTACTTCTTTAAAGTGCTAATAACGGAGTTTTCTGTTCGGTGTTTGGTCAGTTGGGAGCTAAGTGGGTGTTTAAAGCAGCTGAGCTAAAATTAACAAATCTTCCCCTCCATTAATAACTAACCCGCTGAAATGTGATGTTGTTTTAAGGAACATGTGGTTTGCAGAAAATTCTTTATGAGGAACCGTTCATCCCGACAGTTTGAAGCAGATTCGTTAGAAATGAGTGTGCGCTTCATTTTCCCCGCCAGGTCTTTACTTCAGACTCAGAGCAGGAAACTGAGCCTGTGATGTGGGGGAAACATCACTTTCTTTCAACCAACCACCAGCGCAGACGAGTCGCCGCCCAAACAAGCTGGACAGGGCGTGCCTACTGCAAGTACTGTATATAAAAGATGGAGGGCGGCGTTCTGAGTGTTGCATCCAACCAAATCTGATTAAGATCCTACACTCAGCAACACCGAAGCTCAGACTTGGTATTCTCTCAGTGCATTAACCTCACTGCAGTTACATTAGTGGTCAGATAATCTCACTAAAGCCTCCCACAACACAAACACAGTCCAGCAGTGAAGTTCAGGAACTCGGGTCAGCTGAGGTGAAGCTAAGTTTTGGTATCAGGCGGAAAAGTTTTAACATGAGAGTCTCACTGCTGGAGCCTCCAGTGGGCATTAGAGGAATTGCGGCACGTGGCACAGAAGAACCAGTCAACAAAAACAAAACTTGACATTAAGACGTTCCAAACTGACACGTTTCACAAAATTAGCAGCTTGACCCTGATGTAGACTTTGGTAATCCTGCACAGGTTTCAGGCTCCAAGTCTGTTTGGAGCAGGTGAATAAAGCTAACACGGGGCCAAAACAGCTCAAACTCTGAGAGAAACCTTTTCAGAGCATGTGGATGTGAACCACAAACAGCGAGACTGCTGGATGTTAGAGGATGGAGGAGTTATACAAGGATGGAGGCACAGAGGCTGTTTGTGCTGGTGTGAGGACAGTCTGAGGCTCTGGTTTGGCCTGAGGTACCAAAAACACTCTTTTACAGATTTTACACATTTACCATCAGAGAAAAGCATCAAACCCTTGAATCCTGACATTCAACGAGTTAAACTGAGAAAATGTTTTTCTCCTGAAAGCTTCACGACTAATTTACACTGTGCTGATAGTACCACTGTACTCGAGTATATCACTGCCTGCATTTATCTGTCAGTTACTGTTTGCCAGCACGAAGCTCTGCCACCATCAGTCCGTGCAGCAGCCACACCGAGCTGTGATCACCTGTCGGTGACTCTCAGCTGACATGAAACACAGGAGAGCAGAAATATTCAGGCAGAAGAGAACGAAATGACGACGACTCAAATGTCGAAGCATTTGCAATAAAACGCATCTGAGGTCTCAAAGTTCAGCGTCGCTGTGCACCAACTTATTTTTGCTTGGTGGTGATTCTAATTATACTTAAGTGAAACAGCTCGAACTTCCTCCAAACTCTGCTGATGTGCACATAAACCAGATTGTTCTGGTTAAAAATGTAGTTGTTTGTGTTTGCTGCGTGAGATGTTCCTCCCTGCTGGAGATTTGATCCAACATTCACTGTGAGATGGCTTCATTTAAAACGACTCAGAAAACATCATCTTACCCGCTTAAAGCAGCCGAGTTACACCAGCTGGTTTATTCAGTGTGCAGAACTGAAGTGACGTTAAAAGATATCCCAAAATAAAAGAGCTCGGCTTCAGACTACTCTAGGTCGGCACAAAAATGTGCCGACCTGTGAGTTACGTCGACTTAATGTAGAGAACAACGGCTAAAGAGCTCTGAGTTAAAGACTTTACACTAAATAAAGGCCGAGTTTGTGTCTCCTCCCAGGATCGAGCGGGACATCAGTCCGTGAGGTGAAGGTGTTAACCGCTGGACCGCAGAGGCACGACAAGTCATACAAATCATGTCTAAATATTAGACACTGGTATCAACTAATGCACTTCACATCACCTAAAACCAAACACTGAGAAGTTGGCTTTACTTAAAACATCAGTAATGTCAGCGTCATTGAGTCATAGTTACTTATATTTACTTAAGTACTTAAGGGTCGAAAGTTACATCTGCTTAATATAGAATCAGTTAATATGACTTTCGTTTTTACAGCTAACGAAGAAACTCAAACACTGAATACAAGTAAACCTCAAACGTTTGTATATTTTAAGTTTAAAGCAGTTTATTAAACTTTATTTCAGGACATTTTCTAATAAAATAAACTCACTGCCTCAAAAACTGACTTAAGCTCACTTTTAGAGGTGCGAGTTAAACTAGCAGGTTAGTAAATTTAGGAGAACATAAGTTGAAGCTCATCAGCTGGGACACTTTACACAGATAAGAGAGTTTATATCGTTTCATAATCTGCAGCTGGTGTTTTGGTGAAGATCAGTGGATTGAACGTGTCTGCTGTTTGATGGTTGTCAGGTTTTACGCCCGTGTTTGATAAATGAAGCTCAAACACAGCTTTAAACAGTAAGAGTTTAACTGGATTCCATCAGGATCCATAAACAGTGATGTGCAGCTGACACGGAGCTGCTGTGCAGTAAACACGGAGTCGGCCATGATGATGCTGACAGTTTCACTCATCAGTGCGCGCTTCTCCTTTCTCCTCCGCACTTTCAGCGGAGACTCTGCTCCTCTTTCAGGGAGTCTCAGAGCTGTGAGCCCGCTTCAGGAGCTTCGTCTGCTGCGTCAAACTGTGATCACAGAGCTCCTCGCGCCGCCCGACAGTCGGGCTGACCGGAAGCAGCGCGTGCCAGCGGCTCCGGCTCTGTCTGCGTAAAAACGCGTAACCGAGCGGCTCGTTCCCCGCGGCACACACACGCCGCTTCGCCCGGAGCGCCACGGAGCTCCAGATTGGCGCTGAGGCGCATTTGAGCCGTGATCCGCGGACAGAGGCGCTGCGGCTGCAGGAAGAGGAACTTTTTACCCTGCGGAGTTTTTCTCGGAGTCTGCAGATTGCAGGACCTGACATGTCTGATCTGAGACCAGGATCCACCCAGAGCACTGGTCGCCCCCCTCCTCCCTGCAAATCCACCACCACCCTCCCTCTCCCCACAACACGGCCCCCCTCTGCCCTCCTCACCTTCACTGATAGCTGATCGATAGCTGCGGATCGATGCCGTGCGTCCGGGCTCCGGTGTGTCCGCGGTGGTCCAGGTGTCTCCCGGCGGTCCGCCTTCTCTACATGCTGCGCGAGTGTGAACCCGGAAAACAACCGCGCGGCACTCCGTTAACTATAAAAGGAGTGATTTCCTCAGGAGGAACTGAGCGAGCAGCCAATCAGCGAGCCGTGACGGCAGCAACTGCAGCTGCAACCTCACGGTCGACCGACGGAGGCAACCCGAGCTCCGGTGCAACTAAAACACAAAAGCAGAGCCTCGAGGCACGAGTCTGCGCACTGCTGCAGTCTCACAAACACCAGGCATCACCAGAAAGTAGCTCCACGGGTTTTATATCACAACCATCGTCACGGAGACGTCACAGCAGAGTTATAACAACTCCAGGCTGTCCGAAGAAATCATAAAAACATCGTTTCCGTCAGTCAGCCGCGTGTTTGTGTCTCTGCTGCGCACACGAAACACTCTGCATCCATCACTCCACAAAACTTATAAAACACACAGTAACTACAGACTCGTTTATGGCATCATGTGTTTTAATCTCTGTGCTCTGATTGGTAAATTCTTGGTCAGTATTTTATTATTTTATTCTATTTTATCTTATTTTATTCTATTGTTTTTCTTCATCTTTGCTGCTCTCAACTTTGAAATGTCCACTTCCCACGCGTGGGACTAATAAAGGTTTATCTTGTCTCAATAAGAAGTCTCATTTACAATATCACAGCTGTCCTGAATATAAGCAGGCAGCAAGACGCTGATGCTGAAATCTGTCCACAAATTTCGACTGACTGTTCGGTGTGTTTGAATCTTTAATGTGTGTTCATAGCCTGACCACGGATCCACCAATCAGAGCATAAACAGATGAAACGTAAGAAAGAACACGTTACAGAAAGTCTAGAGGAACTATATAAGCTATAAGTTCACAGCGTGGAGGTCTTGGTTGGTGGTGTCTGTGTGGCCTGTTCCCCTCCCACACTGCAGAGACGTGCTTGTTAGCTCAGCTGGTGAGCTGTGCAGGGTGTAGCTCGCCTTCTGCCTGTGACAGCTGGGATGGACTGATGGACGCTACATGTCAAAAAGCTCCACAAGAATCTAAGTTCATCTTTAAATAGCACAACAAGGCACCGTGGGCGGTGTGGTGAAGCAACTTTTTCATAATATTCCATAAACTATATTTGAAAACTATTCACTTGGTATGTTTTTGCAAATCAAAAGTTTGCAATTTTAATCATTTTCAACTGTAACGTCCGTTTTCTTTTCTTAACCACGATTCCAGTTCCAGGGTCACGATTAGCTGGAGCCTCATAGGCTGACAGCTGGGTAACACCTGGATGCTCATTTTCACCTAAATATCATATAACCACATGCTGTGTCACATGATCCACTTTAAATGACTCTCTTTGCTTTGTGTCTCATTTAGTTTTATCCTAATTTAAACCTCATCCTCCTCTCAGTCGTCTGTAGCCTCTGCAGGACTTTACACTCATTCTCCTTAAACAGCAGACATTTTGCACTGTAATGCATAACAGTGACCACAGCTGACGGGCGATAAAGTGTCAGCACAGATGCCTTTTCTTTCAGTTTCACACAGTGACACAGAAATGTTCACACTTGTTGCCTTTTTAAAGTTTGGGGTGAGCTGGTGGACCCAGACTGAGAGGCAGAGGAGGAAGTTGCAAGCAAGAGGTGGCAGACGAGGAGGAAGAAGAGGAGCAGGATGAAGAAAAACACTGTTCGAACATGTTCTTGTTGATTAATGAGACTGAGTAGGGCAAAGAGTTCAACCCACTCAGATCCTCTGTGGTCACGATAATGAAGAAGAAAAATAGCTCATGAAAAGCAGAAAAAGCCGGAAGACTCAAGAGTGTCAATTCAGTTCTGTTCAGTTTAATTCAGCTTGATTGAATTTTATTTGTGTAACACCAAATCACAGCAGCAATTGCTTCAATGCACTTTATATTGTAAGTTAAGACCTTATAATAATAGAGAACAAGCCCCAGAGATCACATGACATCATATGAGCAAGAGTTTGGCAACAGTGGGAAGGAAAAAACCCTTTTAAAAGGAAGTAATCCCCAGCACAACACGGCTCAGGGAGGGGCGGTCATCTGCCATGACAGACATAATTCAGTACTTTGTATGTGAGGAGCAGGATTTTAAATTCTGGATTTAACAGGAAGCCAAAACAGGAGAAATCTGCTCTCTCTTTCTAGTCCCTGTCAGGACTCTTGCTGCAGCATTTTGGATCAGCTGAAGGCTTTTCAGCGAGTTTTTTGGACTTCCTGATAATAATGAATTACAGTCGTCCAGCCTGGAAGTAATAAATGCATGAACTAGTTTTTCAGCGTCACTCTGAGACAGGATATTTCTAACTTTAGAGATGTTGCGCAAATGGAAGAAAGCAGTCTTACATATTTGTTTAATATGTGCGTTGAAGGACATGTCCTGGTCAAAAATGACTCCAAGGTTCCTCACAGTGTTACTGGAGGCCAAGGTCCAGAGTAAGAATCTGCTTAGATACCATATTTCTAAGCTTTTCAGGGCCGAGTACAATAACCTCAGTTTGATCTGAATTAAGAAGCAGAAAGTTAGCGGCCATCCAGGTCTTTATGTCTTTAAGACATTCCTGCAGTTTAACTCATTGGTGTGTGTTATCTGGCTTCATGGACAGATAGAGCTGGGTGTCATCTGCATAGCAGTGTAAATGTATGCTATGTCTTCTAATGATGCTGCCTAAGGGAAGCATGTATAATGTAAACAGAATTGGTCCTAGCACTGAACCCTGTGGAACTCCATAATTAACCTCAGTGTGTGAAGAGGACTCTCCATTTACATGCACAAACTGGAGTCTATTAGATAGATATGATACAAACCACTGCAGTGCAGTACCTGTAATACCTACAGCATGCTCTCAGTCTGTTCTCTGCTGAGTGAGTCTTCTCAGCAGTGACCCTCAGAGGCTGAAAAATAAAACACCAACACCAGCGGCTCCAGCAGGGACTTCCATGTTCAAATTTTACAGCAGAAATAAGCGTGTTCACAGCCTGATACTTTTCTTTGTCTTTATAGATCATTTTCTCCTTCATAACATCTACACAAGTGTCATAATTTTTATAACACAACTGTTTAAATTGCATTAAGGCTTAAAGTTTGTGCTTTTAGGGGTGTGTCTGTTTCCTTTTTATGATCTGAATTCTTTGCTTGATTTTAGTTGTTTGAGATTTGAGCTTGTTTCAAAGTCTGAAGAGAGCAGGTGTGAGCTTCCTCCTCACTTTTCAAATAAAAAGCTACGTTTTTCTGTTTCTAAAGATGTAAGAGTTTCAGATTCTTCTTTTATTAACTCCCAATTTTAATTGTTTAATGATTTTTCTAAATATGTCCAGTTTATTTATCCTATATACGTCGCTTCATTAGCTTGATTTGCGAAGTCATAGTTTTACCTCAGCTCATAATTGTGCCTTTAAGTTTCATTTTTGGAAGGAAGTAAAAAATACAGATGCAGGGCAGAGATAAGAAAAGTCAGCAGTGCTATTTTTATTGATGTGTGTTGACCCGTAGTGATAACAGTGTAATAGAATAAAGCTTAAACATGACAGTGTAATATATTAGTGAAGGTCACATTTTTATTTGAGTGTCAGCCTTTATTTTCTGATTGCTTTTTAAATACTTTTATATGATTGTTATTAGTCATTATTCTGACTAGTATTGGTTTAAAATGTGGAACTAACTTTTTCTCATCCTTTAGAGGAAGGTGAGTGAACATGTCCAGTTTGTGTGCACAGCAGCAGGATTTTGATGTTAATTCCTTGAACTCTGTCGCAAAATTTCTTCTTGAAAGCACAACGGAAACATTTCAGTGGCTGACTTCACTGTGTTCAAACCACGGAAACAAAGACTTGAGTGAACTTCAGTGTGAAAATAACCGTTTTATGTGCAGCAGGTGCTCCTGCGGTTTGAGGAGCCGCCGACACCCCGGAGCTCTGCTGCCCTCTGTTGCCCCCTGCTGCTCAGGACCGGCATCACTGCATCCGTGAGATCAGACGCTGTAGTCTGTCTTTACCTCTTATAACTTTGTACTTTATAGCTCACAATCCTTCTTGCTTTTATTTTGTAGATTATGGCAAAAATGAAAAGCGAATCCTTAATTTCCATCCTCAGAACTTTGGGTGGGTTTAAAACATTTTATTATCTTTAAATATATATACATAGAGACTATGCCCCAATACTCTTAAAAACTACATTTCCCAAGTTACCCCCAATCCCGGAAACGCGTCATCACTTGCGACCTTGTCTTCTTCACTTGGTTTTCTAACAGGCGGAGAGGACGAGCATGGCGAATAAAGATCCCGGGGTGAGTGTTTGTGAGTCTCCCGTTTAAACTCGGCTTTAAAGGGAAGTTTTCTGCCTTCAGCTCAGGTTCAACCGCTCCGGGTTTCCCGCGCTTTGCACGCACCTGGGTGACATTTTAAAAGCTTTTAGGTCTGACACGTGAGTCTGATGTAAGCAGGTTTACACTCGAAACCATGTCAGCCAGGTTCCATCCAGCCTGACGGCACTAATGAGGCACAGGTGAGGCCGTGAGAGCCACTCGATGCCGGTTAGCTAGCTTTACACTCAGGTAGAGAGTGGGAGTCGAACATGACGCCGGGGTCCCTTTAAAACTCTCTCAATTATGAAATAATTGACTTAACACATGTATACGCATTAGAAGTAAATTCACTGAAAATATTGCAAGTTTCTAGAAGCAGTTACTTAATTCTGCGCATGCGTAACACACTCAGGTGCATCAGGCGTGCAGGCAGGTGAGTCTGCAGTCCCTGATGTTACACAGGCTAATTAACCCGCAGCTAGCGCATCAAACCAAAGACGCTGCTTCTCTTTAAGTCGAGTTATGTTTTGTGCTTTTTGCATGAGCCGAGTTTAAACTTAGTCCTTAAAGTTCAGACAGGTGATCAGACGTGTCCAGCCTTGTGTTATTAGCATCCTTGTTGCTTTTTTAAAACAGTTTATTTTTAGAGAGAATCTGAGCGTCCTCTAACGAGGTTTCTGTGGCGGGTACATGCAGGCCTTGTAGATATACAGGGAGGGGGGTTGTCCACTCGGAGTCAAGGTCACTGAGTTTTAACCATGAGTGTCCTGCGTGAGCGAGCACGGGGAGATTTACTGAAATCCTTGTGTTTCAGGGTTTTCTGCAGCAGCTGCGGCAGATCGCAGGCAGGATGTCTTCAGGACCTCGGGGCGCAGGACTCGGCTTGAAGCTGCTGATTGGTGCTGGAGCTCTGGCTTACACAGTGAAGGAAGCCACATACACAGGTAACCCCCAGTCACTGTGAAAGCATGAATATTCAGCACAGCTGGGGCTCTGATCCCTGACACTCTCACTCTCCTGGAGTAATCTGTCATATTTAGTGTGACAGTTCTTTAGAGACCTTTTATCAAAGCGTGTCTGTGGTACAGGCTCGAAGCTCGATTCTGTCCTTCATTGATACAAAACACGGGATTGCCTGCAGCTGCTCTGCAAGTTTCCAGCTTTGATTAAGGAAAAGTGGAGTTGGGCTGCAGTTGTTACCCAGCCAGACACAGACGGAGGATGATGTAAATTCTGCGTCTAAAGGTGGTCGGCTCAGGCTTGTGAAACAAGAAGTGATTAAATACGTACAAAGTATTTACTCACTAAATGGTTTTTAGCAGGCAGCCACACAGTCTGCTCCACCTGCAAGCACTGGTGCTAACAGCCTGTTTTTTATTATATGAAAAACTTTTAATGTTTAAAGCTCAGCAGGATGGAAATGGGCCTTTCCTGTATCTGTGGAACCTTCAGGCTGATGGTGGTAAAAGAGAAAATCCACAGCTTTGTGCTTGTATTAGTTTTCATCTTGTTTCACGAACTACAATCTAAAACATCTTCACTGTTTAATTAAAGTCTTTCATGTTCAGATCCATGTTTTATATTTTTATTAGAGCAGCTTAGCTGGAGTCCCAGTTCGCAGGCCTCGGTGCTCCTCAGCTGTCTGTAAGAAGCTGTTTTACCTTCACTTAAAGCCAACTTCTGTGCGTGAGCTGACCACGTTTACAGTAAGGTCTCTCTATGACATCATCAAGGTCCAAGAGCAGGAAAAAACTGCGTGAAACTGAGTATTTAGAGCAGTCTGAGCTTTAGACTCAGGTAGGGCTGTGCGATATGACCAAAGTCTCATATCCCGATAAAAGACATTTATCGTCCTGACAACGATATAAATCACAAAAATGTAACATTTTCTGTCAATTCTGTGAATCTCGGGCAGCTCGACTTGTGTGAAGTGTTTCCAGCTGGGCGTCGTGTAGCTGGAGTCGAGTGTTTTAACCGGTGCATGAAACATTTTTAGACATAAGTCGTAACGGCCGCCGTTTTCTTTCAAAGTTTGAGTCTAAGGTTTATTCTTTAGCACCTGGCGGCTCTTTGTTGCTTCTCCTCCGTAAACACTCTGCATCTTTCACGTGATTCAGTTTATTCTGAAAAGTCTCAACAGGATCTTGAGCTTTATTGTGAAAGGTTTACGTGGAAAACAAACAAGCGGACAGCGGAGCCACTTGATGGTGTTACCGTCGTCGTTGCTAACGACAACGCATAAAAACAGGCGCTTGTCCGTCTGTAGTGTGGTTATATTAAATATAAGAGAAAGAGAGAACTTTAAGAAATGAATGTAGCCACTGCAGTGACGTAGTTTATTTTACGACACCACGAAACAAAAGAGCGTGATAAGAAACGACGTTTTTATATCGTCATCTGATATATATGGTTATATCCAACAGCCCTACTCTCAGGTGTTACTGACCACATGTTAAACTTTGGTCACGTTAACGTGAACGTCCACCTCTGGACCAGGTGAAGGTATCAGAAGTTTGTTTTAATCTCTGTGTAACAGGCTGAAGTGTCAGCAGCGATGTCATTCGCATCGTTGCTGTGACGTTCACACAGCAGAGAGGTCTGTGCTGACAGATCTGTTTGTGGTTCATGTTCCTGAGTGGGAGCTTCAGGCCGGTGGAAACGGCTCCGTCAGTTTAGCAGAAACTGAAGAACAGAGCTCAGGGTTCAGTCTGAGGTTGGTCTCCTGTGTGCAGTGGAAGGAGGTCAGAGGGCCATCGTCTTCAACCGGATCGGAGGGATGCAGATGGACACGGTGCTCGCCGAGGGACTCCACTTCAGGTACGAGTCCACACCCACACTGTTACCATAGCAACCAGCTCGTACTGACTGACAGGTGACTGATGCTGCGTGTTGGCTCATATTAATGGGCGTGGCTGTTTGGAGGTGTGGGCGGGACTGTAAAACTATGGAACGCCAGGACTGCCATAATGAATTAATTAAATACACCATTAAATAATTAATTAAATGTGGCAATAATTAATTAAAATTGGAATTAATTAATTAAATAAATAGTTATGACACATGTAATTAATTATTTATGTATTTCACATTTTAATTAATTATTGACACATTTAATTAATTATTGACACATTTAATTAATTATTTATGTATTTCACATTTTAATTAATTATTGACACATGTAATTAATTAATTATTGACACATTTAATTAATTATTTATGTATTTCACATTTTAATTAATTATTGACACATTTAATTAATTATTGACACATTTAATTAATTATTTAATGATATATTTATTTATTTCATTTTGGCAGTCCTGGCGCCTGGCTCTCGTCATGAAATAATTTTATCTGTCAGCCTCACCCATCAAACTCAGGGGGCGGGGTTAACGCTGCCCATGCAGCTTCTCTAACATTTGATTGGTTGCCGTGCAAAGTAAGTCAAAACAGGTCGATCCTAGAAAATCGATTGCTTGTGTAGACTTGGGGCAGCCAGTTATCCCAGAATGCAGATCAAATCACAAGCAGCAATGGTGGTGGTGTAGTTTTAAAATACCCCGTTTTTCTGTCACCAGCTACACTTTTAACAGTGTTTTAGCCGCGAATGTCGCGCCGTAATCTTCACATGTCTGGTCAGGTTGTCAACATAGAACATGTTTGCAAAAGTGCTCAGATGTTTTCAGAGATTTCACTAGCTCTGCTAACAGTTAGCATGCAGAGTGCACCGAGGGGGTTACGTTAACCGGTTTGTTTACATATTCCACTCTCCGTGTTCCACATGTTGCATTCGCAGATTCTCATTTTCACCGAACGATCGTCTCTTTCCGCCTGGTCTTGTGTCTCTGTGCTTCTGTAACATAAAGAACGAGCTGACATTTTTCTCACGAAACCAGCGATCAGCTCAGCAGACCCTCAGTTTACCTGCATGCATCCTCCTCCTCATCTGTCAGCTGTTTAACACCTGCTGCTAATTCAAGAAACACGCCTAGTTACCTGGTGATAGTCACAGTTTAACTGGGCAGCCGGTGCTCGATATAAAGCAATGTCAGCGCATTTTTCTGCACAAGATAAGTAAATATAGTGTTTTCCCCGAGCGCAGAGCTGCTGGAGCTTGTTTCCTTACAGAGCACTTTATAGGCGAACAGCTTTATCAGCGGCTGATGTCCAATCACCGGCACACAGCTTTCAAACCTCAGCTGAGTTTTAGCTCTCAGTGGTTAAACGCTGGACTTCATTCACTCAGGTTCTGTCTGTCGGGTCACGTTTACTTCGCTGTTTTATTTACAACTGAGCAAATCGGTTTGGCTGAGGTTAAAGTTACGTTTCATAACTGCATAGTTTCACAGACGTTTAATGGTTCACTGGCACATGTGTTAGACTGAACTATCATCTAAATATCATCTGTTTTTTAATAGTTATTTAACTGTATTCTAAGCACCAGCTGTCTGTTAGAATGTGATTTTTTTTTTCTCTCTCTGTTGGCAGAGGTATAAAAATGCGCAGGAAAATCTGACATGCATGGCGAACTTCACCGACGATATTTAGGGAGGAATAAACACACATCAAACATAAATGAACCATTTGCCTGTCTCCATAATTGAGAGCATTTTCTCTTCTTATGTCAACACTCTCTCTCTCTCTCCCTCTCTCTCTCTCTCTCTTTTTTTTTTTTTTTTTTTTTGCTTTTTCGGTCATGTTATGTTTACCTGTCAAAGGTTTGTTACAAACTATGAAACACATTGTGCAGACTTCTGGATGTTAGAAGAAAACTAATACTGCTCATGAATGAGACTAAAGGCAGGAAGGTGTCCTTTAAAACTAAACATGTTAATAGGACCTCCCTGTTTATATCATAGTTTATGATATAGCACGTGTATTTCAGTAATAGCCTGCTGAGGCCACTATACGTGCTGGCCTCATATCAAATGTGAAGGCAGACTGAGTCTATGTTTGACGTTTTTTATATCTAATCTTCCTTTTCAAACATTTAAACAGCAGCGAGTCTGCAGCTGAGGGAATACAAATTCAAATTGTCGGAACAGGTTTGCTCGTTTCTTGGATTCATTTGGTGATTTATTAAATGTATAACTGTTATTCTAATCTGCTGCTGAGTCTCTTACACTTTTCTTTATGCTGTATATTTTCACGTCTCTGGAATAGTTGGCAGTTAGATAGTCAGCTGGGAAACTTTGTGTTAACTCATGGAGCTGAGGATATCGTGGATATGCTGACCTCGCTGCGTGGTGTACAGAGCGAGGTCAGCATGATTAATATTCACAATAAAAATATTAGCCGAACATCATGAAGTCTGTATGTGTTTCATAGTGTCGAACAACCTTTGTACAGTTAAAGCCAGCAGTTACTACATGACGGAAACACCAACGTTATCTCTTTTATGTGTTTATACACAGGTCACGCTGATTACTGAACAAAAACCCAAAGATCAGATGTTAAACAGATTTATTTGCTCTCTCTCCTCCTTAAACATGTTTTTAATGTTAGTTATAATTCAGAATTGGCGACTGAAACACGTAGGACACATAAGAACATCAGGAAATAAAACACCGATAAATATAACCTCAGTAAAAGAAGTCAGCGGGGGTTACTACAGCTGTGTACCGGGGCCTGCGCTTTGTCGGTGGGATTGCTTGCGAGGCGAGCGGGTCTATCCCACGCTTTGCCGTGAGACTGGGCAGACGTCTCCGAAATCATCGAAGCACTTTTGCAAAGAGGCTGTATCTTGACAAACCGACCAGACACATGAAGATTAAACCACTACATTCTCGGCTAAAAAAATATTAAAACGGTATTTGGTAACACACAAACAGGGTTTTTCAAAGCTCAGTTCTGTTAGCTTCCACATGCCGGTTGTTGTGTGCTAGAAACAATGGCCACCAGGCCAAAGCAATGGTTTTGACTCGATCAGCGTTAACCCCGCCCCCTGAGTTTGATGGGTGAGGCTGACAGATAAAATTATTTCATGATGAGAGCCAGGCGTCAGGACTGCCAAAATGAAATAAATAAATATATCATTAAATAATTAATTAAATGTGTCAATAATTAATTAATTAAATGTGTCAATAATTAATTAATTACATGTGTCATAACTATTTATTTAATTAATTAATTCCAATTTTAATTAATTATTGCCACATTTAATTAATTATTTAATGGTGTATTTAATTAATTCATTATGGCAGTCCTGGCGTTCCATATAAAACAGTCAGAAAGTGTTTTAATTCTCTGTTTCACTGCTCCGTGTGCTCTGTTTCTAAATCTTTATCAGCGGCTCCTCGATACATCTCAGGCTCTCTAATCTCATTTTCTAAATTTGACCTTTTCTGAGTTGATTTATGAAAATAGTTTTTTCCTTTTGGAGTTTAACGGATCAGTGTTGGTTAGGCAGCAGGCTTTTCAGGGCCAAACAGTCGTCCGACTTTCTTCCTTTCCATGAAACGGCACTAAAAGAAGTCCTGCAGAGTAGATGGACATGAACATGAAGGTGCAGCCCCCAACACCTGAGGATTCCAGCATTAGTTTAATAAAAACGATTTACGGATGCAGAAAAAACAGATCAGCAAACTAACTGATGTGATTCTGTGTCTGTCTTCAGGATGCCCTGGTTTCAGTATCCCATCATCTATGACATCAGAGCCAGACCCAGAAAGATCTCCTCTCTCACTGGAAGCAAAGGTCAGACGCCTCCGTCGTATAACTGAAGACCGTCTGTGGACGTGTTTGGTTTTAGAGGAAAACGAGTCCAGTTTTCAGTCCTGCAGCCTCGAGGACACATCAGGTTGTCCTCCAAGTCTTAGATTAAGCTTTTAATCATTAAGTGTCAGTAAAGCTGCTTCTCAGCATTGTTGGAAACTCCACAGGTGCAGCTTCATGTTTTCATGTGTTTACAGACACTTCACTGTTTTCATATAACAGCTGGTTGGTTTCAGATAATCAATGAAACAGTAGATCGATATGTTCAGTCAACAGTTTGGAGACTTGGAATAAGCCTATAAACTATAAGAACATACCCACAGATGGCCCCAGTACGTTACTGGGGCCATCTGTGGGTTATTTCACATAAAAACAAAGCTGGTTTAGCTCGCTGACGAATCCGAGGTGTGAATGGAGCCTGTGCAAAATCATGAGCTTCAAACAAGTGCAGTCGTGTGAAGCTCAGCAGAGATACGGCTGGTTAGTCAGCAGCTGTCACAGATGTTCAGCTTCTGACTGGTTCTGTCTCAGACCTGCAGATGGTCAACGTCTCCCTGCGAGTTCTGTCCCGGCCGCTGGCGTCCAACCTGCCCGTCCTCTACCAGCACCTGGGACAGGACTACGACGAGCGCGTGCTGCCCTCCATCGTCAACGAGGTGCTGAAGAGCGTGGTGGCCAAGTTCAACGCATCGCAGCTCATCACGCAGAGAGCGCAGGTACGAACACGCCCCCAGAGCGGCGCGCTTAGTTTGAATCTGTTTAGCCCTTTAAGACCTGCCATAGAACCAAGTCAGTGATCTTTATATTCTTACATGCTGTGGAGCCATTTGTGGGAGCATTTCAAGTTGCTTTACATCAATACAACCGTTACAGCCCAAATTTTAATAATATGTCTGCATTAAGTCCACAGTAACTACAAAAAGTGCAAAAAAGTGCAATAAACTACAAAAAACTTGAAAATCATTTGTTCTTTTTACATATATTTCTAGTTAGAGAAATTTAAGAGGCTTATCCCTCAAAACTGTAAATACAAAAAAGTTTCCAACCACAGAAAGTTTATTTTGAGTGTCTGCATAGTTTTATTTTTGAAATACACCAAGTTTTACATACTGCAGGAAAAACAAATAATTATTATAATTATAAACCAGCACGTGCATCAAAAGAAACTATTTCCAGCTCTGCATCACAGAAACGACACAGAAAAGCATGAAGTCAAACACGAGTTTTAAAAACACCAGTTTAGGCTCAGAAGACCCGGAAGGTAAAAAACTACATTTTCCGCGAAATGACGTCACTTCGGGTTTCGGGCAGGTCATGGCGGACGTGCGATCGTTCCAACGTAGGAAGTGTTTTGAACAGCTGATCGGCAAAGTGTGTTTCTGGAATATTCTGTTTTTGTTGCTGCAAGTGCTTTTTATGCTGTTTTTGCAAAACTATGTGTGGAAGGAAACTGTGACCGAGCACAAGCTGATGGCGTAAGATGTAAGTACAACTCCTCCAGTTTCATGTGCAAAAACAATTATTGCGCTAGCTTAAGTGGTTCCGGTTCTACAGGGATTTAAAAATAGTTACGCAAAACGGAGCGTGCTGCTCTGCCCGGCTTTAAAGGGTTAATCACGTGTGGTGATGTGGGGTCACACACAGACGCACCTGAGGAGGATCTCAGTCCAAAAAACAAAATAATTATATTATGGAAGCTGTTACATCACATTATTTCTCTGCGGGTCGCCTGTGCCTCTTCGTCTGATAACCCAAAGCTGGGCTGCAGTTCAGTGCGGTGGTTGTTCCAGAGGTCCTTAGACCTCCGAGGTGAGGCACCCCGACTGTTCCCCGATCAGATACCTGAACCAGCTCAGCTCGTGGAGGTGCAGCTCCACTCTGAGCTCCCCTGGGTGTAAGCTCCTTAGAGTGTCTGAGAGCTCAGCTCAGACGCCCTGTGGAGGAAGCTTATTTTGGCTGTTTGTGTCTGCGACCTCGGCCTTTCAGCCGGGGTCATGACCTCAGGGGAGGCTTGGATCCTGGTGCCACTGGTAACCTGAAAGCTTCACTGTCTGGTTCAAGCTCTGTGCACCATTACGCTCTGGTGCTACACTGTGACACTGACCATGAGCAACACTGTGGGAACGACTCACCCTATCCACAGCTGTGGAGTGTTCCTGCAGGGGACCAGTCAGAAGTCCTGACTGGTCCCTGCAGCTCGACATAAATTGAATATTTCAGAGTTCTTGATGATCACTGTTAGTGATCTGACACTGAGGTCTGTCTGACTCCGTCTCCTGCAGGTTTCCATGCTGATCCGCAGGGAGCTGTTTGAGCGGGCCAAAGACTTCAACATCATCCTGGACGACGTGGCCATCACCGAGCTCAGCTTCAGCCGCGAGTACACGGCCGCCGTGGAGGCCAAACAAGTCGGTGAGTGAAGAGTTGCTCAGTCTTTGTCCTGCAGCCACATCGGGCTGAATTTCTGACCCCGGGGACTCGATGATTACTGCGTCCACCTGACGGCTGGTTTTTCATCAGCGTGTGGAGAATGAAATGATTTCAGTTTATTGGAGACTCACTGTGACCTAAAGCTAAATATGTACATTACCCAGATTAAACCAGAGTGGTGAGCTTATAAAAACAGTCACGTAAAAGGTCGTTGGCCTGCTGGGTGAACGATTGTTGTTTGTTCCTCTTCAGCCCAGCAGGAGGCGCAGCGAGCTCAGTTCTATGTGGAGAAGGCCAAACAGGACCAGAGGCAGAAGATCATCCAGGCCGAAGGAGAAGCTCAGGCCGCCAAGATGGTGAGCTCCGCTTTGGAGGGACATGTCTTTAAGATGAATCACTTTTTTAGATCAAAAAAACAAATGAAATCTACAGAGTCACAGTGTGTGCCACAGCAGCCCCTCCAGACCGCCGTCTGAGACTCTGAGACTCAAACGTTTGGTTCGTTATAACATTCAGAGCTGAAAAACCTTTCAGATAAAATTATTGAGCCTAATGCTGTCGTTATAATTACCGGATGAAAATAAACAAGTTTCTAGCAGAGAGGAGCTGCAGGAGTCGCTTTTTCAAGAAGCTCATTCATTAAACGTCAGCAGGTGATGTGTTCGTAGAGGAGGCCTCCGGCTGTGGCAGGTTCAACAAAACCTCAAACCCAAGTCAGAGATTACAGCTTCTCCCTGGTAACTCAGACTGACAGATCTGACCAATCAGCGGGCGATTAGAGGTATCTGAGGAATATTAACAGGACACGAGAGCAGCGCTGCAGCAATCAGCACCTCTGAGCTCAGAAGTTCACGTTAATCACTCGTTTGTAGGTTTATCACAGAGAAACTTCAGTACATGTAACGTCTGTCACGTCACTGAAAGCAGCATAAAACACATCAGGGACTGAGCATGCTCACTGTAACCTCATTTATGACAACGCATCACACTTATTAGCTCATCAGGTAATGTGGCTCTTCCAGCCCGGGCTGTGGGTCCGGCAGCGTCACCCACACGTTCGTGTTTCCTCGTTTCAGCCTCTGATCAGAGACGTGAATCTTTGTGCTGGTGGTGCTTTCAGCTGCTTCTTATCCCAGTCAGGTCCCCACAGTGGGCAGCTCCTCCGGAGTTTGCCTTCCTGACACAGCCCCAGTGGGGTGCGTCTCCTCCTGGGATCAAACCAGGAATCTTAGACTTGCAGATCTCAGGCGTGAGGAAGCTGAGACTGAGTCCATGTAAAGCCTCAGACGACCTCTGAGCAGCAGTTTGGATGGCAGTGTGAGAGCAGCTGTTTCCAGCTGTTGTTTTTGTTAAACATCTGCAGTCATTCAGCGCTTTCAAGGATTTTTACGAGTTGGTATCCAAAAACAAAGCGAGTGTGCTTCAGTAAAATCCAGCGCTTGTTGCTCTGTGAGCTCGCTCACCTCAGCCTGTGAGAACCAGAAACACCTCAAACAAACACTTCATCCAAAAATGTGCTAATTGTTTTCTCTGCACGTCAACGTGCGTGCGAAGCCGAGCGGCGACACGCCCGCAGCGTCGATCCCGCTCGTCGTTGGAGCGCTGGGAGTGGCTCGCTCGGCCCGCCGCTCGCTCTCCTGCAGGTGCGTAGCGCTCACTAACAGCCTGTTTCTGTCTGCTGCAGCTGGGCGAGGCCGTGACCAAGAATCCAGGTTACCTGAAACTCAGGAAGATCCGGGCGGCGCAGAACATCGCCAAGACGGTAGGAAACACGACCCGCACCATGTTCGTCTGTTTGACACGTCTTAACCCTCAAAGCCTGAAACAGAATCCCACAAATAAACACAGTCGCAGTTCTCCTCTGCGTACTGTCCCTTTAAAAACGCACAAACAAGCACAAACCCCCGTCCCAGACTCCACCCTGCTGACACTGAAGCAGGGGAGAGGAGCACCAATGCTTTTTGTGTGAGTTGAACGAAACCTCAGCAGAGCCGAGAGTCGTGCGCCGCCGATGAACTCGTCACATCACGATTCTCTTTAAACCAACAGGTTTAAATGTAAACTCGTCAGGTTTCTCAGTCGGACCCTCCTGTGACTCCTCGTGGTGGAGAATAAACAAAGTGAGCGGAGGTGAAAGGCGAGAGGAAATGTTTGACGCAGTGATGCTGCTGTGCTGCATCGTGCATTTACCATCAGCTGTAAAAGAGGGGAGGTGTTGTGACCCGCTGGGGGGTGGGAGCGGGTGGGTTGGCGTGGAAACATAAGTTTCTCGAGCACGAGGTGACGTAGGATTTTGAAATTCACACCAAAGGTGGAGCTGACATCAAGGTCAAAGGTCAAGTCAAACCTTGTGTGTGTCTCCTAGGAGACTGCAGGGTCGCTGATAGGATGATTAAAACGATTGTTTCAAGACATTTCCTGTGACACTCGAGCGTCACTTCTACTGTGGACACCACAGAGGAAGAGCTGGCCTCCTCTAAAGGGTGGATGCACGGGTGGTGTCTCTCACAAACCGAACACACCTGTTTCCCTTCTTTTTCTCGGTTGTTTGTTTTGTGAATCTTTTGTGTGTTCGGTCCTTTCAGGGTCACTTTGTGCTCGTCTTTCAGTCTTCGATAGTTTGAAACGCTCAGCAGTCATTGGTTGTCAGCTGTGGAGCTCGTCGTGCTCGGCGAGAACAGTCACAGATATTTGTTCTATTCATTAATCACCGGACGTTTGGTTTGAGTTCGACAGTGTTGAGCTGCCATGTGTGATCCAGACCACCAGGTGGCGCCAAGAGAGCAGGAATGTAACAGAAAGCAGGACTGAAACAAAAGGCTCAGACTGTAAACTGTCCTTTTTGTCCTCAGCTCTGACCTTTGACCTCCACTCACGCATCAGCCCACAGCAGGAAATGTCGAGCATTAATTCTGGATTTAAATTAAATGTTTGAACGTTTTAAAAGAACGCAGATGAGGTGGAAGAGGCCGAAACGATGATGAGCAGCAACAGAAGAGAAACGTGGCTTCATCGAGGCTTTAAAGTTGACTTTGCATCAAAATCACGGGGAAAACGTCGGGTACTTAAAGTGACGAGCAGGAAAAACAAACCCTCGTGAAGCAGAGTGATGCACTCACACAAAATACAGTCAAATCGTTGATGAAGCAAACATGTTAAACAGGTCGCTCAGAGGAATGAAAGCACAAAGATGTTTCAAAGAGTTTGAGACATAAAATCCTGAGAACCTGACGAGGGAGGAAGCCGTGAACAGACCTCATCGCGAGCTGTGACTCATACATGGAAACTGTGGAAGGCAAGCAGAGAGGAGATGGAGCCGCTCCGCCCCCCTTCAGACACAGGTGAACCTCAGCAGCCAATCAGAGCAGAGAGCAGGTTGATGAGGATGATGAAAACACAGATATGTTTGAGTTTTTATTCCGATGTCAGCCGCAAACGTCTACCCAGCGTCCCACCTGCACCGGCCTCATCCATCAGCTCTCTGCTCAGCAGATGCTGCTGCTTGTCTCACAGTGCAGCTAAAAATGGAGCCGTACACTGCAGCAGCCACTTGAAACCTTTTTCTTCCTGTTTTACTTTCACACATTTTGACCAAGATCTGCAAGTTTTACTTACATGTATAAATGTTAAGGAGCTTTACAATTTGGAAAAGCTAAACAAACTGAACAGCAGTTGGTGACGGTGGGATGGAAGAACCTTTTAACAGGAAGAGACTCGCAGCAGAGTCAGGTGATGTGTACAGACCCACAGCAGCATAACTAAGGGAGGATTCAGGGTCACCTGGTCCAGCCCTAACTATATGCTTTAGCAAAAAGGAAAGTTTGAAGCCTAATCTTGAAAGTAGAGATAGTGTCTGTCTCCTGAATCCAAACTGGAAGCTGGTTCCACAGAAGAGGGGCCTGAAAACTGAAGGCTCTGCCTCCCATTCTACTTTTAAATACTCTAGGAACAACAAGTAGGCCTGCAGAGCGAGAGCGAAGTGCTCTAATAGGGTGATATGGTACTACAAGGTCATTAAGATACGATGGGGCCTGATTATTTGAGATTTTGTGACGAGGAGGATTTAAAATTGCGGTGAAGAGAAGTTGATGTGGGTGAAATCTCTCTGGCTCTGCTCCGTGTCGGTGCGCTCGCCGTCGCTGTGGCGTTTGCAGCTTCATTCAGACTGACTGCCCAAATCTATCAGAGCTAATGTGATGGTGATAATTAGCAGTGACTGAGACACCGTGCGAGTGTTTGTCTCCACCAGAGGATCACTGATGACGCTCATTCATCAGCAGCTCTGAGCGCCTTTTCCATGGCGGCGTGATCGCTCTCACGCGGCAGGAACGTCATCGGGCCCGGGCGTTCGGCTGGCGTCATGCGCCTCCTACATGGATGGCGAGCGTGCTCGGCAGCTCTCGCTCTGCTGTGAATCAGCTCAGTGTTGAGACTCGGACAGTGTTCCCATTGTGCTCGGTCAGGCCCGCAGGCTGCCTCCCACCTGTTTTCTCTCTGCTCACTCTGTGTTTGACCTGCAGGTGGCGCAGTCCCAAAACAAAGTGTACCTGAACGCCGACAGCCTGGTGCTCAACCTGCAGGACAGCAAAAACTTCAAGTAAGTTCACCTTTTTCACTGGACCAATGAGGTCAAAGCTCTCGGTTACTCAGTGCCGTCTGAACACAGACGGTCCGATGAAGCATGACCCAGTCACAGAGACGCCAGCTGAGTGTGGCCACGTTTGAAACCTTTAAGTTTAACTTGTAGTCCTGCGTCGAAGCCCCGACGCAGTCTGCGCTGTTTTCTGCGGTCGCATGTTGACCTGACAGGAGTCGATGCTGGAAGAGTCTAAACTCTGGAGTTGCTACAATAATGAGGAAGCTGCATAAACAACTGCACATTAATATTTACAGCATCAGTAAAGAGTGTCTGACTCGCACGTATATACTTTTTTTTGTACTTGATTTAGTTTTAGTGTTTGTTGTCTCAGCCTGTGGTGTTTTAATGAGTAATTGTGAGGTCAACATTGTGAGCTTTTTATGTAAACCTGCTGACAGAGTCTGGCACCAGTGCCCAGCCCCTAGTTTACACAGATGGGATCTCAAAGTCCGATTAAAACCCACAAACATGACATTGTTTTTGTTTCGTGCACGTTGTGGGGTCTGCCGCGCTTCAGGCCTGGATTTACGGGTCTTTACGAGGTCAATCGGAGGTGTTTTTGGAGTGCACACCTGCACAATAACCACGATGTTGGCATGCTGTCCACGGAGCGTTTGTAACGTTTGACTCTTTGTGTCTTCCAGTTTGTCGCTCTTGAAGAAGTAAGAAGCTGCTTCTCATCATTCCTTCAGTTCTGCTTCTGCAGAAAGAAAACCCCTCCGGTCTTCTCCCGTCTTCTCCCCGCCGGCCCTGTTTACCTCCCACAGCAGGTTTATCGGTGATCCGCTTCGTTTCCATGACACCGAGCCTGACTTTCATATCTGATAATGTAACATTTACAGACGTTTTTCTCCTTTTTGTAGAATCAGGAAAAGCTTTTTATTTGTGTGAAGTAGTTCCTCTCTGATGCAGCCTTCTGCTTTTCGGAGTTTTCGAACTTCCTCTCATGAACACTTTTCATTAGCACAGCTTAATTTATGCGTGACCTGTCGCACAGCGCAGTGCTCAAAGTAACAGTTTGACGTGTCGCTCTGAACTTTTCAAACACTATCAGAACGTTTTTCTGTTACTTTGTCAGAAAACTCAAACAAACAAACTCTGGTCTCCGGCGTTAAAGCCGCCCTTTGCGTCTGACGTGTGATCGTAAATGCAGGCGTGTTGCCGTCAGACTGCAGGAGGACGATAGAATGAGTCCACCTGTCCGTGCTGACGCAGTCCGACAGGGAGCAGGTGAGCGCTTCGGCCTGGCGCCGCCTCGCGTGAAGACTCGGAGTCCAGAGGCTTCCTGGACGCCGTCGGCAGGTCAGCTGCGGTGAGTCGGCGCTCGCAGCAGCTTTTGTTTTGTAACACTTCAATAAGCGTCTCATTCAACATAAAACCTCAAACCCTGCTGAGTCACCGTCGTTAATGCCAGCCAGTATTTGTCAGTGCCGCCTCTAACACACCGCAGTTTGTTTGTATGACCGGATCCATGTTTGAGCACTTACACAATTTATACTGAATAAATATGAAGTTCTTTGGAGACTTACTGCATTCACATGTTTTTATTCACTCTCCTTCTGCTCCACTGGTGGATGTTACACACAGTGAGGTGACCACAGGCCCAGTGTGACAGGAACACTGGTTATTTTGAACTGTGACGCATGCAGAGCTAAAAGACGGAGCTCTTGATGCTCCTTAGTGCTGACGGTCTTATTCAAAGGACTTTGCTCCACTTAGCACAGCGAGCCATGAACGTCTGTGTAATCTGTAATCTTAGAGAAATTCCTTCTCAGGTGTTTAAGATTTGGAGAATCGAGGACCAATGAGAGCAAAGCTGCAGCAACACAGTTGATTTCACAGGTTTGATTAAAGTACTTGGAGGCGTTTACAGTGATGTGACCAAACTAAGCACTGCTTCCTCACCCTCCTCCTGAGAGGGTGAGGAAGCAGCCGAAAGTCAAACATGTTAACTGAACATCAGAAAGTGTGAACGCCTATAAAAGCAAAGGTTTGGGCAGGTTGCAGATGTGGAACGTTGGGCTGTTTGGTAACACAGTGACACAATACATCAGGAGTGGATTTCCCAACGAGTTCACCCCAGGGTCAGACCCACAGTCCTCAGAGAAACCACTACAAACCCAAGAGCGCCAGACTCACAGGCCTCTGTCAGCATGTCAAAGGTTAAAGTTCATGGAAAAGACTGAAAGCACAGCTTAGGTTTGAAAGCTGCATCTGAGCCAACCACAAGACTTCTGGAACGATGTCCTTTAGACAGACGAGACCAAAGTGGACGATGCACAAACACCTCAGTGAGCACGGTGGAGGAGGGTTTGGGCTTGTTTTGCAGTCCCTGAGTGGACAAATGAGATCGTGAGGCCGTCTGTCCCTCAGCTGAAGCTGGGACCACAACAGGACGATGATCCGAGCACAGCAGCAGATCTCCACCAGCGAAAGAAAAGAAGCTGCTGCTGCAATAGTTCAGAGTTCACCGTGCACAAACACACACCTGCAAACCTCAATGAGCTGAATCAGAGCGGGAAAAATTCCTACAAAACCATCACTGCTGCACAGCGTGAAAAACATGACTGTACATGTTATCATGTCAACATGAAGTCTGAGAAAATATGAAAGATATGCAAAGAGACGAGAACGAGGAACCGCAGGGCCGAGACGCATGCAAGTGAAAATGACCTCATGACGCAGATCGAAGTGTTTCCGTATCAGTCGGCTCGTGAAAACGTGGCACCATCGATTGATACGACATCAAACTGATGTGAGACATTTGGAGGGGAGCTGAATCGGACCTGCTGACGGCTCAAAGACGACCCAGACGTGATGCTTGGGGTCGGGAGCTGCTGGGTAAAATCCCATTTTGATAACTGAATTGTGTAAAATATGATAAACCTGCTGTGTGTCACTGCAGATTGCGAGGTCACCTTGAGTCTGATTTCTTGCATGTAAATGCGACTTTAAAGGCAGTTTCCTGCGTCTGAATCAACACGTTTGACAGCTCGTTAATATTCATGCAGACACGCCGTCGTCTGACTTACCAACAGCTACGCCTTCAATATCTGATGCTAGTTTCTCTAAAAGTACTCAGTCTAGTTTCATTTGAACAGTTTAATGTCAGAGGCTGCGTGGAGGGCGTTCCAACACTTTCATTTAAAATGGCATTAGAGACAAACGTAGGGTTCATCGATAAAACAGAAAACTGAAGCAGTTAAGCTCAGCAGGCACCGTACAGCTGATCTTTCACTGGGCACAAACGGGAGCCTATAAAACGATGCTAATAGACTCGTCAGTGTGACAGCTGTGCCATGATTACAGCTGTGACTTGAGTTAAATTAATGAAAGCGAGCTGATGTTGCTGATGCTCGTGTGGCTGCAGCCCTGCAGGGTTTAACCTGCACAGCAGTCAGCAGGCTTACCTGTGACCAGGTGCCCCGATCACGGATCGTATGACAGCTCATGGAGCATAAATATCACATCAGGAGGGCAAAATAAAGAAGTTGTTCCTGAAGACAAAGACCTCAAACACAAGCCCGGGGGCACAGGAGGCCGGGGGGGCTCATGTTTAGGACTGTACTGCCTGCACTTGGATCAGTTTTACAGTCTTACTGTCACACAGCACCAGAGCAGCTCCAACCTTTGAAGGAAGTTTATGAATAAAGGAGGTGTTTGTTTTTTATTGTTCATATTCATTTAAAAACAGAACATTTCCTGTTTTTTGTTGTTTTTCTTTTCATTTTCTTGTAAAATTGTTTTTATTTTTGATGAATTAACAGAGAAAGTGTTTCAGAGCCCAGAGAGCCACACTCCCGGCTTTATTATTTACTAAAGCAGAATTTCTTTATGATGAAGGAAAACGATGCATCAGTTTGTTGGGTTGTTCAATGTAGGAAACAAAGAGACGACAGCAGTGTGGCTCAGCTCTGCTGCTCCGGCTCGCTGCAGATAGAACTGGGTTTTGTATGATGCTCTACAGTCTTTACAGTCCACAGCGCCACAGTGATCCACTCGATCCTCCAGAGATTTGATTGGTCAGTATGTAACCACCTTTGCAACCTTTAAGCTGTAACCTGAAGTTAGCTCGCTAAGCCCCCAATCCTGCTGGGGAGCAGACAGAAGGTCACCATTAGGAGAGAGGTGGGCTTTTCCAGAGGAGCTGGGAGAGCGACAGCTGCTGTTCATTGTGAACGAGCCCACTGAGCTCCAAGGACTAAATAAGAGACCATCTGCACCGCGGGGGGGGGGCGTCTCAGAAAGACTCAAAGTGATGCAAATGTCCTCTGACACGCCGCGAGTAACGGGACCTCTTCCAGCACAGACACGGGCTCCAAACAACAGCCTGGAGGTTAATTATTTACCCACAAACAGGAGAACACCTCCAACCACCAACTGCTCCTCCCGCCTCACAGCAGCGCTGCTGCGAGAGGCAAAGTCTTCCTGACCTTTTGACCTTTAAATGTTAACAGACTGCAAAACGAGCAGAAATGCGGCTGCAGCTCAGTAATCAACACTTATTCTCTTTAGCAGCTCATAATGCTGACGCTTCGAGGCCTTCGGCTAATTTCGTCATCACATTTGTCCCTGGAGCCCCCCCTCCCCTTCCTCTGTTCCACGGGGGCCACAGCACAAAAAACAAAGCAGAGGAGCAGAGATAAGATGGCTGCCGAGTTATTTATAGCTGCGAGCGAAGAGAGGCTGCAGCGCAGGCCGAGCTGCTGCAATGCAACCTGAAATCTGCAAGCAGGGAGGACGGGGGAGGGAGGAGAGCCGGGGGAGGGAGGTGGTGGTGGAGTCTATTGTGTGAGTGACACAAAGCGAGCTGCCTCCCTCCATGTTGTGTGAGGCTGCTGTTCTTCTACATGAGGAGGAGGAGGAAGGGGGCAGATTTAAATCTCAGAGGGGATTTTTTTTCCACTCAGGGAGGGAGGAGGGGCGAGGAGGGGGAGGGATTGGGGAGGGTGAATATTCATGGAGGGTTTGGAAGAAGAAAAAAAAGGGGGCCGGGAGATGGAGGGAGCACGTGATTGGCTGCCACTCCCCGCCCCCTCACACCTCACAGCAAGCCTTTCAGCCAGCCAATCAGGAGCTGCTGCTGTGTTTGAAAGATGCCAGAGAGAAGAAGAGGAGGAGGAGGAGTTTAAAAAAAAAAAGATAAATGTGCTGCCGGAGTGGATGTGCAGCGACTGCAGTTTGTAAAAACAGAAACCTGTTTTCTAAATTTGGTGTTTTTCCACTCAGGAAGCGCGCTGCGAGTTTACCCTGCCGTGGGCTCTTGGCTCATGCGCCTTCACCATATGGTCGCCTCTCTTCCACACATGGGAGGCACTGCTCCAGATTCATCAGAACATCTCCCCGTCCTCTTTGAACTGCTTAATAAAGTTTATTCTGCTGTGAATGTCTGCACAGAGCGTGGAGTGTCGGAACGAGGCGATTTATCCCCCTGTGAGCCGTGGGTTCTCGTTAATCATGTGATCAATTAAAGGTGGTGTCAGGGAAATAAGTCTTTATTAGCCCCTGGTGGCAGCTGTGGGGAACTGCAGCCTCATCTTTTTATACCCGTCTTTGATCTGAAGCACTGATTTAAATCTCACTGCGTGTACTTTAAAGTGTATCAGTGTATACTGTTCACGCGTGAATTCCAAAATAAAAGCATACAAGGATCAAATAAAAGCACGGACTGTTTCGTGCAGAGCCGAGACCTGAGGCTGTGTCAGTGTGTCTGTCCTTCGCCGTCCTTCCCGTCGTGTCCTGTCTGCTCAGCTTCCTGCAGCAGTGAAACGCAGCTCGCTCGCCCTGACCTCGTTTCTTTGCTCCAGATCATCAGCGCGTTTTAATCTTCCGCTCCTGCTTGATCTGCCGTGCATGATTGCAAATTCGCTATTAAGACTGAAGGGAGGAGGAGGGGTGAGGAAAGGACTGGAGGGTGAGGATTTAGGGGAGGGGGGTGAGGGTGCAGCTTTGGTGAGAGAGTGATATCACACACATGCTAACATGCTCACGACTCCACCTCCTCCACCCTTCCTGCGTCTCTGCCTCCACCCACACGTCCTGTTTCCACGGCGCAAAAACAAGGACGGATTACCGTTCATCTGCTCCATTGCCATGGAAACACTGACCTCACACCGTGGTGACCAGCAATCTGGGCTGGTCGCCATGGCGATTTGCCGCCCGGTGCTGTGCCGTTGCCGGAGCGAGTGGACAGGCGGCGTCTGCAGCTCTCTGCAGTGTCCAGATAGATGATTTACTGTGATGTGACCAGCAGAGGGAGCTCAAGATGAAGACAAATAAACTACAGTCAGAGGCAGAAAAGCGATGACATTTCTGACTGGTGTTCATGGACGGTCTCTTTGACTGTTTATTGTCCCTGAAGACGTCAAATATGTAACTGTCATCACTGTGTTAGCCGCGTCCTCCTGGCTGCAAGTTATAAGTTAGCAATGCTTTGCTTCCCTCGGCAAAATGTCCCTGCTGGGACTTAAAAAAGTACGTAATCTTGACAGATTTAGGCAGTTTTTACGAGCTCTGAAGCCACTGCAGAAGTAAAAGGCTAACATCAGGCTTTAAAAACAGAGTCGTACGACCGCGGCTCTCAGGTGAACATTCGGCAGTATACTGATATACACCACTGATGCCTGCTGTAGGACAAAGAGTGAGGAAGAGTTTTGTGCTCTGGGTACTCGTAGTGTACCACATATAGTACACTATATGTGTATATTAACTTTATACACTCAGAATAACAAATCAAGTACAGAAACGACTACATCCTCAGGAAAAACCTGTCCTGAGACACGTGGAGGCTAATCGTGTTAAGCTAACTCTTCGTTCACACAGTGCACGATTCTCTGGAATGACACTTTTTATGCTGCACCTCAGAAATCCTAGTTTGCACTTTGCTACGTCTTATTAGTTTTAAAAATAGTGCAAAATGACATGTTGTATATGCTAATGTTTGATTTGTAATAAAATTGTAATTCAAAGGAAAGTCAGCTAAACTAGCGTAGCTAAACGCTAACTGTGCCAATGTGAAGGGTTCCCCGTCTTTCTGAATTAGCATCACTGATGTCTGTCTGTGGTTCGTGTCCGAGTTTGGATTCTGTTAGTTACCTGTTACCTGTTACATACAACAGGTTAGCTTTAAAATGTTTTTGTAAGAAGCTGTCATACCTCATTGTTCCAAAAACAATAATAAAATGAGTTAACTGAACTAACCCTAGATGGATGATATGAGGTCAAACTTGTAAAGGAGCACAGGTTTATCTTATCCATACCACTGCACTTGTCACTCTGTTTGGTGAGTGTATGAGTGCACATTCATCTGAGTGATCAGATACTTCTTGCAGAAAAAGCTCTGTGGGAGTTGTGCACATTTTTTCTACCTTCAGGTTTTATGAAAGATTTTGTTGCTCAGTGATGATTGAACCAACAGGGTTTGGTGCCAATTAAAGCCACTGAAGAGCTCCAAGCTTGAGTCATAAAACAAATGAATGAAACCTTGACTCAGTAAATCATAACTCTGCTGCAAAAGGCTAAAAATACTTTTTTCAAAGATGTTTTATGAGATTCATTAAAAAATGAATTCTGGCATCACTACCCAAAGCTGTAACTACGAGCAATCTCTTCTCATAACTCTGTTATCAGCTGGAAGTCTTCACCGTTTCCTTTTCTGAGTCGAATGTTCTCTGTCTTTACTCTAAATGGATCACTGAGTCACTTACGTCCTAATCCACCCCAAACTATAAGATTTTATTAGCAATGCCCAATACATTATTTCACCAGAATTCTCTGAAGTTTATGGAGAATAAAAAGCAAAAGTTTGGACCTCCTGGCATCTTCAGTGGACTTAAATAGCTCCCGTTGCTGTGCCATCCTCGGCACTGCAGTCGTGTAGCTGCTGTTATGGAGGAGAGGCGTCTTTATGTGCCACACGACAACAATACGGCAGCGATATCAGAGCGAGCTGCAGGGACGTGTTGCGGCGACGACGACGGTGTTTGCTGAGCATGAAGGAGAGTCAGTTTCCCAGAGGCCTCTGCTGTTGCTACCAACTGATTTTACACACAAACCCTCCTCCAGAGAGACCGCTAACGACTGAGTTATTGTTTTTACACTTCTTATATACGGATGGATAACCTTCTCTGAACTCTGAGTTACTACGGGGAATTATTCCGAAAACACCAGAAATGGAAGAATGGGTAACTTCCTCCAAAACGTCGGAAACCTTTTTGTCCTGGTGTCATCTGATGCCATCACATGGCGTCTGCAGTACTGGCTTTTCAGCGACCTTCCACCAGGACATTGGAGGGACACCATGAGATCATTTTGGAAGATTTAAAGATGGCAGTGAGGCCTGCTGTGATCTTTGGTCTGGAGACGATTACACTGACAGAGAGACAGGAGGCCTGAAAACTATTTGCTTAAGTTTCGTCTATCTGTCTTTTCCAATCCTCAATCTTTGGTTTTCATTCTTCTTCAGACTTCATTATTTTTCAACCCTTTTCGTGAGTCTGAAGCACCAAAAACCAAAACCGGCGTTTTCATTAATCTTTTCCATCTGATTATAAGGAAGCTGAAGGAGGTCAAAGGTCACACACCCTGAGAATACCCTAAGCCTCTCCCCTGCTGAGAGCTGGGCTTCATCGGGATCAGGCCCCGTCAGCCGCCCTTCTGCCGGTGTTAATGTGCCGTCCTCCTGTTGAATCCGAGCTCTGCTGTAATTTGCTGATCTGATTGAGCTAATTAACCTGCTTCTCTTTCCTGCTCCCTGATGCCGGGGAAATCCGCGGGGACGATCAGGAGCCGATGTCCCAGTTCAGAGACGCCGGCTCCCCCGTCACGCATGTCTGCTCCCTTTTTGTTCCGCAGCTCCTGAATTATGTGTGTTTGACACGTAAACGAGCCCTGTGATTGCTTTTACTCACGCAGCGCCTTCCCCGTCACGGCTCGGAGTGTAACTCAAACGCTGGTTTTCTCCTGTCAGACTAATGACTGCAGGCTGCTGCTTTAACTGCTGCTTTGATGCTTCCTCTTTGTGCCTCAGCTTCAGTCTGCACTTCAACTGATCGATGTCTTTTATATGCCTAATACTCTAATGACCATATAATTTGACTTGGTTTGCTGTGGATTGATGACACTCGATCCCTTTCTGCTTTGTCCTGTTTCTGGCTGTGCCTTTATCGTGTTGTTGTTACGCTTTCCTGTCATTATCAAAGTGTTGGTTTCAAGTTGTTCTCTGTAAGAGCAAAAGATTACTGAGCCGACAGGATGAAGAAGCCCTACTGCAGAGCCTCAGAACAATCATCTGAAAATTAGCCAGCAGCTGAAGGAATGCTCCTCTAACTACAGGACGCCACCACTACTTCTTTATTATATATAAATCATAGAATTTAAACGAGTCCCTAACGGCTTACAAGGTTCATGATGATCGAAGACACAGGAAATGCTGATGAAAACAGACATTCTTGTATAAACGTCCTCTTAAGAGATACTCAAAACGACCAAAAACAGTGAACTGTTTCTGTTAAGAAAGTCGTGTCGTGAGAAAGAAAGTAGACTCCCTCAGCGTGAAAGCAAATCCTCAGGTCCTCACGAGGTTCTAAACTCATTTAAACCCAGCCTGAAAGGAACAATCCACCCAGCTTCAGCTGACCATCGTGGTGTGCATCATCTTTCACCATCCATCGGTTTTCTTCCAGTTATCCAGCTCAGAGTTGTGGTGCAGCTGAACCCTCGCCAGCTTTCATGCAGAAAGAGTTGGGGACGTGTTTCCATGTTGGAGCTGTGACGTTTGTGTTTCACTGGTAGTTGTAAAAAAAAAAAAAGTAGGTAGACATGGCCATTCATATACAGGGAGTCACAACACAACAGCTACAGTACAGAGTCCAAGTTTTACTGATCTGCACTGCTGCCATCTTGTTTTATGAAGTCGGAGTTGGTGGTTTTTCTCTGGCTTGAAGCTTCTTCCAGCTGAATATTCAAACCCAACGTTTATCCATCCATGCATCTTCTTCTGCTTTATCCAAAGCTGGGCCGCGGGGGCAGCAGCCCAAGCAGAGAGGCCCAGACCTCCCTCTCCCCAGCCACCTCCTCCAGCTTATCCGGGGAAGCACCAAGCCGTTCCCAGGCCAGCCGAGAGATATAATCTCTCCAGCGTGTCCTGGGTCTGCCCCGGGCCTCCTCCCGGTGGAAGGTGCCCAGAACACCTCACCCAGGAAGCATCCTTGTCAGATGCCCGAACCACCTCAGCCGGATCCTTTCGATGTGGAGGAGCAGCAGCTCTACTCTGAGCCCCTCCCAGACTTCTCACCCTGTCTCCCTAAGAGACAAAGTACACAAGCACACGCAGTCCAGTCCCAACTTTTATTTTTATTTATTTATTTAACCTTTAAGATTAACGTCTCTTTTTCGAGAGAGACATGGCCACGAGTGTGCGCCGTTACAAAGTTTCAACAAAACACATAAAACAAATATAAGTCCAGCTGAATAATAGTCAGACTCTGCAGTTACAGAAGTTTTCATCAGAGCTCTGACAAAAGCATTCAGCTTTAATTTGCTCTGAAGGTGACGCCGTGAAACAACCTCGCTGTTCTACAAAGCGCTGAAATTTCCTGGGTACTCTAAAGACGACCAGCGAGAGGGCCTCACATCACTGCAGCTGTTTGAAGGTATTAAGAGTTTACAAAGATGAGAAGGAAGTTTACCCAACATGGCTTTGCACAGCCAAGAAACCAGATTATAAAGTACACATTAACACGTACGGGACAACAAGTTTGATATGAAGTGTAAAGAGCAGAGTCCAGACAGCGAGAGGAGGACGCAGCGCAAACAAACAATGAAACAGGAACATTTAAGAACAAATTCTTTCATTAAAAATCACAAAAATCAGTTTTAATTAGTAAAAAAAACAAATTAACCTTCAGTGTTTTCACAAAGTGCTGAACAAAATGGAACCAACACAGTCACTCACACTGCAGCTAGTTTACAATCATGTGTTTGGACTGTGGAGGAGCTCACGGAGAGAACCCACACATGCTCGGGAGAACACGGAGAACATGCAGACTACACACCGACAGGCCTCAGCTGGTGGAACTGATCCCTGTCGCTCAGCCTTTACTGTTTCTTTGTATTTATTTTCCAACACTGAAACATGAAATGCCTGAACATCAAATTCCCTCAGTCCTGTCAGAGCAGCGCTTTGTTTACTGCAGCTGTTTTTATCTTGTTTGAAACGCAGAGAGATGCTTTGAGTGGCTTATTTTGCTCATGAAACTCAATCACACGAGACAGGAAACGAGGACATCTGACCTCCGATCAGCAGCGAGCTGCAGCCTGAGTGAAACCGACGAGCCGGAAACTCACTTTTCATTTCTGCTCTTCGGGCTGACGCAGCAGCCTGAAGCCGAGGAGGCAGGAGTGCGACTGCGACCTCTTTGTTTTTGTTGTCACGTGTAGTAATCGCGGTAGTTACTGATCTGCAGCCTGTTCAGACAGCTGTACACACTCTGCTGCAAAGACTCGGAATTTGAGGAGGAAAAACTTCATCATCCAGTCTCAAAAATGTTGTAATTCTCATTTATAAAAATAAAAGTACAAAGACCTTCCTTTGGTCGCAGCTGCAGTCTTTCTAACGGCCAGCAGGGGGCAAACATAAATCTAACTGTAGAAGTCTAACGTAGCCTCCCGCTCCTTTAGCTATGACATCAGTAAACACTCTCTGGATGAGTTTATGATCTCATCACAAGCTGATGATGCCATTTAGAGGCATTCAGAGCTGTGGATGAGTTGGAGTCACCACCACACGAGTGTTTCTGACGAGGCGATGAGAACGATCAGTTTCCAGGCCATCATTCGTTTCCCAGCCTTCTCCTGTGCTGATGATGTGTAATGTGAAGCTGTGCTGAGCCTCAGCATCCTCGCAGCCTATAGGCTGTCCTGTAAACACACCTTTGCAGACTCGCCCACAAATCTGTGTGTTAAATGTTTTGTTTTCATTATGGTGTCATCGACTCATCATCAGATTGTGATTTGTCATTCCTCCGAACCTCCGAGGTTTTCGTCATACACGGCGCCCACAGATGAGCGTGTAATCCTTCTGCTGTTCTGTGATGTGTTCAGCGGCGTGCGGGAAACGTCGCCTCCAGGTTCAGTGCAACCTGAAGCGCTTCTTCTTTCCTTTGTTTTCTTATTTGTGATTGTGTTTTCCTCTGATGTTCTTCTTCATTTTCCCCAACAAGCACAGACGGAGGCTGTTGAGGTGGGAGGCGATGTTTTCAGGTGCATCAGAAACCAGCAGGAACCTGCTGTGGGCACGGGGGTTTTCCGGCTCAACGCTCGCTCTGCATTTCCGCCTCTGAAACTCCACAAACTGCTCTCGAGTCAGACCACCACCTCACGCTCTGAAAGCTTAAAATGGTTCATAAATTGAAGTCTGCAGCTTTGTTTTTCTATGACTGAGTCACATATGTTACCAAATATTAACTGAAACCCACTGTGGCTTTGAGTGAAACTGGCTGCTGTCTGCAGCTGCTTTAAAAGCGTTTTATCTTATGATAAGGATTTTATTCTTACACTTGCTCGTTAGCAGGTACGGTATCTGCGTCTACATGACGCACATGACTAAACAAGTTTGCTGGCATTCGTCTGTCACTTGCATTAAAATGTATGGCTGTAATGCTAATACCGAGGCTGAGTGACATCATGGTGTCCATGCTTCGTGTGCAGGCTTGCAGGGGAACATAAACATTGTTACACACACCGTGAATACTGCATAGCCCTCCAAAGGCCTCTGATGGTCGTGAAGCCTGTGAGGGGCTTTGCACGCGCTCTAAATGCTTTTTGATGTCTTTTGGTTAGCGTAGCATAGATTGTTTTTAGCTAATCTATGCTAAAAAGCGTACAGGCCCATCTCACTACCACAGTATTTGAGTCCCTGTGTCAGGTACGGCAGCGTCTTTGACTTGAACGTCACTTTCGTCCTCAGTTTTTTAACCATGAACACAAACGTCAGGTGAGTAATAACTAATAACCGTGAGAGGAGCACTAACAGGACAACAAATGTGCTCCTGCATCTCACACTGAGGACACCACCTGTGAGTTTGTAGGTTGGAGGTTGGACTTGTTGGTCTAGAGCAAACCCTCGGCGGGACTTTGGATGAGAGTCTCTGGTGCCAGAGTCCTTGGCTTTACAGAAGCAGAGGATCAGAAGAGTAGCTGACCAGCGTTAACACATTTCCAGGAAATGCTGTGTCCCTGAGCTCACCGCTAATGTTTGCTCTCGGGATTCATTCTGTACAGAACTATGCTGAACCCCTTCCAGCTGGCAGAGAGCAGTAACATTACAGGCAGACCAGAGTTCACAGCGGCCAGATAACCGCCGGCCAATGAGCTCTCTGCCTTTACCGCAGGTGCTGAAAAAGAAATGCAGAATAAAGGTGAGACCTGAACCCTTCCCCCCTTTGTTTGCTGGTGGGCTTTAGGACCCAGCTAAAACAATGGAGGCTCTTCAGTTCGCTGCCTTTGAGACTCAGGAAATGCGTCTCAGATTACCTCCTCCCCCCTTGACCACCCTTCCTGGACTGCATGTGCTTGTTTACTTGCATGTTTGTCATTGTGAACCATTCTGACTGTTAGATTGTGTTTGTGCTCACTCTAAAGGACTGTTTAAGGGTAAAGACTTTAAGTTGTGGTTCAGCATTTAGCTGTGATGGTTGGGAATCAGATAAGGGGTCATTATGTCAGTGAGAGTCCTCGTAAAGACGGTGTCCAGGCGTGCGTGTTTGTGCAGTCGGACACGAGGAGAGGGCTGAATCGATTGATAAGCTCAGTGAGGTCGAGCTGCAGCAGCACTCGGTCCCTTTGCTCTAAATTAAATTCATTTTTTATTGATTTGATGGATTTAGGTCAAACTTAGGAATCAAACCACCTCAAGGTTTAAGCTGACATTAGTGGTTCAGAGTGAAATATGTAAGGCCTACCAGCAAGCACTGGTAACCAGGAAAGATTATTAATCCCAACCAGTTGGAAAGTTTCTACGAGCTGCTAAAACTGCGGCACGTTTGCTCTGGTCACAGAAGACAAGCCATGCAGACCCCTGGTGACCACAGTGATAGGTTCAGTGCCACAGACCCTCTTGTGAACATTTTCACTTACCAGCAGGTTGCAACCACTCACCAACTAGTTGGGGAATACATATTTTTCCCTAGTAACTGATGGTTACCGGGGGAAACGGACTAAGCAACTAATGGAAGGACTTTTCCTAAAATGCTGCAGAAATTCATGACATCAAAAAGTGTTGGTTCCCCTCAGACGTTTCTCCTCTGGCCTCCTGCAGATTAAATAGTCCAGCTAATTTAAAGAATGAAAATATTTTTTTCAGCAGACTGTAAATCTGTTTGTTTCTTCTTTAGAGCTGAAAATGTTCACATCAGAATTTGTAGAGCCTCAAGTGGACATAAGAGGAACTGCAGCATTGACCTAGTTTTGGATCGATGGGTGATGCTTGAGATTAGCATATAGTACCGCCTCCAACAGCTTCTACAACATTAGGTTTGATGGTCCTCAGCAAAATGTAAAAACTCGTCCACTAATGAGGCCGAGGCTCATTGATACAACGTCTGCACTGCTCTGTGCTCTCCTCCTGTTGGTCCACAGTCCTGCTGTGATCGAGTCACTGAAAAGTCGTCTCACTGAGTAAAAACTAAACCTGCACCAACATGCAAAGGTCAGGAGATGACTCCATCCATGTGCAGATAATAAAGTGCTGACAGCTGGACACACATGACACAGAGCTGCTGCATGTTCAGTAAAAACACCACACGCCAAGTCGTAATCTGTCTGCTCATGCTAAGCCGGCCGTTAGAGATTACATTCCTGTGACAGGGAAAGAAAAGGTTTTAAAGTCTTTAGCAGGCGGTTTCTCCCTAAAAGCTCATGAACATGTAGTCACTGCGCTGTTTTTAGAGCCGGCTCAGACGGTGAGTCTGCTGCTGTCACTTTCACTCGTCTGCTTCACCGTCAGGCTTCAGCAGTCACACGCACTGTTTTCATCTTTCTGTTTTAGATTTAATGTGGAGAGAAAAACAGGAAGTGTGCAGACTGAGCTCGGCCGGCCGACATGTTTCAGAGCCTGCTGCTCTCACTCGCTCAGCACAAACGCACCAGCTCTTCCTCATTCTTCACATTTCCGCCCCGAAGCCAGCAAACGACAAATATTTGTTTTTATTCTGAGCTGGAAGACGCTGAACGCAGCCGGGCCGCTGCTGCTGGGACATGTCTGTTTATTCATAGCAAGAAAAAAAATATTCACAGGTTGTTTTGTCTGAAAATGGAGGGAGGAGGGGTGAAGGGTGACTCAGGCTTCCTGGTAATTTTATTTTTAGCTTTTTTTTAACCGTAAACTGAGACAGTGCACACATGTAGCAGCAGTTCTCTCAGTAAGGTTCCCAACACAAAGGTTACAACAGAGGAGGGTTGGAGACGAGCTGAACAACAATCATGACTTTTTCTTAGATAGTTTTCAAAGACTTCAGAAGGACAAAGAGTGAAATGAGTCTAATATACATAAACCAGGTGACCCTGTAGCTCAAGCTGAGCGTGTTAGTGTTGTGTTTGGATAACTAAATGAGGCTCTCGGGCACCTTTTTCGCACCTCCGAACTTTACAAGCATAATTAGCTGGTCTTTAACCTGCCGGCTCCCAAATACAAAGTATGTTTGATGTCCAAGCAGCAGCATCTCGGGCTGGAAGCTCTGCCTGTACAGAAGTGCCAAAACCTGCAGTTCCTCTAATGTCCACTGGAGGCTGGTTTCCAAACGAGTCAGTCCCCACAGACTCTCATGTTAAAATGTCAAACTTTACAGCAAAAATAAACATGTTTACAGCCTGATGCAGAGAATAGTTACAGCTACTGTTCACCATTATAACGTCTGCACAGGGAGCGAATGTGTTATTAATGTTTTTTTGGATCATTTAAAGGCTCAAAATGACGACAGTCCGCAGGCCGCAGGGGGTGTGGCTGCTTTGCTCAGTATGTTGTAGCTGCTAGCTGTCTGCTAGCTTCACCTCAGCTAACTGGAGTCCCTGAACTGGACCTCTGGACCGTGTTTGTGCTGTTGGACAATTTTTAATGCAATTATCTGACCAATAATATGGTTGCTATGTGGACAGTTGTCTAGGAGACAATTTAAACCAAGTCTAAATGGTCTCTAAGCAGCAATCTGTGTCTGTCTGTTGCATCCATTCCGTCTATGGGTGCACCTTGATAACTAGCTGATTATTTAATACTCCACCCTCCTCCACAACACCACGGTGGCCAAAACGCTGCCGCTGAGTCCAGAAACCATTAAAGATCGCCACGATACACACGTACATCTTTTATATACAGTCTAAGGAGATGTCAGGTTACACTGAAGCTAGAATGGTGCAGCTGAGAGTGATGGAGTCAGTGTTGGTGAGTGGGTGTCAGAGTGTGAACTGGAGTATTTCCTGCTCTGTGCTTCATGTAAGAAATGTGAAAACTGAAATCAGGCTGTGTTTTCCTCCAGATGTGGACTTTTACTCCCTTTGGATGTGGAACATCTTCATTTTGTGTACACAGATGTGTGTTTGTGCAGTCTGATGATAACTCACGTTGATGTTCATGAAAATAAGGAAAGTAACAGATTAAATGTCGCGACTTTTAACAAACTACGACTCAGAGCGCAGACTGCTGCTGAATAATCCCCGCTGACAGTAACCCTGCCAACAGGTCGCCCTGGTCTCTGTTTCCGTTCCTGTAAAGTGTTCTCGTTGCTTTCTGCTTAGTTTCCGACTCTCATTGGTTCCAACTGACAGCGCCAACCTTTAAAAACACCTCGTTAACATCCAGCTGGAGATACAGAGTGGGACTGTGTTTGTTTATACATACATATATATTTAAATATACGGGGGCCATGTTGTTTTACCTTAATTAGATAGCAGACAGTCGAGCCCCCCCCCCCCAGCCCCTGCAGCCCCTCAGGGAGAAGCGGGTGTAGTTAGTGGTTGGATGGATGGATGGCAGCCAGCAGAGAGCTGAAGGGAAGAGAGCGGACGAGATGAAAGCCTTAAAAACAAAGTCTTTAAAAATCTGCACGTATAGAAAATAATCATTAAGGATGGGCTGCTTTCAGTCCCTTCGAGAAAACGACGTTTGTTTTTAGTTTTTTAAAGTGTTTGTTGTGTTCGTGTTTCTCAGGACTCAGCCCCTTCACTCGCCCTTCATCACCTCCTCCTCCTCCTCCTCCTGTTTCTGCTGCAGTCAGGGCTCCATGTATGGTCTGAGGGGAACTTTTCAAGCCTCCAGCCACCAGAAAACCTCCAGCAGGGAGTGACTCTGTTTCCCTCCAAGTCTCAGAGGGCGAGCCCTGTATTTTTAGAGACGCAGACTTACTGGCTATTATGAAAGAGGGCGTGTGTGTGTGTGTGTGTGTTGTCCCTGTCTGACTGTGATAGATGGATCATCATGTCTCTTCATGTTTGCTCGAGCCTCTCGGCTGAATCAGCTGCTGAAACTGAGAAAATCTGCACAGAGAGTCTGAAGCTTCTGGTTTTCCAGCAGCACGCTCCCTGAGCCGTCACCGTAAAGTTTTTGTGCTTCACATGAGTGCTTCCTTTCGTTTTCCTTCACCAAACTGCGTGCAGAAATCTCACAGCTGAAGTTACAGGTTGCTTTTGTATTCGGCATGATCATAAATAATCTCTGACTCTCTGTGCATCCCCTGCCTGCTCTCTTTGTTCTTCTCTTGCTTCTGCTTTTGATATTCTGTTTCTTCTTTCACTGATGTGACAGCAGGGAAATTCCCCAAACTGGAGATACGAGATTTTCCCCTGAGAATAACAATACTACAGTGCAGTGCGGAGGATTTTCTCAGAGTAACAATCAGTGTGAAAGTATCGCAGCTTACGCCGCAGTACTGGAGCTTACTGGTGTGAAGAGCAGTGAATCAATGAAGAACTTTTACTTAAAGAGGAGCCTGTTGTGTTTGAATGGTCGATGTTCATATTAAGCACAGAAGGGCTTCAAATGAGGTCAGTGTTTGAACAGCTGATCCCCGCGAGCCCACAGCTTAGCAGTAGAATACAGACTGTATTTAAAGGATGGCCGTGGCCACTGTGACGCCAGTACTCTGAATGTTGAAGCCTTAACAGCACCTTGGTGGTTTTCTGGAACCACAAGTGGCCATATTTGGACAAGAGATAATGATCAACTAATGCTAACTGTTAGCAGGCGGCTTCCATACAGAGACACAGATACCTGTTATTTAGGGCTCAGTAACATCCAAAAGCCAACAGTGGAGCTCAGACTCGTTGGTCTGTTAGTATAATTAACCACACAGCAGCCACATTACTGCTCCGATCATTTTAACAGGAAGCACAAACGCAGTCCAGAGGTCCAGTTCAAGCACTCCAGTTAGCTTAGGTGAAGCCTAGCGGACAGCTAGCAGCTACAGCCACCTGTCAGTCAAAGAGGCCACACCCCTAATAATGCAAATCAGCTGCTATAGTCATTAAAAATAACAATAAGAGTTTCCTGTGTGCAAGTGTAACAAAGATGGAAATTAGCTTTAGAGACTGAGCGTTTCTCCGTAGCAGACTGTAAACACGGTTGTTTGGGACTGACTCACTGAGCCTCGTGTGGACATTGGAGGAACTGCAACTTGTAGCCTCCGTTTCTTCCCTGGTGGTGGATGCTTGTTTTGAGCGCTTAGTTTCACATATTTTCTTCTGCTCATATGTTTGTATGATGTCACTGATGCCTGCAGAACAAAGATGCCTTAAAGTGAGGCTGAAACTAATCAAAAAGGACTTCAGTTAGAGGGGATGCACCAAGGCCCAGGACGAGATAAATGAGGTTGACTTTGAACTGCAAAACTACTAGAATGGAACTGGTAGGATGAATAGGTGAACAGGCCCAAGGGCCAAAGAGCTTCTTGCACTTACAGTGGGAACAGAAACAACGTTTCAGTTTAGCTGAAATTTCAAAAAGTCCTCAGAAACACATCACACGTTTGCACACTCATTCAGTCACAGTTAAACTCTGCAAATAATGTGAAACACCTCTGTGTGGACTGGCTGAGAAGTGGATCTGAAATCGTGTTTTTCAGCTGCAGGTTCACAAGAAGCAGCTTTCATTTCCTCAAATTAAACCGGCAGCTGATCAAATCGCTTCATTGCTCGACCCCTCCTGTAATATACAAATGAAGAGTTTTATTTAGACTATTAGCAGGAAAACAAAAAAACACCTGGAGGATGTTCTGGCTTTGACACTCAAACATCTTCTAGGACAGTTACACCACCAAGCTCATCAGCACCAACACGAATACGTTAAAAATCATCAGCTGAAAACCTCTAACGTCCCTCTGAAGACCGAAGGGTTTCCTGCAGAGTCCGGTCAGCCTGACCTCACAACAGGATAACAGGCAGGTGTTAGAATGACTGCTGCTTATGTACGCAGCTCAGAGTCATGTGACTTTTCCAGAACAATGTCACTGAGTTATAAAAGAAAATGAAAGTGAGGCTTGTTGCAGATGGGAGACGTTTGCCTTACAAGTCGTAGTGTTTGGTGTGTCACACCAGTCTGCAGTACTGGCTTAAACCACCCGACCCATCACATGTAGAACACTGTAAAGGGCCCAGTGGGGTCATATTTAAATCAGTAGTGTGGAAGGATCTATTTTAACCAACGGTTGTTTTTCCTAAACTAACTCACCTTCCAGCAGCTGAAGCAGGGCTCTCAAAGTGCAGTCAGTGGACCAGTGGTGACCATTTGTGGAAAACACCTGACCCAAAGACCAACCGGCCCGGTGACTTCTTTACTGAAGTTCCTGTTGACTCTCTGGCTTCAATATTCCTGGTTTTAGTTGCAACGTGGGAATTTAAATTGGAGGCACCAAGTAATGTAATGCCAGAGTAACTATATTAATAGTTAACTATAAATAGCACACAGTTTAAAATGACCAACTTTAGAGACAATCTTCTCTTTTACCAACACCCGAGGGCGTCCACACAGCAAGTGAGTGATGGTTGGTCACTAGTGGACATTTCATGCTTCACCCTAGAGTAACCCACTTATTTATAAATAATCAGTAGCATTCTCTGCTCTCATTGGTTGTTGCTTCAATCTCTCAAAGTTGAGAAAGTTTATCTGGGGACCGCCCACTTCAGTTATTGCTAATGTTTGTTGCTTGAACTCGGTGATTCTGCGGTCTTTGGTCATTACGTGAATCTCTTCCTTTGCAGACACCTGATTAAAATGTTCAGTGAGTGCATTTTCCCTCCGCGGCTCTTTATCATACCCCAGCTGCAGGACTCACACTGTCCCGCTGCGATGCATATGCCACTGAAAATAGTTCCCTCCTTTTTTCTCCTTTTTTGAAATGTGCATCAGTGACATGTTTTAATGGCTGACTATAAGTGGAAGTGAAAGTCAAAACTGAGTGTGGAGCAAACTAATCAGCATTTAGAATCAAACTGAAACAAAACTCCTACACCAAACAACCTAACCACACTTTCCTGGCAGACAATCTGTAGTTCCACCGACAACCCTCCATCCTCCCACTGCAGCCGTATAAAACTCAACCTTTAAATCTCAGCATCCGATATCGTCGTGAACACTGAAAGCACTGACGCTAAAGATTATATCTCTGTGTCACCCGTGCAGTTCAAAACACTTGACACCCTGAGATGGTCTGATAATGATTTATTCGGTGCACAGTAATGTTTTCTTCTTGTCTGACACTCTGGGTGCTTTCCATCTCTAACCAGCAGCTGTGCATCGTGTGAAAGCACCATTGGCAGGAATGTGACTGTCTCCATTTGATTCTTCATCACGAGTTTTTCCTGATATTAGCTCATGTTTCTTTTTTGTCTTATGTGAAGCTTTCCTTTGTGACGGTAAAAGGCGGCAGGATTTGATCCTCAGCCTGCCGCTCTGCAGCTTTAAAGCAGCATTTTGTCAAATCCTCTTATTCACTTCCTGGCTGAGAGTTCAGATTGATACGGCGCTTAAACATGAAGCTTCAGAACCAGCTGGCTGTAGCTTTATAACTCGGAATAAAACAGAACACAAAACAAGCTATAGCACAAATGACCTTTGACCTTCAGTAAATCAACTGCAAATGTTAACAAAACATCTTATCTATGTTTCTAAAAACATGACTTTGAGCTGCAGCTTGCAGAAGATTCACCGTCTGTTTGTCAGATGAATAATAAAGTTTAACAGGAATTAAACAAGGCAAAAAACCAGAAATGAGTTTGTGTTTTGCACTTCCTGTTCCTCATCTTAAAGTCAGTCAGTTACTGAACAGCTCTTAGTGAGTGTCTAAAATAATGCCTGTGGTTAACACGAGCTCTCAGTATTTTCACTTTTTGTTCTCCATCATTGAAAATGTGAGTAAAAACATCACACGTGAACTAATAAGCAGCTAAATAAGACCCCAGAGCCTGTGAGTGGGATTTGAAGCTTAGGGGCAGTGAAGTCATACGTCGTGTGGCCTAAGTTAGCATTTTACTTCCTCCAGTGCATCTGTGCTTAAACCAAAAATGGTGCCAGTGTCCAGAGACTGTACTTTCTGTGGAAAACCCAGAGCCAGTGGAAAAATCCTGTTTTCTGTTGAAGAAAACGGAGCAGTCTAACTTCAGGATTGGCCTAAAAAAATAAAGGGCTGCAGTCCAGCAGTGCCTGAGGCAGCTAGTTTCTGAGGTATGCTAAAACGAAAGGCGAGGATCAAGAAACTTTAAAAAGTAACAATTTTGTTGGAAATATATTTAAACACTCGATGACCATTTCAGGGCGATGAGGGTCTGAAGTCTAACCTGGGAAAGACCAACGTTCACACGAGCAATTAATCTTCATTAACCTCACGACAGAATAATCATGTCCACAGTTACACAGATGATACACGACTATACGTTTCTGTACAAAGACGGCAGACTACAGTCTTTACAGGGGGAGGCAGAGCCTTCGGTTTTGAGTGGAACCAGCTCCCAGTTTGGATTCAGGACACAGACACCATCACTAAAATTGGGATTAAAAAAGGTGACTGTTTTTGTGATTTGGTGCAATATAAATAAAACTGAATTCAATTTTATTAAATTGGATCAGCTGACCCTGAATCCTCCCTTAGTTGTGGTGCAACAGGTGTAGGCTGCTGGGGGACTCCCATGATGCACTGGGTGTTTCTTCTTCACTAATATGTGTTAATAACCTCTCTGCATTTAATCATTTGTCGTCTTCCTCCCCTCGCCAGTCGCAGCAGATGGCCCCGCCCCTCCCTGAGCCTGGCTCTCCAGGAGGTTTCTTCCTGTTAAAAGGGAGTTTTTCCTTCCCACTGTTGCCAAAATGCTGCTCATAGGGGGTCATATGATTGTTGGGGTTATCTCTGTTTTCGTTGTATTACTCTAAATGGTAAATGGCCTGTGTTTGTATAGCGGTTTACACTACATTCAGTCACACACCCATTCACACACTGGTGATGGCAGCTACATTGTAGCCACAGCCACCCTGGGGCGCACTGACGGAGGCGAGGCTGCCGGACACTGGCGCCACCGGGCCCTCTGACCACCACCAGTAGGCAACGGGTGAAGTGTCTCGCCCAAGGACACATTTACATTACAATATAAAGTGTCTTGACATGATTTGGAGTTATTTAAATAAAACTGAACTGGATTAAATTGAATTGAACTGACAGCTGAATAGATCAGCACAACCTTTTAAAACTTAACAAAGACAAAAGTTCATGTTCTTGGCTCTAAACACAGACATGAGCTGCTCACTTATAAAACTGGATGAACGAGCTGACTGTTCGCTGGGTTTGAGTATCGAAGCCTGCACTGATTTCAGCTCTGCTGCAAAGTTATCAGCTAAAATAAAAAAAGAAGAACATATCGCTGCAGCTGAGCTACACTGGCTTCCAGCTCCCGACAGATCCGACTGTAAAATAGTCCCAAACTGCCGAGGTTATGATTGACACGCTGCTCGTTACTTAGCCTTCATCCTTCTGCTCCTGTTGTTTCCGGGTGTTTTCTTTCCTTCCAGATTTTTATTTAACTTTCATATTTTCTGTATTAGATGTGTTTGTCTGTTTGCTGTGACTGTGGTTTTCTTGTGCATGTGTGGCTTTGGCGCCCTTTAACAGACTAACTGCTGTTTACTCAGTGTGTTGTCATCATGTGATTCACAGCTGAAATTCTTCAATTTTCTGTTCTGATTTCGGTAAAAACTGCAGTTTGAGACGATGTTCTGTATCATTTCCGTTAAATTGAGCAATCAAACAGAAATTAAACCGTGTATCTGCGTCCCTCTGAGTGATAAATGAGTTCATTTCTGTGGAAAAACCTGAAACCAGATCAGAGTCCGGATCCTTGCTGCTCCACTCCGGGCTTTCGTTCCTCCCGCTCAGCCTGTTTACGGCCTGCGTGCTGCCGCCATTTCAGGAGCTGCAGAGGCCTTTCTGTCATGGAAGAACAAAAGCAGCTCTGTCTTTGTCTGCAGCTTCACCTCCACATGCGGCCTTTACACCTACAGCCTGCGGCCGCTCTCACGGCCACCCTGCAAACGCTCACAAACACAGGCAGACGCGGAGCTGCAGCTTTTAAACCAAAAAGCGACCATGTGTCTGCACATTCACGAGTGGAAAGGTCAGCTGGAAACACAAACACTCAGCATGTGTCTGCGAGCACGATGCACCCACCCCACAGACTTTTATTCTGAAAAATACAATATTTTCCAGAAGGACAGCTCAGATTACGTCTGCTGTTCATGGAGACACCTCAGATGTGCCAAACCTCATGAAAATATTTAGTTTAACTTCAAATTCACGTTCCCTCTTAAAGATCATGTTTAGGGGTCACAGTTTGCACATCTGTGATGCACCTCAGGTCATTCCCAACATCTTTACTGTCTCGATCAGAAACTGATAAAAAGATTTTCCTTTTAAATCTTTGCTTTGATGTTAGTGGAGATATATTTGTGTTCCAGGACTCGCCGGTAGGAGGTTGATAAGGTTTTTAGTGCTTCTCTGCTACGGTCCTATAATGTAACTCCCACATGGAGTTTGTCCAGAACTCTATTAAAGTAGAAAATTTACTTCCTGTCATGTTTTCAAACCTGAATCCAGATGAAATTACGAGAGGAAAAAAAGGTCTTTACTTGTGTGGTATGGAAATGCCTTCAACTCCCCCACCACACACACACACACGCACACACACACACACATAAAGGCCGTCCCATATCAAAGGAGTGTTTGATGTTGGTCTGTGTGGGCCTGTTTGGGGGGTTGGGAGGGGACAGACAGACGAAAGCAGATGAGGAGTCGCGGGGCGGGGAGCGGGGAGGGCTGGTTCATGCATCGTAAACAGCAGGAATACCAAAGCTACACTGCTGCCTCACTCTGAATGGGAACAGTGTACATTAACACACACATGCTTTAGAAACAGCACAACAAAATAAGGAAGTGCTTCAGTGCTGTTGGCGACACCTGCAGGCTGCACCTGGTATTACACCTTCCCTCTATAGTCAGTGTGTTTTATTGGCTGTGTCCAGTATTTTCTCTGTTATTGTTTTTAGTTTGCAGACAGTTTTTCCACCAAACAGTAACAGTGCTGGTTGTGGTGCCTCCGACATCCACAACCCTGAGTTCGATAAGCAGCTAAGAAAATGACGATTTAAGCCTCAGAGCTGTGTGCTGCTAAAGAGGTTTATCTCCCTCCCTAAAGTCAAATTTCTCAGAGTGATGAGACGTCAGTGAAACAGAATTTTATACAGCAGCAAATCACTACAGCGGCCATTCAGGGTGCTTCATACTGTAACGTAGAAGTTCTCTCTATACTTCAACCATATAGAGGGAACAATTAAACAACCCCCTTTGAGAAAGCACTTGGCAACAGTGGGAAGGAAAAACTCTACTTTTCAACAGGAAGAAGCCTCCGACAGAGCCGGGCTCAGGGAGGAGCGTCCATCTGCCACGGCCGGTTGAGGGTGAGAGAAGGTTTATTGAGGTAGTTTCAGGTTGAACTCAGTTTTCAGGGCTTCAAAGGTGCTTCAGTAATCTGGGACTGTGGGAGCTCCTGCACTGATCGTGACACCGACCAGCTTGTGTGATGTCACGCTGCTGTTCACAGTGACCATAAACTGCCAGTAAAACTGTCCAACATGCCACAGCAGTACCTTCATCTCAGCAACATCTTCATTTAATGTCTAAGTCGTCACCTAGCGGGAAACGCACATGTAATTATAATCAGATCTTCTCGTGTCTTGATGATGGGATGCTAATTAAGCTCGCGCTCCTTCTATTTTTTCCCGGTTTTCCTTCCTTGCGTTAAATTGATTCCACCTACAGAGCTGTTCCCATCTCAATTACCAGCTCTTCCAGTTTTATTGATTTTCCACAGTCTCTGCAAAGTCCTGATATTTATGTATTAAATGTGAAATCACTTCATCCTAAAGCTAATTGTCTACACAACTATGACAGAAAAGTCAGCTTTATTCTCAACGTGTTGCTGCAACATGTTTTTGGAACCTGGGACTGGACTTCCCGGCTGATCCGCACCTCCAGCTGTGCTGCTGATATTTGACCGTCCAGTCCAGTAAAGGGATTTTTAAAATGTATTTTATCTCACATGCACAAACATCAGTTTTGATCATTTCTAACAGCTTCAGAAGCACAAAGCTGGCGTTTGTTGGAGAATATTAACTAATGAAATTGTAGCTTTCACTTAAGAAGATTCCACTGACATGAATCCTGTCTCAGCTCTACAGATTTGTACTTTTTCAGTACAAATATCTGATTTTTCTGACCTGATTATGAAAACAGTATTTATTTAATATCACATCATATTGATGAAAGGCAGAAAATGTTCTCATGGAAAAAGTGATTTGATTATAAAAATGATAATAATCATAGTTATAATAAACTGAAGTTTATTTGACAGTGGATGTGTCAGCATGGAGAAAGTAGGTTATTATATTTTTACTAGTTTCATTTGCTCAGTTGAACCAGTTTGTTTGATGAGTGACATTTATCTGTAGGGCTCCTCAGCTTCACTGCTGGTGTCACAGGTTCAATTCCTGCTGAACACACCAATCCCCACCAACAAAGAACAATAAAACTGCCTAATCAAACATGCAGAGCTTCCTGCTGTGGCGACGGAGCAGCTGAAACAGGAAAATGTGAGATTATTGGCAGGAGTTGACAAATCTCGCTGATGACTGTGAGTGTTTGCTCTTTTTCAGGATGGTCGTTTAAACCGGATCTCGTCTGTGTTTTTCTGGACTGCGGCGTTTTGATGCCTTGTTTCCACCTTATATCAGAGCTGGGAAGTGGAAATGCTTTAACGCTGGGTGAGAATTGGTGTGAGTTTGTTCAGGTTGAGGCTTGAGGCTGAGGACCTCGATGGTATTCAGTCGTCACACAGTTAGTGGCTGAATAATAATGAGTTTTCATGAAGCAGGCTTCAAACATCCATATTCCCCTCAGGATGGACCGAGATCACTCTGGTTATGCTCTGACTTAAACGCACCATCAGCAGCTCAGCCAAACTGCCTGTTGATGATTATCGGACCGATTGAGCCTGATGGAGATGAACAAATATAATGTATTTGATTATTTTTAATGGTGGACGAGAGGAAGAAAAGACTTGATGAGATGGTGGAATGTTTGTAATCGTCTGGAAAGCATGAACATCTGGACCAACGTGTTTAAATCTGTTGAGGAAACTTTGAGATTTTTCATGGATGTTGATATAAAGACTGGTGCACCAGTGCAAACGTCTGGTTTCACAGAAGTATTCCTCTGGGGATCATGAACGCCTGTACCAAATGTTGCTCCCACAGAGTGAATAAACTGCAAACTTTAACGTACGGGTCACACTAGAGTCAGAAAAGTCAGAGGGCCACCGTGTCTTTGAAACTCATCCCACAGGTGGGTACAGTTTCCTCTGCGGTGGGGTGGGCTGCCCTGGGTCCTGTGGGGCTTGGCAGTGCTGCTACCGTAGGCCCCGGTCTGGATGGGCCTGGGCTCCCTTGCCTTGGTGGGTACCAGAGGACGGGGGTGCCTACTGGGGTCAGCGGGGGAGCTGGCCCTAGGGAGGGGCATCCTCCCCTCCCTCCTTTTCCTCCCCATCCCCGGCTGCCTCCCTCTTCCCGCTCCACCACACTCACCCACACAGGTAGGGCCTTGGGGTGCGGGTGTGTCACCAGGGTGCAGGGGAGACATTCCCCCCCCCCCGTCCCTTCTGGCCACCTGTGCCTCAATTTTATCTCACAACTTAGACATCCACATTACTTACACTCTCATAACACACACATATATATAGGGCCTTGAGGGTGGGCACGTTAACGGCGTCCAGTGGACGGTCTGTGTACTCAAACCTACCTCTGGCGCTGGTGCCCACCTCTCAATTTTAAATCCATGTAGACATTGAGGGTTCTGGGGAGGGGCCGTGCTAACACCTGCTGCTCTCTGGCAGCAGCACCATGCTCTCCCTTGTTTTAAATGCACTTTAGAACAACACGCAGCAACACTACACATGAGCGGGAGGAGGGAGGTATGGGGTCTTCACACAACCCCGTTCTCTGCTAGCCATCGGGGCGGGGGGGCTGGGAGGAGATGTTGGCTGTCCGATTGGCCTCCCTGCTGCTGTGGAGCCTGGGACGGTCTGCTTGCCTCCACCCCGGGGGGAAGGGTAACATCTCTTGGGTCTAGGTTCTGTTTCACCCTCTGGGGGCGAGGGTACCTGGACCCGGGGTATAGAGTATGTTTGGGGAGTGTGATTGTGTGAACATGTCCATTTATGTCAATCCTTACGTTGGGTGAGTGCTGAGTGTTTGTATATGTGTGCATGAGGGTGGGAATGCATGTTTGTGTCTGTGTCTATATGTCAGGTCGGGTCTTAGTCTCCACCTCTCTGGGAACTCCCAGGCCCTCCAAGGCCTGTCTCCCCTCACCACACTCCCTGCCAGTGACTGATGCCCTCAGGGGTCGGTGCATTGGTGGTTCTTGATGTCCGGGGCTGGGCACTCAGGTATGTACCGGCTCACTCCCGGTGGCTACCTGGCGGGGCCTGGCGCCTGTTGCTCAGTCAGGCCTCCTCCGGGGTGCGGGGGGTCCTCGGGCCTCCGGCCTCTGGGCCTGCGGCTCGGTTCACTCTGGCACAGCTGGCTGCCAGCAGAGCCGGCGGGCACGCCGGTGCAGCCCCCTCTAGCTTCTGCTCGGTGGCTACTGGGTGACGCCTAGTCTGGGGATCCTCAGCTCTTCCCAGGAGGGTGGCACGGATGCCCCTCCGGTGGTCCTCCTTGGGCTCTCGCACTCTGAGGCCTCTGGATGTCTGGGGCCTGGATCTCCTCCATGCCTGCTTCATGCCCTGGTGGACGGGGCTATGGCTCGCTACATCCTCTTGCAGACCATTACATGTGGAAACCATTTGAATACAAGCGTGCTGATCCACACAGGTGTGCACACGGGTGTTCACTGCTCGTAGCCTTAAATTACACCTTACTTGGCTGCTACTTCAAAGCACATTGTGCGCTGTCTGTCCTGCCTGCTGCACAACAACACTGAATATTTAGTATTTACTGCTGTTTACACTTAGCTAGATTAATGCGATGGTGTTGTGTTTAGTATGTTGCTTTGTTTTTTTTTGCTTGTTTTCTATTCTTCTCTCAACAGGTGATCCAGGAGATTCCCCCCCCCCTTTCTCACTGTCCCTCTCCCTTTCTGTTTTTCCTTTCCTTCCTCTTTCTTTCTCCCTTTCCTATCCCTCACTCATGTCTGTCCCGTCTGTAACATCTGAAAATAAAATATAATAAATAATAAAAACAAAGGTCGATCAAATGGACCAATACGGCAATGCCACGATGATCCATTTGGCAAAATAAATCCATTGGGTATCCTTGTTGGTCTTCAGACAACAATTCTGACGGCTAAAGAACCAAATGGGACAGGCAAAAAAAAAAAAAAAAAGAAACTCATCCCACAGGACCATGAACATCTTTACCAAACTTCATCCAAATCTTGTAGACAGATGCTGCGATCGTTCACTGCATTTTTGTACCAGCCTGGTTGCGTTCATAGGATTCATCCTGTGGTACGAATGAACACCAAGGCAAATGTCAGGGGATCACATAGTACTTGGGGTACATCCTCTGGGGGTCAGGAATGTCTGGACCACAGCTTGTCCTTCTGCAGGACCGTAGTCATACTGCTGAGGACATTCAAAACTGTGACGTAAAAGTTTGACACTTTCCGAAGTAAGTGAAATCCATCCTCTGGGGACCATAGATATCTGTACTAATTGATCTTGTAGAGGTTATAAAATGTTTACAAGCTCATGGCATTTTCACTAGAAAGTAAAAACTATGTCTGGCTGGAGACACCGAGGGATGGTTCAGCTAATCACATGATGTTTGGATCAATCTGGTAATCATGAAGGTTTCCAAACAAAGCAGACAAGCTTCAGTGGGAAAGTGGAAACTCTGATTTGGGGGAATGAGAGTAAAGTCAACAATTACAGCTTTTTAATATTTCATGTCAAAGACTAGCTCTGGAAGAAGTCCATGTCACAGCGTTTCATAAGAGCAACAAAATAAATAAAAATCTGAGAGCAGTTTTCGGGAAAAATGACAGAAATTGTGAAATGAAGTCAGGAAGGATGTGCATTAAATGCAGTGGCTGCAGGGAGAGGGGCCCAGGGCCGTGGGGCCATACAACCTGTCTCTTTAAGAGTTTCGTCTTCCAACCAACCAAATGTTTTCATCGGCTCACAACATACCCGAGGACCTCAACGCTCGCTCTGGTGTACTCAGAGGTCAGCGATGTCACTCGGAGCGAGGCCACGAAGAGTCTTAGAAGTAATCAGGAAAATCTTAAATCCTTTTCTGAAGGAGGAGCTGCTCTGACGAGCTGCTGCCGCTGAGGTTTTATTCAGAGTGCTTCTGCAGGGAGCATCTGAAATAAAAACACGAAATCCATGATTCCCTTTATTTTCTGTGCTGTTGCTATGAAATGAGACACCAGTGCTCCCAGTTACTGATAACCACAATGAAAACTAAACAGATACACAAACATCAGAAAGAAGAAACAAACTGTAACAAACAAAAGTAAAAGAAAGTATTTAAAGTAAAAATACTGAGAAAGAAAAAGACGTGTAATTAAATCATGTAATTAAATGGCCCTTTAGCTGTGTTTGTGGCTCTTTAGTTAAACTCATTTTTATGTGTTTTTATGGTCATCACATATATTTATATCACGTCCAGAGTATTTCTGCACTTTATAACCAGCAGAGGGCAGCAGAGTACATCAGTAGTGTGCATTCATGCTCCTGCTGAGCTGATGTCACAATAAGGTACTGAACTCTAATCACGTGACAGCTGAACGAAAACTTTAAAGATAAACAATATTAGGAGCGAATTTATAAGAATAGTAAAAGTACGACTGAGGAGAGGATAAAAAAACAGAGTCTCGCTTTAGCAAACTAAATATGTAAGTTTATAAAAATAAAAAAGTGTGATTTCAGTTTAACATAAAAATGTTTGTCTCTTACAGCAGGTAAAGGTCACAGGCATGAAAGATCAAAGTGACAGAAGTCATTCAGAGCGACTGATTGGCTGTTTAAACTGTAAATATAAACACAAGGAGAAAAAACTTATTAAAAACAGACAAAATAATGTAAATATGACTTTTGTACATGTTTTTCAGCACATTTATCAAAAGAAGAGAAAGTACAAACATTTAACAATCACGTTTGATAATTGTTAAAGTTTCATTAATAATGCATAAAATAAATACAAAGACTTTATTATAGTTTTACTGGTTTTGCATCAGGAGGATTAAACATGTATTACACGTGGTTTTAATCACACAGTCTGAAACAATGATCGTTCAGCTTAAACAGTTTTAAACTTTTGGAGCTGATCAGGTGGAGAAGTGGAGTCAGTGCTGCAGCTTCCTCAAACAGCTGTTTGCTGTTTACTGATGTGTGTCTGTCTGCTGCCAGCAGATGGAGGCAGAGACTTTAACATGAGTGACACACACAGCAGCGATGGAGCACATGCTGAACACAGAGACATGGACACAGGGACGTGGAGACAGAGAGGTGGACGCAGGGACGTGGACGCAGGGACGTGGACGCAGGGACGTGGACGCAGGGACATGGAGACAGAGACGTAGACACAGGGACGTGGACACAGGGACATGGAGACAGAGAGGTGGACGCAGGGACGTGGACGCAGGGACATGGAGACAGAGACGTGGACGCAGGGACGTGGACACAGGGACATGGAGACGGGGACGTAGACACAGGGACGTGGACACAGGGACATGGAGACAGAGAGGTGGACGCAGGGACGTGGACACAGGGACATGGACACAGAGACGTGGAGACAGGGACGTAGACACAGGGACGTGGACACAGTGACATGAACACAGGGACGTGGACACAGAGACGTGGACACAGAGACATGGAGACAGAGACGTGGACACAGGGATGTGGACACAGTGACGTGGACACAGAGACATGGAGACAGGGACGTAGACACAGGGATGTGGACACAGTGACGTAGACACAGTGACGTAGACACAGTGACGTGGACACAGGGACGTGGAGACAGAGATGTGGATACAGGGACATGGAGACAGAGAAGTGGATGCAGGGATGTGGACACGGAGACATGGAGACAGGGACGTGGACACAGGGACGTAGACACAGAGACATGAACACAGGGACGTGGACACAGGGACATGGACACAGAGACGTGGACACAGAGACATGGAGACAGAGACGTGGACACAGGGATGTGGACACAGGGACGTGGACACAGAGACATGGAGACAGGGACGTAGACACAGGGATGTGGACACAGTGACGTAGACACAGTGACGTAGACACAGTGACGTAGACACAGTGACGTGGACACAGGGACGTGAACACAGGGACATGGAGACACGGACATGGAGACAGAGATGTGGACACAGGGACGTGGAGACAGAGATGTGGATACAGGGACGTGGACACAGGGACATGGACACAGGGATGTAGACACAGCGACGTGGACACAGAGACATGGACACAGGGACATGGAGACAGAGAAGTGGATGCAGGGATGTGGACACAGGGACGTGGACAAAGGGACGTGGACAAAGGGACATGGAGACAGAGAGGTGGACGCAGGGACGTGGACACAGGGACATGGAGACAGAGATGTGGACACATGGACATGGAGACAGGGACATGAATACAGGGACGTGGACACAGGGACATGTAGACAGGGACATGAACACAGGGACGTGGACAAGGGGACGTGGACACAGGAATGTGAACACAGGGACATGGAGACAGAGACGTGGCCACAGGGACGTGGACACAGGGACGTGGAGACAGAGAGGTGGACACAGGGACATGGAGACAGAGACGTGGACACGGGGACGTGGACACAGGGATGTGGACAGAGGGACATGGACACAGGGACGTGAACACAGGGAGGTGGACACAGAGACATAGACACAGGGATGTGGACACAGGGACGTGGACACAGAAACGTGGACACAGGGACGTGGACACAAGGACGTGGACACAGAGACATGAACACAGGGACGTGGACACAGGGACGTGGACACAGAGACATGGACACAGAGACGTGGACACAAGGACATGGACACAGAGACGTGAACACAGGGATGTGGACACAGGGACGTAGACACAAGGACGTGGACACAGAGACATGGACACAGGGATGTGGACACAGGGACGTAGACACAAGGACGTGGACACAGAGACATGGACACAGGGATGTGGACACAGGGCAGAGTGGGAACAACTCCAACAACAATGACGCTGTGATCACAGGACACACGGAGGAAAAACACATCAAAGTTTAACATGTAAAGTTTTCCAAATGTCTCACATGTAACAGAACATGTGTGAAACAGCTGACAGGTGTTCTGATTTTAATGACACAGTTACCTTATAAATATCATCGTTAGTTTCTTTGACAGAAGTCATAAATTTAATGTAAATTCTTAATATAATGTTAAAAATGCAACTAAATAAATACAAAATGATATAAAATGTATTCAATTTAAAATGCAAACTTCACTAACATATGGAACAATAAAAATACGATGTTACAAAAATCAGCTTTTTATATGAAATATATAACTGATTCCAATACTTCAGGTTACTAATGAAAAAGATTTCAAAAACACAAATTTAGTTCTTTAAAAGTCCCTGAAATGTGTTGGAAACATGGAATATTAAAAAATTAACTTGTGAAATATGTGAAAATAACAAGTTTATATGATAAAGTTTATGGATTTACTGTTTCCCTCGAAATAAAAAAGAAGATTTAGTGTGAAAACATAAAAACATGGATGACATACACAACAATAAAATGTCATCATTACATGTGATCAGTGATCACATGTAGATTTTTAGATGTTATAAATAAGATTGTTAACGTTTTAAGAATATATATATGACTTATTTATACTTATTCTGTCATCAGAATAAGAAAATCATAATAATGATTAATACACATAATCATTGGGGGCGTCTGTGGTTCAGGGGGGTTGGGAAGCTCGATCCCTGGGCTCTCTGTCCTGGTCGTTGTGTCCGTGGGCAAGACACTTCACCTACCGCCTACTGGTGTTGGCCAGAGGGGCCGATGGCGCGATATGGCAGCCTCGCTTCTGTCAGTCTGCCCCAGGGCAGCTGTGGCTACAACTGTAGCTGCCTCCACCAGTGTGTGAATGTGAGAGTGAATGAATAGTGGCATTGTGCGTTGAGAGTCTAGAAAAGCGCTATATAAATGCAATCATTATTATTATTATTAGTAGTAGTAGTATTGTTATTATTATTATTATAACACAGTTTTACACCTGGCCCACTGTAACATTGAAACCACGGGACTGGACACGCCCACTTTAACTAAATCTGGTGTTTTTTGTTTTCTAGCTGCTGGTGAAGTTTTGTTTACATCACTCATGTTTGTAAACAGCTGATTTGTGTTTATTTAAAGACAAAAATCTGTTTTTATTGTTTGACTTCCAACATGATTCATCATCTTAATATGAACACACACACACCAGCTGATGACATCATAACGTGTGTGTGTGTGTGTGTGTGTGTGTGTGTGTGTGTGTGTGTGTGTGTGTGTGTGTGTGTGTGTGTGTGTGTGTGTCCATCTGCCTGCTGCGGGACTCTTCAGAGATCAATAATTAAACACAGCTAATGGGCTGTGCGCTGCAGTCCGGGACATCTGTCTGCCTCTGTGTGTGAGCACACTGAGCATGCTCAGTTCAGCTGCATTATGACGAGGTCAGGACCTCAGTTTAACCTGCTGACCTCCAAAAGGAGAGGCAATCAGCTCAGGTCCAGTTTAAACCCCACGCAGTCCCAGTACGAGTGACACAGTGAGGCTGTTTTTGTTACTTCTTCTAAAATCATACAGAAGATGCTCTGAAACAGGAAGCAGGCTGAAATGTATGCACATGTACACACACACATACAGCCGGACAGCAGGTCCAGATAAATAAATGAGTTAGAAGAACACAGGAAACATGGTGAGAAATACATACGATCCCCGTCACAGTCACAAATACTATAAATGGAAATAAAAGTTTCAATCGCTGACTCAGATCTAAAGGCGCAGAAGGGCAGGAGGCTGCTGGAAATGGGACAGTAATTCAAGAAAATCTCCAGGAAGTCAGACAGATGTTATCTTCCAACGTAAACAGGAAACTCACTATCAGAAAGATTTCATAAATGTAAAGAAGTCCCCGTGTTACAGACCACCGTAGTGTTCGTTAATACAGACTGAAGAAATGATCAAACTGGTTGCTTCGGGCTTAAAATGAGAGCGTTACTCTGAGTTACTCTGAGTTTATAATAAATGACCGAGCTCTCATTGAGAGACAGATTATAATCCTAATCCTGTGTAAACACAGTCGTCAACCACTGCAGGGCTCTTAGTCGCTAAAAGCTGTCTCACAAACACTGGAGACGCATCAGCTCCACACACGAACGTCAGCATTAAAAGTTCAGCATTAAAAGTTCAGCGTTCATGAATGAGAACAAACTTCTCAGCGCGTGGACAGAAAGTGGAAATGATTCAGTAAAAGTAAATAAAAGCTTCTCGTACGAGCTCGTTCTGACTCGTGCAGGTTAGTTTCCAGTTCATCCCGCACCGTACGGACGCGAGTCGCGTTTTAACATACGGATGCTCGTTATTTAACGTCTCGCTTTAGGCCTCACTCTGACTGAAGCTTCACTGCAACATAAAAAGTACAATCTCTTAAGTGCGATCACGTTCAGCTTCACATTTCATTGTTTTATTTACATCAAATTTAAACTCAGGGGCAAAATATACAACAGAGTGAAACAGAGCAGCTCTCTCTCTCTGCAGGATTTCAAATAAATTTCTACACAAGCCCAAAACGTCTGAAACAGACGCCTGAGACGGGCGCGAGCTGTCCCTGTGCTCGCTGTTACACATGTGACCTGTCTGTCCCCGTAGGTCTGACACTTTGGTTTAGTGGAGTCCTCATGAATCATAGTCTTAGTTTCACTCATCAGCACCAACAGCTCAGGGACTAAAGTTAGCAGAGGTGAAGCCTAGCAGACAGCAAGCACCTGCAGTAGCCTGTGTTACCATTCACCTGTCAGTCAAAGAGGCCACGCCCCTAATAATGCAAACTTGGAGCCAAGTTAAACAGGTGAGGCATAAAAACATCACCTGTTCTTTTTTGCATCAGGCCGTAAACGTGTTTATTTGAGCTGCGCTCTGACTCCCGGCTGTGTTTGGACGTTGCTGCTTAGTTTGCACGTAATTAATAATTAAGACTCATTATTGCGCATTATTGGACGCCATGTTTGCCAAACTCCTGCAGCAGCTACCTCAGGCCGTCACAGGCTGAGCCTCACTGCCAGTTGGTCCCAGTGGCTGCTTGTGGGACTGCAGCACAGTGGTCCCTCTGCAGCTGCACGTTACTCAGATAAGATAAGCTAAACCTTTATTAGGATTGTCCAGTATATGCAGGATGTGCACAATCTATGCTTCCCTCACTACACAGGAAGCACTGACACCTTTTCAGGGGCTTGGATTAAAGTATCAGGTGTCGTTATGCTTCTGACCTGTGAGTCAGTCAAAGTGCTGCAAAACAGGAAACGCAGGCCTGAATTTCTCAGTTGTGAAGCTAATATTTGTTTAGTGGAAATGGAATGTAATCACCGGGCAGAACAGTGTTTGTGTTGGTGCGTTTCTCTCACAGTTAACCTGTTGCTCAACAAACGGCGAGCTAAATTTGGCGTGCCGTTGGTGCTGCCGCTCAGGTCGGTTTGAGACGTTGCAGACGGGGAACAGAGTTCATTATTCTCACTGCAGCCTGAACAGGAAGTTACACTCGAGCCTCTTCCTGTTTCAAACCTAATTTTCATTTCTTCACTTTTACTTTGTAGGACGCGGTGCAGCTCTGTCAGGCGCGTTTTTATGTGTCCATTCAGGCATTTCCTGCTCCGCAGCTCCCTCAGACTTTCCCTGACCTCACAGGGAGCTGTTAGTCGGGACTTTTCCCTCTTTATCTGCTCGCTGTTATCAGCTGGCTGTCTGAGGAAATCCCCTCTGTACCTGCCGCAGCTTTGAGTTTCCCTGAAAACATATTCAGGCTTTTTGCTGTGAACCTTTTAAAGTGAGAGAAGAGGATTTTGACTTTGCTGGTTCGATTCGTAGAAAATTCCCTCGTTCTGCCGTCCACCTAAACCTGGGCTCAGCTGCTCCGCAGGGCCACAGAGCAGACTGCACTTTACTTACGGACTGTTATAATGTAGAAGTGAGCTTCCAGGATCATCAAAGCTTCACATTTATAGTGCTGAACTTGGCGTTTTGATGCTAATTGTGCCGTAAACACTGAATAAAGTCGTACTTAGCAGCTGGTATATCAGCTGCTAACAGTGTTTATTTATTTGGAAAGCCAGGAGCGACTCAGTGCTCAGTGTAAAACTGTGTTTTATTTAAGGTGGACAGGACACATTATTTACACTGAACACGGGTCAGAGGCTCACTCTCCTCTGCAGGTTTACAGGCAGGAAAAATCACATCAAATGAAAACGAGGCAGAAAGATGAAATATCAGAAACACCAGCACGTCAGTGACTCACAGCGACGCCCGACAGCGTGTCTGATTATCAAAGAGCTCAGAGGCGTTTCCCTCCTTTGTTTGTGGGCGGAGCCTTCCAGGTATGTGCTGCTCACCTTCTTCACTGTGAGCAGATTATCTGGATTTACCAACAACGACAAAGTTCTGCATCAGAAACTGTGATAAACGAACAGAAGTGCTTCAGATATCAGACTATTTTTATTTACTCGCAACAGTAACTAAACAGCTCTGAGTCTGCTTATTATTATTATTATTATTATTATTATTATTATTATTATTATTATTATTACCTCTATTTAACCTGAAAGTCTCTCTGAGAAGCAGCAGAATGAACTCAAAACATCCCAAAATGCTGCAAATGCAACATAAAAGATCAAATCCATGACACAATATACAAATAGTCATAACTTAAAACATTACTGACATCAACATGTGTCCTTCACTGGATTCCTTATTGGCTTTTACATTCACGGGTCTGAGCATCAAGTGCTCAGTGATGTGAGCCGGGAACCAGCAGGAGTTCATCAAAAGTCGTGGGACCAAATCAGGATGATGCCGGGGCCGAGCCGGCGAGTGGCCACAGTCACCGACTCAACCAAGCCTCCACAAACTGATGATTTAAGAACACAGGTATCAGTGTCTGACTAATAGCACTGCTCTTCATGCTAATACAACAGCTGGATTCTGCCTGTGTGGACATATATCTGCTGTTATCCCCACGTTCACAAGTCTGACAGTCCGTGTCCAGACTCAGAGCTGGTCTGAGTTCAGTGTTTCATTAAAAGTCCTTTGATTCAAGATTTATTTGCTCCCCGTCTCATGTGATGGGCTCAGTTTCACTGGTGCTGGCAGCTGTTCTGGTCACTCATATAAAACCAAAGAGAAAAGTCATAAAATCACCAAAATTAGAGGAACGCATCCTGTGACAATGATGAATAATCATGAGTCATAAAATCACGCCCTCAGTTACAAACGATCATCTTAAGCCTTTGTTGCGTTCGTCCAGTCTGTGAGCCTTAAAGCGTCTGTGGTGAAACTGAGGCTTTAACCACAGTGGTCCTGTTCTGCTTCTCCCCACGTGACCTGAACGCACCGTCGGCCCCGCAGCGGCTCTGGGAACCTCGGCGCAGACCTCCCCGCTCACATGCATGAGTAGCTGCTGCTCGGCTCCACAACGGCGCTACAGTTCATCAGTAATTGTGCAGAGAAGGGCGCATTATCTTTTCCCATCATTCCCACTCAGTAACTGGGCCTTTCAGCTGGGAGATAAAGGCTTGTTGTGTCTCTGGGAGAGGAGCAGATTCACTACACAAGCTGACACTGATGGGTTCCTCCAGGAAGGTCTCAGAGCTGAACACGGATTCATCGTCATACGCTGTGATTTCAGACACGGGACGGACAAACAGAACCTCGTGCACCTTCACAGCAGAACCAACATGTCTACTCCATAAAGCAGTGGATGAGGTCATGGTGGTTATGTCCATCTTTTACATACAGTCTGATCAGAACGGGACTTTGGTGGTCGTGCAGCCACCGTTTTACGTCTTTTATCTGAAAAACTGGTTTTAATATAAAATCAGCCAGAAAAAACACTCATGGTAAAGACTGTATATAAAAGATGGATGCAGCCACTGTCACTTGGTATTTTTAAGCCTCAACATGAGCATTCAGGCTGCCTCCTGACCTCAGGTCACAGTTAGCGAGCAGTTGCTGGCTGTTGATAGGTGAAAGCAGTCACAAAGACGAGTACACTGCTGCAACACAAACATATCATGACATCACCTGCAGGTACAACTTTTACTTTGAAACTACAGACCTCCATTTCCTGTGTTTGCATGTAAGTAGCATCTTTCATGCAAACTATAGTCTGTGGGGACAGACTCACTGCTGAGCCTCTGGTGGACTTTAGAGGAACTAAAGGTTTTTCAGCCACACACACACACACACACACACACACACACACACACACACACACACACACACACACACACACACACACACACACACACGGGGGTTGTGAAGGGGACATTAACTGTAAATTGTGGTTGCAGTTCCCCTCCTCTACCACTAGATGTCAGTAAGGAGACATTTTCCTGCGTTTCTAGTGCAAATTTCCAGTTTCTACCTGTTGCCTGTTTCAGGTAGATGGAGTTCTGAAGAAGACTTCTTTGTGTGACACCTCTGAGCAGAGGCAGCGCTCCCAGCCCCCGTCCCTGCCCGGTCTCCACCTCCCCCGGCTCTCCCACCAGCAGCCCCCAGCAGGGGTTTGGACCAAACACCTCCTATTGTTATGAGCAGAGCCACAGACCCGCCTCACAGTCCTCACACTGGTCCTCTTTTAATGCTAATGCATCCAGCACAAAGGCAGGTAATGCCTTAATATGAGTGTAAATGGGTCACGTCAGACTGTGGGAGTGCACGTGTTAAAGAGGGAAAGGAGCATTTGTAGAAGTGAGGCTGCTTTTCTGTCTTTTCTCCCTTCTTTTTAAATTTTAAGTCTATATTTAACATCTCTAACAACAAGCTTTACTCTTTAAAGGGACAGTTTGAGGAGAAGCCGTGAGAACAGTGTGTGGATCGCTCTTAAATCAAGATTTAATTACAGCTTCACAGTTTTGTGATTCCTCGAGGACTTCTGCGTGATGCCTTTTAACGTGGATATTCATCTATTTTGTGGAAAGTCACACTAATACAAAATAAAGCAGTCTGCCCATTTTTAGACTGAACGTGTGATAAACTCTGCCCTAAATAACCTTATAAGAAATACAAGGTAGTTTCATCGCCGTACGACCTCAGCTGTTTATTCCTGGGAGATTACAGCAGCTCTGCTGTGGAAGGAGAGCATGTTTCTGCTTCCAGTGTCTGCAGAGGGAGCTGCGTGAGGTGTAATAAATACCTTCGAGTGATATTTCCTGAGTCAACATTAGTTGAGGCTAAAGGCACGAAAAGAAAAAAAACAGCTGGTGCGATACCATCAAGCCCCGGTCTTAAAAAGGAAGAACACACTCTTTGTTGTGCAGCGAGTCCTCTGTAATTTCCTGCTAATGAATAAAAACAATAAGGGCAGTGCAGGGCTGACCACACGCTCTCACCTCAGCTTCCCTTCAGCAGCTGCTCTGCGGCTCCTGATTGGACCGTTTTCAGTTTAAGCCCAGCCTTTGTTACAAAGTGACTTTTCAAATTCACCAAAATCTGGGGAAACAACCTCAATTCCAACTCGAGCTTTCACTTAAAATCCACCTTTGATGTGATAATGAGCCAACAAACTGAGCAGCAGTAATTAAAGAAAAGCTGCTTTCACACATGCGCCGCAGCCGCGAGCTGCTGTGGACGGAGGCGCTCCTCCGGCTCCCACGAGCGCTCCAATCAGCCAGCGTCAAAACCACACCGAGCGTCTCCAGCAGTGTGAAGCAGACTATTTCCTGCTGCATGCTACATGTGAGAAAGGATAACTCTGAACAATGACTTGACCTGATTCTTCCACCGACGTCTGGAGTTCATGTGTGAAAAAGGCTGAAGATAAAAAACAGACTTTGTAAACAGGAAGTAATGATGTTACGTGATGCTCTTCATCACTTCCAGCAGAGGCTCTGACGGGGCCTTCACCAATCAGAGGTCCAGACAATGCATTCTCATCCAGACAGTCCGTGGTTGGAGGCTGGAGGTGTGGAGGTGGATGAAGCTGCAGGTTTTCAGGCTGGAGATGATCCTCTTGTGCTTTCAGCTTTATGCTGCGGGTTAGAGTTAAGCACTAAAATAACTTGGTTAGTGTTAGAGTAACATCATAGGCCCGGGCTAAAACACGCACAGTAACACGGCGAGACTGACTCGTGTCTGTAACGCAGTAACGCCGAGCATCATGCACCAAAGGACACCTTGTGCATAGATGAGCCACACCAGCAGTTTTGATATGAGTGGAGTGGGCTGGGCCGCTGAGGGTCTGTGGAGCTCGCGTGTTTGCTGATGGGGATGTTGGTATTTTTGCAGGTGATTCATTCACCATTTTTCAGGACAATCTGTCCAACGCCGGCGAGAGACTCCAGCTTCTTCCCTGCTGGTGTGTCTGAAAATCAAAATATTTGACACAAATTCTGGAAAAAAGAAACCCTGCTTCTCTCTGACTCGTACTTTTGGATTTAACATGAAATGATCTGAGTCACCAGTAAAGCACTGAGGGTTTGGGCTCGCTGGCGTTTAAGCCACACGGTGAAAAAGCAGAGTTTCACAAACAACATGGCGTCCTTCTGTTATCAGATTTCCTTCTGATGATGTCATATAGGTAACATTTCCAGATGAAGGTGTAGATATGAATGTAGAGGTGTTTAAGCGTGTGAAAAGGAAATCAGCAAGAAGTGAATCACATCTCCTGACTGATAAACGTCTTAATGTAGTTGGTCTGCAGAAGCGTTATCTGTCAGCAGCTACACCTTACAACAACAACAACAACAACAACCGCAAACTTTATTTATATAGCACATTCAAAAACCAGTGGTGAAGTAAGATGAAGTAACAGGGAGGACGAAGGCTGTGGCAAAGTACCAGCATGGAGGTTAACTGGCATTAAAACACAGAAGCAAAAGAAATGCATATAAAAGCATAAAAGAACAATATGTGTAAAGGATAAAACAGTCAAAAACTTTAAAAATGATTAAAAGTAGTTAAGAACAGATCGAAGATAGAAATAAGCATTAAACTAACAAACATGCACTAACTGGTAGAAAAGGCGAGGCTAACTAGGTGGGTTTTAACCGCGATTTGAAGGATTGAATAGAATCAGATGCAGGTCGGCAAGGACGGGTGATAGAGACACGTCGCCCGGTACCAGTGAGGAGACGAGCAGCTGCGCTCTGAACAATTTGCAGCCTATGGAGACGAGTCGGGTTAAGACCAAAGTAAAAGGAGTTTCAATAATCCAACCTAGACGTGGAGAAACTTTTCCAGGTCTTTATGCAGGACTTAATGTCTGGCTTTGCTAATAAGACGCAAGGTCTCCTGACTGATAAACTCTAACTTCTTAATGTAGTTGGTCTGCAGAAGCGTTATCTGTCAGCAGCTACACCTTATTCACATCTGTGAGCCTGACAAGACACTTCTTACATTTGGAGGCCACATTAGTGTTGAGTGTTGCTGCCTTGCACTGAGGCACTGTGGAAGCAGAAGTGTTTCCTTGGAGAAGGAGGAGGAGAGCTGTTGAAGGAGCTGAGGAGGAGCTGAGGAGGAGCAGCAGGGCCTGCCAGCCCCTCATTGTCTCAGCTTGTTCTTACAAAGAGAATTCCTGCAGTAAACGTGGAGCCCCGGGCTACGGCCTCGTAAAGCTGCAGAGCGAAGGCCGAGCCTCTGTGAGATGCACACACAGAACACGCCTCACATGCAGCGTAACTGTTAAACATCAGGACTCGCGGAGCCGACCACAAACTGCAGGCGCTAACATCCAGCAGGTTCACGCCCATCAACCAAAGAGAAAACAGTGAGAAGCAGTAATAAGCTGTGGAGTGTGCCAGTTGTGGTTATTTTCATAAGTCGGTTACTAAAGCTGAAGGTGTCTCTCCTCCCACACAGGAAGTGATGAGTTTAACACTTCAGGTTCATTCAGGATGCAGAGCAGCGAGCAGCACGGAGGACGGGCCGAGAGGCTGCACCATGTAACGGCGGTTATTGTGAGCCGCGTGCTCCTCTACGAACCGGAGTGAAAATGGAGCTGGAAGCAGCTTCAGTCGGATTCTGGTTTTCCAGGATTCTCACACGCCGACACGCTGCGTCTGCAGCTGCAAACATGCATCTGTTTTTATTTTAAACAGTTGGCTGTTTGCAACAAAAAGCCTTCACGCAGTAGAAGCAGTGACGGCGCGTCAAACCCAGCTCAGCGTCACACACGCAATCATAACAGATTCATGAAGCAATAAAACAACAAGTTAGTTAAGAACAAACGTTTGGCTCAGCTTGAAAATTAAAGTGACAAAAAGAAGTAAAAGTGTCATAAAAAAAGAAAGTTCTCATTAATTCCCAGGAAAAGGTTACAAATCTAAGTCGTGTCATCTCCACAGTAGAGCCCTGCTCTGTGTGCTCATCCACACAGTTACTCTTTAAAATACTGCTGTGTTTACTGCGCTCTTTACAGTACGAGCGTCCTCTCTGAAGTACGAGGCGTTTGTTGTGACTCAGAGCTCCAAGCTTTGAAAGTGAAAAAGACTGAAGAGATTATTTTTGACCCAAACAATGTTGGTGTTTGTGTCCTGTGGTCACAACCATCCAGCTGTGTACCTGCAGTCCTGCAAACATCTGAGTGGCTCACGACTGTGACACCCACAGCGAAGAGGATTTCCTACTCAGACTGAATCTGAATGGACCGCAGTATGTTTGTGTTATTGGTCTGTTTTAGAGTCTGATCGGGAAACATCAGGGAACATCTGGGAACCTTTGTTTGTCACTAAGTTAAGATACTCGGTTCAAACATGATCGTACAGTCTGGGGTCACTGGTGTGTTTTTAAAGAGGGAATCCCGTATGATCAACAGACTAATCTGTCTATCTGTATGAAGCGAGTGACAGAGATCATAAGGTCATTATGAAAGAGTTTAATGAGCTCATATCTCTGCTGAGAATATGTTTCCTCACAGACGTCTGAACAATCAGCAGCCAGACATGTTTGGGGATCTTCTACACGGACCCTGTACGTCCATCCTTCAGTCCACTGTTTGCTCGTCACCTTATTCTCAAATGAAAGACTTCAGTCTGACTCGTTTCAGCGTAAACACAGTTGAACCTTCAGGATCCGGCGTCCAGACGCCGTTGGCGAGCTCTTTGGTGTGGTGCCGGTCGGTCCGTCCCCTTCATCGTCCGCGGGGAGAGTCTGATATTTCCACCACCAAAGGCAGGATCTAACAGGCTGAACAATTCTTTTATCTCTCGGGCCACCAGGCTGTTAAATATTAATGAACACTCAGCTCACGATGTGTTTCCCTCGTAGCCGAACACATGCTCACTTTTACAGTTTATTGTTGGTGGATGTGAGCAAGCTTCATGGATTATTTAATGTTTTTTGAATGTTTTATGGACTTTAGTCTGTGTGCTCAGATCTTTGTATGTTTAATATTTGACCTGGCTTTGAAGCGGCGCGCTCCTGTTCAGTTTGTTTCCTCGCTGGTAACTGACAGGTCAGCGAATCAGTGTGCAGCTCGCCGTCGCTCTGCATCATGAAGCGAATGAAAGAGCGGCGTTACTGCAAGGATGAGAAAGCCCCTCGGGGCCGAGCATGTGTGCTGTAGTGCAGCCGATATCAACAGGTAATTTGAAGCTCAGCTGTAAACCAAACCTACCCTGAGTGCGGGACTCCCGTTAACCCTTCGTGTCCACGGGAGCTTCCAGAACCATTTGAGCTGCTCGCCTAATAAAGCAAACAGAGTCTAAATGAAGTTCTTCTACTTCCAAAACCTCCCGGGGGGTCGATACTTCCTAGGGGTTTGGGAACTTAGGGACCCGATTTTTAGTTCCTCCAGCTGTTTCTCACTGAATTACAGAGCTCATTATTTAACGTTTCCACACAGATTAGGCAGATTAAATTCATACTTCCTGGTCCCTGGAGGAAGTTCCTGCAGTTAATGTTTCTGATTGGAGGTGAACTGCAGTGTTTTTCCTGCAGTTGTAATCCAACCAAGTTTATTTCTTTAGTCCAGTGTGCCGTTAATGAAGGTGGACCGCACATGCAGGCGCGTTTCCACAGCTGAAGAAATGATTCCCCCTTTTCTTCTTTGTCCCCACTGCTGGTGACCGCTCATAAAGGTCAGTTTTAGGGTCTTTTTAAGGTCTTACTATTTTAGAAAGGTCAGCATAAAAAGGATCTGTGAGCGACGAGGTTGAATCACACCAACACATCAGTCCGGTAACAACGACCACTGAAGTGTGAACACTTAAAAATGAAGAACCAAAACATTTTACTGAGCATGTTTGCAAAAGACTGAAATCTTGTCCATCCATCCATCGTCTCATTCACTTCTGCTATCCAGGGTCGTTGGGGGGGTGGAGTCCATCCCAGTTACCATAGTTATGCAGGTCACCAGTTTATTTTCAGCAGTGTCACAAGGAATTCCCTCAAATTGCTAAAAGGTATCGACCACACGTGGAAATAATGTAGGGAGAAAATAAAGAGGCGGAATCAGGATTAAACAACCAACAACAACAACAACAAGAGGCTGAAATGTCACAAAACTTCAAAGTTCCCATTAGACAAAAGAGACTCAGCTGTGACATCCACACCAGACCGCTTCATTAAGGGACGAACACTATCACTTTTGTTGTATTTGCACTGAGCTTCTCACAGCATCAGCAGCCCTGTTTCTGCAGCTTCACTTTTATTCTGACATTTGTTTGATTTTTTCTTGGTCTCTGTTGTTTCATCTTCATGTTCCACCTGAAACGTGTTTAAAATGATGCCGATTCACAAACATGAGAACAAACTGTCCGGTGTGCAGGGTTAGTTATTGTTATTAAATCCTTTGTGTAGATGAGGCCGTGCACACAGGGTCAACCGCTCACACTGAACTGATTTTTGCCCCTTTTTAAAAAATTGTTTGTGCAAAGACGTGAAAGAAAGAAAGACTGCACAATGTGCTCTGCACAAAGGGAGCCTCCAACACCTCGAGGTGATAATCACTTATCTCTCTGCCCTCCATTGTCTCTGCTCCATGTAATGTCATACGTCAGGCATAATGTCCTTGTCGGGGTAATCGATAAAGAGAGAGACAGAGAGAGAGGGAGAGCGAAAGAGGCGATGGTGAACGGGGAAATCAAGCTGTGGGCGAGCGAGAAGGATGGCAGAGTCATGTGACCCTGTGGAGAGCGAGGGGAAAGCTTTCATTGGCTGCTGGTTACTAAAGATGACAAGCGGATGCAGAGAATCATCCTTTATCAGTGTCAGTGAGACATTTAGAAGAAGCACTCAGAGTAACATGTGACTGGGACTCCGTGTTCGTTACTGCGCCGCCGCGACGGCCTCGGCTCGGCTGCTGAACACCAGATGTTGAACCTGCTGCGGAGATTTGCTCCCGTTCACACTGACTCTGTGTTTGCTTTTCATTCATTCAGGTTTCACTTTATTTTGGCTTCAGCGCGCGAATCAGATTCCATCCAGGCTGTCGCTCGTATGAATTAGGCGGTAACTGTTGCTGTTCACGGAGCGTGACCTAATAACCCTCATAGGCCTGTCACTGTTCGTGCCCTCAGCACTTCCTCTTGTGCCAGATCAGGCAGTGCTGATTCTATATTTGTCGTGTTTCACAATTCAAAACGAGCACTCACATGCACACGTGCAGGTATGGCAACGATTAAAGGAGCAGCTCGAGTTATTCAACCAAAATAAATCCACAATAAAAGCAAGAGTGGAAACAGAGTTCATGAGCAGTCAGAAGAAAAAGAAAGTACCCAAGGTTCACAAGAAATACATAAGACACGAGGAAAATCATCTGCATCTAAAATTATACAAGCACAACTTAAACTGAACACACTGATTTGTCATAATGGAACCAAAACTAATGCACGAGTTCATTCATTTAGAGATGTGTGACAACAAAAGTCCCAAAGTGCTTACAAAGTGAAAGTTGTGTGAGAACCACTGAGTCCACCTCATGGCTTGTAGAAGCTCTGTTAGCAGGAGTGAAGGTTTCTGTGTGGCCGTCATGTCGCTGTGGACGAGCTCTGGTCGTCTTCACAGCGCAGCTTCAGGCCATCGAGGTTTGCAGCGTTCATTTCTGCACAGCACTCAGCTTCAGTCTGCACTTGATTCCTGTTTTAGACATTCTTAGATCTGCTGCTGGTTTCTACCAAGCTTTAAACGGCCTTGGCTGTAAACGGTGTTGGAAGGTTACTTTTCAAATGTATTCCACTACAGATTACAGATTACATGCCCCAAAATGTATTTTGTAACGTATACATTACTCAATGAGTGTAACGTATTCTGAATACTTTGGATTACTTAATATATTATCATGCTTTTTACATCTACATGAATGTGCTATTGCTGTGATTTATGACTATTACTGAAGGTTACTCTCCACACCAACACCAGCTAGATGTTTAAACCTTAATATAAATGAGTAACAGTAGGTGGACATTAGGTAAGGCTGCACTTTTTGCAGCGATCTCGTATAGAAACTATTCCTCGCGCATATAAAACAGGTCCGCGGCTCCGAACCGTAGTAAAGGGACCTCTGGCTGATACGTCGGGTTCATGTCGGCTCGTAGCTGAAAACTAGCTTTACTTTGTTGTCTGGGTCAACTTTGCTAGCAGAGACAGAGAGAGGCGTTGAAAGGCTGCTGCAACAGAACTTATTGTTTCAGAGGAAAACACGAACACGGTGTACAGTCGAGTCTTAACAGCTTACTTACAACTGGGCTCGTCAGGCTCTCTGTTTGGCTGCAGTGGTTATTATTATATTTACATGCTTCCAGCTCCCGTTTCTGCTCCGTGACAGCTCCTACTTTTCCTTGTTCTCCCTCCCTCGCTCACAGACACATCACGGGTCCATTCTCCCTGCAGCACATGCTTTAGGCCTGTAACACTCTGCCTGTTGCCTTCATATTAAAGCATGTTTTGAATATTAATTTTAAAAAACATTTCTTCACGTCCTTATGCGGGCCGCAAATAGGGGAGACACGGGCATTTGAGCCTCTTAATGCGTGTCTGTTTGGGTTTCCACCTGCGTGGAATTACCAAAAACAGAGAGGCCATAGCCCAACATATGAAACAGGAAAAGACCGCAATCCATTTATTTCAGCAAAGTAACTGTATTCTGATTACCACCTTTTGAAACGGTAACTGTAACAGAATACAGTTACTCATATTTTGTATTTTAAATACGTAACGGTGGTACATGTACTCCATTACTCCCCGACAGTGGCTGTAAAGCAGGAGTCAACTCAGTGTCTGTAAGATGACCCAGTGCTCGCTCCTTCACCAGCGTGCTGCAGTCGTTCTGAGGCGCTGAGCATTATAGACAAACGTCTCCTCTTTGGTCTCGTCTGTGCTGAGGACATTAGACCGGAGGTCTTTGCTCAGTGGCAGCTCTGCAGACAAACCACGCTCTTCTATCTTTTTCTGATTAATGATAAGCATAATTATTTTCTAATTACGGCTTCACAAACTTTAACCTTTAATCAGGTAATGATTAGATATTTATATGTTGCTTATAAAGGCTAAAGGTGCTACAGGTATTAAAGGTTTACTACTTTGCTTCATAAACAAATAGCTGTAAACGCAGCGCTGCCGTCAGTTGAGGATGAACCAGGTTCTGATTGGACGTTTTTCAGGAAAGCACTCTTTTTGTAAATGAACTGTTTTCAGCTCCGTGTGTCCTGGATTGTGCTGCCGAGTCAACCTGGAGTCTGTCTATGGGCTAACTAAACACGGCTGAACACAAACCTGCGCGTTACATTCAGCTCGTGCTGAAAAAGGCCGAACGTGACTCAGTGTTGCTTCAGAGGAAGTCACGGTCAGACGAGCTGTGAGCACTTCCTCTTGTGCCAGAAAGCGCGGGTTAAACACATCCATGTCTCACTGCTGCCTGTTGCCACATGTTTCACAGAGCGCGCGGCTCAAACGTTTTACATCCCATTAAATGTTAAACATGCTTGATGTGATATTTGACCATTAGGGGGCCAAACAAGTGGAGACACATGCAGCTGTGCTCTGTCTGCCTACAGTAGACACACTGCAGGCATCTGGTGGTCAGAAGTATATAGACACCTTTGCTTTACAGTGTGTTTCAGGTAATTAGTGATTCTTAACTGTGTGTGTGTGTGTGTGTGTGTGCGTGCGTGCGTGCGTGTGTGTGTGTGCGTGTGTGTGTGTGCGTGCGTGCGTGCGTGCGTGTGTGTGTGTGTGCGTGCGTGCGTGCGTGCGTGCGTGCGTGTGCGTGCGTGGATGGCTGTCTGTCTCTGGTGACCTGTCCGGGCTGGTTCCACCTCCTGACCTCCTCCCTGCTGACACTGATTCAGACTCCTCCCTCCATCAGACTTCAGCCGTCTCTCAGAATGACTGACACAGCCTTCCTCTGAGACGCTTCAGTGAACAGTAGATGGATCAGCTGATGAGCTGGTGCATCCTCAGGTCCTGCGTCTGGGATTTTTTCCATCTTCTCTGGAGCGTTTCTTTAGTTCTTATGTTCTCCTCTTGTTCGGGTTCCTCAGATTAAGGACCCGGTGCGTGACGTGCTCAGATCTCTTTGGAGATCACCTGGTTGGTGCAAAAATACTTTTAATGTTGTCTTTGATATTTTTCACAGATACAAACTAAAGAGAACAAATAACAAGCTTCTGTGACAGGCTGCTGGTAACAGAGTGTCTGCTCATACAGCTACAGGCTGTTTCTTTGCTGAGTTGTGTGTCATGGGCAGAGACAGCAGCGGTTCATGACTTTGGAGACTTTCGTATGCTTGAATGATTTATAGGTCAAGTGGCGTTCCTCTGAAAATGGACAGGAACATGGACTGAGTGGAAAATGTTCTTCTTCTTCATCATCAGCACTGCTTTATTATTTGTCTGATATGGATTCAAATCCACCAATAAAAGTCTTCATGGAGTCTCAGTGTGTTCTCGTCCTGGGAAGTCAAACGATGTCACTTTGTTGTTTTTTACTTGCTTTGACTTTTTGACCTTTTGACTTTATGAACTCACAACACCAAAATCCTGCAGAGGATCGTTTTTCTTTACCTCAAATATTAACTTGTACCTTCAAAATCACAGTGTAGTAACTGCTTCCATCAGATTTTATAGCAGTGCATTCTCTCTATTAAATAAATACCAAGGAAAGGTGGACATCAGTTTAGTGTGCCAACGTTTAGATAAACCTTTTTCTTTAAACTTTGAAGTTGAGAGTTTTTTGAGAGAAAAAAATAAAGTGTAATAGAAAATGTATAAAACTGGTTTATCAGCCAAAAACTGAAAGTATTCAAGGTTCGAGATAAAAATCAAACTGTCAGAGGAGTCCTCGCTGTGGGGGAGGAGCGGACACAAAGAGCTTCACACTAACCTGATCAAAAACCGCAGGTTTAAGAGAAACTGCTCTCAGTGCAGATTACACTGAAGCTGAAACAACAACTGGATGTTGGAAATGTCAGAAAAGCCTCTGTGAGCTTCGCACTCTCAGATTCATCTGAACTTCTTCTGCTGCGTCCACCTCACTGCGTCGCTGCGACAGGTTCAGACATGTCGGCTGCACGCCGGATGAATGATACACAACTACCAGAAAACCTTTCCCTTTGCCGCCGCCACGGTGGCCCTTCTTTATCTCTCCTCCCTCCAGTCACGATGACACAGCCTGAACATTGGCCTGCAGGAGCCAGCAAGAAAAACCAGAAACCAAACAGAAGCTTTGTGTGTTTGAGTAACGTCGACTCACCCACAAACCAAACGTCTCCCCTTACAGGCTGACTGGGATTAACTTGAAACCTGGATTAGTGTCAGAGCTGAAGCTCCGAAAATATTTAAAATCCAATTCAAACACCCCGAACTGATGAACTTAAACTGAGCTGATGTGGTTAAATATTCAGGAGCGAGTTATTGAGCTCAGCTGCAAACTGAGCATCTTTATACCCAGATGTATGGATGAAGCATTGATGGTTAATAAGTGAGTCTGCGTGGTATTTTAAATGGATTTAAATGTTATTTTAAAAGGCAACATAAGGCAAATTTATTTGTAACGCATCTTCAGCAGCAATGCTTTTTACAAAAAACAGCATCAAGATGTTAAGAAGCATAAAGCAATCTGACAAAAATAACAGCTATTAATCAAAATGTTAGATTTGATTAAATCTGAGTTGAAATAATCCTGTTTACACCTCAGGCCTCATATTCTCTAACTCAGCTGACACTACAAACACTTGCTCGTTACGTTAGCTGATGATTCTACATGAAGTTAAATAAACGGTGAAAGTCCACATCATAGAGCGTGTCAGAAGAAGCTAACTGTAGCTTGTAGAGTAACGTGAGCTGAAGCATCAGAGAGACTAAGGGTGTGTCCAAATTCCTGAGCTGCATCCTCCTGACCGATTACGTCACAGCGATGAGCTGAAGGCTGTCCAAATTCGTGGACTCCTCCGAATACAGCCGACAATTGAGTCCTCCTTTTCCCCGAATTTGAAGGATGGGTCGGGTGTGTCCTTCTTGGCCCACCATATCCCAGAATTCATAGCGCGGTCCAGCCAATTCCAGTTTCCAACAATGGGTCACGAAGTAAGCTTTCAAGATATTTAGCTGTGTAAACTTCAAGTATCTGCTCGGTTTATCAAGATGAAGACCGAGACAGCTGGTGGAGGAAGCAGCCCAGGAATTAAATGTAGTTCCATTAAGCAAAGCAGCTAAATATGCTACATTTAGCTTTAAGTCTTAACACAGTTTAAACAGAAGAGTTATATAAAAAATAAACTCCGTACAGTTGTTTTAAAAGTTTACATTTACTATAGAGACCAAAACAGTTTTTGTACCAGGCTGTAAACATGTTTATTCCAGCTGCACATTTGGATGTTTTAACTATGGGGACGGACTCACTGCTGGAGCCTCGAGTGGCCGTTAAAGGAACTGCAGGTTCTGGGACTCGATAACTTCATGGAAACAAGATTATTTTATGTTAGTAATATGAAAATATCCCCAATATAAAAGAAACCTTCACATAAATTCTATATAACAAGTCGACATATTCCCAGTTGGTATGACCCGCAGTTTAATACTGTAGCAATGACTGGATTGTTTTCTTTTTAGAGCTCAGTAAAGATGATCTGCACTCTAAACTAAAGTTTCTGTCTCTGCGTTTGAATTTAAAGTCGCGTCTGAAATGTTTTTAAACGTATAACTGGACATTTTTCATATGATAATTGTTACAGCCTGAAGCGGTTTCCCAACACACACACTGGGAGTGTATCAGAAGACGCAGCTGTCCGTGAACAGGCTGAGTTATTGTCTGCGTCCGCTGCTGATTTGCATCAGTGACCAGTTTATGTGACTGCACTCGCTGCTGCGGGGTGACGATAATCATGTAGCAGCGGCTGCTTCAGTGAATAAAGTGAGACTGCGTGTGCTTCGTGTAGTTTTCATTTCTGAAATCTAAAATTTACACTGAACTCCAGTGTTAGCGTGGAGCTATTCTGGCATCAAATCCCTGAACCTTACCAACTGTGAGCGGCGGCATGCTCAGCTGTGTTATGGCAAAGGAGGACCAGCTGACACCCAGCATGGTCCGACCAACCTGAGAACCAAAGTGTGTTATTGGACTAAGTAAAGCCTAAGTATACAAATACAGGCTATTTACCATTTATTTATCACTGAATTAAACTAAACTAACAGCAGTCTTTCTTCTGCTTCTCCTGAACATTAAGTACCTGTCTCAGCTGATATTGATCTTCTGTGATTCAAATTCAGATCTGTGGTTAATCAAGTTATCTACAACCAATTGACACGCCGCAAACTCAGAGCTTTGGAGGCCAGAGGCAGCTGACCGCTCTGCACGGCCGTTAATCCAACCTTGGCTCATAGATTTGTTCTGTACCCAGAGTTGGACCGACGGACGGGTTCTGGTGCACCAAATCAGTACTGAATCTGACTGACCAACTCTGTTACTCTTTTCTGCTTATAATTGATTAATTGTGTTACTTTGTTTATTTTAAGAAAACTGTTTAAGCCGTGAGACCAGTTTTCCCGTGATTCACTCGCGTACGTCAGTTTGAAGAGGAAAAAGAACTCCACGGGACTCCGATGTGAAAAGATGTAACAAAAAATTTATTCCACGGTTTTGCATCTTACAGGAGTGGTCAGGTTTAACTTGTCCTCAACAAAATAACATACTACGGTAGGAAAACCGTGTGGCTCTGTTCTACCCTGCTGCCCCATCTTAACTTGGCTCCCACAAAAACATTTCGGGCTTCTTTCAGTTTCCAATGTGTCGAACACACCGGAAACACAGATGTTTAGAAGACATCATCAGTCTTGTCTGCAGTTGGTGAGCCTGATGCAGGCAGTAATGCACATCTACAAGCCACGTGCATGTTTGATTTGTCAACTCTACATTTACAAAGTTTCTTCTTTTCTGGAAACCGAGCCTGGTTTTATGATTTTAATAGTCAATGTTTTATTGGGGTGTAGTTCATGTTTTAAGAAAAAGAGGACATCTTTAAAAGAAGTTCAAACCTGATGGAAATACGTCATCTCTGCTAGTTTCTGTGCTAACACGGCTGATGGTTTTGACTCTACAGTAGGATGCTGAAGTCACATGATGAATAAATGATGGACGTAGCCATCGTGATGTCACCTGTTAGTTTGTAAAGACTGAAGCTGAGCCCACTGACCATCATCATCTTATCTTAAGAAGATGTCACATCAGAGGGATACTGGATGCTTATACGCTAGCGACTTGTCGATCACACCCAGCTTTACTGTCCTTCTGGGAACTAATGGACTTTGATTAGAGTTGAAACACACGAGTGAGACCACAAGCTGTTGATGATAGCGTTTACTGAGGTCACACGGCGCTCTCGATTCGACACATAGGATGATTTTTTTCACTTGTTTTAAACTGTAATAGTTCCTGCGAATGATCTGTGTCTTCAGAATCATCAGGAACTTTTCTTGGGAACTTTTTTACTTTGCTGTTGTGTTTTACATCTGGTGTTACCATGGAAACCAGATTTAATGCAGCCTAAGCCCGAAAATACAGACATTTACCTGCAAGGTTAAAATTCGGACATAGCTTCGGGTTCTGAAAAGTACTTTTTTCTTATATAATGGCCAACAGGGGGCGACTCCTCTGGATGGTTTAGTTGTCTTTGACACATTGACCTTTGGCTCTCCCAATCTATAACCTCATTAAAGACTTTCCTGGTGGCTCTATGGTCGCAATCAATACCTTATAGTGTTCCTTTTTAAATAACGATCTCTGTTAGAGTCAAAAATGACAATGACTCGGGGTACGAGCATGTGACTTAAAACTCCTGGCAGTATCAAGTTTCTCGTCTGGTTTCAACACCAAGACGCTTCTGGACGATTCAGTAAGGGATGGCTCATCACATTAGCTACATCCATCATCTTTACTCAGTATATGAATGTAATGCACAGTATAAAAGTTGGGCTTTAATGCACAAGTTCAAAATCAACACATAAACAGGTCGACGCGCTGCAGGTGCATGTCAGCAAATTCATATTTTCCACACACTCAAAACGTGGTTAGATGGATGCAGCAGGGAGACAGAGTTTGGTTCTGTTGAAGGATCACCGCCTCCATCTGCTCTCTCTGATACCTGTTTAAATATTTTATAATACAGCCTAATGAAACATGAAGAGCCCGGCTTTTCCAAACAATTAAGCATAATGAGTGTCTCTCAGAGATCGTGGCGCTAAAACTAAAAGGCAACAACTGGGAAATCAAACATGTCAAAGACAGAACTGAAACTCTACACTGATGGAAGCACAGTCCGGATCCAGCATCCGGGCCCGCTCTTTACCGCCAGCCGACTGAGCCTAGTTTCGAATTGACGGACGTCGGCGGTAACCAATCAGCGCCTGCCGTGCGCCAAAGCCGTGTTTATTCCACTTAACCGACCAATCCGAGCCGTCCTCTGCGGCCAAGTGCGTCATCAGAGTAGAATGTGAATGTGGGCTGCCTGTTACCGGAGCACACTTTGCTCCCATCCCCCATCAACACTGAGCAATGGCGGCTACCCTTTTTTGCGTGCCGCTTTGTCCTTCTCAGTTCAGCTTGTAAAAGCCATGTGTACAAAAGTCGGTAAGGAAAATACGTGTTTGCCCTTGTGTTTCATAAGAATGCGCGTCAGTTCATGAGCACATTATAATTATTTTCCGCACTTCTCTCATCGCATGTCTTTTATGTCGCACTGCTTTTTTTCCCTCCTCCACGGCGGGGCATTTCTCTGTGGGTCCTAACAATGGAGGCGGAGGAAATGAGCCACCAGCACTGTTCACTGCACCCGCTCACTGAGCCCGAACAGCCCGAATCACGGCGTCAGAGCCGGCTGTGTGTGTGTGTTGTTCGACGGGCACTGTGTTTATTTGTGTCTCGACCTTGGCGCACGAATTTATGGGCTGTTATGTAAAAAAAAAAAAAAAAAAGCCCTCAAGAGTGTCAAGTGCGCACATACAGGGATGAGTTTCAAACATGGACGTCGGGAAGGGGCGGGGCGACGAAGAGCTGCGATGTGACATGGCGGCGCCGCTCCACATTTACACTCTGAGCGCCTTGTATCTGACTGATGTTGTTCACATGGAGCTTGAGATGTGACACTAACTTTTGGGGAGAAAAGCCCGATTTAATCCGTAATAACATCCGTGTCGTCCACGTTTCCCTCCCAAACACTTCGCCTCTATTCCCCCGTCGCGGCGGTGGGCGGGAGAAACCGTCTGAAGTCGCCGCTTGACTCGTCCAGACGCACATCAATCAATCAAAGTGACACTACGTCAACCGAAGCGCTCTCGATTCGACATATTTACTGCGTAACTCGACGGAAACTCGATTTTCTTGCGCTCACGGTGCTGTGGATCTGCCACGGTTCCGGCTCCGGTCCGTTTTGTGGGCTTTTATCGACTCTGATTATTGTTTTAGGGGAGAAAGGGACGGTTGCAGCGATAGAATAGGAGGGGGCGTGGCCTTTGGGTTAAGAAATCCTATCCATTGTTACTCTACGCGCTAGGAGAACACCTCTGCCGAGCCTCTGGCCAATCAGAGACCACCGACCTCATGAAGACCCCGCCCACAAGCCTATATTAAAGGCTCGGCCGTCAGAAGCATTGGCCACTGGCACAATATAATACTGATTGATCCGCTAACCGAGACGAGGGGATTTACTTTATTCAACCTTTCATTTCAGCCGTCCTTTATTTTATTCTACTAAACAATGGCAGACACACAGGTCGACTCCGGCTCGGATATCTCTGCCAAGGTAAGCCGCCGCACACCTCCATTCGCGGGGCCGTGTCTCCGCGGAGCCCCCTTACAAGAATAAAGCTCTCCAGGCTCTAACCTACATTTAAAACCTCTCCGTCGTCGCTTCGCGCTCGCTCGGACTCTGTGGAGTCTGAGGTGGAGAAGAAAAGTCGGTGTTCGCGTCTTTCCCCCTGAACTCTGTGTGTAGAGGGAAGTGGGGGGTCTCGGCACCGCATCACGGGCAGCGTTAAAGCGCCGCGGCTCATTGTCCGGAGCGTCCCGGTCTGCGCGGGTCTTTGTTTCTGCCAGCAGCTCGGTGCTCCACGCGCACATCCAAGCGGGACCCGGACACCGAGCAGCTCCGGTCCCCCGGCTCGCTCCCCGCGGGGTTTTCGGGCTCGTTGTGAGCGCCGGGGCGCCGCGCACATCTATCCCGCATCTCGGGCTCTTAACGCGTATAGATCGAGGGGAGGTTCCGTTCCCGGTGCAGGGACTCGGTCGGGTCGCATTACCGGGAGCGGTGACGGAGTGAGCGGCCGGTGGATGCGTGGACGCGGACCTCCAGCCCGGGGTTTGCTCCGTTTGAATGGAGGACAGCGCGTCAGGCGGTGCGTAGTCCTCCGCTGAACTTTCGGTTCTGCACTTTTCCTCCCGCCTTTTTTATTTCTTATTTCCGTGAGCCCGTTTGTTAACGCCACCGATCTGCCTGCACCGTCTGACCCCGTTTGTTTACCGACTCCGGAAGGTCGGCGGCCGCCGCTGCTCCAGCCTCAGCTGCTCCGGTCTCCGCTCCCGGAGCGCGTGAGCGGCTGTGAGCGCGGGGCTTCCGCTTTGCTTTGGTGTTTTCGGGGCTTGTTTGCAGGGCGCGCTTCGGTCTCAGGGGAAACTTTTCTTTCTTTTTTTGTAATGCAGCCACTTCTTTCTGTGTGTGTGTGTGTGTGTGTGTGTGTGTGTGTGTGTGTGTGTGTGTGTGTGTGCGAGCGAGCGGCCGGGCTGTGGAGGTGTGATGTGACGTTGCTGGTTTTCCCCTCTTTCTGCGGGTTTTTCCTCCGTTTAAACGTTTGAGCTGCTTTTGTTGTGAAAACGCGAGTTTTTGTGCGCGTGGACTTTGGATCAGATCGGGTAAAAGTTTAATCGCCCCCGCGGGGGGAGTTGTGGCTCCGCGGACCGCGATCATCCCGGGAATCAGAGCAGCAGCGAGCCCGATAATTCTGAGCGATTGTAACAAATGTCCATTTGGAGGAGGTGGTGAAGGTGTAGAGGGGAAAAGTTGGACAGGCATTAGCGCGGGTAATCCGGGGAGCCTGTTCACTATTTTTAGTTGTGGAGCGTTTTTACGCACAGGCGCGTTTTTACGCGCAGCGCGCGGCCAGGCTGCTCTCCTCCTGCCGCTTAACAGCTTAATGGATTTCAACCAATAAGATTATGGAGAGCAATTAATCAATAACAGCCTACGTGTGGATGCGTGAGGCGCGCGTGTGGCGGGGATAATAGGCTATGAGGGAACAAAACGAGGAAGAGAAGCGGCGTTAGTGCGCGCTGAGCTCGAGCACGGAGGCGGAAGGTGCCGTGTCTTCGCTCGCCTGCCATGTGTCGTCTTCTATTGTCCTTTCCTGCCTCCGTTACAACGAGCAGTAGCAGCAGCGTGCATCGCGCTCTCTCCGCCGCCTCCTCCTCCTCCATCACCGACCCCTCCTCCTGCTCCCTCCCTGCTCCTGCGCCCTCCTGTGTTATTTTAAACGGGGTGCATCCTGGGTATTGCAGTGCCTCTCCCGGGCGTGTCTCGTGACATATGGCGGCGACAGCGGCCCATAGAAGACTACAATACCCAGAATGCCCCGCGGGCCACATCAAAGTATCAGATTACAACACATTAGAGGGGATGGAGTGGGAGGAGAGGGAAGAGGTGGGGGGAGGATCTGCGGAGACCAATATGGTGTTTAAATAGGAAGGCAGAAAAACGTGCAGCTCCCAGCAAGCACTGGGACGCTGCTAAGTAGGCCAGTAGGTAGAAGGGCAGGTAGCGGTGGGCGGAGTCTAAACCCAGCAGCGCGTTTTGCTGGGCAGATGAGCAGGTTCAGTTTCTGATGTTTGCTTCTGTTTGTTTCCAGGACCTGAAAGAGAAGAAGCTGGTGGAGGAGAAGGAGAACGGCAAAGACGCCGCCACCAATGGGAAGGTGAGCGCCATCGCCGCCGCCGCAGCAGCTCTCTGCACAGAGTCGGACATTTTTAACCATTTTTGTATTTTCCAGGAGAATGAGGAGAACGGTGAGCCCGAGGTAGATGACGAGGAGGACGAGGAGGTGGACGAGGAAGAAGAGGAAGATGATGGAGAAGGTAGCTTGAAGGCTTATTTGCCTTTTTAAAAAAAAATAAAGAACTCTTGTTAGTCTTTCTCACCTTTCAACTTCTGTCCTGTAGGTGATGAGGAAGATGAGGAGGAGGACGACGACGAGATTGAGGGTGGCACAAAACGGGCAGCTGAGGATGACGAGGACGACGACGAGGTGAGGCAGCGGCGCTTAAACGCCCTTAAATCGAGCGTCGCCGTGACACCCAGCAGGCGCCGGTCTAACCCGCCACCGTCTTCTCTTCTTTCAGGACGACGTCGAAACCAAGAAGCAGAAAACCGATGATGACGATTGATGCGTTTCCCCCGCGCCATCCTGCTGAACCACTTCCTGATTCTTCACCTCTGACCATTTTTCTATGTCGCAGGTGGAGGGGCTGGAGGACTGATTTAAAGGAAAAATTAATAATAATAAAAAAAATCCAACATGGTCATTAGCAAGTAGAGTTCAACAAACACCCGCCACGCCCACACCCACCCGAGCTCCCCTCGACGCTGCGAGACAAATTTTCTAGAGGAACCCGCCACCGCATCGACGACGCAGAAATCCGGCTTCTCTTCAGCAACAACACAAAAGGAGAATTTGTTTGTATTTTTATTTACATTTTATATTTTTGTACATATTGTTAGGAGAGGGGAGGGGGGCAGTTTCTCTCTCGGCAGCGATCCCGTCAGACCAAATCGGTGCTTCTCTAACGAAAGATTTTACTTGGTTGACCATGTTACGATATCTCAACAGATCTTAGAAAAACGTGTAAAAAAATAAAATGAATAAAAACATGAAAGACAACCTCTTAAGCCGTTGAACTCAGAGCATTCCAGTAAATTTAATGTATGTACTTTAGCTGTACCATAACTAGTTTGTTTGTATGGGAGGGTAAGGCCAAAGAAAAGAGCCTCTTTTCTTTTTCCTTTCTTTTGGTTTTTTTTCTTTTGGTTTTGTTTTTGTCGGCGACTTTTTGTTTTATGACGGCCTGTTTTGATGTATGTGCAAAGTTTGTTGTTTGACAATAAACCGGACTTTTATTTTGTGAGTTGTACTTTGTATCTCTGCCCCTTTTTATTTGTGCTTTGCTCTCCTGTGAGGAAGAGGAAGCAGTGCAGGTAAACCTGAGGTCTGCTTTTACTTTAGGGTCACAACAGCGAGGAGGTGGGTCCAGCACAGTTTATTGGACATTTTACACTCATTACATCCATATAATTCATATTACATAAAAGTTAAGGTTTGGTACTAAAATAAACTGGCGGTTCCAAAAGACTAAAATGTGGTTTATTTCTTTTGGATTTCTCTCATCTTTTTGTCTATACTGCAAACATGCAAACAGAAGCAGTTCTGATAATTGAAAGTTAGAAGAATAACATAATGTGTCACATAAATAAGGGTTTCTGCATGAATTTAAAGTCTTAACATTAAAATAAAGCATATTAAGGTCTGAGAAGCTGATCTGTATTCTAATAAATTTCCTCTTTAGAGGTTGTGTTTAAGGTCCGTGGGAAAAATCATTGCCAATAAGTTTAATTTTGTAAGTTAGTCTGTTAGTAAATTTATTTGGACCAATGTCCAGGTAAGTGCACTTCTACAATTTCAAGTTCTTTGGTTTGAAAATGTAAAAAGTGCAGAAAAAGAGTAAAAAGTTGGATAAATTCCTGATTCAGGATCTTCCAGTGAGGCGGTGGAAAACTGCACAATAAGAAGTGAGAGCTTAAGCTCAAAGTCGTGTTTTCAGATTCAGTGTTTTGTCTAAAATCCAAAGACTCTCTTCATACTGCTGAGCAGTTTTTTATATTTAAGGTCTTAATGCATCATTTAAACACGATGGGTCCTCAACGTTGTGTTTTTAAAGCTTCATATAATTCATAGATCAGTTTGGGGACCTGATGAATACAAGAACAAGCAGCACACTCACTCACAGCTTCAAATATTTAATCACTGCTTGCACAATGAATGTGTCGTCTGTGAAAGTCCAGTTTAAATCTTTCTCTGGTTTTATTCAGACACAGAAATCTGCATCGTTGAAAGTTGGTGCTCCTAAAGAAATAAGAAAGTCATATTTCAGCTTTGCGGCTGATTAGCAGAACATTTTGTGGCAGAAAAGGTAAAATATTATGAATCTGTTATCAAAGGAAGCAGACAGAGCTCCTCTAATGATCCGGGCTACAGAGTTTCCCAGTTTATGGAAAAGACAACATTCCCGCTGAGCGTGGAAAATCAAAACTTGTTATTCTTCCTTCAATTTATCAAACTGCTCCCTAAAACAGCTCAGTGATATTTGCACACGTAACAGAAACCCGACACTTTTCAATATTCATTAGACAACATTAAAAACATGAACATGAATACAACAGCACCCCTAGAGGCGAGCTCTGGTACTGCACGGTTTATAAGGCTTTTAAAAAGCTGCACTTCCTGTTCCACATCCAGCAAACAGAATATACAAATTCACATTAAAAAGAAAACAAACTCATTCTGACTCATCATCCAAATCTCACACAAACCTAACAAAAAGTTCTTCAGACATTTCTGAGCTTTTTGTGTTATATTTGTGGGTTTTCTTGCTTTAACAAGGCTGCAGTTAACATGTCCTCAGATGTCGCTGTGAGCTCTTCCCATTCTCAGAACTTTAGATTAACCATTTATGGTGTTAGTCTGAATTTTCACTAAATGAGTTACAGCACAAGCTGATTTCTAATCCTCTGCTCAGATTTTACTCTTGCAGTCTGCCCTCCGTGCATTTAGCTCCTGATGTGAACCCAGATGAGTCGCATGGAAACATCATAAACTCTGATATGATGCGCTTCCTTAGACAGTCTTTAGTCATCTTCATTTTAAAGTTTGATACATTTATTTTACAGCATCAGCCGAGCAGAAAGGGAATCACGTTTGTGTCAAAGCCTGTGAAAAAATATTAATAACCACCAAAACGACAACATGAATGGACCAGCTTGTATAATGAGTGCTTGTAATTTTCACACTTCTGTCAATATTTGGGTATTTTGGGGTATTTGAAATCGAGCAAAGGGCCAGAGCACTTCTCCCAGGCTTTCTCTCACAGCTGTTAATGAAGCTGCTGCTGTGTGTTTGATCATATGAGTTTCTCTTTACAGGAAGGATCAAGAAGGAGAGGACTCTGAGACGTCAGCTTGCATCTACTGCATCTACGTTCTTTCACATCTCCAGCTCCAGATACCAACTCAGCCCAAACCAGCTGTAGAGTGTGAAGTCTTAGTTTAAACATGGAGGTCAAAATGATCTAAGACGGCCTAAAATGAACCAGAAGATGTAGAAATGTTTATTAAAATTATGATTACTTCTTTGATTCTTGTTTTTTTGTTTTGGATGTTACAGATTTTTCCAGATTCACATCCTCACCACAGACTGTATTTAAAAGATGGCTGTCACCAGTTAGTACAAGTAACCTCACAGCGGTAATATGATTGGTCAGATCATTGAATTAAACAGGCTCCAACAGCATAAACATGGTGCAGAGGTCTAGTTCAGGTGAAGCTAGCCGACAGCTAGCAGCTCCAGCCACCTGTGTCACCATCCACCTGTCAGTCAAATAGGCCACACCCCTAATAATGGTGAAAAAGTTTTTTTATGAGGCTGTAAACATGTCTACTTCTGCTCTAATATTAAAACGGTAAACATAGAAGTCTATGGAGCCTCTGGTGGACATTACAGGAACTGCAGCTTTTTGACACTTAGATTTGCTGGACTGCAGGTATAAAAACTTTTAGGAAGGAGAACAGGCTCCAGTCCACCGGGCACAGACTGCTACACACAGCGCTGCAGTGGAAGCACATTTTCTCATGTGTGCTGATGCTGTCAGTATATGAAGCTGATAGCACTCGTGTACCTGTGCACAGCAGCTGCAGCTGTCTGCCGTCAGTGTGTTACAGCGAGTCGAACATGACGGAGCCTGAAGGACGGAGGAGGATCTGATCTGTGTTCAGTCATGTCGGCCGCAGCCTGCAGTGCAGAGATCCACACAGGAATGTCAAAAACACAGCGAGCGGCTTCATTACACCCACAGGATCACAGAAACCATGGCAACGTGTGTGTGTGTGGGGGGGGCACGGACAGGTGAGCTCCACAGGTGTGAATCATTAGCAGTGTTTAAGTGTTCCTTAATTTTTGTGTTTAAGTAAAATGTCTTATAAAATCAGTGAATTTTTAAAAATCCGTTACAAAAACACATTGTTCACTATTTGCTTTATGAAGACATGTTTTAGAAATATTTATTATTCATGAATTCTATTTTTGACATATGTAAGTTATCATTTTTATTATATTTATAGGTGTCAGGGCTGCACATTTTTACATTTCATATATTTTTCGCACTCTCGCTGCACTTCATTCTTCTTTATAATATTATATTAAAACTTTATTTTCTTGTAAATTGTGACATTTTTTAAATTCCCTTAAATTTTCCATAAATGATAATCATGACTTTTTTACTCTATTCTACTCTATTTAGTTTGATTTTATTTTGTTTACTCCAGCGCCCCCTTCAGGAGAACAGCCCCTGCGTTCAGCGTAAATGACCTTAAATAGAATTAGTTGTAAATATCTGAGACTGCGCGTCTTTAAGGACCGCAGTAAACACCAGTCACACCAGTGAGGCTGGTCCCAGTCGTCCTGCAGGTCGGTGAGAGTCAGCGGCTCTCTAACCGGATCAAGTCTGTGAGCTGAAAACCTGAAATCTCTTCTTACCTCAGCAGGTGGTCTGACGCAGCAGAGCAGCAGCACCCCCGCAGCTCTCACATGGTTCGTCCCACACAGGAGCAGAGCAGAGGGAACGGCCCACCTCTGCAGCAGGGAGGGGGGAGGACAGGAAGCTGTGAGGAGGTTACGCACTTTTACCTGAATGTGTCAGACACGGAATTACACTGAAATAAGTGTTTCGGGTGGTTTTCTTTTACTTTTTAAAAAAACACTTTAAACTGTGAAGTGACGGCGGCCGGGGGGCTGCTGCAGGGCGACAGATGCTGGAGGAGAGATAAGACGAGATCACAGGCGGAAATATTTAACCTCCTGTTTATCCAGCAGTGCAGGAAGCCGTCAGATTATTCAAGTAGTAATACCGCAAAGTACAAGTACTCCTTCTGTGCAAACCCTGCCCAGAGATGAATTTTCTTAATTATAGATTGTTAATATTCTCATTTGAATAATTCTTAGCTGATTATTTGATTTGTAAAAAATGAAAAATGAGAAAAATTCTCGTCAAGGTCAAAAATCCAAAATTATTTCCAAGAAAAGAGAAAAATATTTGAATTAAAATGTTATGAAATATTTATTCATGTTGTAGTTAAAGCTGTAGTAGGATGATTAGGAGGTCACATTAAATGTAGTGTCGTCTGCTGCCTTCTGTCAGAAGCTCTAAATCAGTAAAGAAGTAAAGCTTCTGCAAGCAGCTCAAACTGTTTTCCTCCAAAACTTCAAACTTTGTTTTGCTGCCTGATGATGCATCACAGCTGCAGCTGCAGCTGCTGCAGCTGGAGCCGGTCTGCATGCACAGTGGTTCCCAACACATGGGTCGGACCCCTCAGTAGGGTCACCTGACGAATGTGGAGGTTGTTTTATGAGAGGAAAGAAGACAAAAAGCTGCCGTGGTCTTTTTTCTGAGATTTTTATTTTGCATTTAAAGAGTGTTTGAAAATAAGAAGCTGTTATGGAGCTCCAGAATATTCTTGAACACCCATCCATTCATTTTATTTTTATTTTCATGTTCTTTAGGAATAAAAATCAGTCTTCAGGATGTTCAACACAATGTCTTAAATTTCTGTTGAGTTCTTTTAGATTCATTTTTATGATACCTACTGTAATTCAGCTATATTGGTTGATGAATTTTCTAACTCTTTTATTTCAACATGCGCCTCGATTTTAAACACTGTGGCTCCATTAAGGGCTAAACGCTTCAAGCCCACTTACCAACCATGGCTGAATGAATCCACTCGCACCCTCAGGCGTGAACGTCGCCGAGCCGAGAGGAAATGGAAAAGACGAACTTCAAGTGTCCCTGGAAATCCTGCATAACTGCCGGTCAAAATATCAGAAGACTGACAAAACTGCAAAAGCTTCTTATTGTTGAACTTATTGCTAACAACAGTCACAAGCCTCAAGTTCTGTTTAAAATCTTTAATTCAGTTATTAATCCCTGAGGGATGCCTCCCCGGCTCTCTGTGAAGAATTCTTACATTACTTTATAGATAAAATTTCAGCACTGAGGGCACCATATCTACCAGCAGTTAACCAAACCCCAGTTTCTGAATGCTCTGGGGTTTTTCAATAGTTTGAACCCGTACCTTTTTCGACTCTGAAAGAAATAATTGATCCTATGAGAAGCTCTAATACGCTTCCTTCCCGCATTATTAAGGAAGCTCTGACTACTATCGATCCCTCTATCTTACTTCTAACGAACTCTTCACTGTCATCAGGCTGTGCTCCGACTGCCTTCAAACACACAACTGTACAACCTGTAATCAAGAAAAGCAACGCTGACCCCAACAGTCCTTCAACCTACAGGCCGATCTCTTCCTTTCATGTCTAAAATTTTAGAAAAAATAGTTCACCAGCAACTTCAGTCCTTAGAGACACATGGTGTCAGTGACAAATTTCAATCTGAATTCAAACCGTCACAGAACCGAGACAGCCTTATTGAGTTTTTAATGATCTCCTCCCAGCTGCCGATTTTGGGCGCCCTGTGGCTCTAGTCTTATTAGATCAAACTTCTGCTTTCGATACGCTGGACCATAATATTCTCCTAACAAGGCTAGAACATGTAGTTGGCCTTGAAGGTAATGTTCTATCATGGTTTAAATCGTATCTATCAGACAGATCCTTCTCTGTCACCATGGGGAAATACTTTTCCTCTTCTGCCCCTGTTGATTGTGGTGTGCCTCAGGGGTCCGTATTAAGCCCCACTCTGTTCTCCCTGTACATGCTACCCTTGGGACTCATCTTTAAAAAACATAACATCTCCTATCACTACTATGCAGATGATATCCAAATTTACTTTCCTCTAAATTTGGATGCTTCGTCTCGGCTCTCGCATTTGTTCGACTGTCTGCGGGAGGTTAAAGACCGACTATCCCAGAACTCGCTTATCTTAAATGAAAGCAAAACAGAAATGATTGTTTTTGATAGCCACGTTCCCCTGGGCCAGCTAACTGATACAATGGGGTCTTTTGCCAGCCACCTTTCTCATTCTGCCAGAAACCTCAGAGAGCTCATGGATAGTTCTTTTAAATGAAACAAGCAGGTATCCACTGTGCTAAAAAAAACAGCTTCCATCAATTACGCCAAATTTCCACATAAAGAACTCGAAAAACGTATCCATCCCTTCATCACTTCTAGACTATTGCAACTCTCCTTACCTGGGCCTCCAACTCTCCCTCCTTCAGCACCTGCAGTCAGTCCAAAATGCGGCAGCACGCCTCTTAACCGGCACCAGAAGGCATGAGCACATCACCCCTGTCCTCGCTAACCTACACTGGCTTCCCATCAAATATCGCATTGATTTAAAAATCCTTCTGCTCCCTTTTAAAATGTAAATAAATAATAAATAAATAACCCGGCCCTTAGCTACTTAACTGATGTCCTAAATCCAACTGCTCCTAATGCAACCAAGGTCTCGTTTAAAAACCTGAGGTGACCTTGCATTTACCATCATTGCCCCTAGACTGGAATGATCTCCCAGTCAAAATCCGTACTTCAGAATCAATTCAATCGTTCAAATCCTGTTTAAAAACACACTTGTTTAACTTAACTTTTGAAACGAGTTAGTTTGACTTTCATTCAGCCTGCACTACACCATATAAATGCAATTTTAAGTATAATTGTACTATTTCTTCTTTGTTCTGTCTGCATTGCAGTTTTATTGTGAAGCACTTTGATGTACACTAGTCTTTTAAATGTGCCATATAAATAAACTTTGACTTGACTTATGATGATATAAAGCTGAGCTGTGATTTCTGATGCTGAGTGATGCTGATTGGTTGAGCACTCTCACTCATTCTGCGTTTTTACAGATGTTGTTCAGGATCAAACAGGTTCCAAACCAGCTCAAGTATCTCTGTGAATCCTCTAAAACTGAGGAAAAGAGCTTCAGTGCTTCCTTCATTCCCTCCTTTAGGATACATGGAAGCTTCCCTACTGCTGCATCTTTCATCTTGTGCCAAAAGGTGCTAACATGCAGAAATGACTTCAAATTAAAACTGAAATTTGTTGTTTCTGAAACTCATTCAGAGACCTGCAAGTGTGTGTGTGTGTGTGTGTGTGTGTGTGTGTGTGTGTGTGTGTGTGTGTGTGTGTGTGTGTGTGTTGTTCACAGATGAGTCCTGACTTGACATCAGATCTCAGCTGCAGGCTGAAAACATGAAGTCTGACCGTCTATGGGTTACAAACATCAGCTCCCTGCTGATTGGCTCTCCACACTCCCGCCTGACCATAAACTATCCAATCAGATCTGTGCATGAGGAATTTGAACTGCAGGTTCACCTCGTTTTATTTGGAGGTTATGCTGCTTTTAGCCAATCAGAGAGCAGCATGGGCATTTACTTTCATTCACTTTGATTCATTGAAATACTACAAAAGTACTGAAGTACTACAACTATTACAGTACTGTGATCACTACAGTTATTACTGCTGCAGCAGCTCAGCTATGAATCAGCTGATGCTTCTCTGTATAAGTAATCAGGTCTTTAAGTGTGTTTGGTGTTTTTTGTGTCTGCAGTTTTTAACCTTTCTCATGAGTCATGTGATCAACATGACTTCTTTAACCAGGTACAGAGTATTCGGATACTTTACTTATGTAAAAGTATCACTGAAGCAGCATGAAAATACTTGTGTAAGAGTCCTGACAGCTCTCAGGCTCTGTTTTCTCATCTTTCCTTTTTTATTTTGTCTCATCCGGATCCTCCCCTTCCTGCCTTTGTGATCCCGCTCGTCCATCTAATATCTAAATCTGCACGTTTACCTGTAACTATCTGTCGCCCATCTTTTATTCACTTCAGTTCAGTTTGAGGCAACTGTCCCAACCATGAAAGCAAAGAAGCCGTCCTCATCTCTAACCTGAGTTTTACCTGCAGCCTGAATTACAAAGGAAAAAAAATCCTGTGATTTATTTTCCACATTGCTTTAGTTCAGCTATCAGGCCAAGAGGTCACCTGACAGGTTATCAGCGCTATAAGTCAACCCAGGGTTTATCAATCCAGCTAGGAAAGAGGCGGGGCCTGCAGCATCCGACCAATCAGAAACATGAACAGGTCTGAGTGACTGATTTTAACAATGAGCATAAAATTGGAATATTAGAGAATTATAAAGATGTTAAATATGTGATACAGCCTGAAAGTAACACAGCTGCACTGAGTGCTGTATTATATATGATATTTAAATAAATCCAGTTAAAGCGACAAAGGCTGTAAATAAAGAAACCAGCTGAGTGTGTCGCTATCACGACTCTGTCATTCAGCTCCGAACATGCACCTGGTCCCAGGAGACCGGTCTAGCTCTAGATTCAGGCTTCATTTAGTTTTAGTCTCAGGTTAAATTTGAACATTAACAGAAAGTAGATTTTAGAATTAAAGTCTTTGTAAAATGTCTAAAACAAAAAGAGTGGATCAAACTCGATGAGTCAACCTGCTGTTAGAGGCTCGGATGCAGGAAGATCTGATTCTAGCTGTTTATTCTGCGTTAGTGAGTCAGCTGTAACCCCGACAGGGTTAAACAATAAAGAACTAAAGTCAGAATTCAAACCAGTGAGCAGGCTTGCTCAGAGAGTTTAAATAAAGCCAACGACCAGAAGCCTCGAGGTCCCTGTTTCAGGATTATCTCGCAGTGTGACGCTTCACAGAAGGATGGAGGAACTTAAAGTAGTTTGCATGAGAAAGGCGAAGATTAAAGACACTGAGGCTCATCAGGGAGAGACGACGACTTCAGTCACACTGCACAAAACACACCGTCTTAAAATCTGCACGCTCGGGTCTGAGAGCTCTTCCTGCAAGAACGAATGGATTTCCAGGGACCTGATTGGTCAGTGCTTTTGTTTATATTGATCTCTAATCTTGAACATAACCGGGCCTGGAGCAGAGCAGGTCTGCAGGATAGGTTACCATGGCGATGTACCCTGGATTAAACCTGAAGTTGCCTCAATCAGCCCCAAACCCTGAGCACACACAGACCTCTGCTCCGACATCTCTGTCCACTCTGCAGACGACACTGACCAATCAGGTCTCAGCAGGCTTTGGGTGCATGCAGGTAAACTGTCTGTGTGCAGAGCAAAGTTACTGTTTCGGTTTCAAACTTCAGCTGCAGAGACTGGCAGATGGAAACAGGACCTGTAAACTGTTCAGTGTCATCAGACGAGCTGATGGGTTTCTAGAAACAAACGCTGTGAGAGGTGAGTGTGTTTAAACTATTTTACCTTTACAATGAGACACAAAGGTGGAGGAGACACACCCTTGGACTGTAGGTGGAGATGAACTGTTTCACAAACTGTTGGCACGCTTTGGGCTGTTTTTACAGATTTATTCACACAAACAGGCGAGTCCAGAGAAAGCAGAAAACAAGAAGACGAAACAGAAAAAGATCGTCGCACACGGCGGCTCCACGTTCAGCCTCCTGCTGCACAGAAACACTGAAGCATCGTCTTAAATCCACCAGCCCAGCAGGAAATCTGAAAACTGAAATATTCAAGCATCTAAAAGGTTTTTCAGTAAATACACAGATCCCACGTCTGCAGCTACAACCTGCTTGTTGAGTTAGTTAATTTGAGTTAATCCCTTAAATTACCAGTGAGCCTCTGTAAACAACACGCACTAGTTTGGCTGGTTAGTTTTGTTATTCCTCCCTGTGATCATTTCACTGTTTAATGGAGACCAGTTTGCATCACGATGTGGTCTCTGTGTAAACCAGCTCTGCAGTCACATCATTTCTGTGCAGCTGTATTTATGTCTTCTGTGTTTTTAATCATTTCTTTCTTCAGACACAGTTTGACCGACGTCCACGCTGCACAGCAGAAAGTCTGCAGAGCTCAGAAGAACTTCTCAGTTTCACTTTGTGTTCTTCGGCAGACTTCAGACCTCGATGAAGGCCACAGGCTGAGACACGTCGGTCTCAGTGAAACTGTTCAGTCCACCTGAACAGGATCAGCAGGTGTGATAAATACACAGTTTCCATGTTATTGTGAATAATATCACAGCAGAAACAGACGCTGATTTATGTTCCAGCTGCTTGTTCTGCAAGATTTCATCGTTTTTACAGGCACTCACTACTCGGCGTGATGAGGATGATGGGAAGTTGTGTGAAATAGACTCTGGTCACTTCATTAGGTACACCTTGTTGGCCCTGGGTTGGACCTGTTTTGCCTTCAGAGCTGCTTTAATTCTCATCACTCAGCAACAACAAGGAGCTCAAACATTCCTCACAGATTGTGGTCATGCGACATCATCATGACATCATCACACCAGCATCCATGATTTGAATCTCTCGTTCCTCTGGCTGTGAAGGCTGTTTGGGTGCAGAGATCAGCGTCATGACCAAGAAACCGGCCTGAGATGATGTGAACTGTGGTGTGTTTTCCTGCTGGAAGCATCAACGATGGCAAACTGTAGTCACAAAGGGACACAATCAGCAACAATGCTCAGCTGGTACTGAGAAGTGTGCTAAAAAATCCCCCATGATGTTACATCATCGCCTGAAACACTGGTACAAGCAGGATGCATCCATGCTTTGATGTTTACAACAAATTTGAAGAAAACCGTGTGAATGTTGCAGCAGGAATCAAAATGAGGCATCGTGGTTGCAGCCGTACGCTGGCCTGTGTGAGCTGTAGACAAACTCAGAGATGTTTGTGTGTGAAAATCCAATCAGATCAGCCTGTCTGCTAAAAACACCACATTCAAAGTCACTTAAATCACATTTCTCCCTTTCTTCTGCTCAGTTTGAACTTCAGCAGGTCGTCCTGACTGTGTCTTTATCATGTGGCAGATTAGACATTTGTATTAATGAGCAGTTGAGTGTGTATCTAACATGATGGTCTTTAATTTAGCTGCACTTTACACTCCCAGTCACACACTGTGGTGTTTGGTACTGACCAGCAGACAGATTTCCTGCTGTAGAATCTTCGACTCTGAGTTCCTCCAAAATATTTGAATTTGACACTGATGAAGGAACAAAGGATGAAAACCCACCTGATGTCACTGAAACTTGTTGTTGATTAAAGTATTATAGTTTCAGTTCATGTGTGTTTTGGTGCGATTCAATACTGTGTGAGTACGCTGTGATACAGAATTCACTCAAACTTACCTTTAAGGTTTTTAAAAACCGTTTTATAAGATGAGTTGAGCTCTGTGTGAGTAACTGTCATTTTATTGTTTTTGCATAAAAATGTTTGAAAGCACATTAAATGCAGGGAGAATGTTTCAGAATATCATTTTGCAAAGAGATGAAGGAAAGGATGAATTTGTACATGAAGTTTGGTTTCTTGAGGCAAAACCGAAGGTTTGAAACTGATTCATTCAGGAGGATTATCGTTAATTATCCATCTGATTTTCCTCGAACTCAATCTGAGCCTCCTGAATTCAGCTCATATTCACAACAGCGAGTCCAACACAGAGACTCAGTGTTGTTTCTGACCAGTGTTTCATTTTAAATCAGAAATATAAAGAAATATTCCAAATATTTGACACCAGGGGAAGAAATTTAAGGATAAAAGTGATAAATATCCACCACATAGTCCATGTGTTTCACATTCATCATATTTTTTTTAATCGGTGCAGGTTCTGAGCAGCCACTCCACCACCTGTCTGGGGCCTTCCTGTGTGGAGGCTGAATGTTGTCCCTGTGTTTGTGTGGGTTCTCCACGTACCACAGCTCACTTCCACAGTCCAAACGCATGCAGTTAGTGAAGTTAGGTTAATTAGTATTTCTGAATTGCCCATAGATGTGAGTGTGAGTGTGAGTGGTTGTCTCTCTCTGTGTGTTAGCCCTGTGACTGCCAAATTGTTCAGAGTGTACCCTGCCTCTCGCTCTATGGTAGCTGGGATAGGCTCCAGCCTCCCTGCGACCCTGACAAGGATGAGTGGAAGAGAATGGATGGATGGATGGTCGAGGTTCTTATAATTTTGATGGTTCACAGAAACACGTAGCCTGTGTGTTTATATGCATAAACATTAGAATAGTAACTCAAAGTTCTGCTCAAGAGCAAAGAAAATGATTGAAGTTACAGTTTAAACACAGGAATCTTTTACATTCATATCTGAAGTAACACTTTTTGATTTGATTTGGTTAGTTTGAGTTTAAACCTTTAAACCGTCTCTTGCTCTCTTACATGGACGTGTGCTCTTGGTTCTTCCTCTGCAGGCTGTCTGCCTCCTCCTGCCTCTCAGCTCCACTCATTCTTGGAGCGTTGCTGCCCCCATGTGTCCAAACTCTGAGTTACATGTTGTTTCCTCTGCAGCAAGTAAATAAAACTGGAAAAACTCTAAGCTGCCACACATTTTATCATTCTGAAAGTAAAATGTTTCTCTTAAATCAAATGATCATTTTCAAAAAAGTCTGAAAAAGTGCAACAGGAAGTTATGATTCTTCAAAGGTTTAGGTTGGATTATAAGGGACAAACAGCACATCTGTACTGATAAGAGCTACTACTGCACATGCTCAGTAACAGCCATGGGACAATTAAAGGAATTATGTCATTTATCATCCTGTTTTTCCTGTAAGCTAAATAATGTGTAGCCAATCAAAGTGCTCAAATAATTCATATTCATATTCCCATATATCATTGTGATGTTGTTTATTCTATTACTCTTGTTCTCTTCTGCTTGTTTTCTCTTTTTATCCAACAGGTGATCCAGGTGATTGATATGTATTTTTTGTCCCCCCACCTCTTATTTGTTTTTTGCCCTTTATCACTGTTCCTCTTCCGTTCCTGTTTTTCTTTCCGTCCCTCGCTTTCTTTCTCCCTTTTCTTTCCCCCACTCATGTCTGTCCTGTGTGTAACAACCGAAAATAAAATAAACAATAAAAACAAAGGTCAATCAAATGGACCAATACAGCGAGGCTGGGATGGTCCATTTGTAAATCCGTTGGGTGTCTTTCTTTGCCTTTAGACAATAATTCTGATCAAAAAGAACCAAACAGGACAGGCGGGAAAAAAGCAAACAAAAGAAGCTACAGTGTTGAATCATGTGACGCAGAGGTCACATGATGTGTGTCTGCTGCTACAACTTCCAGGAGATGGACTACAAAATATGCTCCTGACATTCTTCTCCTCACGAGATTATTACCACTTTGCTTCATTACCAAAGAAATATTTATCACTGAAATGTTTCTCACCCTGAGATCATTTCTTAGTTTCTCTTCCTGCTGCAGCGACGATCCAGTGTAACTGCTCCTTCGTTCAGGCGTCCTGTGACTGAAATAAAAAAAACTACGTTTATAATATTTCTGTGGAGAGCTTATGAAGGGAGGTTACAACACGAAGTGGAAAACACATTTATTTAAACTCGTCAGTGATACTGAACTTATGTTTTCATGAAGTTTCTGATAGTGGCATTATGTGCATGTGACTCCTCTGCTAAAACAAACAAGGTGAGGAGGTGAGGGTGTGTAGTTTTGGGAACTCAGAAATGGGGCAGGATCCTGCAGGGCTGAGGATGAAACAGGTGAGATGGTGCTACTCCCTCATTCTTCTGTTTTCCCGTGAGTTTCATTTCCAACTCTGCACGTCTTTGACTTCTTGACTCCTCTCCTCGTATCCTAGTCCCTCCCACCAGAGACCTGAGCGGAGGTGAGGATGAGGAATTTAAAGAGCTGTCAGTAAAATATGACGTCTGACACATCTGCATCTGAAACTGTTACAGCTGAAATAACAGAATCTAGCTGTGGGCCATAACAAATCAGAGTTTGATGTGAAAAACAACAACAACAGAGGATGGGTTGTTTTCACCCTACATGCTTTCTGTATTTCAGCTACATGCTCAAGTTAAAAACACGTGTACAACAGAACTTCTTTGTCATCGTACATGTGCAACAGTATTGTGGGTGCTCCACACCTACTGTGCAGGAATAAAATATAAATAATAAGACATAGGAATAAGTAAGAGACAGGAGGAGTATACAGTATATAAAACAAGAAGTAGGCACATATTAGAGGACAGCTTACATACACCTGTGCATCCTCGATCATGACTCCTGCAGGATCTGCTGTCCTTGGACTTCGGTTGCATTTCGGTAACTGTCACCTTTAGTGAGGTGACAAATTTCAGGACAGGAGCGAGGTGACAGGAGGCAGAATTCAGTGATATCAGAAAACTCCAAAGTAATTTATACACTTTTCCACACATTCTAACTTTTAAGTGACAAACATACAAAAAAAGTGAAATCAAGAAGACGGCAAACACTTTCACACCACTGTACTTTTACTTTTGGGCTCCAGGTCCAGATACGATTTTAGTATAAGGTTAGTCTGTTTTAGGGGTGAATGGAAAGTTTGAATTGGTTGCTTACTGTGTAAATGATGTTTGTTTACATTTTTTCATCTTGTTATTCATTGTGTGGATGTTTTGTGGTTTGATACCTGAAACAAAGATTTCTAAACTGGAGCCTCCGCAGAGGATCAGTAATCACTGAATTCGAGAGCTCATATTCAGACACTGATCCCAGAAAGTTGATTCTGTTCATCCCCAACATTATAAACAGTGCATTTACCTACATGACTGACAATGGGCTGTGAGGACAGTTTCTTGATCATTAATATGAAGCTTTTTATTACATTGATCAGTTGGGGATTGGCTGCAATCACAGCACTGTAAGATCTTATTAGAGCACTTGGCTCTCGCTCTGCAGGCCTACTTGTTGTTCCTAGAGTATTTAAAAGTAGAATGGGAGGCAGAGCCTTCAGTTTTCAGGCCCCTCTTCTGTGGAACCAACTTCCAGTTTGGATTCAGGAGACAGACACTATCTCTACTTTCAAGATTAGGCTTCAAACTTTCCTTTTTGCTAAAGCATATAGTTAGGGCTGGACCAGGTGACCCTGAATCCTACCTCACACTCAACATGTGTTAATAAACCTCTCTGCATTGAATCATACTTGTTATTAGTCTCTGACTCTCTTCCACAGCATGTCTTTGTCCTTTCTTCATTAACACACCCTTAGCCAATCGCCGCCCCTCCCTGAACCTGGTTCTGCTGAAGGAAAAGCTGGGGGAGTTTTTCCTTCCCACTGTCGCCACAGCACTTGCACATAGGGCATCATATGATTGTTGTTTTCTGTTTTCCTTGTATTATTATAGGCTCTTTACCTTACAATATAAAGCACCTTTAGGCAGCTGTTGTGATTTGGTGCTATATAAATAAAATTGAATTGAAAGGTTTGAATGAATGGTGAAAGGCAGCTCTGAACACCACATCCAGAACACCTTGGATTTTCACGAGAAGGTGAGAGATGTCATGATGGAGGCAGATGAAACCATGATCTCGTACAATCTTACATCTCTCTTCACTTGCATCCCAGTCACTGAAGCGTTGGAGGTAGTTCGTAAGAGATTACAGGATGACCCCAACCTCAGCAGCAGGACCGCTCTCAGCATCGACCAAGAGTGTTTGAACTGTGTCTTCATTCCACCTACTTCATATACGAGGCTCAGTTCTACAGGCAGAAACATGGATGTGCCATGGGTCCCCCAGTTTCACCCACTGTGGCCAAATTGTACATGGAAGAAGTGCAAAAGAGGGCTTTGCTATCCTACCCTGGAACACCACCACCTTACCACAGTTCATGGATCACATTACCTTGGTGGACCAACACACCAGGGAGGATATGAAAACTGACAAGCAGGGCTGGGCTGCTTTCCCCTTTATAAGCACAGGTGCAGGTAGTTAGCCCTTCTTGTTGTGTGAATCTGGAACTATGTGAATCCCTGGTGAGAAGCATTGCTATTTGCCACAGTCCAGGCTGAGACAACGAACATCCAAGAATACATTGGGAAGATGGCCCCAACTGACCCAGTGCTCAGTGAATACTTCAGGCAGCAGAAACACAATAAAGAGGAGGGAGACGAGGAACCATCATGGAAGGACAGGCCCCTGCACGGTATGTACCACCGGCAGATAGAGGAGGTGGCTGATATCCAGAAATCCTACCAGTGGCTGGACAAAGCTGGACTGAAAGACAGCACAGAGGCACTAATCATGGCAGCACAAGAACAAGCTCTGAGCACAAGATCCATAGAGGCTGGGGTCTATCACACCAGGCAAGACCCCAGGTGCAGGCTGTGTAAAGATGCCCCAGAGACAATCCAGCACATAACAGCAGGGTGCAAGATGCTAGCAGGCAAGGCATACATGGAACGCCATAACCAAGTGGCCATCAGAGAAGAGCTCGAGAGGATGTGGAGGGTGAAGGTAACGGTGGTCCCCGTGGTAATCGGAGCACTAGGTGCAGTGACTCCCAAGCTAGGCGAGTGGCTCCAGCAGATCCCGGGAATAACATCGGAGATCTCTGTCCAGAAGAGCGCAGTCCTGGGAACAGCTAAGATACTGCAGGACCCTCAAGCTCCCAGGCCTCTGGGGCGTGCTGGGTGTTTGTTTTTTTATATATATATATATGTATATATTCATTTATTCAATATAGGCCATCCAATTAAGGTCAATGTCATGTTTTTAGTTGTTAGAATCTGAAGGAAGGAATATTTTATTTTTTGTTTTTTTGCTTTTCTGGTTTCCCCCTGATGGGTTGCCACCTTAACATGGTCAGGGGGTTTGCATGCCTTAGTGACCATAAAAGCTAGACCAGCAGAAGCTTAGCCTTCAGGTGGGACACCCAAGTTGGTCAGGCCTTAGGGTAGAGGCCTGACAAAGTGCAATCCAATTACATGACAAAAACCGTTGTCCAGAGTAGGGCAGCCACGATTAGTCGACTATCAAAATCATCACCGATTAATTTAATACTCAGTGCATTATTTGAAGCTTTGTAAGATCCTGAAAGACGCACGAATAAGCAGTAGGATTTAAGAGTGTTATAACTGACTGAAACAGAAGATGGCAGCTGCCGTTAAACGCAAAAGAAGAAGAAGAAGCAGTCTCCGGTATTGTAGCTATGTCCAAGTTACAGTGACGCGACGAAGGCTGTCCAAATTCCTCCAAATGTGGCCGGACTGTTAGAACAGCTTTGAAATTCATATGGGTTGTTCGCACTAAAGTAAAAACCACCATCGCTTCATGCGGAGACCCCTTCAGCGCCAGCTGCGGTCTCAAGGCTGGAGCTGAACAAAACACCCTGCTAACGACTGTGTTTAGACTGTCACACCAGAGAGCCAAAGATAATAATAATAATAATAATAATAATGGATTGGATTTATATAGCGCTTTTCAAGGCACCCAAAGCGCTTTACAATGCCACTATTCATTCACTCTCACATTCACACACTGGTGGAGGCAAGCTAAGATTAATAACAAGTATGATTAAATGCATAAAGGTCTATTAACACATAATGTTAGCTACTGTTTCTCCTAATATCATACTCCTGGGAGACTTATGTCATATGGATAACAGTGATCATCCTCTCACCAAAGACTTCTCATCCTGCCTCAATAGTTTTGGCTTTAGACAACATATAAACCTCCCTACTCATACTAAGGGCCATACTTTGGACCTATTTTGTTGCTCTGGACTACTAAGCTGATGAACTACTAATTTCTGATCACTTGCTTCTGTCTTTCAATGTCAAAATGACCTTTTCTATAACCAAGAACCCTCGTACCATTTCTTTTCGGAATATTAAGAAAATCAATCCTGATACTCTTTCTTTTGCTTTTTCTAGTCATTTGCATTTTCATAACCTGCTCACCCAAGAGGACTTAGTTTCCTATTATAACTCTAGTCTCAATAGTATTCTAAGATCTGTTGCCCCACTCAAAACCAAATCTGTATCATATCATATCATCTGTATCTCAGTCAGCACCCTGGTTCACAGCTGAACTCAGGCTCCTGAAAGCAAAAGGCCGACGACTCGAACGCCTTTATAAGAAAACTGGTCTGAATATCCACAAGGAAATGTTTAATAATCATATTACGTATTATAAGGAGTGTATTAATCAAACAAAAACTGCTTACTACTCCACCATTATCTGTTCAAAAGATGACTCAACCAAGATACTGTTTTCATTGTTCAATTCTTCTTTCAGGTCACCAGATTTTTTTACCTGCTTTCTGCCCAGCAGGAGGTCTCACACACACACACACACACACACACACACACACACACACACACACACACACACACACACACACACACACACACACACACACACACACTCAGTTCAGTTCAGTTCATTTTTATTTCAAACATTTCAAACATGTGCCTTCACAATCATTACAAAATCTCATTCCATTATTTGTTTGAAAAGGAGTAGGCTGAAGTATTTACTTATTTGTCCCTACCCCCTCAAGTTTTACCTCTCATTCATTTAATTTTTTTTGTCTTAAATTAAACAAACAACATATGAAACATATGAAGTAAAACAAAACATAACATACATAAATCAAAAACAAGAAATTAGCAAGCCCCACCACAGTATAGTTTCTTTCATATGAAAAATACAGAATGTGTATATTTGCAGATACACAAGTTATGGAAAAACAACAAAACAAAACAAAAAAACCAAAAACAAAAAAGAACCGCAACACCATTACCAGCAACATTACTCTTACATGCATACAGAAGTTCACACATATACATACAATGCCTTGTCTTGGAACCATGGGGGCGTTGCTTTGCTGTGTGAACTGTTTCTCAATAAAAGGCAGCAGGAGGAGGCTGGATTTGGGGTAATTTTCGTGGTGGACACAGACGAGGCCTCCCTTGCGCAAGTAATCGATCAATCGCTGACTGTCTTGTTTTCTTTCATGATGAATAAGTCTCTAGAACTAGCGGGGCTTGTGGAAACACAGACCCAACAATTACACTGTTTTTCTGCCTTCCAACTTCCCTCTACTGAGAAGCTTCTTCAGTTCAGAACTGAAGAAGCTTCTTGGATGAGAAGTGAAACGTCTTCAAGTAACTTAAAGAAGTCCAGACGCTTTTCTTTGCAAGCTCCTTTGATTATCCAGGACCAACAGTTTCTCTGTTACTATCAATAACTCGCCAGTCTCCGTTTCTTCTTCTGTGAAAAGTTTGGGTGTCATCCTCGGCAGTACTCTAACTTTCAATTCACATATTAATAATGTTACTCGGTCTGCATATTTTCACTTGCGCAACATTGTTTTATTTTATTTTTTTTGCCTGTCCCGTTTGGCTCTTTTGCCATCAGAATTATTGTCTAAAGGCAAAGAAAGGTGCCCAATGGATTTACTTTACCAAATGGACCATCCCAGCCTTGCCGTAATGGTCTATTTGATTCACCTTTTATTGTTTATTTTATTTAATTTTCACTTGCTAAATACGGGACAGACTTGAATGAGGAAAAGAAAAGGGAGAAAGAAAGAGGGAAAGAAAAAGAGCGGGGAAGAGGGACGAGGATAAAGTGCAAAAAACCAAAAACCAACAAAATAAGCAGACAAAAAATACATCTATCAATCACCTGGATCACCTGTTGAGAAACAAGTGGAAACAAGCAGAAGAAAAAAAAAGAGCAGCATAATAAACAACATCACGATCATCTATGTGAATATAACAGTAAATACTAAATACTTGGGGCGACCGTGGCTCAGGGGGTTGGGAAGCATATCTGTAACCGGAAGGTCGCTGGTTCGATCCCTGGGCTCTCTGTCCTGGTCATTGTGTCCTTGGGCAAGACACTTTACCCTACTGGTGGCCAGAGGGGCCGATGGCGCGATATGGCAGCCTCGCTTCTGCCCCAGGGCAGCTGTGGCTACAACTGTAGCTGCCTCCACCAGTGTGTGAATGTGAGAGTGAATGAATAGTGGCATTGTAAAGCGCTTTGGGTGCCTTGAAAAGCGCTATATAAATCCAATCCATTATATTAAACATTATTGTGCAGCACGTAAGATCGACAGCGCACAGTGTGCTTTGAGGTAGGAGCCTCAAAGCACCTACCGTGTGCACACCTGTGAGCATGGACGCGCTTGTTTTTAAAAGGTTCCTTCATGTAATGATCTGCTAGAGGGTGTGGGGGGGCCACAGCCCCGTCCTCCAGGGCATGAAGCAGGTATGGAGGAGATCAAGACTCCAGACATCCAGAGGCCCCCAGAACACAAGAGACCAAGGAAGACCCACAGAGGGGCAGCCGCGCCACTGTCCCAGAAAGAGCTGAGGAGAGTCCCAGATGAGGGCTCATTCAGCAGCTGTCGGTTTTCTGTTTTATCATGGAGACAAAAGAATTGGGGTTTAATAAAAGGCAGCTAAAGGAAGCTTTTATTGGCACAGGTTGAAAACATGCAAAATCCACACAGAAAGATCTTCTGTGATATCGAGATTAAACCCACAGGTTTCTTGTTGTGATGCAGGAGTCTTGTTAGCGTTTAGCTCAAAGCACCACAGTGGCTTTTATTACTATTGCCCAGACTGTTAGTTTGGTTTCACTAAAACAACTTTCTAGAAGTTACACCATTTCTCAGAAATCAGCCTGATGCTCTGCTGCACATCTTTCTGTTAATGAGTAAAGGTCAGGTGGAGTTTGTCCCTTGCAGAGATTATAAAGGCAGAAAGCACAGGATGAGGTCAGAGGATCCCACAGCTTTCTCCTGTGAGTACACCAAGGTTTTCTTTTTGTCTCCAGGTGGAAATGCATATATGGACTTAGCTCTGGGTCCGTTATGTATTATAATAATGGACAAACTACTAATGCATACTGAACTGTATTCTAGGAGCCAATGAACTGATGCTACAGTTACTGTAATGTGTTGTCTTCTTATGTTAAAAGTAGAGGAGAGGCTTTTAAGATTGAAGATGCTTTAGAGTGCAGAATGTAAGAAGTTAAATTCTAATAAAGCAGAGATAAAGGAAAAACAAAATCTGTAGGTCAGCAGTGCACATTTTTAAACAGACACATTAACAGGATGGCAGCCTGATACATTTTTAAAATTCCAAAATTTTTTTAAACATTAATCTTAAATTTCACATGAATTGTCATGAACTGGTTGTCATTTTAATTAATATTACATTTCTTACAAAATTTTTCTTTGTTAAGCTGAAAAAAAGGACAAGTTGGGTGATAAGAAAGGAATATAATTTCATCTGCATAACCTGTGTATTAATTATGAGAACAAGGCGAAGCATAAAAATTTAGGACACGCAAGCAAAAGTATCTCTCTCAGGCTTATCACGTCCAACTCTCTTATCAGAGTTCCTCCCCAACAATAACAATTAAGGGTAAAGACCAAGGTTAAAAAATAACGCAGTAAAGTTGTGTAAGGCAAATAACTTTCCACTGACAGCATACTATTTTTATTTTAATATCTGACTCAAACTGAGGACTTAGCTCTCCAGCTACAGTCAGTACTCCAAGTACTGTAACAGTAACTTTATTACCAACACCAGCAATTTCTATCCAACGCACACAGCTTGAACTGAGAAATGAAACATTCCTTCTACATAAATGAGAACTTTGACTGGCAGGAAATGTACTGAAAGCCGACATACAAATAGTTAGAATTTTCTTAGGCACTTCTCACTTAAAGGGAGCTAATTAGAATTATTAAACAATATGTTAGATGTTTCCAAAAGTAATTTTACTATAAGTAAGTTAGTAAAGCATTTTTAAGCAAAAAACTTTTTGAAAAATTTCACATAAAACCCTTATTAACTAGGACAGTTAATGAAGTGTAAGAAACCAATTTAAGAATGACTGACAAACACTTGGTCTGAATACTAACAGGAAGTCTGTTTCAGAGATGAAGTAAAAGTAACCCTGAAGAAATTTTTTTTTTTTTTTTTTTGTGTCCCGTTTGGATCTTTAGCCATCAGAATTGTTGTCTTAAGGCCAAGAAAGATGCCAAGCGGATTTATTTTACAAAGTGGATCATCATGGCCTTGCCATATTGGTCCATTTGATTGACCTTTATTATAATTATGAATTTATTTTATTTTCAGTTGCTACAAACGGGACAGACATGACTGGGGGATAGGACAGGGAGAAAGAATGAAAGAAAGAGAGGGAGAGAAAGAAAACCAAAGGGGAGAAGAGACGGTGAGAAGGGGGGAAGAAAGAAAAAAAACAAAAAAAAAAACACCTGGATCACCTGTATGGAGAAAAAAAACAGAAGAGAAAGCAAACAACAAAGAGCAACATAATAAGAAAAAAACAGCCCCATCACAATAAACTAGCTAGCAGTAGATATCAGTAGATACTAAATAATAAACGATATTGTGCAGCACGCAAGAGACAGCACACAGTGTGCTTTGAGGCAGCAGCCAAGAAAGCTGTAGTCCGCGTCTGTGAATACCCGTGTGTACACCTGTGTGCATACCTGTGTGGATCAGCATGCTTGCATTCCAAAGGTTTCTCCATGTAACGATCTGCTAGGGAGTGTGGGGGGGCCACAGCCCCGTCCACCAGGTATGGATATGAAGCAGGTATGGAGGAGATCCAGGCGAGGAGGACCACCAAAGGGGGGGAACCGTGCCACCCTCCTGGGAAGAGCTGAGTAGAGCCCCAAAGGAGAGGTCACCCCGCAGCTACGGAGCAGAGGCCAGAGGGGGTTGCAGTGGCGTGCCTGCGGGCTCTGCCGGCAGCCAGCTGTGCCAGAGAGGACCGACCTTCGGGCCCAGAGGCCAGAGACCTGAGGGCATCCCACCCCCCGGAAGGAGCCCAGCCGGGCCACAGGCGCCAGGCCCTGCCAATCGACCACCAGGAGTGAGCCGGTACATACATGAGCGCCCAGCTCCAGACGACAAGGACCACCAACACACCAACGTCTGAGGGCATCAGCCACCGGCAGGGAGTGTGGTGAGGGGAGATAGGCCTCCGTACTTTAGAGGGCCTGAGATGTACCCAGAGAGGTTGAGTCTCAGACCCAACCTGACATATAGACACAGACGAACAGGCGCACACGGACACAGACGTGCATTCCCACCCCATATACACAACCAAATACTCGGCACTCACCCAACATGTAGACAGACACAAATAGACACTGCACAGACAGACACACTCCCCAAACATGCTCTATATCCCAGGTCCAGGTATTCCCGCCCCCAGAGGGGCAAGCCACACCTAGACCCAGGAGATGTAACCCTTCTCTCTGGGGTGGAGGCAAGCGGGCCACCTCCTTATCTGCAGTAGCGGGGAGGCCCCGCATCCCAGACCCCAGTCTGACGGCCAGCACCTCCTCCCAGCCCCCCAGCCCTGACGGCTAACAGAACCGGGGTGAGTGAAGACCTCAAACCTCCCTACGCCCTCTCATATGTAGTGTTGCTGTGTGCTGTTCTAAAGTGCATTTAAAACTCAGGAGAGCATGGTACTTGCTTCCTCTCAGAGAGCAGCACGGCTCTTCCCGAAAACCCTTAGTGTCTAAATGCATTTAAAATTGAGGGTAGGGCACCAGCGCCAGAGGTGGGTTGGAGTACACCGACCATCCTCAGGATGCTGTAAAACGTGCCCACCCCCAAGGCCCTATATGTATGTGTTATGTGAGAGTGTGAGTAATGTGGATGTCTAGGTTGCAGAATAAAATAGAGGCACAGGCGGCCAGAAGGGGACAGAGGGGGAGTGCCTCCCCTGCACCCTGGTGACATACCTGCACCCCAAGCCCTGCGTGTGTGGATGGGTGTGGTAGAGCGGGAATAGGGAGGCAGCTGAGGGTGGGGAGGGAAGAAAGGGAGGGGCAAGCGGCCCCTCCCTGGGGCCAGCTCCCCCGCTGACCCCAGGAGGCACCTCCACACTCTGGAACCCACCAGGGCAAGGGGGCCCAGGCCCATCCGGACCGGGGCCCGCAGCAGCAGCACCGCCCAGCCTGAAGAAATATTTTTACTGACTTATCTGTTTTTTGTGAAGGAGCCGAGCATCAATCAAATTCAGTAAACTTATAGCAGGACAAAGGGAAATGACCTAAATGTGCTTTGAGGAGACTTAAGACTATTGTCTCAAAAGATTAAAGAGTGTGAGGATGGTTAGTATTTTAAACTGCTGCTGTGGTAACACAGACACAAGTGAGAACATGAACAAACAGAAGAGAAACAAACTAACAAGCTGTTCATTTGGTCCTGTTCAGACTGAGCCATGGACTCTGAATCTGGCAGTACGATGGAGGTGGCGGCACTCGGCTGGCCTTTCAGTCTTGGGATGCTGTATGACTGCCGCAAAGACTCACTGATCCCAGGTAAGAAATCATTATATAGATTATACAGTATATATACATGTATATACATATACATATATATATATATATATATATGTATATATACCAAGTGTCTACCAAATACCAAGTGTCTACTAGTTCAGGTACAATGGGAGAAAAGAAGTCAGTGGGGAACAAGTATCAGCATGGGACAAAGTTTATAATATAGGCAGAGAGGTAGTCCTGTTGGAACATAACGTAGTGATGCTCTGCCACTTTTTTTCTGGAACAGGAAGTAAAATATGGAGCAGAGATGGGCAGCGATTACTTTTTTCAAGTAACGAGTAATGTAAGGGCAAAAAGTGCAAAAAGTGTAATTAGATTACTGTTACTTTCCCATAATCACGCTGCATTACTGCGGTGCTAAACCATGATTTTGTTTGTGAGAGTGTCTCATGACAATGACATCAGCACGTGCGACGTCCGTGGCAGCGACAGACGTGTGTAGATCAACAATGGATAATATGGAGTGCGGAGAGAGTACGACCATGTAGCGTTTAAAACGTGGATGTACTTACATTAATTCAAGTTTTATTCTGTAAAAAGTGACAAAAACATTAGTATCTGCTGTTCACTCTGCGTGGGAAGAAAACTTCTTTCCACAGCAAAAAATTAAACTTCAAATCTGAGCGAGCACAGAGAACGCTGCCACAGGAATGTGACATTCACAGAGAAACCCCCGGATCCTCCCACTGACATGACCGCTGAGGCACCGAGCAAACCTCCACCCTGTTTTTTCTGGATTAGGCAGAAAAAGTAACTTGAACAACACTGATATGGAGAGCTGAAATTAAGTTCTCACTCCAGAATATTTCATGCAAGCATGTTAATAAAAACAAGACTTTGTAACAGTCTGTGCCAGCACAAAACCCTCTTTTGACAAAAAAATACTTTTGGGATTTACCAAAGAGGCACTGAATCAGTTTTGTGGCTGAAAGCCCCTTGGAGAAATTAGGTGATGATGCATTTGCCCACGGGAGTGAAAAGTTCTTTGGGCAATTTAACAGTCCACTTAATTATATACAAAGATGCAGTCAGTTCATTTCAATAATTACTTGGTAAAAGCAGCTCAAATTAGTGGCTCAGAAACAAGCAGCCAATGAGGAAGCAAATTATGTCTAAACAATTTTCTCTCTGAAAATAGCGTGGCAGTTAAATGAGACGAGACTGAAGAAAGGTCAGTATGAGTAAGAGGAAATATAACTTCCTTAGATAGCCCCTTCAACCGTGACCTCCCACACCCCATAATTATGGAATCTTTTCACCCCGTTTCTTTAAAAGATCTATCAGAAATACTAACTCAAATGAAACCTCAAATTCAATAAACAAACAATTTTCTGCAGCTGAACACAGACAAGACTGAGTGTTTAATTCTCACTCTAGAGCAGGGGTGTCAAACTCCAGGCCTCGGGGGCTGGAGTTCTGTAGATTTTAGATCTCACCCTGGGTCAACACACCTGAAACAAATTATTAGTTCGTTACCAGGCCTCTGGAGAACTTCAAAACATGTTGAGGAGGTCATTTGGCCATTTAAATCAACTGTGTTGGATCAAGGACACATCTAAAACCTGCAGGACTCCGGCCCTCGAGGCCTGGAGTTCGACACCTTTGCTCTAGGGAGTATCAAGCCTCACATTAGAAAAAATCTGGGTCCTTTGTCATCCTCAATAAAAGCTACTGCTCGGAATCTTGGGTTAATTTTTGAGCAATCTGTCTTTTGATGCTCATGTCAAGTCTATGACCTGCTCTTGCTTTTTTCATTTAAGAAATGTTGCCAAACTTAGGACTATTGTCTCAAAAGGTGAACTGGAAATGTTTGTCCATGCCTTCATCTCCTTCCAATTAAATTATTGTAACACACTCTTTTCCTGTATGTCAATGGCTTCTTTAAATCACCTTCAAGTGGTCCGAAATGCAGCAGCAAGGCTTTTAACCCACAGTCATAAATTCTCCCATTTCACTCCCTTGTTAAAGTCCTTGCACTGGCTTCAGGTTGGGTCTTCACGACGAGAGACCCCCAATTATATCATTGAGCTTCTTCACCCTTACCCTCAAAAACATATCGTTAGATCCATGGATAGTGGTCTTCTGACTATTCCATGTACCCATTTAAAAACAAAGGGGGATCGTGGTTTCCAAACCCTAGCTCCAATATCGTGGAACAGTTTACCTCCCCTCTACACACCATCGACTCTGTTGCTTCTTTTAAAAAACAGTTGAAAACACATTTATTTAGACAGGCATTTGGGTAATGTTCATGTGTAATATGTTGTTTTGTCTGATATGTTTTCATACTGTTTAAAAATACATGTTTATTATTACTACTCCTGCTGCACTTTATATATAGACTAATAAGAACAACAACCACCTTGGGGTATTTTACTGTATATAGTAAGCATCTGTACACAGTATAGTATTTTGGATTGTTTTCTTCTTGTTTATTTTTTCTATTTTCATTTCTCTAGTGTGGGATTAAATAAAGTCTATCTCTGTGTCTTTACAGCAATAACTCTGTGGGACCGTAAGGATCTCAGGGAAGATATAGCAGAAAGATCACAGCCCTCTAATGAGTTCGAAATTGTTGCATCTGAATCAATCAAGGACAAATCTTCAGCTCTAAATGTTGATGCTTCACTGAAGGCAAGTTTCCTGGGTGGACTGGTTCAGGTTGATGGATCTGCCAAATATCTGAATGATAGTAAATCTTCCAGAAATCAGGCCAGAGTAACACTGAAGTTCAAGGCAACCACAAAGATCCAGGAGCTGTCCATGAATCATCTTGGAAGAGGAAACGTGAAGCATCCATATGTTTTTGATCAAGGCTTAGCAACACATGTAGTCACAGCTATTCTTTATGGAGCACAAGCTTTCTTTGTGTTTGACCGTGAAGTTTCTGAACATGAAGATCATCAAGATGTTCAGGGCAACTTGAAGGTGATCATCAACAAGATTCCCTTACTTTCTGTAGAGGGTGAAGGTTCCCTGAAGATGGAAGACAAGGACAAAGAAAGTGTTCATAAATTCTCCTGCAGGTTTTATGGAGACTTCTGTCTTCCAAAACCACCAATAACCTTTCAAGATGCAATAACAGTCTACCAAAGCCTGCCAGGATTACTGGGAGACAAAGCTGTACCAGTGAAGGTCTGGCTGCTGCCACTGACAGCTTTAGATTCTTCTGCTGCTAAACTCGTCCGTCAGATCAGTATAGGATTAGTTCAAGAAGCACAGACAGTCCTGGAGGACTTCAGTGAGCTGGAAATGAGGAGCAATGATGTACTGGGAACCAGCACTGCAAAGGAGTTCCCACAGATTGAACAAAAAATTAAAAGTTTCAAAGAAATGTGCTCTGAGTTCAAGCTGGAATTAAAACAAACTTTGGCCAAGAAGCTTCCATCAATCCGAGGAGGAGGAGAAGAGGAAGCTGAGCTTGCAGAGATCCTGAAGAAGAGACATTCTTCACCTTTCAGCAGCAAAAACCTGAACGAGTGGATGGACTGTAAAGAGAGAGAAATCTACACTTTAATGTCTTTTACCAGGATGATGAAAAACACCAAAATCATCTCGTCTCAAAATGATCTGTACAAGGAAAGTCTGAGTGCAGAGCATGTTGTGTGTTTTGTTTTCACCTCTCTGGGAAAGGATGAACCGTACCTCTCAGCTTTATCAAGATACTTAAAAGGAAAAACCAACAAAGAAACCAACCAAACCTCCTGGTTAGTCTGTTCAGTTTCACTTTTAATGTTTTCCACCAAAAATCTCACACTCCAACCAACCCAGACCTTCAAGATCCTCACACTCATGATGTAGAGAAGGAACAATGGTACGCCTCAAAAGAAGTAACAGATGAAATGAGGAGGAAAGCAAAACTCTTCAGTGATTTTGCAGAGGCCAACGAGGAGAACAAGAACATGAAGTTCCTGACAGTGGGGTTAACTAATGAGACACAGGAAGGTTCCAGCATCTACCTTTATGAAGGTGGATTTACTGTCAGTGAGAACTTTGAGCCTCCTTCAAAGCCTGAAACTGTGACAGCAGCTGACATAAACCACAACAGTGTGACACTGAAGATTTCTCCACCCAGATTTGGAGCAGAGAACATCACCTCCTACTCTGTTGAGTACTGTGTCAGTGGAGAGGATGGATGGCAGCAGAAGACAGAAGCAAAGGCTGAAGAAGTCACAGTGAGAGATCTGAAGCCAAACACAGAGTATGTGTTCAGATGCAGAGCAGTGACCTCAGCAGGTGTCGGGCCGGATAATCAAGTTTCTATTAAAACAACTTCAAGCTTGACACTGACAAAGGAAGTCCTCAAAGAAAGAAAGCAGCTCGAGTATTCAGTTGAGAATCTGCAGGAACAGGTTAAACTTGGGTTACGCAAGCTTGAGGAGATAAAAGAGACAAGTGAGAAACTTAAAGATCATGAAGCAGAGATAAAGAGACATGAGAACTTTGAATTTGAAGTTACTGTCAAAAAGCCTTTTCACGAGGATATTTCTCACACTGGAAACTACAGCACCAACTGTCAGCAGTGTCATGTCACCTGTCACTATCCATGTACCATCGCAAATGATGCAGGTTTAAGATACTGTCCAGCAATGGGACCAGGTGGATACTGTACTCAGTGTCCAGGCAAATGTATTTGGAATGTACACTTTAATCAGAAGTACAGATGGTACTATAAGGACATTAGAGAGAAAAGAACACTAAAGGAGCTGAAAGAAAAGTATGAGAGAGCCACAGGAGAGAAGATGACTGTTCAGAAAGTGATTGACAAACTGAAGGCTGAGTATGACTGTTTGCATGCTGAGGTGATGAAACTGATGGAGAGATCTGCCAAGTGTCTGAACAGACTTAAAGAGATAGCACTGAAGGCAAACCCTCTGTCCACTCCAGAGTACATCGACATGCTTATTGAAGGAGAGAAATCTGAGGGCAAACCAGGCTGGAAGCAACGAGTTGAGTCTCTGATGGAGATGAAAGGAAAAGCAGAGACAATGGCTAAAATAGAGCAAGGAGAGAAACTCCGTCACTGAACGTTCATGTGATCACAAAGAAGAACAAAGAAAAGGTCGAGACCAGTTTGAACTGAGACGATAAAGATCTGAACTCAGTCGACAAAGACAAACAACACGTAAAAACCCTCTTATTTACTGTTTGCTGCCTGATAAGATCTCATTTTAAAACTGATTTATCTTTAACATAGAAATGTGATTATATTTTATTGGACATTAAAATGTTCAACTTTTTACTTTTTCCTTTCAGCTTCTTTATATTCTTTACGTTTGATCTAATATTAAGTTTATTTTCTCAGTGACTCCTGATGTTGATGTTAATGGACTTTTTATTGTGTTGATTTTTATGCTTTTATTAAAAAAGTATAATTTTAATTTTGTTTACTTTCCTGGATTTTTCTGTTGCTTCATAAAACACAGTAAATGTTTATCACACATATGAGAGCAGCTGTTTTATCCTCTGTGTGAGGGGACGTAGTTTTACTAACTCACACGTGTCATTTACACATTTACAGCTTCATTTTCATTTGCTTCCTGTGCACTCGTGCTGCCAGTGTGTTAGCTTTATCTAAGTAAAACCCTTTGCTGGAAGAAAGAGACAATCCGCTGCAGGGGCAAAACAGCGGTCCACCTAAAGAAAAGGCTCTTATACTCAAACAGATACAGATGTGTCTGCCGTACCATATATCAGAAACAGAAGATACAACCTCTCTCATGACCCTCGGATGTATGTGAGGTATGCCAGAACACTCTGGAAAAGGAGTGAACGTCCTCCCATCTCATAGCACACAGAGTCTTACTAAGGATGAGACCTTCTGTCAATATGCAAACAGTTATAGACTCTAAGCATATATGATTATGTTTCTAAGTACAAATGTCAATTCTAAAATCTCACTCTGACACAGCGTTTGTTCACAGTTAAACATTTATTCAGCCAGTCCTGTCATTAAGTTGTGTTTGATTAAACAGAGACATGAATCCCTTTGTTGTCGTGTCAGGAGCTGCACGCTGTGGTGACCTGTTGTGACAGGAAGCAGCTGGAAGTCACTTTATTAAGATCAGAATTCAGCGAGCTGATTGGTCCATATTCTCTCATTTGTTAGCAGGTGTCCTGATGTTTTTAAAGTAATAATTTGAGCTCTGATTCATTAATAATTACTCGAACCTGCTGGATTAGCTTTAAGATCATAGTCACATGATCATGAGTTTGTGAGTGTAATGTTCTCATTAACATAAAAAGCTGACCTGCAGGATGATTTTGGTGAACAGGCCTCTCAGTCAGCATCACTGATCTGCTTCAGTCTGACTGCTGAGCTGGAAAAAAGCCGAACCTGAAGATTTTATTCTTCATCTTAAACATGTCAGCTCATCAGATAATGCCTGCATGCTTCTACACTGTCTGCTGTTTGAAAACACATTTCACTGTATTTAATACCAACTTGAAGTTAAATGTGACTGAACAACATCAGAGGTAGAAGAAACACAGAGAGCTGTGGTCTGAAGACAGATGAACACAGCGTGTGAGAAATATCAGTGTTATCGTTACAGTCAGATTCTTAGTGAACAAAGACACAAGATCTATAGTTTTGTCTCTGCAAACTACCACAGTGGATTTTAAATAAATAACAAATAAAAGAATCAGAATCAAGTTCAGATTTTTAGCTTTAATTCAGGTTTGACAAAAATCTTCCAGTAAATGTTTAAGAATTACAGACATTTCTATACACAGTCCCTCATTTTCAGAGACTCTAAACTGATTAACAAGTAGTTTGATACTAAAACATTGTTGATGCTCAGGCTTGTGTGGAGCTTTCTGTGTGTTTGACTGAGGTGTCTGAAGAGAAACATATGAAGACATTCAGGAGTTTAAGATGATCGTCCAGAAAATTCCAAAATGTCATTGAGGATTCAATGAAAATGGAGGATGGGACAAAACTAATGTTGATAAATTCTCCTGCAGATTTTATGGAGACTTTTGTCTTCAGAAAACTCCACCAGTATTTTAAGATGCTGTAGAAGTCTACCAAAGCCTGCAGGAGTTACTGGGAGACAAAGCTGTACCAGTGAAGGTCTGGCTGCTGCTGCTGACATGTTCAAACTCTTCTGCTGCTAAACTCGTCCCTCAGGTCAGGATAGGATCAGTTCAAGAAGCACAGAGAGTCCTGGAGGACTTCAGAACGAGTGGATGGACTGTAAAGAGACAGAAACCTGCACATTAATGACAACATCAACAACACAAAGGCTCTGCCCACTGCTGGTGACAAAAATGTTTAAGAAGCATCAAACGTTTTTTTTTTGTTTTTTTTTGTTTTTTTCATCAAACGTTTTTAAATAGTTGACTTTGATCTCTGTGCTGCAGACTTCATCATGCACAAGATCAGCTCGTCTGTCCAAGTAGATGGAGGTCAGAGGGTGACCTGTGATCCCTGCATGATTCTTACCTTCACCTCAGGTATCTACCTGCTGTGATGTCATAGAAATGTAGTCAGTGATGAAATGTTGAGATGAAGCTGCAGTTTGTGGCCTGAGCCGACATCACGATGGGACTGTGTGGTTCAGAGCCGGCCTGAATGAATAATAGATCATAAACACATCACAGCTCAGATATACTAACAATAAACTTCTGCTTTATTACTCTGAATCTTTTTATTGTCATTGTGTCAAAACCACAACAAATGAATAAATAAATAAATAAATATGTGTGTGTGTTTGTGGTTGAGTCGTTATTGTTGCACAGTTTGGATGTTGCCTGTTGCCTCAGCAACACAAACCTTTGTTGATGGGATGTGAGCAATCTTAAAATAACAGCAGCATTTAAACAGCTTTAATTACAGCCTCATGATGAAAACAGTTTATAATATTTCATAAAATTTGACTCGACTTCCTGTTTCTGTGACTAAAAACAGCAACAGCCTCATTTAGAACAAACTGGTTGTTGAAGGTTTCTGCTTTTACAAATCAGATTAACTCACTTTCTGAAGTATTTTATAAATCAGATCTTTCATCTTCATCGAGGGCTTTCTCTGTGTCTGAAGTTTGTTTTTATAATATTTGACTCTTCTGAAAATGAACCATAGAGGAAAAATGTATTTCTTCCCTGCTGAATCTGTACGTTTGCTGACTTATAAAGAAATGAACAGTCTCTAATATTTGTGAAAGTTTCAACCTAAAATCCAGGAAAAACACATTATTGTCTTTAAGCATTTGATCCTCTAACATCCAACCAGAGTTACTACAGACTGAGGCGCACAGATTATAATCTATAATCAGTCAGTTCTCCTCACTGATTATACTCCTGATCACAACATGTTATGTGTATAAGTGTCATACTCAGCATTTCTCTTTGTCCAATCACAGCGAGTTTTGTTGATGTCAAAGAGCTTGATTTTGTCATGGTCCGACGGTCCCCACCAGCTGGCCTGCCCGTGATGTTGTGTTCTCACTCCCTCTCCCCTCTCTCTCTGTTTGTTTACGTCCGTCGGGGGCGTGCGCTCCTGGGAGCGAAATAAAACACTGTTGAACCATGTGTGAAATACATAAATAAATGAAGAATGATGTTTACAAAATCAACCACCAGGATGGATTCAAAATCCCGTTCTCTCTGACCATTATTGACACTCCAGGCTTTGGAGATACAAGAGGCATAAAAAGAGACAGAGAGACCTCCAGTTCTAGAGGCGATCAATGCTGCAGGAGTCCCATGTCCTAAAACAAAAGACGGACTGCCGGCTCACTTCAAATTCAATAATTCAGCACTTTTAGAAAACAACAGATCAGCCGAACGAGACAGAATGAGTGATGATGAAGAAGAAGGTGAATTTGATCAGATGTTTTGGAAAATGGGGACAAAAAGCATGAAAAGGTTTTTTGCTGCTCTGAATAAAATAGAACCTAAAAGCTTGACACTGACAAAGGAAGTCCTCAGAGAAAGAAAGCAGCTCGAGAATCTGCAGGAGCAGGTGAAACTTGGGTTAGCCAAGCTTGAGGAGATAAAAGAGACGAGTGATAAACTTAACATATATGGAGCAGAGAGGAGGCGATACCTGGGAATGGAGAAGATATTTGCTGTAAAACTGAAGGCTCAATATGAAAGTTTACAGGTTGAAGTGATGAAACTGATAGAGAAATCTTCCAAGTGTCTGAACAGACTCAAAGAGATAGCACTGAAGGCAAACCCTCTGTCCACTCCAGAGTACATCGACATGCTTATGGAAGGAGAGAAATCTGAGGGCAAACCAGGCTGGAAGCAACGAGTTCAGTCTCTGATGGAGATGAAAGGAAAAACAGAGCTCATGGCTAAAATAGAGCAAGGAGAGAAACTCCGTCACTGAACGTTCATGTGATCACAAAGAAGAACAAAGAAAAGGTCGAGACCAGTTTGAACTGAGACGATAAAGATCTGAACTCAGTCGATGAAGACAAACAACACGTAAAAAATCTCATATTCACTGTTTGCTGCCTGATAAGATCTCATTTTGAACTGATTTATCTTTAACATAGAAGTGTGATTATATTTTATTGGACTTTACAATGTTCAACTTTTTACTTTTTGTTTTCTGCATATTTTATATTCTTTAACTTTGATCTAATATTACGTTTATTTTCTCAGTGACTCCTGATGTTGATGTTTATGGACTTTTTAATGTGTTGATTTTTATGCTTTTATTTAAAAAGTGTAATTTTACTTTTTGTTTCCTTTCCTGTAATTTTTCTGTAATTTAGTTGCTTCATAAAACACAGTAAATGTTTATCAGCTATCAGGGCGCTGCTAGGATCAGAGCTTTGAGGGTGCTGAGCACCCAGAGAGCTGACCAGCCAGGCAACAAACTTTACTCGGAGGAGTTTGAGACCGTCTCTGTCAGTCCCTGCATCCTTAAATGTCTCCAGTTGTCCCGAGTTCTCTCTGACTGTCTCCTCGGTGCATTTAAACCCCTGTTCCTCCCTGTCCTCGTCGTCTGTTGTCTTCGTCTCCGTTATCAGGCATCATAATTTTACCATCTCTGTGCAAGTCTGCAAATTTCTTTATTAAACCATAAGATTCTTAAATTCATCAAGTCTCTCTGTGCCTCGGTCCTCGTCACAAAACATGACATCACTGTTTTGTACATTTTAACACAATTTAATCCCACATTTTGAAAAGTCTGTAACAAAACCATCAAATCTGATAAAGGTTATTTAAATGCTGCAAAAGAAGAATGGATTGGAATAAAAAATATACAAATCCTAACCTTAATTACTGGGAGAATAATGAATGATGCTCACAGTGAGTCAAAAGTAAACTGAGTGCATTTTTGGACAGAGATTCACTTTTCATGTGTGTGTATAATAGGTACATAATAGGTACACGGGTACATAAAAATACACTGCAAAAACAGAAGAATCCTTGAAATCTACGAATGTACAAAATAATGATAAAAGAATTATAGAAATGGAGGAACCTCTGCCTTTGGTACAATCTCTACAATGTATGAAAAGATCTTTACTGCAGATTCTACTATGGCTCTGCACAGTTTGTATTTTATTTTAACCAATGTGACTTTTCATTTTAGAAACAGATTGCAATTTTGTGTTGTAAGATTTATGAGTTTCATGCTTTCATAGTGCTACTTGGGAGAGCTTGACATTTTCTCAGTCACTGTGAAAAGTGTGAGAAACACTGATAAGTGTCTGTGTGCTTTTGGAAAACATTTAAAGCTGCTGCACAGAATCTTTGAAACAAGCTTAAAACATTTTTAGAAACAGAGCATCTGCTTCTCTCTACAGCTCCTCACTCCACCAGGGCTGTTTGGCACTTGGACCATCCCAGCCTTTGCTTTTATTGTTTATTTTATTTTATTTTCACTTGCTACACACGGGATAGACTTTACTGGGGGAAAGAAAGAGGGAAAGAAAAACAGTGGGGAAGAGGAACAAAACAAAAAATACAAATATCAATCACCTGGATCAGTAATACAATAAACAACATCACGATGATCTATGGGAATATAACAGTAAATACTAAATATTAAACATTATTGTGAAGCACGTAAGATCAACAGAACACAGTGTGCTTTGAGGTAGGAGCCAAAAAGGGTGTAGTTTGTGTGTGTGATCACCTGTGAGCATGAGCGCACTTGTGTTTAACAGGTTCCTTCATGTAATGATCTGCTAGAGAAGACCTTCCCAAAGTGTGGGGCCCGCCCCCTAGGGGGGACGCAGAGCCATTGTAGGTGGGGAGCGGAATGAAAAGGGGGGGGGGGGGGGGGAACAAAACGCTTGAACACTGCTAGCACGGGGCGCCCACAGAAACGCAAAGCAGGAGATGAAACATCGTTGAATATGTTTCCAAACCAACTTCATTCTAAGCCAAAGACCAGAAAATATGGTGAAGCAAATCTTCCCTTTGGTTTCACCTGCACAAGTGCTGAGGTAGGTCTTATTAAAACCCGATCCTTTTGTCCCCGTGATAGAACAGAGAAAACCCAACTCATAGTGGTCAAAACATTTATATTTCTTTTTATTCAATCATCTTCCAGAAGAGAGAGAGAGAGAGAGAGAGCCCTGCACAGCCCCAAAGCTAGTTGCAGAAACTCTAACATTAGAATTTAAAAACGTCTCGCATATAGGTGTTATTTTGGTACTTTACACGTCACACAGTTTCGATACAAACACTCCTTTTATGGTACAAGTTCCTCTTTTCTGTCTGGCTTCCTGTATTTATTAATATACTTTTATAGCTCTACACTAACTTCCTGTTTCTCAGTCTGGCTGAGCACTTAGTTTATGAGTCTAAAGGGGCCTTGCTGTACAAACCTTCATTATTAAAGTTCATAAAACAATATAATAGAAAATAAGTCTTAAAATCTATATTTAAATCTCAACATCATATAACCAAAAGGCTTTAAATAAATAATAGTAGATAGTAGGGGTGCAACAATTGTCACAGGCAGGGTCTCTGACCCAGCACTCTGAGTTCTCTTTGTATTTTTCTCATTTTTTGATATGTTATTAGTTTTTGTGTTATTTCCTATTTTGCCTTTAGTTTGGGCAGTTATTGGTTATTGTTCCTGGGGTTTTTATGTTTGGGGTTTTGTATTCATTCATCACGTATTAGGTCTGTCTTATTGTGTTGTCATGTTTAGTTTTCAGTGTTTCCTGTTTTATTCTGACAGTGTCATGTGTTCTTTGTTTATTGTATTTAGCTTTCCTCTCCTGGGCCCTGTTTCAGGAAGCCGGTTTAGTGGAAAAACTGAGTAAGTATACCCTGAGTTAACGAAAACTCTGGGTTTTCGGTTTCACAAAGCGAGTTCAGCTGCAGCCTGAGTGAGTCACTATGACGACACACTCCGTGAAGCTAACCTGCCCCCTAGCAGGTTTACTACAACTAACCCTGACTGTCTCCGCCCCTTTGTCGGAAACCTGACAGTAGGAAGTGTCGGACATGGCGTGCCACTTCCTTGAAGAGCCAGTAGATCGTGAAGCCCAAATTCTCCGCAGAGCTCTCCGCCGGGAGAGAGTGATCAGAGCGCGTTTGGACATTTTATCATTTCCTGATGATTTTCTGTGCGAACGTTACCGTTTCTCAGCACAATCTATAATTTATTTGGATAACATCCTCAGGCCATATATTACGCATGTGACACATCGCGGACATGCTCTCAGTTCATTGCATATTATTTGTATTGCACTTCGGTTTCTTGCAAACGGGAGCTTTCTGTATAATATTGGTGACGCTGAGCACGTTTCCAAGGCTACCGTCTGTCGGGCAGTCAGGAATGTTACAGTTGCACTGAAACGTCTCCTGTACACGTTTGTGGTGTTCCCCGGTCACAGACCCACAAGATTTATCAAAGAGGGATGCCACAAAATTGCAGGTATCAGGATGACCAAAACTTAATGTATGATGTGGTGATACTTGGACTACTACTTAAATTGCACATTTATTTTCAGGGTTCCCAGGCGTGATTGGCTGTACAGATGGCACTCACATTCTAATCATTGCTCCTTCAGTAAATGAAGGAGACTATGTGAACAGGAAGTCTTTCCACAGCATTAATGTGCAGGTACATAGTTCCCTGTAGCATGTCAAACTAACAAATTATTTCATTATAGTAATGGATGCTAATTTGTGTTCTCTGCACTGTGAAGATCATATGTGATGCTGCCAACATTATCACAAATGTGGAAGCCAAGTGGCCAGGCTCTGTCCATGACTCACAAATATTCCGTGAATGTACACTGAGCACAAAATTTGGACATGGTGAGTTGAGAATACTTTAAAATATATAAAGACCAATTGCTTCAGGGACATTTGAACTGAAGTGTACCCTTCTGTCTTAGGAGAGTTCACTGGCTACTTGCTTGGTGATAGGGGGTATCCATGTTTACCCTATTTGCTTACCCCTTACCCTGACCCTGAACCGGGCCCACAGCAGCGATATAATCTGGCTAATTGCAGGACAAGAGCCAGAATTGAAATGACTATCGGAATGCTTAAGGCCCGGTTCCAGTGCCTGCAAAGACTCAGGGTCACCCCAGAAAGGGCATGTGACATTATTGTGGCATGTGTGATTCTTCACAACATTGCCACAATTAGAGGAGAACACTGTCCTTCTGAACCAAACATCAGCAGTGATCCAAACCATGAACATCCTGACCCTCCCACGGACATACAAGATGGAAGAGCAGTCAGAGACACCATATGTCACAATCATTTCCTTTGACCCATCACCTCAACATGTTGAAAGAAGAATAAACAGATTTTTTGTTCAACTGGCTTTATTGGTCGCCTGTATTTCCTGTACGCAAAGTATTAAAAGATGTAAACCTCATAAAGTGTCTCTGTTGCTTCCTCCTCTGTAACAGCTGTCAATGTTTCTTCATTATTTTCCTGTAGTAAAGAAATAAACAACATTGCTGTTCTACTGTAAACTCATATAATCTGTGGAGTATTACTCACAACTGCATGTTGGTCTGGCTCAACAGGAGGCTGCACCAGATGCAGTACACCATCACCATCAACTGATAGAATATGAGGTTTATACAGGTCACTTATAACTTACAAGGGACCAAATGGCAATTAACAAACATACCAATCACCTTACACTTCATTGTCATTATGCTCTCAAAGACAACCAAGGCTGAGGGAAGGCAAAATCAGTCGGAAAATAACTTCACTACAAAATAATTCATTATGGTAAAGAGTTTATCAAATGAATGTGTCGCACTGCAAAGGTGACTGTGAAGAAAGGATGTATGCACATCATGTATTATTTTGAATTTACCCCTTATGTAGGCACTTGTGTCTTGCGGGGTTACTGACTCAGAGGATGTCCCCGCAGAGATGCCTTCAGCCACAGGGCGCCCACTGTTTTGGCTGAGGGCCAACTGCTCAGCCTCTGTGAGTGGTGGTGGTGGAGGACCCCCACCTGTTTTTCGGGCCTCCGCTTTTTTTCTGTTGGCTATAACGGGCCACATTTGAGCATACAGAGTAAGCAAATATGTACTTGTAATGTGCTCAGATAATTTCAATAAGTGCTTACAGAAAGAAAATTAATGTAGCCTCTAACTGCAATTGATTTACATGGGACAAACAGACCAAGCACTATGGCTCATAATACAATTACACCTTACCTGTTTGGACTATATTTTTATATTTCATTTTTACTTGCTGCCAGGCACGTTTGGGGCCTGTTGGGTTGCACCTGCGCTCACATCACATCACAAAATAAAATGTATAAAATAACAAATAAAATAACATATGATAAAATAACGTGTTAAATGGGTGGAAATCCCTAGATCAATGTTTATATTAACACTCATGCATTGACTCTGTCGGCTATGTTTTGCCATGCATGCTCCCTTTCTTTTGCAGCTGTGGCTGTGTTACTTTTTTCCGCGGAATTTGCATGTTATCGGCATATGCTGCCATCAGAATTTCGGCCTCAAGCGCTGTAAAATACATTGACCGCGCCTTCTTTCCCTCCGTCTCCATGGTGACTCGCTTAATCTGTGCTCCGCTTATCAGGGCTTTATGTATCCTCGTCCGCGCGCTTCACTTGGGGTTAAAGCAACTCCGCGTTGACTGAACTAATTGTTATCAGCCTTTCTGAAACGGAATATTCCGAGTTGGACAGTTCGGGGTTACTCAACCGTGAGTGTCGTTTTTCACTCTGAGTTTTCCAAACCGGCTTCCTGAAACAGGGCCCTGGTCCTGTCATTAGGTTTATGTCAGTCAGCTGTTCCCCCATGTGTCTCCACTTCCCCTGATCACCTCTTGTATGTATTTAAGCCCTTTGTTTTCTGCATGCCATTGTCGGGTCGTCTGTTATTTTGACCTTAGCCTTAGTTTTCGGCTTTGCCTGTTTATGTTCTCCACAGTTATAGTTATAGTTTTTGGTCTTAGTACCTCTTAGTGTTTTGTTTCGTAGTGTTTTGACAGTTTGCTTTGGTTTCCTGGTTTTCCCTGCCGTCTTCTCAATAAAGGATCACTTTTCTGTTTAAACTTACTACTCCTCGTCATCATCTGCTTTTGGGTCCTGTTTCCATACACATCGGCGCACCCCGCCGTGACAACAATAAACAAAATTCACGGTTCGGTTCGGTTCGATATTTTTTCGATACAAAAATAAATGTTCATGCTTTTTTAATTTGTCATTTATTAAAATTACAAATATGTATTTTAACTCAAAAGTACAGTTTTTTAAATTTAATGTTGCTGAAACAACAAAGTAATAAAAAAATTAATCCATCTGATGGAGAAATCACTCATCTTTGGAAAAGAGAGTTTATTACAGAGAAATGGCTCTTTCCAAAATAAAAGCTATACTATACGCTTCTTCTGGGCTATATTCTCAGCAGCATATTAAACATATCAGGTCCCCATAAGGAGAATCCTGTGCTAACGGCTGTCTAAATGACTCGGGTAAAGTTTGTAGCATGCGTGCTTGTTGTTTTTGTCTGCTTCCACTTGTCTTTGCACTAGGATGATGTCGGAGTAAATGTGCAGTCATATTCGTTGTGTTCCCACTAGTGCTGTCAGCGTTAATCTGAAATGACGTTAACGCCACAACACGGCAAATCTCCGTTAACGAGCTACCGCGGATCGCCCCGTGCATGGGGCTGGACGGCAACACGTTAACGAGCTAACTGCGCTAACACACTAGTTCCCACCCATGTAATTGAGCATTGCGTGGCACATCCAACATACTGTTTTACTTTAGTCCATGACGCGCTTACCTTCAGGGTCATACGTCACATGAAAACCAAAATAGTTCCAAACGCCAGATCTGAATGAGGGTGGGGGAGGTTCAATTTGCCGTGTTGCAACGAGAGCTTAACTTCTGTCTCGCTAGCTTGCCCTGCGCTCAGTGAATCTGCGTTCGACTACTCCGCCTAGGCTGCACTGTCGAGCCCAGATCCACTGAGCGCTCAACACAGACAGCATCATCCGGAGAAAAGTTGATAAAATAAATTAAAAATTTTGTATTGTTCGATACATGTGCGTACCGAACCGAAAGCACTGTATCGAATGGTTCAATATCAATACGAGTATCGTTGCACCCCTAGTAGATAGGTCTGGAATGATTTTCACAAAGCCTTCTTAAGAAGAATATTTCTTATATAGGACCAATGTTCCCAATTGCGCACTGCTGGCACAGTCTCTGCGCACAGAAAATCTGTGTTGCGCACAAAAAGTGAAGCCACGTTAAGGACAACGTGCACAACCATTGGAGATGTGAGCAGGACAGACGGAACAACTGACGGACAAAGTGTGGACTTTATACCAGTTTTTAAATTGTGTTGATCGGCCACGTAAAACCAGAGTTATGATAAAATATCTGCAATGTTTGGTTTTCTTCCTGAATACTGTCGTTGTTTATATTTACTGCAGGAAGAAACGGTAAAAACGGCGTTTTATAAGGAAAACACTCGAAAGCCTGTGAGCAAAGACACCCCCCCTCCCCGCCTTTCCTATTGGTGGAAAAATGTACCATGTGGACCAATCAAAACATGATATGGCAACGTGGCATTTAGTTGTTTAGGACGGGGGAAGTTTAAGGAGTGACGGCGTGTTTGAGATGTGAGAGATTTGCGACGTTTAGCACAAATCTTGTGTAGTTAGTGTGTAGTTAGTGTGTAGTTAGTGTGTAGTCAGTGTGTAGTTAGTGTGTAGTTAGTGTGTAGTCAGTGTGTAGTTAGTGTGTAGTTAGTGTGTAGTTAGTGTGTAGTTAGTGTGTAGTCAGTGTGTAGTCAGTGTGTAGTTAGTGTGTAGTTAGTGTGTAGTTAGTGTGTAGTTAGTGTGTAGTCAGTGTGTAGTTAGTGTGTAGTCAGTGTGTAGTGTAGTCAGTAGTTTTGTTGTGTGTGTCAGAACAATGAGGCGCCTGCTGAGTGTTACAGGTGTTACAGCAGTGACACATCTGCTGCTGTCAGGCCTGCAGGTATCAGGCTGTTGTTCTCCTTCATCTCATAGTGGACAGGAATTATTTTTTGGAGCGGCACAAATAATTTGTGTGGCATCAGATTTGATGCAGAACAGCTGATTGTTCTGTAAATAGTTTGAAATGTTTGTTTAAAAAACGCCTTGGCTGCATTTTTAGGTAAACGGCTGCAAAAAACTTTGTTGTTTGCATAACTCAGTTACTTTTTTGAAGAAGTAACTACATAATTAATGGCCCAACATTGGTCATTATTTACTGTATTTTGCAGACAGAGTTACAGACTCTCTCCCAGACCACAGACTCAGACTCAGAATACAAGTCAGAGCTATATTTTAAAAAAAAAAAGAAAAAAAGAAAGAAAGTTGTGTTTTCAAAATTGGAGTTCAAGTTATTTTTCCTTCCAATAGTGTTAACATGCTGCACAGGTCATGAACAAGATTTATTTTTAATTTTCATTGTAAGTGGGATAAAGCAGTTAATTAAAAGTAGTCTAACATAAATGCTGTAATCTGATTATTTTAATAAACATGTAACTTGGATGGATTGGATGCTGGCGTGACCACAGTGCACACGTCTGCTTTTGCTCACAGTGGCCCAAGGGACGCTCAGGGAGTTTGTGCGTTCGCTCAGACACATGAAACATTAGAGGGAACATTGATTCTCAGCCAGGCCAAGTGTGTTTACTATATTTGTTAAAGACGGGTTGTTTACAACGTTTTGGCAGCAAAGACGGGCAGAGAGGCTCCCAGGTGCATCTTTAGCAGGGTCAGGTTTATTTAACCCTATGCTTGGACTTGTCACCGTTGGCCATAATATGATCAGAGGTTACTTATTGACCCTAACAACTACATTTCAAACAGTACTGATGAACAGGTGTTCATACAACAAGTGGCACAGACTTTATTAATATATTTGTAAATAATATTTGACCTAAATATATGGGTCTTGTGATTTGAAGATTTAGGTTAGATGCGTATCACAGTGGTTCCATTATATAAACACTCCGGTGTAGGTGTATATAGTGTATACAAGTATATGTAATTACATAGTATATATGTGAGTATATGTCCAGTGTATACAGGTATATATGCCATAAAAACATTCCACAACATGGGGATGTCACCGGGTAAACTCCAGAAAGTTCTTAATATTTTATTGGTCAAGAGAAAGAAGAATGCAGACTGTGTTTAAATCAACCTCACAAATGTCACAGATCAGTCAGTAGGGCTCCTGAAAAGTCTGTGACACATCTGTGTGAACATCACCAGTTAATTTGGAACACTGGTCCCCTGACACAGAGTAATGTAGTGTACAAACAACCTCTTGCAAAAACAGATGGCAGAACATAGACGAGCTCATTGGTCCAGGACTCCACAGTCTATTCACACCTACAGGCTAAAATTCAAGTGTTGCAGCAGCTCAGGATTACAAATAAATCTTCCCTAGTTCAAAATTAAAAAGTTAAAGTTACAAGTCTAAAACAGCAAATACATGTGTGTATATTCATATAAAACTGAACTTTAAATTGAAAAGAGTATGAGAAAGTTTCAAGAATGAGACATGTATATGTATGAACTAAGCATGAATAAATTTAAACTGCCATAACACAGTGTGGGTGCTTAAGCTGTTCTCAAAAGTCTTTTTCTTTCCTTTTTGTAAATCCTGTATAACAAGTGTGACTTGTGGTTCTCCCTGTTTACAGAGGAAGCAGGTCACACATTCCTGAGAAATCAGTCCCTCCTCTCTGTATGTCCTATAAAAGCCAAAGGTGGGCAAAGTTTGTTCCTTACAGAGACATCAGAGGCAGAACAACCTGAGAGACCAACTCCTGTGTGCAGTGAGTACTGTGGTTACATATTTTATTTGCTTCCTGACTGTAGTTATCTTTTGAATAAAAGCTTAATCAGTATTCATATCAAGTCAGTATTTTTTTTCTTATAACAGAAAACAGTTGAAACCTTTAATTTTCTTGCTAAAAATCATTTACCTTCATCAGCTTTTTCAAATAATCTCACTTTGTCAAATCACAACAACAGTCACGTGACTGTTGTTGTGATTTGACGCTATATAAATAAAATTGAATTGAACCTTCTGTGAATGGTACTCATGGCCACTGAAAACACAACAGAGTCAGCTGTTACTAACTAACTACTACTAACCCAAGTTGCCTACCGATGCATCCATCAGAGCATGAATGTGTGTGTGAATGTTAGTTAAGAAGCACTAGCTAACAGCTGAGGAAAAAGTGCTTGTGTAAATGGGAGTGATTGGATGACTGTACGAGTTCTGTAAAGCGCTTTGAGTGCACATGATAGAGTAGAAAAGTGCTATAAAAGAACCAGTCCATTTTCCATTTATCAAAATCTCATCTTTAAGGTCTCCACATTCACAGGCAGAGTTAGACCTTGATCTGCCTTCTACGTTCTCTGCTGTTTTTCTGCAGTTTGAGCCTGGGAATTTTTCAGTCTTAAAGGAAGCAATCGACCATTTAAGACCTTATAATACTGATGGATGTCTCTGTCCCAGTGCAGCCTTTGCTTAACCGGCCTTTAACATCATGTAGACAGTTAACAGACCTTTCTCACCCTAAACGAAAATAAGACTGAAGTTATTGTTTGTGGAAGTGATGCCCCTTTGGATAAGTTAACTGATACGCTCGGTCCTCTTGCTTGTCATCACTTCCACACTGTAAGAAATCTCAGTGTTTTTAGATAGATCTTCAAATTAGAGAAACAAGTGTCCACAGTTGTCGAAATCAGTTTGTATCAGTTATGTGAAATTGCCAAAGCGAAGCCTCATCTTCCTCCTAAAGACCTAGTAAAACATTTATGACTTCATCACCTCTAGACTGGACTACTGCAATTCTCTCTACTTTGGTCTTTAACACTCATCTCTCCATCACTTGCAGTTCGCCCAAAATGCTGCTGCATGTCTTCCAACAGGTGTTAGAAAGTCTGAACTCATCACTCCAGTTTTAGCAAATTTACACTGGCTCCCTGTAAAATATTGTATTGATTTTAAGATGCTTTTACTTACTTTCGAAGTTTTAAATGATATGGCGAGCAGTTACTTAAGCAAATTCCTCAACACATATAACCGCAATAGAGCACTGAGATCTTAGTACAGCCCAATAAAGGAGATGGGGCCTTCACAGCTGCAGCGCCTAGACTCTGGAACATCTGCCACTCAATATTTGTACTTAAGAGTCTATACAGCGTTTCAAATCGCGTTTAAAACTCACTTTTTATGCTGGCTTTTGATTCAAGTTTGAGTTCCATCAGGTTTGTTTTATGTTCGTTTTGTTTTTATGTTAAATATGTTGTCATTGAAGAAACTGTTTTTACCAGAGACCAGACTGCATCAAATTTATTGTTCTGAATATTTCCAGTTTTGTTTTTGGAGGAACTAAATCTGCAGGTTTCACCAGAGAAGCTTCTGTAACTGGTCATTAACAGCTCTGTGGGAGTCACGGTGGTGGAACGATATCGCAGACGTTCAATTTCAGAATTGTTACAAACCAACAGGATACACATGCAGCCCATGCAATAATGTTACTTTAAAATGTTTCCACCTCAAAGGGCCGAGAGAAGCTCAATAGGTGCCAATTTTATATGAATCATTTTCTGAAGCAGTTGAAACATAGTAAGAACTGAAATATATTTAAGAACTAATTCAACAATACTTTATAAGTAAATACTTCACACATATAATTTAATTGGTGTTCCTTAAATACAGTCTTAGTAACATGAATAACCTCAACTTGCTCTCACAGATTTATTTGTGTCCATCGTTGTTCGAGCACGTCCATGTTTTCTAACATGTGGAAGGTCCTGAGTGTGAAACCAGCTGCTCTGTTTGTAAATTTCTTTTCTCTGGTTTTCCCTCCTGGTTAAAGCTGCAGCATAAAGCTCAGACTATTTCTGAGAAATCAGAGTTCTTCCTGACCTTCCCAAAGGAACAATAGCTGGTGGAGTGTGTTCCTGTCAGGGACTTCATTCTGCTGTGAGTATGTGGTTTGACTTGTTTTGTTTGTTTTAGATCTTCCTGATTCCTCATTGCTAAGATTTTTTTTTAATATTTTTGTTGTGAGTCACAAGGCATTTTCAGGTTATTTCCTGTTCAGACATTTTTTTAATATAATTTGCATATTACGTTCGTACCACAAAACTATATCAGCCAAATGAACTCCGAGCTGCTGTTTTATAAAAGAAATGTCCATCAGCTGTAGAGACGCTGTAGCTTAAACTGCCTGTTGTCATTCTTACAGTTTCAAATACTGTCTCTCTCAATCTCGGTGTGGCTGTAACTCAGGAGGTCACCGACTAATCCGCAGGTCTGCATGCCAAATATTCTTGGGCAACATCAAGTTGCTCTCCAATGCATCCACTGGAGTATGAATGTTAGATAGAAAATACTTGCATAGAAAAAAAGTGCTTGTGCGAGCAGGTGAATGAGACAAGTTGCGCAAAGCACTTTCAGTGCTCAGAATACAAAGTGCTGTATAAGAACCAGTCAGTTGGCAACCTTGTGGTTTAGAAGAATCAGAATCAGAAAGGGTTTTATTGCCAAATGTTGAGCAGGTTTACAACATTAGGAAATTGCTGCGGTGCTTCAGTGCAAACATACTGTCATAAATTACGTTTAAATAGACATGAAAATAAAAATAAGAATAAGAATTAAAAGTGCTAAGTAGATAGATATATACATGATATATACATGAGTGCAGGTGGTGATCAGTGCCAAACATGGAATGATGCAGTGAACACAGCGTAGGGTCATGTGTTAGTGGAGGGAACAGTCATACGGTTATTGTTCATGTGTCCAACAGCAGAGGGGAAGAAACTGTTCTTGTGGCGAGAGGTTCTGGTGCGAATGGACCGGAGCCTCCTGCCTGAGGGGAGCAGGTCAAACAGACTGTGTCCAGGGTGAGAAGGGTCAGCTGAGATCCGAGCTGCACGCCGCAATGTCCTGGAGGTGTATAGGTCCTGCAGAGATGGGAGTCTGCAGCCAATCACCTTCTCAGCAGAGTGCACAACACGCTGCAGTCTCTGTTTGTCCCTGATAGTGGCTCCAGCATACCACACGGTGATGGAGGAGGTGAGGATGGACTCGATGATTGCGGTGTAGAATTGCATCATCGTCCGTGTTGGCAGGTTGAATTTCTTCAGCTGCCTCAGGAAGTACATCCTCTGCTGGGCTTTCTTAATGACGGAGGTGATGGTGGGCTCCCACTTCAGGTCCTGGGTGATGGTGGTACCCAGGAAGCGGAATGAGTCCACAGAGGTGATGGGGGTGTCAGTCAGGATGATGGGGGGGAGTGGGGCTGTGTGCTTCCTGAAGTCCACAATAATCTCCACTGTCTTCTGGGCATTCAGCACCAGGTTGTTGTGGCTGCACCAGGACACCAGACGTTGAACCTCCCTCCTGTAGGCAGACTCGTCCCCGTCAGAGATGAGCCCAATAACGGTGGTGTCATCTGCAAACTTGATTAGCTTGACAGACTGGTGGGTGGAGGTGCAGCAGTTGGTGTACAGGGAGAAGAGCAGAGGAGAAAGAACACAGCCCTGAGGGGAGCTGATGGTCCGGGAGTCCGAGACATTCTTTCCCAGCCTCACATGCTGCTTCCTGTCCGTCAGGAAGTCAGTGATCCACCGGCAGATGAATCACTGACTTAGACCACTGAAGCTTCAGCTTTCTGTCTTCTCACCAATGAGAGGAGCAGTGTGAGCGAGAGTGACTCACACTCTCCTTTGATTACATTTACTGGACTATTGTTATATTATTGTGTATGATATGTTCGCATCAGTGTTGAAAAGATATGCACATTATATATTTGTTTTTATTATATAGGTTTTTATTTGTTTAAATACTAATGACAATGAAGTGACCAGTGCTGTCAGCGTTGATCTCATCAAAATGACGTTAACCCCATAACCACATTAACGCGGCAAATCTCCGGTAGCTCGTAAACGCGTGAGCACCATGCAGCCCTACGCATGGGGCGATCCACGTCAACTTGCTTACGGATATTTGCCGCGTTAATGCGGTTATGGGGTTAACGTCATTTTGACGAGATCAACGCTGACAGCAATAGTTTATACACCAGAGGGTCTGATTGTTGGGTTTTCTCTGTATTATTCTGGTCTTTACTGTACAATGTAAAGCACTTTGAAGTAACTGTTGTTGTGATTTCGTGCTATATAAAATAAACTCGATTTCATTAAAAAATATTTAGATTAACAGTTTTCTGGAAATGACCTACTGCCAACGTACGATACTCGTGAAGAAAAACTATACAAAATGTGTTTAGAAGCATTTCAAATGAAGCTTTGCAGTAGATGTGGATCAATAAAGAGTTTTAATGCCTGAACCTGCAGCTGTTTGCTTTCCAGTGGATCCACAGCTGTGCAGGATCACCATCTACTGATGTAATAAGGTTTTATCTTAATATTGTCGTGGTTTTAGGCAAGGATTCAAGCGACACCTTGTAGAGCACTCAAACTCCGACCTTTATTGTCTACTTCCTGTTTCAGAACCCCCTTTCACAATAAAACAGGTTATACTCAAACAGATTACACCACATCCTCCTTTCGCTGAAAACATCAAACTTACAAGAACATTTACAGCATATATGAAAACTGTACTCTCTTTTTTTTTCTTAGAACCTTTCATAGAAACTTTTCTTTCTCTTCAACCTTTTTTCCTTTACTTTTAAACCCATGTTTTTCTTTTTTGTTTTGTTTATTTTCACAAGTCCAGTCTTTGTGGTTTTTTGACAACCCTGCCAGCCCTAGTTCTGACAGGACCTGGGTCTTCTGTCTTAGGAGTCAGAGTTGTAGTCGCCGATAGGTTTGAAGCAGGCAGGGCGTTCTCTGTTGGACTGAGAGGCGTAATTGGGGTTTGTAACTTTGGTGTGGCATCTGGCAATGGCTGGAGGTGATGCCTATTTCTCCTGATGGCTCCTGAAGGGGTCTCGACAATGTATGAGCGGGGTGTGGAGTGAGAGGAGATGACAGTCCCTTCACGCCTAGTGTCTGTAATCCACACTGGTTGTCCCGGTGAGAGTGGAGGAAGTTCTGTCACACGATGTCTCCTGTTGTACGCAACACTGTCCTTCATCACTCTCTCTCTCACTTTTGTCAACACTGTAGCCTTGTTGGGCAGGCTGGGATTGAGCAAAGAAGGAAGCTGGGGAACTGACGTGCACAGTCTTCGTCCCATTAGTAGTTGCGCAGGGCTATATCCATTAGCCAATGGGGTTGCTCTGTAAGCTAGAAGTGCAAGATATAGATCTTTTGTTTTCTTTAGCAGACTTTTCACAGTTTGGACATGACGCTCAGCCTCACCATTGCTTTGTGCAAATCTTGGACTGCTTGTTACATGTCTGAACCCATAAGCTGCTCCAAAGTCTTTGAACTGTTGGCTTGAAAACTGAGGTCCATTGTCACTGTAGAGAAACTCTGGAATCCCATGTCTGGAAAAGATTGATTTTAGATGCACTATAACATCCTCCGATCTTGTGGGAGTAAGTTTGGCTATTTCCACAAATTTAGAGTAGTAGTCCACCAGAAGCACATAGTTGCTGTTGTTAAACGTAAAAAGGTCTGCTCCAACTTTTTGCCATGGTCTCTCAGGGAGTTGGCTTGGCATTAAGGGTTGCAGGAAGCATCTGCAGACAGTTTTAACTCTTTGTTTGGGTCATAGAGTGCAAGAATGGGAGTTGACGTCAGATCGCCTTTCAGCTGATTGAACGCTTTTTGCTGTGCGCAGCTCCAAACCCACTGATTTTTCTTCGAGAGCAGGTCTCTTAGGGGCTTGTCTTTTTCGGCCAGTCCTGGGATGAATTTGCCTAATTGGTTAAACATCCCGAGAAAGCTGCGCACTTCACTGGCGTTTGACGGCTCTTTCATTGCTGTGATCGCTCTAATTTTGTCTGGGTCTGGCTGTACTCCCTCCGCAGACAAAACGTGTCCGAGGAACTTCACTTCCTGTTTGCTAAGGTCACATTTCTCCAGGTTTAGTGTGACACCGGCCTCTTGGAGTTTATTGAGCACTATGTGCAGCCTGGCGTTGTGCTCCTGCTGATCCTGTCCCCAAATGAGGATGTCATCCATGTGACAAACCACACCTGGCAGCCCATTAAGGATCACTGACATTCTACGCTGAAAATGTTCTGGGGCTGACGCTATTCCAAAGGGAAGTCTGTTAAAGTGGAAGCGCCCAAAGGGTGTAATGAATGTTGTGTAGTGTGCTGACTCTGGTGACAATGGAACCTGCCAGAAGCCTCTGTTTGCATCTAACTTACTGAAGACTTTTGCTCCCGCCAGGGATCCAAGTGTCTGTTCAACCGAAGGCAGGATGTACTTTTCTCTGCACACTGCTTCATTGAGGTGGGTGAGGTCAACACAAATACGCACAGAGTCGTTTTTTGTTGGCACTGGGACCATACCTGCACACCATTCTGTTGGTTCTTCAACTCTGCTGATTACTCCCATGAACTCCATTCTTTCCAGTTCCCGTTTCACCTTTCCTACTAAAGGGATGGGGACCCGTCTTGGTGCGGCCAGGGAAGAAGGCACAGCATTGGGTTTCAACTTAATCGTATAAGGTTGTTGCATTAAACCTAATCCCTGACACAGCTTTGGGTAGTTCTCATTCAACACATTCATGTCAATACTGTCAGCTCTACACACAAGGTTCAGCTTGACACTTGTTGGCCTGCTTAACAGTGCTATGTGCAAATCTTTGATAATGTAGACATTTTCCTGTATTTCCTGTTCACCTTTGCAAATTGTTTCTCTGCTCATACCCAACACATCAAGTGGAGTACCACCTGGACCAAACAATGGTCTATCTGGTTTACATAACTCTGTCTCATTTTGGTTTATGCAGTAATACATCTGGGCTGGGATAACAGAGACGTCAGCTCCTGTGTCCATCTTAAATCTAACTTTGTGGTTTCTGATAGTAAGGTCTGCATACCAAGGATCTGAACCTGCGTCTACAGAACCAAGAAACACGGGTGTATCATCACTTTTCTCTGTTTCTGTCACATGCACAGATTTAACAGATTTACACACTTTACTGAAGTGTCCTCTTTTACCACATGAGTGGCATGTTGCATCTTTTGCTGGGCATTGTCCTTTACCATGTGCAGGGGTTTTCCCACACCTGTAGCATGATCTCCCATTTGGTGTTTTGTCCTTTGTTGTGCATTTACGTTCTCTTCGGGGTTTGAATGTTGAATGCCTTTGTTCCCTGTGCTTCGCTGTCACAGCATCTATTTCCATCTTATTTTCCCCTCTGATGTCTGTCTGTTGTTTTTTGATGACTTCAGACTGCCGGGCCTGATTAACCGCTTTCTCCAATGTCAAATCTCTGTCGATTTGAAGTCTCTCCGCTAAGCTGATGTCCCTCAGACCCACGACGAGGCGATCTCTTATTAACTCATCGTGCAGTGCACCATAACTACAGTTTTCAGCTAAAGCATAAAGTGCGGTGACAAACGAGTCAACAGTCTCATTAGCTTGCTGTGTTCTTTGATTAAAGCGGGCTCTCTCATAGATAATGTTTTTCCTGGGAACAAAGTACGTATCCAAAGTGTCTCTTACAAAGGCAGCAGTACAAAGCAGTATGTCCGATAAAGGTTGCCCTCGGAGGATATCATCTGCTTCATCCCCCATGCAGTAGATGAGTGTGTTCACCTGGTTAGCCTCTGAGCTAAGGTGCAGGTTGCTTGCAAGTCGAAATCTTTCAAACCTCCTTATCCACTTTTCCCATTGCTGTGGCTTTGAGAAATCAAACAGCTCGGGAGGCTGGATGGTGAATGTGGCATTCGGGGGTAAGTTGGCGTTAGCATTATAGCTGCCGTTAGCTTGCTGGTGGGGCGGTGACGTGCGAGGCTGTGTAGCTGTTGCGCTAGCTCCCGCTTCTTCGTCCGACATCTTATCGTCTGGAGGAAAAACTCTTTACCGCTCCCAAAGCCGCTTGCTGTCACTCCCCGATGACAAGGCTCTTACTGCAATCCCACTTCTGACACCAAGTCGTGGTTTTAGGCAAGGATTCAAGCGACACCTTGTAGAGCACTCAAACTCCGACCTTTATTGTCTACTTCCTGTTTCAGAACCCCCTTTCACAATAAAACAGGTTATACTCAAACAGATTACACCACAAGTATGTAAATATATAAGAGGTGTTATTGACAGTCATAAACAGAAACAGTTTGTTTCCGTAAAACTGAACGTGCAGCATTTTACAACCTACTACACTGTCACTGTCTCACCCAGGAGGTGCCAGGTGGAACTATTCCAGATGTTGTCAGTTATAGTAATGGGTATAAAAACAAACAGCTGGACAGCAGAAGAACCAGAAAAACATCCTCAAAATTTTTCTGTGTTTTCCAGGTTAGACTGAAGAATGGACGGTACATCAGGTGAGATGGAGGTGGCAGCGCTCGGTCGGCCTTTCAGCGTCGGGATGCTGTACGACTGTCGCAGTGACTCGCTCGTCACTGGTAAGAATTCACATGTAAAAATTCTTTATGCATCACAAACTTTCGTTTTTTAAAGCCAGTCGACTGTAGAATAATATATATATAAGTCTGGCCTAAGTCTTCTGTTGATGACGGCAGCAGTCCAGGACTTGAGTTAATTTTCTTTAAGTTCCACAGAAGAATTGGTTACATCAGAGCTTGCCAGGCTTAATCCAAATGCAGTGCAGCCATACGTGAACTTACAGTTGTAGAAGATACGGTATATGTGACTATGAGCATGGTTTTCTGGAAACAGAAACAGGCAATTCTGTAATCAGTAGAGTCAAAAGTAACTAAGAAACAATCACAACACATCATCTACTCAACACAGAGGTATTTAACAATGTCCACAAGGGGTCACTGTAGACCATAAAGACCATCAGCTGAAGCAGCAGATGTGAGCCCAAACAGGTTCCCATCACTCCAGCCTTTCTGCCAGTAAAAGTAGCCACGCCCCTAACTCCAGTATCAGATACGTGTTATAAAATAATTCACCCGTGGCTACTTTTACTACGGACAATACCTACAACCACGATTACCGACACTAACAAGCTGATCTACAATACAATACTAATAACCAATAAAACAAAGTAATAACAAACCAACAAACACGAAAACACCAGACATTATGATACAGACTTATAGTTTGTTTTTCCTCGGTGCGCCTGCTCGCTGCTGAAGTCAAAGTAAACTTTATTGTCATCTCCGCTACAGTCCAGTAGATAGAGAGACGAGACGACGAGGCTCCAGTTACAGCAGTGCAAGTAAACAAACAATATATATAAGAAGAGTAAGAAAATAAATATACACTTTAGGACTCGGGGTAAAGGGATCAATAACAATTTAAAATGTATAATTTATAGTTTGATGATTTAAAGTCTCACACACAACCCGTGGAAAGGGGAGGGGGCCCTGCTGCTTCCAAATAGAGCACATTTCATTCATACTGTTGTAAATCCAAGCTCATTATGGATTAATGATTTGAATCCTGGGTTCAAAGCCATCAGGTGCTCAGTTTAGAAAAAAGAGAAAAGAAGAGGAGGAGAAACGAGCAAAAGATGCAGGTAAGCAGATGTGTGATTGGATAATGGCAGCTCATCCTGAAACAATCAGAATCAGAATACTTTATTAATCCCTAAGCAAATTATGTGAGTTACAGTTGCTCCAAGAAGATATGGTAAAAATAGCAACAGTAACAGACTAAGCTCCAAACAATACATTATGTTACAGATTTTAATATTAATTAGTCATTGTCAGTTGTTGATTTGTCCTGTTCTCATTGTGTGACGAGTTATGATGGCTGTCTGGTAGCTGTTTGCATACTGTAACATTCACAAGAACCAGACGGTTGGGTCTCAGTTTGTCCGTTTATTAGGCACATAAGCAAGCGGGTTGCTAACTCAGGGGAGAGCGCCCTCGTGCTACACCTCTCTTCAGCCTGGCACACACACATAACACCGAACAACCAGGTCCCCCCTCCCCTTCCTCTACACCACCCTCCCTACTTCCTGCAGCACAACCAAACATGAATCTTAAAGGAACAACAACAGCGTGCAGAGATAACCAACATGTCACTGTAGAATAACACTTAACCATCGTTACACTGCCCCCCCAGCAATAAGTTCCTCGTCCCCGAGGGAACGACACAGTCTCTGAGGCGGGGTGGTAGCCTACGTTCCCTCCTTGACCTCCTGAGCCCCTGAGGTGGACGCGGAGCTTCGGGGCTTTGGGGTGAAGAGTCCGAGGGAGGGGAACGCAGCCCCGGTCGGGGGCCCCTCTGAGCAGGGTCATGGACGCTCTGTACACGTCCCTCTGGAAAGGAGGGGAGGGACTGCCCTCTGTAGGGGGCCATCCGGTCTCTGTGCAGCGCTACTATCCTCCCCCTAGGAGGCAACTGCACCCTGTAAACAACTTCCCCCACTCGCTCTAGGACGCTGCAAGGCCCCACCCAGCTGCTATCCAGTTTAGGACACCGTCCCTTCCTCCTCTTTGGGCTGTAGACCCACACCAGCTCCCCAGCACGGAAGTGCCTCCCCTTAGTGGTGATGTCGTAATTCCTCTTTTGGCGCAGGCCTGCCTTCGCCAGCTGCTCTCGGGCGTAGGAATGTGCAGAATCCAGCCGGTCCTGCAGCTTCCTTGCGTAGTCCCGGCCCGGTGGTGCCTCTGGCGCGTCCGGGGGCTTCCCAAAAGCCAACTCTGCAGGAGTTCTCAGCTCTCTCCCTAACATGAGCAGGGCAGGCGTACATTGGGTGGAGTCCTGCACTGCCGACCTGTAGGCCATGAGGGTAAGGGGAAGATGGTAATCCCAGTCCCGTTGGTGTTCTGAGGTAAGGATGGCTAGCTGCTGGGCCAGCGTCCTGTTAAACCTTTCCACCAGCCCATCGCTTTGGGGGTGAAGTGGGGTGGTGCGGGTCTTCTTAATCCCAAGGCGTTCGCACATGGCAGCAAAAACCTTGGACTCAAAGTTACGCCCCTGGTCACTGTGGAGGATCTCTGCTGTTCCAAAGCGGCTGAACATCCCCTCCACTAATACATCAGCGACAGTCTCAGCCTCCTGATCTGGGACGGCGTATGCTTCCGGCCACTTGGTAAAATAGTCCATGGCCACAAGAACATAGCGGTTTCCTCTGTATGTGCGAGGAAATGGGCCCATGACGTCCACAGCTACTCGCTCCATTGGGGCTCCTGCTGGTTGCTGCTGAAGCTGAGCCCGGGACTGGTCCTGTGGCCCTTTGTGTGAGGAACATGCATCACAGCTGCGGCAAAAGTCCTCCACATCCCTCCGCTGTTGACCCCAGTAATAGCCCTGGCGGAGGCGGCGGAGAGTCTTGGAGACCCCAAAGTGGCCGGAGCCAGTGCTCCCATGGCAGGCTTCCAGCACAGCTGACCTCAGCGACCTTGGCACCACAACCTGCCACCTCTCCTCCCCCGTGGCAGGATCCTTCCAGGTACACTCCAACACCCCCTCCTTCAGCCTGAGAGCTGCAAACTTGGCCCATAGCCCCCTGGTACAGATGGAAAACCCAGTGACCTCATCCCAAAGGGGTTGCTCCCCCTTCTCCAGCCACTGCAGGACCGGCAGCAGGTCCGTGTCTTGTTCCTGCCATGCCCTCCACTCCGCTGCATCCACCACCAGAAGAGCCCTGCAGGCGAGCTGTGCTGCTCCGTCTATTGTCGTGAGTTCCCGCTTTATTTCCTCTCGCTTCTCACAGTAACGGCAGCCAGCTGCAGCACATGGGCGGCAAGAGAGGGCGTCTGCGTTAGAATGGTGCGTCCCTGCTCTGTGCTCCACAGTGAAATTGAAGGCTTGGAGCTCCTCCAGCCAGCGAGCCACCTGTCCCTCTGGCTCCCTGAAAGACATCAGCCACTGAAGGGCAGCATGATCAGTTCTGATAACAAATGCTGTGCCGCACAGGTAGTACTTAAAGTGTCTCACCCCCGCCACCACAGCCAACAGCTCTCGTCGTGTGACACAGTAGCGCCGCTCACTCCTGTTCAGGACCCGGCTGAAGTACGCCACCACCTTCTCCCCTTTCGGCCCAACCTGCGACAACACCGCTCCCAGCCCCACATTACTTGCGTCAGTGTCCAGGACAAAAGGCAGGGTGGGGTCAGGGGGGGCAAGGACTGGGGACTCTGTCAGCGATCTGCGGAGGGTGTCGAACGCCTGCTGACAGTCCTGTGTCCAGATGAAGTCACGGTCCTTCTGCAGCAGGTGGAAGAGTGGTGCGGTTATGGAGGAAAAGCCCTTCACAAACCTCCTGTAATAAGACGCCAGTCCTAGGAAGCTTTTGAGCTGTTTCTGGTCTGCTGGTGTGGGCCACCCGGTAATGGTGTGAATTTTTTCCTCCAAAGTGCTGATGCCCTCACGACCCAGCTTGTGGCCCAGAAACTCCACCTCCCTCCTCATGAAGTGGCACTTGTCGGGATGCAGCTTCAGGCCTGCAGCCGCCACCCTCTCCAACACTTGTCTCAGGGCATCCAGGGCAGCATCAAAGGAGCTCCCGTGTACTAGAAGATCATCCAGGTAAACCAGACACCATTGCCGTGGGACGCCAGCCAGCACACTGTCCATAAGCCTCTCGAAGGTCGCAGGAGCGTTGCAAAGACCAAAGCTCAGGACTTTGAACTGCCATAGTCCCCTGTTAGTGCAGAAGGCTGTCTTCGGTCTGGATTCCGGGGACAGTGGCACCTGCCAGTAGCCACTCCGCAGGTCCAGGGTGGAGAACCAGGAGGACCCGGCTACTAAGTCGAGAGACTCATCAATCCTGGGAAGGGGGTAAGAGTACTTCTTCGTCACTTTGTTGAGTGGTCTGTAGTCCACACAGAAACGCATCCTAGGACTTTTTTTCTTAGGCACCATCACCACCGCGGAGGCCCACGGGCTATCAGATGGCTCTATGATGCCCGCCTTCATCATTTCACACAACTCTCTGTCCGCAGCCTCCTGATGAGCCAGGGGCAGGCGGCGGGGGCGCACTTTAATAGGCTGGGCATCCCCGGTCTCAATGATGTGCTCTACCAAGTGTGTCAAGCCAACACCACTTTCTTTCAGGGCAAAAATGTCACTAAACTCTTTTAGTACCTGCCATAGACTCTCTTCCTGCTGTGGAGTCAGCCCCTCACAGTTCTTTGACCAGATACTCCTCACTGCTGAGAGCCTCTCCTCCTCCTCCGCCTGCTGTTCTGCTGGCGGGTCTGTAGGGGTCTCTGCGGTGGAGGTGGACGCCGCGGCAGATGCTGTGCAGACCGGGGGAGGAATAAGCGGCACCTTCTTCCCATCAGGGAGTACGAGGAATCCTTTGCCTAAGTCCAGTACACCACCAATGGCTCGTAAAAAATCCAGCCCAAGGATGCAGGCGTCCTTCACGTCAGCCACCCAGGCAGCATAAGACACACCGAGGTCCCCCACCTTGAACTGGAACACTCCCCTCCCTCTCATTGGGGCCAGATCACCGGTCACAGTCTTAAGTTGCACATTAGTCGGTTGCACAGCAGCTCCGGTTGGGACAACATCGGGTCGGACCAGCGTTGCATTGGACCCCGTGTCCAGCAGGGCCGTACAGGACACCCCCGCAATCGTCACTGGAACATGGCAAAAGCCGTCAACCTGGGTCCAGCCCACAGCGATGGCCGCACCGGGTGGAGGTGGTGTGGGGATGTCGTTCTCCCAGGCCCGTGTACTTCCACCTACACGGGCCCGTGGGCGTTTCCCTGAACCGCTGCAAGCTTGGGGCACTGCCTGATGAGGTGTCCGACTTGTCCAACTGCACAGGCCCGCTGGCATCTCCATCTGTTCCACAGGTGCTGACACAGCCCTCACCACGTGTGCGTCATCAGCGCCCCCAGAGGATCCTGCAAGCATCTCCCTCTCCAACGCTAGCTCCAGGGCTGCACTGAGTGTGGCCGGCTGAGCAAGCTGAGTTTGCATACGGAGCTCTTTAGGGCTCAGGGCCTGCAGGAACTGGTCCCGAGCTAACTCCGCCTGCACTGATGGTGGCATGCTGTCATACGCCCTCCGGCAAAGGCACTCGACTTCATGGGCCAAAATGCGGAGGGGCTCACCTGGCAATCTGCGTCTGTTGTGGAACTCCGACCTCAGCAGCACTGGTTGGTTATACTGCCCGAAGCGCCTCTGAAGTGCTCCGACCAGAGCATTATAATCTCCCCTCTGCTCCTCGGTCAGCAGCAGCAGGCATGCAGCTGCATCCTCACACGGCACAAAGCCAATTGGAGAGCTTTATGTTCCTCAGACCAGCCAGCTGCAACAGCTAACAGCTCGAACTGTGCGATAAACACTTCCCATGGCGTCTTGCCGCTGAACTTAGGCGTTTTTATATTCGCTGCAGCTTGCTGGGCGCCGCCATGTTTGTTTACATCACGTGACGGCGCGCCAAGCGAGGTCGACTCCTTCCCGCCGGAATCGCGGCCGCTGTGCGAACAGTTCCCAAGCCTAGTCAAACCTGGAGAAAATCCAGCCTCGGCAGACAGCCGCAGCGCCGTTTCCCTCACTCCATGAGCGGGCGCGCGCGGACGAACCTCCCTCTCCTCCGTCTCCTTCTTAATCCTGCCCGGCAACATCCTCGTCTCGTAACGGCAAGCGTCGCCAGCAACAGGGTGTCGGGCGTTCTGGGGTTCTTTTTTCTTTCTTCACTTCTGACACCAATGTAACATTCACAAGAACCAGACGGTTGGGTCTCAGTTTGTCCGTTTATTAGGCACATAAGCAAGCGGGTTGCTAACTCAGGGGAGAGCGCCCTCGTGCTACACCTCTCTTCAGCCTGGCACACACACATAACACCGAACAACCAGGTCCCCCCTCCCCTTCCTCTACACCACCCTCCCTACTTCCTGCAGCACAACCAAACATGAATCTTAAAGGAACAACAACAGTGTGCAGATATAACCAACATGTCACTGTACAATAACACTTAACCATCGTTACAATACAATGCATACTCTCTCTCTCTTCATATGTGTGTGTGTGTTTCTCTGGTGAAATTCAGTATGGTTCCGACAAAAGTTCTATGTTAACCCTCTGGGGTCCATGGTATAATTGGCTGTTTTTGACTACTTTTAATTTTACCTCTATATTTCACCTTTAAAATATGTTTTTCTTGCCTTGTTTGGTATCATTGTTTTCAGCACAACCTCAAATATCTGAAATTTGAGTTATTTTTTCATTTTAGTATACTATATTAGCACAGTTGATCTAAACTCAGACAGGAAATTCAAAATCCGAGTAAAAAAAAGTTATATTTTTTACTGTAAAACCCACAAACATGTTTAACGAATCATTTTCATAGCTTGAAATGCAAATAGAAATTGTACATTTCTAAAAAATTATGCACCAGTTTTGCAAACAACAAAGTTATATGGTACTATTTACCTAAAAAGTGCAGCCAAGACCTCAGGCGTTTTTTATATAACCATTTAAATCTATTTACAGAACAATCAGCTGTGCTGCATAAAGGAGAAGGCACACAAATTATTTGTGCCAGTCCAAAAAATGTAGTTTGTGTTCAGTATAAGACAGAGGAGAACAGCACAGGCCTAAACCTGCAGGTCTGACAGCAGGAGGTGCATCAGTCCAGTTTTCCATGTGGGAACAGCGTTTACACTGGAATCTGCCTTTGACGGCTTTTTTAGAGCAAATATGAAATTCAGCAGTATAACTGACACACAATACAAAACAATAACTACACAACACACTAACTACAGCCTCCAAACACGCTAAACATCACTAATGTCTCACATAGTGATACCCGCTTTCCGTTGTGGGTGTCACTCCTAAAAACTTCCCCTTCTCCCTAAACAACCAACTGGCGCGCCAGAGGGAGTCTTCGCCCAGGGCGCCAAACAGGCTAGAACCGTCACTGTCTGTTGGGACTAACTCCCTTTTGGAGCCTTGTGGCACCCAGAGGAACTGTAGTGTTTAACATTTCCAAGTTTCAGCTCCACAGGTTGCCTCGTGGTTTTAACTGCACCCAGTTGTGTTAAAGTGATCCGGACTGTTCCTTTGTCCTGCTAATTTTTATTTTTACAATTCTCAAAGAAGGTTCAAACTGAGCCTTCAAACAGAATTAAAACCTGCTGCTTGCTCGAAGTTGTTGGATTCTAGCAGATTAGTGTTTGAAGTCCTCTGGAAACAGCCAAGGTTTTATTATTCCTGCTTCTGACTTCTATTTATGCCTTTTTGTAAAAGAAAAAACAACAACAACAAAAACAAGCTCTAACTAACTGCTGTAATCAATGTGCAACTGACAGGGCCTAAAGATAACATAAAGATAAGAACATCTTCCCTGATCCTCATGAGTAAAGTCAGTCACTATTAAAACAAGTTGGCAGCCATGATGCAACACCTGGAAACCTGCTCCAACTCTTAGAGCGCTTTTCCATTTGGAGCTACTCAGGTTGGCTTGAGTCGACTCAGTCTTTACGATTTCATCATTAGCTGGTAATACCTGGTACCAGATACTTTTTTTGTACCAACTGCATGTCACTGATTGGCTGATCAGTGACATGCAGTCTTTTGACAGTGGCGTCACTAAATTAGTTATTAGAACGTTTCCCTCACGAAAATCCAAGCTGCCATTTTTGATATTATTACTGTCATTATCTTAAATACTGAAAACTCAGATGCAGAGCCTGAACTCTTCATCTGAAAGAACTCAGTTAATCTGGTTCATCCAGACAAACAAAAGATTTGTGCTTCATTTACTATTTTGATTTCATTTTGGTGAATATCACAAAAAGAGATGAAAAAACAAAACAAGGAAAATCATGAAATCAACAGCAAAAGTTTGACAAGTTTGCTCATAGAAACACACCGCTCTGTGTATTTATTTTAAAATTCACATTTTTTAAAATAATTTTTTAACATTTATTTTAGAATTTGATTTAATTGATGGAGTCCTGGTAGTACTTTTGTTGCTTCTTCTTTTGCAGGAATGACTCTGTGGGATCGTGATGACCTGATGAAAGATGTTGGAGAAAGACCGCAGGCCTCTAATGATTTTGAAATTGTTGCATCTGAATCAATTTCAGACAAATCTTCAGCTCTAAATGTTGATGCTTCACTGAAGGCAAGTTTCCTGGGTGGACTGGTTCAGGTTGATGGATCTGCCAAATATCTGAATGATAGTAAATCTTCCAGAAATCAGGCCAGAGTAACACTGAAGTACAAGGCAACCACAAAGATCCAGGAGCTGTCCATGAATCATCTTGGAAGAGGAAACGTGAAGCATCCATATGTTTTTGATCAAGGCTTAGCAACACATGTAGTCACAGCTATTCTTTATGGAGCACAAGCTTTCTTTGTGTTTGACCGTGAAGTTTCTGAACAGGAAAATCATCAAGATGTTCAGGGCAACTTGAAGGTGATCATCAAGAAGATTCCCTTACTTTCTGTAGAGGGTGAAGGTTCCCTGAAGATGGAAGACAAGGACAAAGAAAGTGTTCATAAATTCTCCTGTAAATTTTATGGAGACTTCTGTCTTCCAAAACCACCAATAACCTTTCACGATGCAATAACAGTCTACCAAAGCCTGCCAGGATTACTGGGAGACAAAGCTGTACCAGTGAAGGTCTGGCTGCTGCCACTGACAGCTTTAGATTCTTCTGCTGCTAAACTCGTCCGTCAGATCAGTACAAGATTAGTTCAAGAAGCACAGACAGTCCTGGAGGACTTCAGTGAGCTGGAAATGAGGTCCAATGATGTACTGGGAACCAGCACTGCACAGCAGTTCCCACAGATTGGTAAAAAGCTTAAAAGTTTCAAAGAAATGTGCTCTGAGTTCAAGCTGGAATTCCAACAAACTTTGGCCAAGAAGCTTCCATCAATCCGAGGAGGAGGAGAAGAGGAAGCTGAGCTTGCAGAGATCCTGAAGAAGAGACATTCTTCACCTTTCAGCAGCAAAAGCCTGAACGAGTGGATGGATTGTAAAGAGAGAGAAATCTACACTTTAATGTCTTTTACCAGGATGATGAAAAACACCAAAATCATCTCGTCTCAAAATGATCTGTACAAGGAAAGTCTGAGTGCAGAGCATGTTGTGTGTTTTGTTTTCACCTCTCTGGGAAAGGATGAACCGTACCTCTCAGCTTTATCAAGATACTTAAAAGGAAAAACCAACCCAGACCTTCAAGATCCTCACACTCATGATGTAGAGAAGGAACAATGGTACGCCTCAAAAGAAGTAACGGCTGAAATGAGGAGGAAAGCAAAACTCTTCAGTGATTTTGCAGAGGCCAACGAGGAGAACAAGAACATGAAGTTCCTGACAGTGGGGTTAACTAATGAGACCCAGGAAGGTTCCAGCATCCACCTTTATGAAGGTGGATTTGCTGTCAGTGAGAACTTTGAGCCTCCTTCAAAGCCTGAAACTGTGACAGCAGCTGACATAAACCACAACAGTGTGACACTGAAGATTTCTCCACCCAGATTTGGAGCAGAGAACATCACCTCCTACTCTGTTGAGTACTGTGTCAGTGGAGAGGATGGATGGCAGCAGAAGACAGAAGCAAAGGCTGAAGAAGTCACAGTGAGAGATCTGAAGCCAAACACAGAGTATGTGTTCAGATGCAGAGCAGTGACCTCAGCAGGTGTCGGGCCGGATAATCAAGTTTCTATTAAAACAACAGAAAGTTTGACACTCATAAAGGAAGTCCTCAGAGAAAGAAAGCAGCTCGAGATTTCAGTTGAGAATCTGCAGGAACAGGTTAAACTTGGGTTACGCAAGCTTGAGGAGATAAAAGAGACAATTGAGACATTTAAAGAACATGAAGCAGAGATAAAGAGACATGAGAACTTTGAATTTGAAGTTACTGTCAAAAAGCCTGTTCAGGAGGACATTTCTGGGACTGGAAACTACAGCACCAACTGTCAGCAGTGTCATGTCACCTGTCACTATCCCTGTCCCATACGAAAGGATGCAGATAAAAGAAAGTGCACAGCAATGGGACCAGATTGATACTGTACTCAGTGTCCAGGCAAATGTATTTGGAATGTACACTTTAATCAGAAGTACAGATGGTACTATAAGGACATTAGAGAGAAAAGAACACTAAAGGAGCTGAAAGAAAAGTATGAGAGAGCCACAGGAGAGAAGATGACTGTTCAGAAAGTGATTGACAAACTGAAGGCTGAGTATGACTGTTTGCATGCTGAGGTGATGAAACTGATGGAGAGATCTGCCAAGTGTCTGAACAGACTCAAAGAGATAGCACTGAAGCCAAACCCTCTGTCCACTCCAGAGTACATCGACATGCTTATGGAAGGAGAGAAATCTGAGGGCAAACCAGGCTGGAAGCAACGAGTTGAGTCTCTGATGGAGATGAAAGGAAAAGCAGAGACAATGGCTAAAATAGAGCAAGGAGAGAAACTCCTTCACTGAACGTTCATGTGATCACAAAGAAGAACAAAGAAAAGGTCGAGACCAGTTTGAACTGAGACGATAAAGATCTGAACTCAGTCGACAAAGACAAACAACACGTAAAAACCCTCTTATTTACTGTTTGCTGCCTGATAAGATCTCATTTTAAAACTGATTTATCTTTAACATAGAAATGTGATTATATTTTATTGGACATTAAAATGTTCAACTTTTTACTTTTTCCTTTCAGCTTCTTTATATTCTTTATGTTTGATCTAATATTAAGTTTATTTTCTCAGTGACTCCTGATGTTGATGTTAATGGACTTTTTATTGTGTTGATTTTTATGCTTTTATTAAAAAAGTATAATTTTAATTTTGTTTACTTTCCTGGATTTTTCTGTTGCTTCATAAAACACAGCAAATGTTTATCACACATATGAGAGCAGCTGTTTTATCCTCTGTGTGAGGGGATGTAGTTTTACTAACTCACACGTGTCATTTACACATTTACAGCTTCATTTTCATTTGCTTCCTGAGCACTCGTGCTGCCGGTGTGTTAGCTTTATCTAAGTAAAACCCTTTGCTGGAACAAAGAGACGATCCACTGCAGGGGCAAAACAGCGGTCCACCTAAAGAAAAGGCTCTTATACTCAAACAGATACAGATGTGTCTGCCGTACCATATATCAGAAACAGAAGATACAACCTCTCTCATGACCCTCGGATGTATGTGAGGTATGCCAGAACACTCTGGAAAAAGGAGTGAACGTCCTCCCATCTCATAGTACACAGAGTCTTACTAAGGATGAGACCTTCTGTCAATATGCAAACAATTGTAGACTCTAAGCATATATGATTATGTTTCTAAGTACAAATGTCAATTCTAAAATCTCACTCTGACACAGCGTTTGTTCACAGTTAAACATTTATTCAGCCAGTCCTGTCATTAAGTTGTGTTTGATTAAACAGAGACATGAATCCCTTTGTTGTCGTGTCAGGAGCTGCACGCTGTGGTGACCTGTTGTAACAGGAAGCAGCTGGAAGTCACTTTATTAAGATCAGAATTCAGCGAGCTGATTGGTCCATATTCTCTCATTTGTTAGCAGGTGTCCTGATGTTTTTAAAGTAATAATTTGAGCTCTGATTCATTAATAATTACTCGAACCTGCTGGATTAGCTTTAAGATCATAGTCACATGATCATGAGTTTGTGAGTGTAATGTTCTCATTAACATAAAAAGCTGACCTGCAGGATGATTTTGGTGAACAGGCCTCTCAGTCAGCATCACTGATCTGCTTCAGTCTGACTGCTGAGCTGGAAAAAAGCCGAACCTGAAGATTTTATTCTTCATCTTAAACATGTCAGCTCATCAGATAATGCCTGCATGCTTCTACACTGTCTGCTGTTTGAAAACACATTTCACTGCATTTAATACCAACTTGAAGTTAAATGTGACTGAACAACATCAGAGGTAGAAGAAGCACAGAGAGCTGTGGTCTGAAGACAGATGAACACAGCGTGTGAGAAATTGTAATCTTTACAAAAAACTTCCAGTAACTGTTTAGGAATTACAGACATTTTTATACACAGTCCCTCATTTTCAGATACTCTAAACTGGCTAACAAGTAGTTTGATAATTATGATTTGATCAACTGGTCCTGAATCCAATTGACACCCTCTTCTCAACGAGAAGCCTGAGGTTGGGGGAGCCCGACTATCCTGGAGGGACATTCCCTGCCAGATACATGATGGACAGGTGGAGGAACTGGAGGGTCATGTGCCTGGCGGGACGGTCGATCTAGGACAGGACGAGTATCTACCTTTTCGGAACCATGATAACAGGGTTCTTGCTGATCTTAGCTGGCTTGGACCTGTGTGATGGACCGAGTTGAAAACAGGAGGAGTCACAGAAATTATTTGAAAAATAGGGTTGGCATTTAAACCAAAAATTATATTTACAAAAGTAATAAATGTTGAGCTCATAAAAGAGGTAAAAGAAACAAAACTCAACTCATGTAAAACCACAACTTAACAAACCAACTGACTGCCCAAACAAACATAACTGACCTAAACAGGAAATGACACACAAGGGTATATCTAATGGCTGATCAGACCACTATGACACGTGAGGGGTAACTAAACAAAACACAACTGTAAACAAGAAACAATGCAGTACAGTCTGGTTTGATAATAAACTAAACACCAAAAAAGAAAATCATTAAACCCTAAACTCAAATATTTAATTAAGGGCAACAACTTTGTTTTTACATTAAAGAAAACACACACTCTCCCCCTTCAGCAGGAAGCGGTGGTGCAGTCCAATTATCCCTGTTGCATTTAATGCTTTCACACCCTGGCCACCACATTTTGTCTGGCAGCGACTTCAGAGTGTGGCCATGGGTTTGTCCATCACAACCACCTTTCTGATGATCACCATCACCCCATGAGGCAAGCATGGAGCTCCAGACCGAGAGCGGCTGATGGTCATTTGATATTTCTTCCATTACTAAATAATCACACCAACAGTTGTCACCTTCTCACCGAGCTTCCTGCTGATGTCTAGTAGAACGTTCCTGGCTTCTTCAGGTCTACGGTCTTATCTGACATCCTCTGACAGATTTATGGTCAGATTTATAGATGTGAAACTGTGAGTGTTAAAAAACATTTCCTGAAGATGAAAGTTGAATTTCAATGTTTTTTTTCTCTTTGTGCACCAATCTGTTCAGTAATGTTTAATTAATGTGCTTGTTAATATTACTTGAATGTTGTCTCGTCTGTCATGATCAGTAGCAGCAGCTGCAGTGTGTTGGTGCCACAAGGGGGCAGCAGAGTTTACAGCCGCAGATATCAGACCGTTTGCGGTTGGAGTTGTTTCCTCTCAGAGACCAAGAGGCAGACGACAGAACAACTTCAGAGGATCGACGACCTCTGCTGTGAGTACACTGTGGGTCATCATAATGAATGCTAAACGATCCAGGTTGATCAGTTAAAGAGGCATTTCAGTCAGTCAGACTGTCTGTCGTCATTCAGGGAGTGAAACGCTTTCATCCCGTCAGTGTTTTATAACCAGCGAGTGAAACTGAAAGTGAGTGCTGCCATTAATCAGCTCAGATAAAACAGGACGACCACACAGTAATGGAGTTTATTTATTTAATCCCAAATGTGGGATGACTGTGTCACTAATGTGTGAGTGTCAGTGATAGTCTGTGGAAAACAAAAAGCAAACAGAAACCGAAACAAACAAACTGCTGGGGAGGAGAGAGAGAGAAAGTTACAGGGTGTGGTCCAACAGTCAGATTTCCTCAGGAAAGAGAAAGCTGAGTGGTCAGAGCACGCTTTGAACAGTCCAAAAATTACCTCGTACCTCCTTCTCCTTAACATTTTTTCTTCATCACAGTGGGAAACATTACAAGGTGAAGGAAAGGTATTAAGGAGGATTTTTAAGGACTTAAAAACGAGAAGGAACTACAGTGACAGAAGATGGACTACAAAATGTGCATCTCACTGTGTTCTTCAATTTATATGTTATTACCACTCACAACTATATTAAAAATCATGGTAGCAAACAAAGTTATAGTTGAGTCATATTCAATTCAATTCAATTTTATTTATATAGCGCCAAATCACAACAAAAGTCGCCTCAAGGCGCTTCATAGATACAGAGAAAAACCCAACAATCATATGACCCCCTATGAGCAGCACTTTGGCGACAGTGGGAAGGAAAAACTCCCTTTTAACAGGAAGAAACCTCCGGCAGAACCAGGCTCAGGGAGGGGCGGGGCCATCTGCTGCGACCGGTTGGGGTGAGAGAAGGAAGACAGGATAAAGACATGCTGTGGAAGAGAGACAGAGGTTAATAACAGATATGATTCAATGCAGAGAGGTCTGTTAACACATAGTGAGTGAGAAAGGTGACTGGAAAGGAAAAACTCAATGCATCATGGGAATCCCCCGGCAGCCTACACCTATTGCAGCATAACTAAGGGAGGATTCAGGGTCACCTGGTCCAGCCCTAACTATATGCTTTAGCAAAAAGGAAAGTTTGAAGCCTAATCTTGAAAGTAGAGATAGTGTCTGTCTCCTGAATCCAAACTGGAAGCTGGTTCCACAGAAGAGGGGCCTGAAAACTGAAGGCTCTGCCTCCCATTCTACTTTTAAATACTCTAGGAACAACAAGTAGGCCTGCAGAGCGAGAGCGAAGTGCTCTAATAGGGTGATATGGTACAGGAGAAATCTGCTCTCTCTTTCTAGTCCCTGTCAGGACTCTTGCTGCAGCATTTTGGATCAGCTGAAGGCTTTTCAGCGAGTTTTTTGGACATCCTGATAATAATGAATTACAGTCGTCCAGCCTGGAAGTAATAAATGCATGAACTAGTTTTTCAGCGTCACTCTGAGACAGGATATTTCTAACTTTAGAGATGTTGCACAAATGGAAGAAAGCAGTCTTACATATTTGTTTAATACACTGAACAAAAATATAAACGCAACACCTTTGTTACTGCTCCCATTCCCCATGGGATGGACGTAGAGACCTAAAATTCATTCCAGATACACAATATAACCATCCCTCCCAAACAGCGGTCACAAATCAGTCCAAATGTGTGGTAGTGGGCACATCTGCCATATTGAGATAATCCATCCCACCTCACAGGTGTGCCACATCAGGATGCTGATGTGACATCATGAGTAGTGCACAGGTGTACCTCAGACTGCCCACAACAAAAGGCCACCCTGGAATGTGCAGTTTTGTCTCACAGCAAAATGCCACAGATGCCACAAGCAATGAGGGAGCGTGCAATTGGCATGCTGACAGCAGGAATGTCAACCAGATCTGTCGCCCGTGCATTGAATGTTCATTTCTCAACCATAAGCCATCTCCACAGGCGTTTCAGAGAATATGGCAGCACATCCAACCGGCCTCACAACCGCAGACCTCGTGTAACCACACCAGCCCAGGACCTCCACATCCAGCAGGTTCACCTCCAAGATCGTCTGAGACCAGCCACCCAGACAGCTGCTGGAACAATTGGTTTGCACAACCAAACAATTTCTGCACAAACTGTCAGAAACCATCTCAGGGACGCTCAACTGCATGCCCGTCGTCCTCATCGGGGTCTTGACCTGACTCCAGCTCGTCGCCGTAACAGACTTGTGTGGGCAAATGCTCACATTCGATGGCGTCTGGCACGTTGGAGAGGTGTGCGCTTCACGGATGAATCATGGTTCACATTGTTCAGGGCAGAAGGCAGCTGAGAATGTCCCAGTTCTTGCATGGCCAGCATACTCACCGGACATGTCACCCATTGAGCATGTTCGGGATGTGCTTGACCGGCGTATACGACAGCGTGTACCAGTTCCCACGAATATCCAACAACCTCGCACAGCCATTGAAGTGGAGTGGACCAACATTCCACAGGCCACAATTGACAATCTGATAGACTCCATGCGACGATGTGTTGCACTGCATGAGGCAAATGGTGGTCACACCAGATGCTGACCGGTTCTGGGTCCCCAGACCCCCAATAGCGCAAAAAACTGCACATTCCAGGGTGGCCTTTTGTTGTGGGCAGTCTGAGGTACACCTGTGCACTACTCATGATGTCAGATCAGCATCCTGATGTGGCACACCTGTGAGGTGGGATGGATTATCTCAATATAGCAGATGTGCCCACTACCACACATTTGGACTGATTTGTGACCACTGTTTGGGAGGGATGGTTATATTGTGTATCTGGAATGAATTTTAGGTCTCTACGTCCATCCCATGGGGAATGGGAGCAAAAACAAAAGTGTTGCGTTTATATTTTTGTTCAGTGTATATTTGTTAGAAGGGTTGTTTACAACGTTTTGGCAGCAAAGACGGGCAGAGAGGCAGGGTCAGGTTTATTTAACCCTATGCTTGGACTTGTCACCGTTGGCCATAACATGATCAGAGGTTACTTATTGACCCTAACAACTACATTTCAAACAGTACTGATCAACAGGTGCTCATACAACAAGTGGCACAGACTTTATTAATATATTTGTAAATAATATTTGACCTAAATATATGGGTCTTGTGATTTGAAGATTTAGGTTAGATGCATATCACAGTGGTTCCATTATATAAACACTCCGGTGTAGGTGTATATAGTGTACACGAGTATATATACCGTATTTCCCAGACTACAGAGCGCACCTGAATATTAGCCGCACAAGCTAAAATCAGGGGAAAATCCTGTTTTGTACATACATTAGCCGCACCTGACCAAAAGCCGCAGGTGTTTCAATGTTGACTCATCATATGTAAGAGAATATGCACAAAGGGAATTGTCAGGAAAGAGATGGCTGTTTGGAGACACACCCCTTTTATTAATATTTTGAAAAACAAGTTATGGGTACATATTTGCACATGTGCTGTGCTTCATAAATGAGTAACAAATGTATTACATAACAATAACCTACAGCACACCAGAACAATAGATTCGGCCTACCTTTTAGGCTCAGGTGCAGTGACACGGCTTTAACAAGAAGAAAAGTCAGTCATTCACCACCATCTTCCTGCGCACTAAAACCACCAAAGTCCTCTTCTCCAGTGTCGGATACGAACAGGCTCAGGGTGGCTTCGTCATCCACTCTCAGCTCCTTTCCTTCGTTGTCACTTTCAAAACCAAAGAAATCCTCATTGTCATTGTCAGTGTCAGAGTCGAACACCCTCTGAAGGGCCGTGGTGGTGTCCTCCTCTTCATCATGCAGCAGTCCAGCCCTTCGAAATCCGTTGGTGATCGTGGATGTTTTCACACTTTTCCACGCTGTCAGAATCCACCGGTGGAGTTGAGCACAACTTGCTTTTCGCAAGTTTATCGCCGCTCGTCATCCACGCCTCCCGCTGAACGCGTAGCGCTACTTTGAAGTTTGTTTTTCGCGCTACTTGTACGGCACTATGTTGCCTGGCGGATGGACATGTGACCAACATACCACTCTTGAACCCCGATCCTTCCGCCAGGCAACGTAGTGCCGTACAACAGCGGAACAAACAAAACAAATCGTCTTACGATATCACAAAAATCATGGACAATCTATAGAAAAACCGCACCTGACTAAAAGCCGCAGGGTTCAAAGCTTGTGCAAAAAGTAGCGCGACAATTACGGTAATTGCATAGTATATATGTGAGTATATGTAATTGCATAGTATATATGTGAGTATATGTCCAGTGTATACAGGTATATATGCCATAAAAACATTCCACAACATGGGGATATCACCGGGTAAACTCCAGAAAGTTCTTAATATTTTATTGGTCAAGAGAAAGAAGAATGCAGACCGTGTTTAAATCAACCTCACAAATGTCACAGATCAGTCAGTAGGGCTCCTGAAAAGTCTGTGACACATCTGTGTGAACATCACCAGTTAATTTGGAACACTGGTCCCCTGACACAGAGTAATGTAGTGTACAAACAACCTCTTGCAAAAACAGCTGGCAGAACATAGAAGAGCTCATTGGTCCAGGACTCCACAGTCTATTCACACCTACAGGCTAAAATTCAAGTGTTGCAGCAGCTCAGGATTACAAATAAATCTTCCCTAGTTCAAAATTAAACAGTTAAAGTTACAAGTCTAAAACAGCAAATACATGTGTGTATATTCATATAAAACTGAACTTTAAATTGAAAAGAGTATGAGAAAGTTTCAAGAATGAGACATGTATATGTATGAACTAAGCATGAATAAATTTAAACTGCAATAACACAGTGTGGGTGCTTAAGCTGTTCTCAAAAGTCTTTTTCTTTCCTTTTTGTAAATCCTGTATAACAAGTGTGACTTGTGGTTCTCCCTGTTTACAGAGGAAGCAGGTCACACATTCCTGAGAAATCAGTCCCTCCTCTCTGTATGTCCTATAAAAGCCAAAGGTGGGCAAAGTTTGTTCCTTACAGAGACGTCAGAGGCAGAACAACCTGAGAGACCAACTCCTGTGTGCAGTGAGTACTGTGGTTACATATTTTATTTGCTTTCTGACTGTAGTTATCTTTTGAATAAAAGCTTAATCAGTATTCATATCAAGTCAGTATTTTTTTTCTTATAACAGAAAACAGTTGAAACCTTTAATTTTCTTGCTAAAAATCATTTACCTTCATCAGCTTTTTCAAATAATCTCACTTTGTCAAATCACAACAACAGTCACGTGACTGTTGTTGTGATTTGACGCTATATAAATAAAATTGAATTGAACCTTCTGTGAATGGTACTCATGGCCACTGAAAACACAACAGAGTCAGCTGTTACTAACTAACTACTACTAACCCAAGTTGCCTACCGATGCATCCATCAGAGCATGAATGTGTGTGTGAATGTTAGTTAAGAAGCACTAGCTAACAGCTGAGGAAAAAATGCTTGTGTAAATGGGAGTGATTGGATGACTGTACGAGTTCTGTAAAGCGCTTTGAGTGCACATGATAGAGTAGAAAAGCGCTATAAAAGAACCAGTCCATTTTCCATTTATCAAAATCTCATCTTTAAGGTCTCCACATTCACAGGCAGAGTTAGACCTTGATCTGCCTTCTACGTTCTCTGCTGTTTTTCTGCAGTTTGAGCCTGGGAATTTTTCAGTCTTAAAGGAAGCAATCGACCATTTAAGACCTTATAATACTGATGGATGTCTCTGTCCCACTGCAGCCTTTGCTTAACCGGCCTTTAACATCATGTAGACAGTTAACAGACCTTTCTCACCCTAAACGAAAATAAGACTGAAGTTATTGTTTGTGGAAGTGATGCCCCTTTGGATAAGTTAACTGATACGCTCGGTCCTCTTGCTTGTCATCACTTCCACACTGTAAGAAATCTCAGTGTTTTTAGATAGATCTTCAAATTAGAGAAACAAGTGTCCACAGTTGTCGAAATCAGTTTGTATCAGTTATGTGAAATTGCCAAAGCGAAGCCTCATCTTCCTCCTAAAGACCTAGTAAAACATTTATGACTTCATCACCTCTAGACTGGACTACTGCAATTCTCTCTACTTTGGTCTTTAACACTCATCTCTCCATCACTTGCAGTTCGCCCAAAATGCTGCTGCATGTCTTCCAACAGGTGTTAGAAAGTCTGAACTCATCACTCCAGTTTTAGCAAATTTACACTGGCTCCCTGTAAAATATTGTATTGATTTTAAGATGCTTTTACTTACTTTCAAAGTTTTAAATGATATGGTGAGCAGTTACTTAAGCAAATTCCTCAACGTATATAACTGCAATAGAGCACTGAGATCTTAGTACAGCCCAATAAAGGAGATGGGGCCTTCACAGCTGCAGCGCTGAGACTCTGGAACATCTGCCACTCAATATTTGTACTTAAGAGTCTATACAGCGTTTCAAATCGCGTTTAAAACTCACTTTTTATGCTGGCTGTTAATTCAAGTTTGAGTTCCATCAGGTTTGTTTTATGTTTGTTTTGTTTTTATGTTAAATATGTTGTCATTGAAGAAACTGTTTTTACCAGAGACCAGACTGCATCAAATTTATTGTTCTGAATATTTCCAGTTTTGTTTTTGGAGGAACTAAATCTGCAGGTTTCACCAGAGAAGCTTCTGTAACTGGTCATTAACAGCTCTGTGGGAGTCACGGTGGTGGAACGATATCGCAGACGTTCAATTTCAGAATTGTTACGAACCAACAGGATACACATGCAGCCCATGCAATAATGTTACTTTAAAATGTTTCCACCTCAAAGGGCCGAGAGAAGCTCAATAGGTGAAATTTTATATGAATCATTTTCTGAAGCAGTTGAAACATAGTAAGAACTGAAATATATTTAAGAACTAATTCAACAATACTTTATAAGTAAATACTTCACACATATAATTTAATTGGTGTTCCTTAAATACAGTCTTAGTAACATGAATAACCTCAACTTGCTCTCACAGATTTATTTGTGTCCATCGTTGTTCGAGCACGTCCATGTTTTCTAACATGTGGAAGGTCCTGAGTGTGAAACCAGCAGGTCTTTAATACTGGATAAGATAAGATAAGATAAGATAAGATAAGATAACCTTTATTAGTCCCACACGTGGGAAATTTGTTTTGTCACAGCAGGAAGTGGACAGTGCAAAAGTTATGAGGCAAAAATTAGAATACAATAAGAATAAATACAGTACACAGCTGTACAGAATAGAATAAAATAAAATACTATATACAGTAGAATAAAATAGAATAAAAATATACAATAAGATAAAAATAGAATACAAATACTATATACAACTGAGTAAAAATACAACGATGACAGAAAGGATTATTGCACTTAGTGTTATTGCATATGTGTGGATGTGTGTGTTTGTTCAGTTAAAGTCTTTATTATGGAGTCTGACAGCAGTGGGGAGGAAAGACCTGCGAAATCTCTCCGTCCCACACCGTGGGTGCCGCAGTCTCCCACTGAAGGAGCTGCTCAGTGCTGTCACAGTCTGCTGCATGGGGTGGGAGACGTTGTCCATCAGGGATGACAGCTTAGCCGCCGTTCTCCTGTCACTCACCACCTCCACTGGTTCCAGAGGGCATCCTAGAACAGAGCTGGCCCTTCGGATCACCCTGTTCAGTCTCTTCCTGTCCCCAGCAGAGATGCTGCCGCCCCAGCAGACCACACCATAAAAGATAGCAGAAGCCACAACAGAGTCATAGAAGGTCTTCAGGAGTGGGCCCTCCACCCCAAACGACCTGAGTCTCCGCAGCAGGTACAACCTGCTCTGCCCTTTCCTGTAGAGGGCGTCTGAGTTATGAGTCCAGTCCAGTCTATTGTTCAGATGAACACCAAGGTACCTGTAGCTGTCCACAGCCTCAATGTCCATACCTTGGATGTTCAGTGGTTGCAGTGGAGAATGCTTGTGCCTGCGGAAGTCTACCACCAGTTCCTTGGTTTTACTGGCGTTGATCTGGAGGTAGTTCTGCTGGCACCAGTCCACAAAGTCTTGAGTCAGTCCTCTGTACTCCTTGTCGTCCCCATCAGTGATGAGGCCGACTATTGCAGAGTCATCAGAGAACTTCTGCAGGAAGCACTGGGTGGAATTGTGGGAGAAGTCTGCAGTGTAGATGGTGAAGAGGAACGGAGCCAGAACCGTTCCCTGTGGGGCCCCCGTACTGCAGACGACCCTGTCCGACACACAGCCCTGAGTCCTCACATACTGTGGTCGGTCGGTGAGGTAGTCCAGGATCCAGGTAGTGAGGTGATGGTCCACTCCAGAGTTCTCCAGCTTGTCCTTCAGAACCGAGGGAAGAATAGTGTTGAAGGCACTGGAGAAATCAAAGAACATGATTCTCACAGTGCTTCCAGCGGTCTCCAGGTGAGCGAGGGAACGATGTAGGAGGTGAATGACGGCATCATCCGCTCCAATGCCAGGCTGGTAGGCAAACTGAAGTGGGTCCAGTGATGAGCTTATTAGGCGCCGAAGCTGAGCCAGGACCAACCGCTCCAGGGTCTTCATCAGGTGGGATGTCAGAGCCACCGGCCTGTAGCTGTTGAGGTCCTTGGGGCGTGAAGTCTTTGGCACTGGTACAACACAGGAGGTTTTCCAGAGCTGTGGGACTCTTCCCAACCTCAGGCTCAGGTTGAAGAGGTGCTCCATCACCCCACACAGTTGGTCCGCGCAGGACCTGACGACCCTCGAGCTGATGCCATCTGGACCCGCTGCCTTCTTGCCATTAATCCTCCTCAGTTCCCTCCTAACCTGGGTGGTTGAGAGAGACAGGCTGGAGCCTTGTGTTGAGTGTGTATTGGATGCTGTTGTTGGGGGTGGGGGGGAGTGAGCAGGGTGAATAGAGGAGGTGTGAAGTGTCTGAGGTGTCAGAGGTGGAACAGCAGCAGTGGGGGTGGGTGAGTCTGCAGCCGATGTTGTAGACTGTCTCATGGTTGAATCAAATCTGTTGAAGAAATGATGCAATACTGTGATGGAATAATTCAGTAACAGCAGTCAAAGCATAAGAAACTCTTAAATGTATAGAATCAAGTCACTTTTGTTTTCAGTTTTCTGGGCTTTTTCTCTTTAGTGCACCAACAAATCAAGATTTAAACTGATTATAAAGCTTCAGATAAGCTGTTCTGCTTGTAAAGGTGTTTTTTCTCTGGTTTTCCCTCCTGGTTAAAGCTGCAGCATAAAGCTCAGACTAGAGCTGGGCGATATATCGAGTTTTTAAAAAATATCGATATATTTTTATACGAGATATAAGATGTGACAATATCCTTTATATCGATATAGTCTATGTTACGTTATAATTATACTTGCGGAGCCGCAAGTTTGCCTCTTTCGTCCACTTTCGTCTTTACGCAACGTTACTCGGCCTCGCCTCTCCTTCACTGAACACAACTCCCCCTCCTCCCCCATCGCTTCACCTGCAGGAAGCGACAAGATGGACACGGCAAATCCGTTAACGAGTTACTGCGCATCGCCCCGTGCGTGGGGCTGGACGGCGTCAACGTGTTAGCTAGCTAACCACGCTAACGAGCTAACCACGCTAACGCCATGCAGCCCAGAGGTGCTGCACGGACTAAAATCCTTTCATTTTCTCAAAAGTTGACAGCGCGCCTTATGTATGAATTCTGGTTGTGCTTGATGGCCGCGAACCGATTTTATGTGGAACACGGCGCTCAGCAATCTGTCCAAAAATGTTTTAGTACGACTTTGGTAAGCTACGGTGCTGCACCGCTTGATGGATTGTCGGAGCATTACGGCTGAGCCTCGCGGAGTGATACGTACTGTGCTTCAACGTAATATTACCCTACTGTGTATAAGGACCATAAATGGCACCTGTTAAGAGACGTGGTTGCGAAGCGGATTTCAAACTCCAGGTTGTCAGTCACGCAGTACAAGTTGGGAACAGAGCAGCTGTGAAATCTGTCCTTGTTATAGTGATCGTCTTTTAGTTTACATTTTGACTGCACATTTGTGAGCTTTTTGTTATGCACAAAAACAACATTGTTTTCTTTTATTTATGGAGCATTATTATTTAATAAATGCTCATAATTTATTTTTGAGTAAATTTTATGTACATCTGCTCTATGTTAATAAAAGTGCCTGTGTGACATCTGGGACACAGCTTTGACTAAGAACTCTCTTTTTGTTCTTACTTTATGGCTTTAAAAAAATATATCGAGATATATATCTTATATCGCCATCCAGCTAAAAAATATCGAGATATGAATTTTGGGTCATATCGCCCAGCCCTAGCTCAGACCATTTCTGAGAAATCAGAGTTCTTCCTGACCTTCCCAAAGGAACAATAGCGGGTGGAGTGTGTTCCTGTCAGGGACTTCATTCTGCTGTGAGTATGTGGTTTGACTTGTTTTGTTTGTTTTAGATCTTCCTGATTCCTCATCGCTAAGATTTCTTTTTATATTTTTTGTTGTGAGTCACAACAAAAACTAACAGACTTAAAAACTCCTTTGTCCCACACGCCATCAGACTGTTTAACTCCTCTCTGGAGGGGAGAGGGAGGGGAAACAGGAGGACAAAGGAGGGGGAACAACTAAGCTGTAGTGCCTCTTCACCTCACTGTGCAATACCTTTTGTTAATAGTCAACGGTGCAATAGACCTCAATACGTGAAATGTGCAATTCACTTGTATTTTTATTCCTATTTATTCTATTTATCCCCTTCGTATATTTTATTTATATTTGTCTCTGTATTTATGTGTGTGTGTGTGTGTGTGTGTGTGTGTGTGTGTGTGTGTGTGTGTGTGTGTGTATAATATTCTGTAACTCTGTAACTTCTGTCGGTGCTGTGCTTTTGGAAACCGAATTTCCCAGAGGAACCCACCCGAGGGATTAATAAAGTTTTAGCTTATCTTATCTTATCTTACAAGGCATTTTCAGGTTATTTCCTGTTCAGACATTTATTTATTTTTTATAATTTGCTTATTACATTCGTATCACAAAACTATATCAGCCAAATGAACTCCGAGCTGCTGTTTTATAAAAGAAATGTCCATCAGCTGTAGAGACGCTGTAGCTTAAACTGCCTGTTGTCATTCTTACAGTTTCAAATACTGTCTCTCTCAATCTCGGTGTGGCTGTAACTCAGGAGGTCACCGACTAATCCGCAGGTCTGCATGCCAAATATTCTTGGGCAACATCAAGTTGCTCTCCAATGCATCCACTGGAGTATGAATGTTAGATAGAAAATACTTGCAGAAAAAGTGCTTGTGCGAGCAGGTGAATGAGACAAGTTGTGTGAAGCACTTTCAGTGCTCAGAATACAAAGTGCTGTATAAGAACCAGTCAGTTGGCAACCTTGTGGTTTACTGACTTAGACCACTGAAACTTCAGCTTTCTGTCTTCTCACCAATGAGAGGAGCAGTGTGAGCGAGAGTGACTCACACTCTCCTTTGATTACATTTACTGAACTATTGTTATATTAGTTTTTTGTTATTTTGTTATATTTCTTTTGTAAAAGAAGATGGCGGCGCGCACGGGTGCAGCGGCTCTTAGCTCTCCAGTTTGGTGCTTGTTTTTACTTTTAATGTGGATATTTTTGAATGTTTGCAACGCCGCCATCTCTTACAGTCGCCAGAACCTAATTGACCTCGGTTTTAAATATAGTTTGTTTGTTTCTGGCAACTATCAGCGAACACAAAATCCTGGAGGAGATAGCGAGACCGCCAGGGTCACCGTGGATGGTCTGCCCGCCCAGCAAGCGTAGAAGGCGACGGAGGGAAAGAAAGCAGAAGAGGGGATGCCGGTCGGGTTCAGACGCTAGGCTATGCAAACATCCACACCGGCCAGCGCTTCCGAGCCTTTTCCTATCGAACGCCAGATCCATTACCCACAAATTGGACGAATTGGAGCTACAGATAGCCACCACGAGCTTTGCACGTAACTGCAGCATTATTCTTATTACGGAGACGTGGCTTCACCCGCTGATTCCCGACGCTGCAGTCGAGTTAGCAGGCCGCACGCTACACCGGCATGACAGAAACAGCAACTCAGGTAAAAGCAGAGGAGGGGGGCTATGTGTTTACGTGCATAACAAGTGGTGTTGTAACAGCAGGATCATTCACACACACTGTTCTCCTGATTTGGAGGTTCTGGCAGTCTCGTGCAGACCTTTTTACATCCCGAGGGAGTTTACAGTAGTTATTGTGATAGCTGTTTATATACCGCCGGATGCTAACGTCAGCACGGCTCTCAGCCTCTTGCTGAACACCATAAACAAACAACAGCTTGCCCACCCCGATGGGGTTTTTATTGTCGCCGGCGACTTTAACAAAGCGTGCCTAAAGACTGTGCTTCCTAAATTTGTCCAGTTCGTGGACTTTGCTACGAGAGGAGAACACACTTTGGACCATGTCTATTCAAACATCAGGCATGCTTTCAGAGCGACACCCCTCCCCCACCTGGCTGGACCTGACCACCTCTGCATGTCCCTCACCCCCACCTACACCCCCCTGCTGAGAAAAACAAAGCCCCAGACAAAGACAATAAAAACCTGGCCTGAAGGAGCCCTTTCTCAACTGCAGGACTGCTTCTCAACAACTGTATGGGATTTATTCTCCAGCCACAACCTCCAGGAGTACACGGACACTGTACTCTCGTACATCAGGAACTGTGTTGACAATGTCACCGTCAACAAAAGGGTCAGGGTGTTTCCAAATCAAAAACCCTGGATGAATAGCGAAGTGCAATCCCTCCTAAAAAGCCGCAACACCGCCTTCAAGTCAGGGGACAGGGCTGCATATAGGGTGGCCAGGGCAGACCTGAGTAGAAGCATCAGGAAAGCTAAGGCTGCCTATAGGAGGAGGATTGAAGATCACTTTGCTGACAACGACCCCAGAAAAATGTGGCAGGGGATCAATCACATTACCAACTACAGAAGCAATAACCAGGCGACATCTAGGACTGATGCCTCGCTGGCTGAGGATCTAAACCGTTTCTTCGCCCGCTTTGAGACGACCAAGCCCTCAGCTGCCACACCACTTCCACCCGCCCCCAGCACTGGCACACTAACACTCAGGGAGCATCAAGTGAGGTGTGTTCTCAGGTCAGTGAATCCCAGGAAGGCGGCAGGTCCTGATGGAATACATGGAAAGGTTCTCAGAGCATGTGCTGACGAACTGACCGGAGTCTTCACTAAAATCTTCAACCTTTCCTTGTCATCAAACACCGTCCCGCCCTGCCTCAAAACCTCCACCATCATCCCCATCGCCAAGAAGACAGCTGTGGCCAGCCCAAATGACTACAGGCCTGTTGCACTTACGCCTGTAGTGATGAAGTGCTTTGAGAGACTGGTCTGTCAGCACATCAGGGCCGGTCTGCCTCCCACTCTGGACCCCCACCAATTTGCCTACAGGAAAAATCGTTCCACCGAGGACGCCATCACCATAGCACTCCACACTGCGCTGAGTCACCTGGAGCACCGAGGAAGCTATGTGAGAATGCTCTTCCTGGACTTCAGCTCAGCATTCAATCATATCATCCCGGAGATCCTGGTCCAGAAACTGTCTCACCTGGGACTCTCCACCCCCATCTGCCTCTGGATCAAGGACTTCCTGACAAATAGACCACAGTCTGTCAGACTCGGCCCCCACCGGTCCAGCACCATCACACTCAGCACCGGGTCTCCACAAGGATGTGTTTTGAGTCCCCTCCTGTTTACACTCTACACATCCGACTGCTCCCCTACCCATCTCTCAAACACCATCATAAAGTTCGCGGATGACACCACAGTGGTTGGACTCATCTCAAGGGGGGATGAGTCGGACTACAGAGATGAGGTCAACAGACTGACTGAGTGGTGTTCAGTTAACAACCTCCAACTGAACACCACGAAAACTAAAGAACTTATCTTGGACTTCAGGAAGGGCAGAGCAGATCCGGCCCCACTTTACATTCACGGGAACTGTGTGGAGAGGGTACACTCCATGAGGTTTCTGGGCGTGCACATCTCTGATGACCTCTCCTGGACTGCAAATACCATGGCGGTGGTTAAAAAGGCCCAGCAGCGTCTCCACTTTCTGAGAGTGCTCAGGAGGAACAACCTGGAGGAGATGCTGCTGGTGACATTTTACAGAGCCACCATAGAGAGCATCCTAACGTACGGCATAACAACATGGTATGCAGGGTGCTCAGCTGCAGACAGGAAAGTACTGCAGAGGGTCATCAACACAGCCCAGAAGATCACTGGCTGCTCTCTGCCCAGCCTGGAGGTCACTGCAAACTCTCGGTACCTCAGCAGAGCTGGCAATATCATCAAGGACCACTCTCACCCCAGCAACCAACTGTTTGAACTATTACCGTCAGGCCGACGGTACAGGTCACATAAAACCAGGACAAACAGATTCAGGGATAGCTTCTTTCCCAGAGCTATCACCGTAGTAAATAAGCACAAAAACAACTGAACCTGCTTAGCTATTCCATACCGTCACTGCCATTATATTATGCTGCTATCCTGTATATATCGTACTTACTATTGTTTGAGTACTTGTGATTGTTTTATTGTACTTTTTATATTTTACATTTATATTTATTATTGAATCTTGCACCAAGGGAGTGGCACTCCAATTTCGTTGTACTCTGTACAATGACAATAAAGGCTATTCTATTCTTCTATTATTGTGTATGATATGTTCGCATCAGTGTTGAAAAGAAATGCACATTATATATTTGTGCTTGTTCTACAAAGAGGTTTTGTTTCATCTGATTGTTAAAATGAATTTTTGTCAATCATTTTTTCCCAGTTTGGATTCAGGAGACAGACACTATCTCTACTTTTAAGATTAGGCTTCAAACTTTCCTTTTTGCTAAAGCATATAGTTAGGGCTGGACCAGGTGACCCTGAATCCTCCCTTAGTTACACTCCTATAGGCTTAACCTGCAAGAGGATTTCCATGATGCGTTGAGTGTTTTTTCTTCAGTTACCATTTTATGTGTTTATCAGTTTCAGTTTCAGTTTTATTTGTCATATGCAAGTTAGCACAGGGTCAACATTGCAATGAAATCTATTTGACGAGCAGCAGACAGTAATTCAGCAGTATAATATGTAAAAAACAGTAAGAGCAAAATGTTTATAAAATATAGTAAAAAGAAAAAAGTTAACAGGAAATACACACACACTTGTGAATAGATAAAGGAAATCTTAAATAGGAATGTAACCATTGACATGTTATTGGGGGGCAAATGGGATATTGCACATGAGATAAAGTGGCATGAGTGAACAGCAGTACAAACTGAACAGTACAAAATTTTGAGTGGCAGTTAGTACAGTATTGCACAGAGTAAGGTTTTTATTTGTTTAAATACTAATGACAATGAAGTGACCAGTGCTGTCAGCGTTGATCTCGTCAAAATGACGTTAACCCCATAACCACATTAACGCGGCAAATCTCCGGAAGCTCGTAAACACGTGCACGCCGTGCAGCCCTACGCATGGGGCGAGCCACGTCAACTTTCTTACGGATATTTTCTGCGTTAATGCGATTATGGCGTTTACATCATTTTGGCGAGATCAACGCTGACAGCAATAGTTTATACACCAGATGGTCTGATTGTTGGGTTTTCTCTGTATTATTCTGGTCTTTAGTGTACAATGTAAAGCACTTTGAAGTAACTGTTGTTGTGATTTGGTGCTATATAAAATAAACTCAGTTTAATTAAAAATATTTAGATTAACAGTTTTCTGGAAATGACCTACTGCCAACGATACGATACTTATGAAGAAAAACTAATAAAAATATGTTTAGAAGCATTTCAAATGAAGCTTTGCAGTAGATGTGGATCAATAAAGAGTTTTAATGCCTGAACCTGCAGCTGTTTGCTTTCCAGTGGATCCACAGCTGTGCAGGATCACCATCTACTGATGTAATAAGGTTTTACCATAGTATGTAAATGTATAAGAGGTATTATTGACAGTTATAAACAGAAACAGTTTGTTTCCGTAAAACTGAACGTGCAGCATTTTACAACCTACTACACTGTCACTGTCTCACCCAGGAGGTGCCAGGTGGAATTATTCCAGATGTTGTCAGTTATAGTAATGGGTATAAAAACAAACAGCTGGATAGAAGAGGAATCGGAAAAACCACCTCATCTTTTTCTGTGTTTTCCAGGTTAGACTGAAGGATGGACGGTACATCAGGCGGTGCGATGGAGGTGGCAGCGCTCGGTCGGCCTTTCAGCGTCGGGATGCTGTACGACTGTCGCAGTGACGCGCTCGTCCCTGGTAAGAATTCACATGTACAGATTCTTGATGCATCACAAACTTTCATTTTTTAAATATAATATATTATATATATATATATATATATATATATATATATATATATATATATATATATAAACAAACAAACACCCAGCACGCCCCTGCGGGCGGTTTATCCTTCAAGCTCGGGTCCTCTACCAGAGGCCTGGGAGCTTGAGGGTCCTGCGCAGTATCTTAGCTGTTCCCAGGACTGCGCTCTTCTGGACAGAGATCTCCGATGTTGTTCCCGGGATCTGCTGGAGCCACTCGCCTAGCTTGGGAGTCACCGCACCTAGTGCTCCGATTACCACGAATATATATATATATATATATATATATATATATATATATTCTACAGTCGACTGGCTTTAAAAAATGGAAGTGACATGCAGTCTTTTGACAGTGGCGTCACTAAATTAGTTATTAGAACGTTTCCCTCAAGAAAATCCAAGCTGCCATTTTTGACATTATTACTGTCATTATCTTAAATACTGAAAACTCAGATGCAGAGCCTGAACTCTTCATCTGAAAGAACTCAGTTAATCTGGTTCATCCAGACAAACAAAAGATTTGTGCTTCATTTACTTTTTTTATTTCATTTTGGTGAATATCACAAAAAGAGATGAAAAAACACAACAAGGAAAGTCGTGAAAAAATCAACAGCAAAAGTTTGACAAGTTTGCTCATAGAAACACACCGCTCTGTTTATTTATTTTAAAATTCACATTTTTTAAAATCATTTTTTAACATTTATTTTAGAGTGTGATTTAATTGATGGAGTCCTGGTAGTACTTTTGTTGCTTCTTCTTTTGCAGGAATGACTCTGTGGGATCGTGATGACCTGAAGAAAGATGTTGGAGAAAGACCGCAGGCCTCTAATGATTTTGAAATTGTTGCATCTGAATCAATTTCAGACAAATCTTCAGCTCTAAATGTTGAAGCTTCACTGAAGGCAAGTTTCCTGGGTGGACTGGTTCAGGTTGATGGATCTGCCAAATATCTGAATGATAGTAAATCTTCCAGAAATCAGGCCAGAGTAACACTGAAGTACAAGGCAACCACAAAGATCCAGGAGCTGTCCATGAATCATCTTGGAAGAGGAAACGTGAAGCATCCATATGTTTTTGATCAAGGCTTAGCAACACATGTAGTCACAGCTATTCTTTATGGAGCACAAGCTTTCTTTGTGTTTGACCGTGAAGTTTCTGAACATGAAGATCATCAAGATGTTCAGGGCAACTTGAAGGTGATCATCAAGAAGATTCCCTTACTTTCTGTAGAGGGTGAAGGTTCCCTGAAGATGGAAGACAAGGACAAAGAAAGTGTTCATAAATTCTCCTGCAGGTTTTATGGAGACTTCTGTCTTCCAAAACCACCAACAACCTTTCAAGGTGCAGTAGAAGTCTACCAAAGCCTGCCAGGATTACTGGGAGACAAAGCTGTACCAGTGAAGGTCTGGCTGCTGCCACTGACAGCTTTAGATTCTTCTGCTGCTAAACTCGTCCGTCAGATCAGTATAGGATTAGTTCAAGAAGCACAGACAGTCCTGGAGGACTTCAGTGAGGTGGAAATGAGGAACAATGATGTACTGGGAACCAGCACTGCACAGCAGTTCCCACAGATTGAACAAAAAATTAAAAGTTTCAAAGAAATGTGCTCTGAGTTCAAGCTGGAATTCCAACAAACTTTGGCCAAGAAGCTTCCATCAATCCGAGGAGGAGGAGAAGAGGAAGCTGAGCTTGCAGAGATCCTGAAGAAGAGACATTCTTCACCTTTCAGCAGCAAAAACCTGAACGAGTGGATGGATTGTAAAGAGAGAGAAGTTGACACATTAATGTCTTTTACCAGGATGATGGAAAACACCAAAATCATCTCGTCTCAAAATGATCTGTACAAGGAAAGTCTGAGTGCAGAGCATGTTGTGTGTTTTGTTTTCACCTCTCTGGGAAAGGATGAACCGTACCTCTCAGCTTTATCAAGATACTTAAAAGGGACAAACCAACAAAGAAACCAACCAAACCTCCTGGTTAGTCTGTTCAGTTTCATGTTCATTTTTAATGTTTTCCACCAAAAATCTCACACTCCAACCAACCCAGACCTTCAAGATCCTCACACTCATGATGTAGAGAAGGAACAATGGTACGCCTCAAAAGAAGTAACAGCTGAAATGTGGAGAAAAGCAAAACTCTTCAGTGATTTTGCAGAGGCCAACAAGGAGAACAAGAACATTAGGTTCCTGACAGTGGGGTTAACTAATGAGACCCAGGAAGGTTCCAGCATCCACCTTTATGAAGGTGGATTTGCTGTCAGTGAGAACTTTGAGCCTCCTTCAAAGCCTGAAACTGTGACTGCAGCTGACATAAACCACAACAGTGTGACACTGAAGATTTCTCCACCCAGATTTGGAGCAGAGAACATCACCTCCTACTCTGTTGAGTACTGTGTCAGTGGAGAGGATGGATGGCAGCAGAAGACAGAAGCAAAGGCTGAAGAAGTCACAGTGAGAGATCTGAAGCCAAACACAGAGTATGTGTTCAGATGCAGAGCAGTGACCTCAGCAGGTGTCGGACCAGCTAATGTAATCAGTGATGCCATTAAAACTTTACCATGCAGCCCTCCTGGAAAACCTCAAGCTCAGCCATATTCAAGTGAGATATCAGTTAGCTGGGAGAAGCCTGCTAAGCTCGGAGAGGATGTGCAGATACATGGTTACATGGTGGAGTATTCAAAAACAGATGATAATGAGGAAGCTCTGCAGTGGAACCAAACACAGTCAGCAGGTGAAAATGCGATCCTTTCAGGTCTTCAGACAGAGACAGAATATGCAGTCAGGGTCAGATGTGATTGTGGTTCAGCTGGAAGAAGCAAAGAAAGCATCACTGTTAAAGTCTACACAACATTTAACCGCCTCGCAGAACTTCTCAGGATTAAAAGTAAAAAGATCAAATCTGATTCCCCCTTAGTTTACAAACTGCCTCTGACAGAAGAACACATGAACATAGATGGATACAGGAAGTTTAACTTTGGTAAAGAAAACATGAGGCAGAATCGTACAATAATGCTTCTTGGAGCGACAGGATCAGGAAAGTCCACTCTGATCGATGGGATGATCAACTACATTGTTGGTGTAGAGTGGGAGGACAGTTTCAGGTTTAAATTCATTAATGAGGATCAGTCAACATCACAAGCTCACAGTCAGACCTCTGAAGTCACTGTTTACAAAATCAACCACCAGGAGGGATTTCAAATCCCGTTCTCTCTGACCATTATTGACACTCCAGGCTTTGGAGATACAAGAGGCATAGAAAGAGACAGAGAGATCGTAGAGCAGATACATAATCTCTTCTCTGATCAGCACGGTGTCACTGACATCGATGCTGTGTGTTTTGTAGCTCAGGCTGCTTTAGCACGACTCACAGCAACACAGAAATATGTGTTTGATTCAGTGCTCTCAATCTTTGGCAAAGATGTGGCAGAAAACATCAGGATCCTGGTGACATTTGCAGACGGTCAGCCACCTCCAGTTCTTGAGGCGATCAATGCTGCAGGAGTCCCATGTCCTAAAACAGAAGACGGACTGCCGGTTCACTTCAAATTCAATAATTCAGCGCTGTTTGCAGAAAATAAATCATTTGAAAGAGTCAGCAGGAGTGATGTTGGTAAAGGAGGACGTTTTGATCAGATGTTTTGGGAGATGGGGGCAGAGAGCATAAAGAGCTTTTTTGCTGCTCTGAATCTCATAGAAACTAAAAGCTTGACACTGACAAAGGAGGTCCTCAGAGAAAGAAAGCAGCTCGAGATTTCAGTTGAGAATCTGCAGGAGCAGGTGAAACTTCGGTTAGCCAAGACTGAGGAGATAAAAGAGACGAGTGAGAAACTTAAAGATCATGAAGCAGAGATCAGCAGAAATGAGAACTTTGAGATTGAAGTTTCTGTCCCAAAAATTATTCAAAAGAATATTTTGGGCAAAAAAGAGTATGTCACCAACTGTTCCGAATGCGGTGTCACCTGTCACTACCCCTGTCAGATACCAGATGATGCAAGTAAAAGAGGCTGTTATGCAATCGGATCAGATGGAAACTGTACTCAGTGTGAAGGCAAATGTTCCTGGGACAAGCATCATAATATGCCTTTCAGATGGGAGATTCAACAGGTTAAAGAGAAAAGAACACTGAAAGAAATGAAAGAAAAGCACCAGAAAGCCACAGGGAAGAAGATTACCTTTCAGGGAGTGGTTGACAGTCTGAAGGATCAATGTAAAAATGTTCAGGCTGAAGTGGTGAAATTAATGGAGTGGTCCTCCAAGTGTCTGAACAGACTTAGAGAGATAGCGCTTAAACCAAACCCTCTGTCCACTCCAGAGTACATCGACATGCTTATTGAAGGAGAGAAATCTGAGGGCAAAGAAGGCTGGAAGAAACGAGTTCAGTCTCTGATGGAGATGAAAGAAAAAGCAGAGCTCATGGCTAAAACAGAGAAGCGAGAGGAACCCCTTGATCATTTATAACTCCAGAACTAAACAAACTTTTTTTTTATATAAAAATCAATTTTCAAATCAACTTGACTTTACATAAACAAGTGATTATAACTGCACTGTTGAAAGATTAAAGACACATTTATTTGTGTTAAAGAAAAGCTTCAACATAAGTGGACGTGTATTTGCATGAGGAAAAGCCAAATGTGCTTTGTGCTAACAACAGTTTCAAAGTTTTTATTATGATATTCACCTTAGTTTTAGATATTAGTCTCATTATAACTTCACTGTAGATGGATGACAATGTTTAAAATTGTGTTTGTTAATTTTGTTATTTTTTATGTTTATGTTCTTTATGATTTAAAACATCTGCAATGTTTCAAATAAATGTAATAAAAATTACATGTTTGAAATTTCCATGTGATAAAACAAGTTTAATTACAATAAAATTCACTTCACGCTTGCTTTTAATGAAAAGACATCACTGATTTAGAAAATGCTAAAACCAAAACAATTTAGTGTTATTTATGCTTATCAATGGGTCAAAAGGTGTAAACAAGTTTTTTGTTTTAATTCCTGATTCAGCTGTTTTGAATTGTACTTTCTGCAGTTATCTCTTAATCATTTGCATTAATATACATTATGCACATTTGTCCAAAATGAACAACATCAAATTGATTAAAAGTCATTTAAAAAATCTTGAACTTGGGTTTTTTTTCCTTCTCTAACTGAATAATATGTGTGCTGCACATCAGTTCATAAAGCAAATCATAAAACAGTGCAAAAACAACCAGCATTAACCAGCCTCCCCACCTCTCTTTACACATTGTATTTATATACAGTTATGAAAAGGTGTGATTCTGTTCATCTGGACGTTTTCAGTGGGAGAAACATTTCGTCACTCGTCCAAATGACTTCGTCAGTCTCAGCTGACTGCAGGTTTCCCCAATCTCATAAGGTTCAGATATGTGGATGACACCTGGGTGAAAATCAAATCTCAGGACGTACCACATTTCACGGATCACATTAACTCGGTGGACCGACACATCAAATTCACCAGGAAGGATGTGAAAAGTGGCAGGTTAGCCTTCTTAGACTGTGAGATTTCCATCAGTAATGGGCGACATCTAAAAGCTGACTGTAAACCTACACATACGGATCAGTATCTAAGGTTTGACTCTCATCATCCACTGGAGCACAAACTGGGTGTCATCAGGACGCTACAACACAGAGCAAACACCATCCCCACAGACACAGCAGCCAGGGAGCAGAAGAACAGCACATCAAGAAGGCCCTGAGTAAATGTGGTTATCCCAGCTGGACTTTTGTCAAAGCTGGGAAGGGGCCTAAAGAAAGCTCCAGCAGATCCAGGAGAGAAGGACAACCGCTGCCCAAGAGAAAACCTGTAGTGATCACCTGATGTGTGTGTGTGTGTGTGTGTGTGTGTGTGTGTGTGTGTGTGTGTGTGTGTGTGTGTGTGTGTGTGTGTGTGTGGTAAATAAATAAATAAAATAAATTCATAATTATAATAAAGGTCAATCAAATGGACCAATATGGCAAGGCCACGATGATCCACTTGGTAAAATAAATCCGCTTGGCATCTTTCTTGGCCTTAAGACAACAATTCTGATGGCTATAGATCCAAACGGGACAAAAAAAAAAAAAAAATGAATGAACCATCTCTAAGTCTAACACATTATAAGCTTAAGTCTTACCATAGCTAAATTATTAAACACAAAAATAAACTCATAGAAATTTTCATATCACCATTGTTTGATGTTCAAACTCAACTTCCACTTCCCCCTTTTTTGACACACTCCCATGTGTCAATTCACCGGAGCTAGAAACTTAAAAGAAAAGGTTAGTGACATCATATCTAAAAAAGCATCAGAAATTCTCCTCTTCAGTCTCTCTTATCGTCCTGCTCCTGCAAAAACAAACAAAGCGAAGCATCCACCCTTCTCTTGCTGGCTGGGTGAATTGTTTGTTGGCATTTACTAATCCAAAAGTAGGTGCAGTCATTGTCTCAGTATCAAGTCAGTCAAAACTTTTAGTCCGTCCGTCACAGTCCAGTCACATGCATTCATTCACACACATTCATACCAGATGTTGCTGATAATGGAATCTCACGCGATTCGAGCATCCATCACCAGCAAGATGACGTCATCATTTTAAAAGGAAAACACTTCCTTGTTTTTTGGACCGGATTGTCTCGCTGCAATCCTTTTAGACTCAGGACTTCTCATGTGATCAGTGTCCCCAATAAGTGAATTTCTCCCAAGCCAATTACAATCATGGAGAAGCACACTTTGCAACTGTTTACAGTAATAATATTTTATAGCGCTTTAAATCTCAATCTTTCAGGCCTGGTTTAAAGAGCTGATTGTTAAATCATGAACTCACAAAATATCACCACGTCACCACCGGTGGATCACACCTCTCAGATGTTATTTCCTCAGTGCACTGTAACAAAAATGAAACAGACATAACCAACAAAACACTAATAACAATAACACAAACTAGGGCCCGTTGCAGACTTGTCCAAGCATAAAACTATCCCTCTCTCGCTTACGAGAAAGAACACAAGCAAAGCTCACTGATAAAATCAAGCTAGCGCTAAGCAAAACCAAAGAATAAACCAAAAATTCACAGGAACCTTTGCTTCCTGCCGGGACGATATTGTGTGGGAATGAGAACCTCAGGTGCCGTAACTCCTTTTGTTCCTCCTTGAATTAAAACTCAATCACAGAAAATGCCGTACTCCGACCTAAACTTACACTATTAATTCATCATTTTCACTCTGTGCCACTGTTCCTCATCAGGGCTGTGTGAAGCACAGCAAAGAATTCAGTCAAGGCCTTGAGCCATAAACAGACATCACGCACAGACATTGTTTTCATAACCAAACTGTTTTAGACCTTATTCCTAAAATCTACATAAATGCCTTCTAGGTGACATATAACACATTCTAAGTATTTAATGGTAATCAATGGCTCCTCATTAAAATTATGCATTGGGATGTTTGTGTGCAGCATTTTGCATATCAGCATAAGCAAAGCATTCTTCATTGCATCAGCGTGTATGTGTGTGTGTGTGTGTGTGTGTGTGTGTGTGTGTGTGTGTGTGTGTGTGTGTGTGTGTGTGTGTGTGTGTGTGTGTGTGGATCACTTCTCAGTGAATCAGCATTCCAATGTGTGTGTGTGTGTGTTCATCACTTCCCTGTTCTGGTGTTCTGGGTAAACCACGGCCTGAAGCGTGCCCTGGGGTCCTGCCCTCCTCCTTTTCAGACTGTTTGCGACCATTGCTGCTGCTGCTGCTCAAAGTTCTGTCCGTCCTGGTTCTGACCCCAATTGGGGCAGTCCTTTCTCCAGTGTCCATGCTCACCGCAGGTGAAACCTGCATCCTCTTCTGTGTTTCTTGTCCATTCTGAGGTGCCTTCTGACCTCAGTTACTCCTCCTGTCTCGGTCACGCCCTTATTGCTGCCCGATCATCCGTGTTGGTCCATCACTGTCCTGCACCGTGTGAATGCAGAGTTATCAAGGTCAGCATTCTTTTGCTCGGCCTTACTTTTCATTCGGGCTTGGCGGGCGTCTCGTCACAGCTCTGTCAGCTGAAGCTGTCTGAGTATTTTCCCCCGTGTAGTGAAACGAGCCTTAGGTTTAGTGCTCTCCGTCTCTGCTGCATGAGATCATATTCCTGCAGCACTGTTGACATTTTCAGGTCATTGTTGTGAGTCCAGCTGTTGCAGCATTTGGTCAGGGTCACGTAGAGGGGAGAGCAGGAGTCCAGTTCAGCCTCGGCTTTCAGGGCCGGCAAAGCAGCCTGTAATCAAGCATAAAGAGAAAAAACAAAAACAAACGAAAAACAACAACAAACGAACAGGAAAATCATGTTGTGTTGGCTGTGTTATTCAGAGGGGAGAAACAACGGGGCCAGGCCCTGTGTCAGCCTTCTCTCCCCCTTTTTTTGTTTTTTCTCACCATATATTCAACTCATAACCCACCAAGCTGACAGGACAACACAGGTACATGTTAAAATTCTTAAGATCATGTTTAAAAGCCCAAAAAAGGAATTTTCTTTCACTCAGTACTCACTTGTATTAATCAGCAGAAAACATGTCACAATTTGAATCTTTTAACCACTAAATTTGTCGTGTCTTCACTGGTTGGTCAGACCAGTGTCCTTTTTTTTTTTGAAGTTAAATTGTTGTCCTGCAACCCAGAGGGTTTCTTTGTCAGTAATGAATAAACTTCATCATTTAACAACAGAAGTATGTTAATCTTTTTTTGTTTTGTTTTTTAACCTTGCTGGAAAATCTTCACATGTTCATGAGTGTAAGCTGTTTCTTCATTGCATGTGTGTGCATTTGTAGGCAGACAGGTTAATTTTAACTTTTTCTCAAACCAGGTGTTACCTTAAAAGGAGCCTTTCTCTCACATTACTCTGCTTGTGTGTGTTTTTGTTTCACCTTTTGTTGTGATGCTCCGGACGCCTTCCCAACCTCCACAAGTCCGTTGGCCCCAAAATTCAACCCAATTTCATTTGCTCTTAAAACCTTCATTTCTCCTCTAATTCTCTCCTCGCTGCTGTCTGTTTCACAGCTGCTGATTCGTGCTGGGTGTGGTTCCCATTACTTATAATTTTGCTTCGGCCGCTGTGCTTGTGGGGGCAGTTGGTCCAGGTCCGCAGCTTCCTGTATCAACACACTAAGAGATTTATTTAATTTCATTTTCATCACTGTTAAACAGATAAGCAGGCAACACGCCTACCTTGACAGCGTAAACTGCACGCCAGTCTCCCAACACATTCCTCTCTCTACTCCTCCATAATTCTCCACTACACACCTCTTACTATCGCTCTTTTTTATTTTTATTTTTATTTTTATTACACCACAGAGTCATACACCCAATTATGCCCGTCTATCTCTATGTGGCTCCAAATTCCCTCTTTATTTAATTTCACACTCGTCAGGGGACAGGCACACAACAATTTCAACCACTGAAACGAGGAATTCAACCTTTTTATATTTCACCTATGATAGAACTCAACCTTAGATGTAAAAGCATTCTCTTGTTCTATTCCAGAATAAATGTGAACCCGTGATTACACGGCCGTTCCAGTGTTATTCTGTAGCTATGCGGGAGTCCTCAGTTCCCAAGTCGCCACCTCGGCACCCAGACGCCGCTGGACCTGCCTGCACGTCTACAGACAGGAGGGTCGCCACACCATGAACAAAATTAGTTTCCACAGGTACACTAGGCGTCAACCTTTGATCTTAAAGCATTCTCTTCGCACTAATGTCCTCCTAGTCACACATCAACCGTCACTGTCACTGTGTTCACACTTCACACACAGAAACACTCTCAGAGCGCCTCACACACACTCACCCACAGTGAGACCCACAGAGAGCGCTTTTCATCAGCAGAAATTTGCACAGAAACCTCTGAGCTCAACTGTTAGAATCTTCTGAAGCACAGCAACCAAAGACCAAATACCCCTTTCTCTGCACTTATGGCCGCCCCAACGGGGCAAAATCGCATCATAAAAGTGATGCCTGCATCCTCTGAAGTTATACTGACACCATAAACCAGGTTTTGCTCTATGTACTTCTTGGCAAGTAAAATTTTACTTTATTTTATGACCGCGGCCCTCGAGGCAAAAACCGACACCACAAACCACGTCAAACCTCTATTCAATGTGCTGAAACCAGCAACCCCTCAGTGCTGCACTCACGGCCGCACCACCGGAACACGGCCGTATCATAAACCAGACCTACGGACGTGTTGCGCCTTTGGCGTTGCCAGCGTTCAACCGCACCATGAGCCAGCATCTGCTTTTCCTTAAATCAACTTCTATTTCATGGCCGCATCAACGATGACTCACCGACACCATAAACAAACTTCAAAACCTCGACTTCAATGTACTGGACTAATGGCCGCGTCTCCAGAAGAGATTCTAATGTATTATTGCTACAGAAGCCAGTATTAGACAAAATTAAATGTGGAAGGTAAAGTGGGCTGCAACTAGTCCAACATAGTGTCTTATTAGTATCTCGGTAGAAGCAGTTTATCTAACACACTGGAATTCAGCCTCAACTTATGTTGTTAGTATCTTGCGCCAAAAACCAGACACCGACAAATTTAATGTGAAAATACGTGTAACTCAGTGAACAGATTAATTTGGAAAGCCCAATATGCACATTTGGTATAATACAACAGGCTGTGCTTACCTTTTTATTTTTGGACCGGTCCTCTGTTCGCCTCGCCCCACGATCTCACCAAAGGCCAAATCTGCTCCTCCTCAGCACACCAAAGATCCAGGTCACACGGCACCAAGTTGTTGAAATCTCCCAATTCTTTTAATCTTGGGGCTGAAGGAAGGACAGTACTCAGTGTATAAATGCTCAATCAACAATCATTTATTTCCATACAATTCAACACTTATGAGCATTAGAACCATCATGATGGGGAGACCTGCCTGCAGAGGGTCACAGCGAGTCTCAAAATGGTGACGGGTTACACAGCTTCTTATAGTCTCTAGCGGCCCCCACCTAGTCGTAAAAGCCTAAACATTACATTCTTTCTCTCTTACGGTGCCTAAGTTATGACCTCGGCTCCCTGTCTTTCTGCTCTTCTGAAAGGTGGGGGTGTGGAATGTGGTCTGTTTCTTCTATTATCTGCACAAGGTCCTCTGCACACAACATTCTCTTCATGATTCAGCAGTATAACATGTCAAGAAACAGTGTAACACATTCAACAGTGTCGAGAAATACAGGTCAATCCAATAGATCTAATGATTTTCACACTCTTTTTAAGTCAGAAGTATAATGCAAACTAAAACTACATACTGATCACACACTCTATGTTAAAGGGTATAATATGATCTACAGCAGTATCATACCTCAACTACTTTGATTACATATATAAGGTAACAGAATAATCTCACAAACCCTATGCTTGGACTTGTCACCGTTGGCCATAATATGATCAGAGGTTACTTATTGACCCTAACAACTACATTTCAAACAGTACTGATCAACAGGTGCTCATACAACAAGTGGCACAGACTTTATTAATATATTTGTAAATAATATTTGACCTAAATATATGGGTCTTGTGATTTGAAGATTTAGGTTAGATGCGTATCACAGTGGTTCCATTATATAAACACTCCAGTGTAGGTGTATATAGTGTATACAAGTATATATAATTGCATAGTATATATGTGAGTATATGTCGGTGTATACAGGTATATATGCCATAAAAACATTCCACAACATGGGGATATCACCGGGTAAACTCCAGAAAGTTCTTAATATTTTATTGGTCAAGAGAAAGAAGAATGCAGACCGTGTTTAAATCAACCTCACAAATGTCACAGATCAGTCAGTAGGGCTCCTGAAAAGTCTGTGACACATCTGTGTGAACATCACCAGTTAATTTGGAACACTGGTCCCCTGACACAGAGTAATGTAGTGTACAAACAACCTCTTGCAAAAACAGATGGCAGAACATAGACGAGCTCATTGGTCCAGGACTCCACAGTCTATTCACACCTACAGGCTAAAATTCAAGTGTTGCAGCAGCTCAGGATTACAAATAAATCTTTCCTCGTTCAAAATTAAAAAGTTAAAGTTACAAGTCTAAAACAGCAAATACATGTGTGTATATTCATATAAAACTGAACTTTAAATTGAAAAGAGTATGAGAAAGTTTCAAGAATGAGACATGTATATGTATGAACTAAGCATGAATAAATTTAAACTGCAATAACACAGTGTGGGTGCTTAAGCTGTTCTCAAAAGTCTTTTTCTTTCCTTTTTGTAAATCCTGTATAACAAGTGTGACTTGTGGTTCTCCCTGTTTACAGAGGAAGCAGGTCACACATTCCTGAGAAATCAGTCCCTCCTCTCTGTATGTCCTATAAAAGCCAAAGGCGGGCAAAGTTTGTTCCTTACAGAGACGTCAGAGGCAGAACAACCTGAGAGACCAACTCCTGTGTGCAGTGAGTACTGTGGTTACATATTTTATTTGCTTTCTGACTGTAGTTATCTTTTGAATAAACGCTTAATCAGTATTCATATCAAGTCAGTTTTTTTTTTCTTATAACAGAAAACAGTTGAAACCTTTAATTTTCTTACTAAAAATCATTTACCTTCATCAGCTTTTTCAAATAATCTCACTTTGTCAAATCACAACAACAGTCACGTGACTGTTGTTGTGATTTGACGCTATATAAATAAAATTGAATTGAACCTTCTGTGAATGGTACTCATGGCCACTGAAAACACAACAGAGTCAGCTGTTACTAACTAACTACTACTAACCCAAGTTGCCTACCGATGCATCCATCAGAGCATGAATGTGTGTGTGAATGTTAGTTAAGAAGCACTAGCTAACAGCTTAGGAAAAAGTGCTTGTGCAAATGGGAGTGATTGGATGACTGTACGAGTTCTGTAAAGCGCTTTGAGTGCACATGATAGAGTAGAAAAGTGCTATAAAAGAACCAGTCCATTTTCCATTTATCAAAATCTCATCTTTAAGGTCTCCACATTCACAGGCAGAGTTAGACCTTGATCTGCCTTCTAAGTTCTCTGCTGTTTTTCTGCAGTTTGAGCCTGGGAATTTTTCAGTCTTAAAGGAAGCAATCGACCATTTAAGACCTTATAATACTGATGGATGTCTCTGTCCCAGTGCAGCCTTTGCTTAACCGGCCTTTAACATCATGTAGACAGTTAACAGACCTTTCTCACCCTAAACGAAAATAAGACTGAAGTTATTGTTTGTGGAAGTGATGCCCCTTTGGATAAGTTAACTGATACGCTCGGTCCTCTTGCTTGTCATCACTTCCACACTGTAAGAAATCTCAGAGTGTTTTTAGATAGATCTTCAAATTAGAGAAACAAGTGTCCACAGTTGTCGAAATCAGTTTGTATCAGTTATGTGAAATTGCCAAAGCGAAGCCTCATCTTCCTCCTAAAGACCTAGTAAAACATTTATGACTTCATCACCTCTAGACTGGACTACTGCAATTCTCTCTACTTTGGTCTTTAACACTCATCTCTCCATCACTTGCAGTTCGCCCAAAATGCTGCTGCATGTCTTCCAACAGGTGTTAGAAAGTCTGAACTCATCACTCCAGTTTTAGCAAATTTACACTGGCTCCCTGTAAAATATTGTATTGATTTTAAGATGCTTTTACTTACTTTCAAAGTTTTAAATGATATGGCGAGCAGTTACTTAAGCAAATTCCTCAACACATATAACCGCAATAGAGCACTGAGATCTTAGTACAGCCCAATAAAGGAGATGGGGCCTTCACAGCTGCAGCGCCTAGACTCTGGAACATCTGCCACTCAATATTTGTACTTAAGAGTCTATACAGCGTTTCAAATCGCGTTTAAAACTCACTTTTTATGCTGGCTGTTAATTCAAGTTTGAGTTCCATCAGGTTTGTTTTATGTTTGTTTTGTTTTTATGTTAAATATGTTGTCATTGAAGAAACTGTTTTTACCAGAGACCAGACTGCATCAAATTTATTGTTCTGAATATTTCCAGTTTTGTTTTTGGAGGAACTAAATCTGCAGGTTTCACCAGAGAAGCTTCTGTAACTGGTCATTAACAGCTCTGTGGGAGTCACGGTGGTGGAACGATATCGCAGACGTTCAATTTCAGAATTGTTACGAACCAACAGGATACACATGCAGCCCATGCAATAATGTTACTTTAAAATGTTTCCACCTCAAAGGGCCGAGAGAAGCTCAATAGGTGAAATTTTATATGAATCATTTTCTGAAGCAGTTGAAACATAGTAAGAACTGAAATATATTTAAGAACTAATTCAACAATACTTTATAAGTAAATACTTCACACATATAATTTAATTGGTGTTCCTTAAATACAGTCTTAGTAACATGAATAACCTCAACTTGCTCTCACAGATTTATTTGTGTCCATCGTTGTTAGTGCACGTCCATGTTTTCTAACATGTGGAAGGTCCTGAGTGTGAAACCAGCTGCTCTGTTTGTAAATTTCTTTTCTCTGGTTTTCCCTCCTGGTTAAAGCTGCAGCATAAAGCTCAGACTATTTCTGAGAAATCAGAGTTCTTCCTGACCTTCCCAAAGGAACAATAGCTGGTGGAGTGTGTTCCTGTCAGGGACTTCATTCTGCTGTGAGTATGTGGTTTGACTTGTTTTGTTTGTTTTAGATCTTCCTGATTCCTCATTGCTAAGATTTTTTTTTAATATTTTTGTTGTGAGTCACAAGGCATTTTCAGGTTATTTCCTGTTCAGACATTTTTTTAATATAATTTGCATATTACGTTCGTACCACAAAACTATATCAGCCAAATGAACTCCGAGCTGCTGTTTTATAAAAGAAATGTCCATCAGCTGTAGAGACGCTGTAGCTTAAACTGCCTGTTGTCATTCTTACAGTTTCAAATACTGTCTCTCTCAATCTCGGTGTGGCTGTAACTCAGGAGGTCACCGACTAATCCGCAGGTCTGCATGCCAAATATTCATGGGCAACATCAAGTTGCTCTCCAATGCATCCACTGGAGTATGAATGTTAGATAGAAAATACTTGCATAGAAAAAAAGTGCTTGTGCGAGCAGGTGAATGAGACAAGTTGTGCAAAGCACTTTCAGTGCTCAGAATACAAAGTGCTGTATAAGAACCAGTCAGTTGGCAACCTTGTGGTTTAGAAGAATCAGAATCAGAAAGGGTTTTATTGCCAAATGTTGAGCAGGTTTACAACATTAGGAAATTGCTGCGGTGCTTCAGTGCAAACATACTGTCATAAATTACGTTTAAATAGACATGAGAAAAAAATAAGAATAAGAATTAAAAGTGCTAAGTAGATAGATATATACATGATATATACATGAGTGCAGGTGGTGATCAGTGCCAAACATGGAATGATGCAGTGAACACAGCGTAGGGTCATGTGTTAGTGGAGGGAACAGTCATACGGTTATTGTTCATGTGTCCGACAGCAGAGGGAAAGAAACTGTTCTTATGGCGAGAGGTTCTGGTGCGAATGGACCGGAGCCTCCTGCCTGAGGGGAGCAGGTCAAACAGACTGTGTCCAGGGTGAGAAGGGTCAGCTGAGATCCGGGCTGCACGCCGCAATGTCCTGGAGGTGTACAGGTCCTGCAGAGATGGGAGTCTGCAGCCAATCACCTTCTCAGCAGAGCGCACAACACGCTGCAGTCTCTGTTTGTCCCTGATAGTGGCTCCAGCGTACCACACGGTGATGGAGGAGGTGAGGATGGACTCGATGATTGCGGTGTAGAATTGCATCATCGTCCGTGTTGGCAGGTTGAATTTCTTCAGCTGCCTCAGGAAGTACATCCTCTGCTGGGCTTTCTTAATGACGGAGGTGATGGTGGGCTCCCACTTCAGGTCCTGGGTGATGGTGGTACCCAGGAAGCGGAATGAGTCCACAGAGGTGATGGGGGTGTCAGTCAGGATGATGGGGGGGAGTGGGGCTGTGTGCTTCCTGAAGTCCACAATAATCTCCACTGTCTTCTGGGCATTCAGCACCAGGTTGTTGTGGCTGCACCAGGACACCAGACGTTCAACCTCCCTCCTGTAGGCAGACTCGTCCCCATCAGAGATGAGCCCAATAACGGTGGTGTCATCTGCAAACTTGATTAGCTTGACAGACTGGTGGGTGGAGGTGCAGCAGTTGGTGTACAGGGAGAAGAGCAGAGGAGAAAGAACACAGCCCTGAGGGGAGCTGATGGTCCGGGAGTCCGAGACATTCTTTCCCATCCTCACATGCTGCTTCCTGTCCGTCAGGAAGTCAGTGATCCACCGGCAGATGAATCACTGACTTAGACCACTGAAGCTTCAGCTTTCTGTCTTCTCACCAATGAGAGGAGCAGTGTGAGCGAGAGTGACTCACACTCTCCTTTGATTACATTTACTGGACTATTGTTATATTATTGTGTATGATATGTTCGCATCAGTGTTGAAAAGATATGCACATTATATATTTGTTTTTATTATATAGGTTTTTATTTGTTTAAATACTAATGACAATGAAGTGACCAGTGCTGTCAGCGTTGATCTCGTCAAAATGACGTTAACCCCATAACCACATTAACGCGGCAAATCTCCGGTAGCTCGTAAACGCGTGAGCACCATGCAGCCCTACGCATGGGGCGATCCACGTCAACTTGCTTACGGATATTTGCCGCGTTAATGCGGTTATGGGGTTAACGTCATTTTGACGAGATCAACGCTGACAGCAATAGTTTATACACCAGAGGGTCTGATTGTTGGGTTTTCTCTGTATTATTCTGGTCTTTACTGTACAATGTAAAGCACTTTGAAGTAACTGTTGTTGTGATTTCGTGCTATATAAAATAAACTCGATTTCATTAAAAAATATTTAGATTAACAGTTTTCTGGAAATGACCTACTGCCAACGTACGATACTCGTGAAGAAAAACTATACAAAATGTGTTTAGAAGCATTTCAAATGAAGCTTTGCAGTAGATGTGGATCAATAAAGAGTTTTAATGCCTGAACCTGCAGCTGTTTGCTTTCCAGTGGATCCACAGCTGTGCAGGATCACCATCTACTGATGTAATAAGGTTTTATCTTAATATTGTCGTGGTTTTAGGCAAGGATTCAAGCGACACCTTGTAGAGCACTCAAACTCCGACCTTTATTGTCTACTTCCTGTTTCAGAACCCCCTTTCACAATAAAACAGGTTATACTCAAACAGATTACACCACATCCTCCTTTCGCTGAAAACATCAAACTTACAAGAACATTTACAGCATATATGAAAACTGTACTCTCTTTTTTTTCTTAGAACCTTTCATAGAAACTTTTCTTTCTCTTCAACCTTTTTTCCTTTACTTTTAAACCCATGTTTTTCTTTTTTGTTTTGTTTATTTTCACAAGTCCAGTCTTTGTGGTTTTTTGACAACCCTGCCAGCCCTAGTTCTGACAGGACCTGGGTCTTCTGTCTTAGGAGTCAGAGTTGTAGTCGCCGATAGGTTTGAAGCAGGCAGGGCGTTCTCTGTTGGACTGAGAGGCGTAATTGGGGTTTGTAACTTTGGTGTGGCATCTGGCAATGGCTGGAGGTGATGCCTATTTCTCCTGATGGCTCCTGAAGGGGTCTCGACAATGTATGAGCGGGGTGTGGAGTGAGAGGAGATGACAGTCCCTTCACGCCTAGTGTCTGTAATCCACACTGGTTGTCCCGGTGAGAGTGGAGGAAGTTCTGTCACACGATGTCTCCTGTTGTACGCAACACTGTCCTTCATCACTCTCTCTCTCACTTTTGTCAACACTGTAGCCTTGTTGGGCAGGCTGGGATTGAGCAAAGAAGGAAGCTGGGGAACTGACGTGCGCAGTCTTCGTCCCATTAGTAGTTGCGCAGGGCTATATCCATTAGCCAATGGGGTTGCTCTGTAAGCTAGAAGTGCAAGATATAGATCTTTTGTTTTCTTTAGCAGACTTTTCACAGTTTGGACATGACACTCAGCCTCACCATTGCTTTGTGCAAATCTTGGACTGCTTGTTACATGTCTGAACCCATAAGCTGCTCCAAAGTCTTTGAACTGTTGGCTTGAAAACTGAGGTCCATTGTCACTGTAGAGAAACTCTGGAATCCCATGTCTGGAAAAGATTGATTTTAGATGCACTATAACATCCTCCGATCTTGTGGGAGTAAGTTTGGCTATTTCCACAAATTTAGAGTAGTAGTCCACCAGAAGCACATAGTTGCTGTTGTTAAACGTAAAAAGGTCTGCTCCAACTTTTTGCCATGGTCTCTCAGGGAGTTGGCTTGGCATTAAGGGTTGCAGGAAGCATCTGCAGACAGTTTTAACTCTTTGTTTGGGTCATAGAGTGCAAGAATGGGAGTTGACGTCAGATCGCCTTTCAGCTGATTGAACGCTTTTTGCTGTGCGCAGCTCCAAACCCACTGATTTTTCTTCGAGAGCAGGTCTCTTAGGGGCTTGTCTTTTTCGGCCAGTCCTGGGATGAATTTGCCTAATTGGTTAAGCATCCCGAGAAAGCTGCGCACTTCACTGGCGTTTGACGGCTCTTTCATTGCTGTGATCGCTCTAATTTTGTCTGGGTCTGGCTGTACTCCCTCCGCAGACAAAACGTGTCCGAGGAACTTCACTTCCTGTTTGCTAAGGTCACATTTCTCCAGGTTTAGTGTGACACCGGCCTCTTGGAGTTTATTGAGCACTATGTGCAGCCTGGCGTTGTGCTCCTGCTGATCCTGTCCCCAAATGAGGATGTCATCCATGTGACAAACCACACCTGGCAGCCCATTAAGGATCACTGACATTCTACGCTGAAAATGTTCTGGGGCTGACGCTATTCCAAAGGGAAGTCTGTTAAAGTGGAAGCGCCCAAAGGGTGTAATGAATGTTGTGTAGTGTGCTGACTCTGGTGACAATGGAACCTGCCAGAAGCCTCTGTTTGCATCTAACTTACTGAAGACTTTTGCTCCCGCCAGGGATCCAAGTGTCTGTTCAACCGAAGGCAGGATGTACTTTTCTCTGCACACTGCTTCATTGAGGTGGGTGAGGTCAACACAAATACGCACAGAGTCGTTTTTTGTTGGCACTGGGACCATACCTGCACACCATTCTGTTGGTTCTTCAACTCTGCTGATTACTCCCATGAACTCCATTCTTTCCAGTTCCCGTTTCACCTTTCCTACTAAAGGGATGGGGACCCGTCTTGGTGCGGCCAGGGAAGAAGGCACAGCATTGGGTTTCAACTTAATCGTATAAGGTTGTTGCATTAAACCTAATCCCTGACACAGCTTTGGGTAGTTCTCATTCAACACATTCATGTCAATACTGTCAGCTCTACACACAAGGTTCAGCTTGACACTTGTTGGCCTGCTTAACAGTGCTATGTGCAAATCTTTGATAATGTAGACATTTTCCTGTATTTCCTGTTCACCTTTGCAAATTGTTTCTCTGCTCATACCCAACACATCAAGTGGAGTACCACCTGGACCAAACAATGGTCTATCTGGTTTACATAACTCTGTCTCATTTTGGTTTATGCAGTAATACATCTGGGCTGGGATAACAGAGACGTCAGCTCCTGTGTCCATCTTAAATCTAACTTTGTGGTTTCTGATAGTAAGGTCTGCATACCAAGGATCTGAACCTGCGTCTACAGAACCAAGAAACACGGGTGTATCATCACTTTTCTCTGTTTCTGTCACATGCACAGATTTAACAGATTTACACACTTTACTGAAGTGTCCTCTTTTACCACATGAGTGACATGTTGCATCTTTTGCTGGGCATTGTCCTTTACCATGCGCAGGGGTTTTCCCACACCTGTAGCATGATCTCCCATTTGGTGTTTTGTCCTTTGTTGTGCATTTACGTTCTCTTCGGGGTTTGAATGTTGAATGCCTTTGTTCCCTGTGCTTCGCTGTCACAGCATCTATTTCCATCTTATTTTCCCCTCTGATGTCTGTCTGTTGTTTTTTGATGACTTCAGACTGCCGGGCCTGATTAACCGCTTTCTCCAATGTCAAATCTCTGTCGATTTGAAGTCTCTCCGCTAAGCTGATGTCCCTCAGACCCACGACGAGGCGATCTCTTATTAACTCATCGTGCAGTGCACCATAACTGCAGTTTTCAGCTAAAGCATAAAGTGCGGTGACAAACGAGTCAACAGTCTCATTAGCTTGCTGTGTTCTTTGATTAAAGCGGGCTCTCTCATAGATAATGTTTTTCCTGGGAACAAAGTACGTATCCAAAGTGTCTCTTACAAAGGCAGCAGTACAAAGCAGTATGTCCGATAAAGGTTGCCCTCGGAGGATATCATCTGCTTCATCCCCCATGCAGTAGATGAGTGTGTTCACCTGGTTAGCCTCTGAGCTAAGGTGCAGGTTGCTTGCAAGTCGAAATCTTTCAAACCTCCTTATCCACTTTTCCCATTGCTGTGGCTTTGAGAAATCAAACAGCTCGGGAGGCTGGATGGTGAATGTGGCATTCGGGGGTAAGTTGGCGTTAGCATTATAGCTGCCGTTAGCTTGCTGGTGGGGCGGTGACGTGCGAGGCTGTGTAGCTGTTGCGCTAGCTCCCGCTTCTTCGTCCGACATCTTATCGTCTGGAGGAAAAACTCTTTACCGCTCCCAAAGCCGCTTGCTGTCACTCCCCGATGACAAGGCTCTTACTGCAATCCCACTTCTGACACCAAGTCGTGGTTTTAGGCAAGGATTCAAGCGACACCTTGTAGAGCACTCAAACTCCGACCTTTATTGTCTACTTCCTGTTTCAGAACCCCCTTTCACAATAAAACAGGTTATACTCAAACAGATTACACCACAAGTATGTAAATATATAAGAGGTGTTATTGACAGTCATAAACAGAAACAGTTTGTTTCCGTAAAACTGAACGTGCAGCATTTTACAACCTACTACACTGTCACTGTCTCACCCAGGAGGTGCCAGGTGGAACTATTCCAGATGTTGTCAGTTATAGTAATGGGTATAAAAACAAACAGCTGGACAGCAGAAGAACCAGAAAAACATCCTCAAAATTTTTCTGTGTTTTCCAGGTTAGACTGAAGAATGGACGGTACATCAGGTGAGATGGAGGTGGCAGCGCTCGGTCGGCCTTTCAGCGTCGGGATGCTGTACGACTGTCGCAGTGACGCGCTCGTCACTGGTAAGAATTCACATGTAAAAATTCTTTATGCATCACAAACTTTCGTTTTTTAAAGCCAGTCGACTGTAGAATAATATATATATAAGTCTGGCCTAAGTCTTCTGTTGATGACGGCAGCAGTCCAGGACTTGAGTTAATTTTCTTTAAGTTCCACAGAAGAATTGGTTACATCAGAGCTTGCCAGGCTTAATCCAAATGCAGTGCAGCCATACGTGAACTTACAGTTGTAGAAGATACGGTATATGTGACTATGAGCATGGTTTTCTGGAAACAGAAACAGGCAATTCTGTAATCAGTAGAGTCAAAAGTAACTAAGAAACAATCACAACACATCATCTACTCAACACAGAGGTATTTAACAATGTCCACAAGGGGTCACTGTAGACCATAAAGACCATCAGCTGAAGCAGCAGATGTGAGCCCAAACAGGTTCCCATCACTCCAGCCTTTCTGCCAGTAAAAGTAGCCACGCCCCTAACTCCAGTATCAGATACGTGTTATAAAATAATTCACCCGTGGCTACTTTTACTACGGACAATACCTACAACCACGATTACCGACACTAACAAGCTGATCTACAATACAATACTAATAACCAATAAAACAAAGTAATAACAAACCAACAAACACGAAAACACCAGACATTATGATACAGACTTATAGTTTGTTTTTCCTCGGTGCGCCTGCTCGCTGCTGAAGTCAAAGTAAACTTTATTGTCATCTCCGCTACATACAGTCCAGTAGATAGAGAGACGAGACGACGAGGCTCCAGTTACAGCAGTGCAAGTAAACAAACAATATATATAAGAAGAGTAAGAAAATAAATATACACTTTAGGACTCGGGGTAAAGGGATCAATAACAATTTAAAATGTATAATTTATAGTTTGATGATTTAAAGTCTCACACACAACCCGTGGAAAGGGGAGGGGGCCCTGCTGCTTCCAAATAGAGCACATTTCATTCATACTGTTGTAAATCCAAGCTCATTATGGATTAATGATTTGAATCCTGGGTTCAAAGCCATCAGGTGCTCAGTTTAGAAAAAAGAGAAAAGAAGAGGAGGAGAAACGAGCAAAAGATGCAGGTAAGCAGATGTGTGATTGGATAATGGCAGCTCATCCTGAAACAATCAGAATCAGAATACTTTATTAATCCCTAAGCAAATTATGTGAGTTACAGTTGCTCCAAGAAGATATGGTAAAAATAGCAACAGTAACAGACTAAGCTCCAAACAATACATTATGTTACAGATTTTAATATTAATTAGTCATTGTCAGTTGTTGATTTGTCCTGTTCTCATTGTGTGACGAGTTATGATGGCTGTCTGGTAGCTGTTTGCATACTGTAACATTCACAAGAACCAGACGGTTGGGTCTCAGTTTGTCCGTTTATTAGGCACATAAGCAAGCGGGTTGCTAACTCAGGGGAGAGCGCCCTCGTGCTACACCTCTCTTCAGCCTGGCACACACACATAACACCGAACAACCAGGTCCCCCCTCCCCTTCCTCTACACCACCCTCCCTACTTCCTGCAGCACAACCAAACATGAATCTTAAAGGAACAACAACAGTGTGCAGAGATAACCAACATGTCACTGTACAATAACACTTAACCATCGTTACACTGCCCCCCCAGCAATAAGTTCCTCGTCCCCGAGGGAACGACACAGTCTCTGAGGCGGGGTGGTAGCCTACGTTCCCTCCTTGACCTCCTGAGCCCCTGAGGTGGACGCGGAGCTTCGGGGCTTTGGGGTGAAGAGTCCGAGGGAGGGGAACGCAGCCCCGGTCGGGGGCCCCTCTGAGCAGGGTCATGGACGCTCTGTACACGTCCCTCTGGAAAGGAGGGGAGGGACTGCCCTCTGTAGGGGGCCATCCGGTCTCTGTGCAGCGCTACTATCCTCCCCCTAGGAGGCAACTGCACCCTGTAAACAACTTCCCCCACTCGCTCTAGGACGCTGCAAGGCCCCACCCAGCTGCTATCCAGTTTAGGACACCGTCCCTTCCTCCTCTTTGGGCTGTAGACCCACACCAGCTCCCCAGCACGGAAGTGCCTCCCCTTAGTGGTGATGTCGTAATTCCTCTTTTGGCGCAGGCCTGCCTTTGCCAGCTGTTCTCGGGCGTAGGAATGTGCAGAATCCAGCCGGTCCTGCAGCTTCCTTGCGTAGTCCCGGCCCGGTGGTGCCTCTGGCGCGTCCGGGGGCTTCCCAAAAGCCAACTCTGCAGGAGTTCTCAGCTCTCTCCCTAACATGAGCAGGGCAGGCGTACATTGGGTGGAGTCCTGCACTGCCGACCTGTAGGCCATGAGGGTAAGGGGAAGATGGTAATCCCAGTCCCGTTGGTGTTCTGAGGTAAGGATGGCTAGCTGCTGGGCCAGCGTCCTGTTAAACCTTTCCACCAGCCCATCGCTTTGGGGGTGAAGTGGGGTGGTGCGGGTCTTCTTAATCCCAAGGCGTTCGCACATGGCAGCAAAAACCTTGGACTCAAAGTTACGCCCCTGGTCACTGTGGAGGATCTCTGCTGTTCCAAAGCGGCTGAACATCCCCTCCACTAATACATCAGCGACAGTCTCAGCCTCCTGATCTGGGACGGCGTATGCTTCCGGCCACTTGGTAAAATAGTCCATGGCCACAAGAACATAGCGGTTTCCTCTGTCTGTGCGAGGAAATGGGCCCATGACGTCCACAGCTACTCGCTCCATTGGGGCTCCTGCTGGTTGCTGCTGAAGCTGAGCCCGGGACTGGTCCTGTGGCCCTTTGTGTGAGGAACATGCATCACAGCTGCGGCAAAAGTCCTCCACATCCCTCCGCTGTTGACCCCAGTAATAGCCCTGGCGGAGGCGGCGGAGAGTCTTGGAGACCCCAAAGTGGCCGGAGCCAGTGCTCCCATGGCAGGCTTCCAGCACAGCTGACCTCAGCGACCTTGGCACCACAACCTGCCACCTCTCCTCCCCCGTGGCAGGATCCTTCCAGGTACACTCCAACACCCCCTCCTTCAGCCTGAGAGCTGCAAACTTGGCCCATAGCCCCCTGGTACAGATGGAAAACCCAGTGACCTCATCCCAAAGGGGTTGCTCCCCCTTCTCCAGCCACTGCAGGACCGGCAGCAGGTCCGTGTCTTGTTCCTGCCATGCCCTCCACTCCGCTGCATCCACCACCAGAAGAGCCCTGCAGGCGAGCTGTGCTGCTCCGTCTATTGTCGTGAGTTCCCGCTTTATTTCCTCTCGCTTCTCACAGTAACGGCAGCCAGCTGCAGCACATGGGCGGCAAGAGAGGGCGTCTGCGTTAGAATGGTGCGTCCCTGCTCTGTGCTCCACAGTGAAATTGAAGGCTTGGAGCTCCTCCAGCCAGCGAGCCACCTGTCCCTCTGGCTCCCTGAAAGACATCAGCCACTGAAGGGCAGCATGATCAGTTCTGATAACAAATGCTGTGCCGCACAGGTAGTACTTAAAGTGTCTCACCCCCGCCACCACAGCCAACAGCTCTCGTCGTGTGACACAGTAGCGCCGCTCACTCCTGTTCAGGACCCGGCTGAAGTACGCCACCACCTTCTCCCCTTTCGGCCCAACCTGCGACAACACCGCTCCCAGCCCCACATTACTTGCGTCAGTGTCCAGGACAAAAGGCAGGGTGGGGTCAGGGGGGGCAAGGACTGGGGACTCTGTCAGCGATCTGCGGAGGGTGTCGAACGCCTGCTGACAGTCCTGTGTCCAGATGAAGTCACGGTCCTTCTGCAGCAGGTGGAAGAGTGGTGCGGTTATGGAGGAAAAGCCCTTCACAAACCTCCTGTAATAAGACGCCAGTCCTAGGAAGCTTTTGAGCTGTTACTGGTCTGCTGGTGTGGGCCACCCGGTAATGGTGTGAATTTTTTCCTCCAAAGTGCTGATGCCCTCACGACCCAGCTTGTGGCCCAGAAACTCCACCTCCCTCCTCATGAAGTGGCACTTGTCGGGATGCAGCTTCAGGCCTGCAGCCGCCACCCTCTCCAACACTTGTCTCAGGGCATCCAGGGCAGCATCAAAGGAGCCCCCGTGCACTAGAAGATCATCCAGGTAAGCCAGACACCATTGCCGTGGGACGCCAGCCAGCACACTGTCCATAAGCCTCTCGAAGGTCGCAGGAGCGTTGCAAAGACCAAAGCTCAGGACTTTGAACTGCCATAGTCCCCTGTTAGTGCAGAAGGCTGTCTTCGGTCTGGATTCCGGGGACAGTGGCACCTGCCAGTAGCCACTCCGCAGGTCCAGGGTGGAGAACCAGGAGGACCCGGCTACTAAGTCGAGAGACTCATCAATCCTGGGAAGGGGGTAAGAGTCCTTCTTCGTCACTTTGTTGAGTGGTCTGTAGTCCACACAGAAACGCATCCTAGGACTTTTTTTCTTAGGCACCATCACCACCGCGGAGGCCCACGGGCTATCAGATGGCTCTATGATGCCCGCCTTCATCATTTCACACAACTCTCTGTCCGCAGCCTCCTGATGAGCCAGGGGCAGGCGGCGGGGGCGCACTTTAATAGGCTGGGCATCCCCGGTCTCAATGATGTGCTCTACCAAGTGTGTCAAGCCAACACCACTTTCTTTCAGGGCAAAAATGTCACTAAACTCTTTTAGTACCTGCCATAGACTCTCTTCCTGCTGTGGAGTCAGCCCCTCACAGTTCTTTGACCAGATACTCCTCACTGCTGAGAGCCTCTCCTCCTCCTCCGCCCGCTGTTCTGCTGGCGGGTCTGTAGGGGTCTCTGCGGTGGAGGTGGACGCCGCGGCAGATGCTGTGCAGACCGGGGGAGGAATAAGCGGCACCTTCTTCCCATCAGGGAGTACGAGGAATCCTTTGCCTAAGTCCAGTACACCACCAATGGCTCGTAAAAAATCCAGCCCAAGGATGCAGGCGTCCTGCACGTCAGCCACCCAGGCAGCATAAGACACACCGAGGTCCCCCACCTTGAACTGGAACACTCCCCTCCCTCTCATTGGGGCCAGATCACCGGTCACAGTCTTAAGTTGCACATTAGTCGGTTGCACAGCAGCTCCGGTTGGGACAACATCGGGTCGGACCAGCGTTGCATTGGACCCCGTGTCCAGCAGGGCCGTACAGGACACCCCCGCAATCGTCACTGGAACATGGCAAAAGCCGTCAACCTGGGTCCAGCCCACAGCGATGGCCGCACCGGGTGGAGGTGGTGTGGGGATGTCGTTCTCCCAGGCCCGTGTACTTCCACCTACACGGGCCCGTGGGCGTTTCCCTGAACCGCTGCAAGCTTGGGGCACTGCCTGATGAGGTGTCCGACTTGTCCAACTGCACAGGCCCGCTGGCATCTCCATCTGTTCCACAGGTGCTGACACAGCCCTCACCACGTGTGCGTCATCAGCGCCCCCAGAGGATCCTGCAAGCATCTCCCTCTCCAACGCTAGCTCCAGGGCTGCACTGAGTGTGGCCGGCTGAGCAAGTTGAGTTTGCATACGGAGCTCTTTAGGGCTCAGGGCCTGCAGGAACTGGTCCCGAGCTAACTCCGCCTGCACTGATGGTGGCATGCTGTCATACGCCCTCCGGCAAAGGCACTCGACTTCATGGGCCAAAATGCGGAGGGGCTCACCTGGCAATCTGCGTCTGTTGTGGAACTCCGACCTCAGCAGCACTGGTTGGTTATACTGCCCGAAGCGCCTCTGAAGTGCTCCGACCAGAGCATTATAATCTCCCCTCTGCTCCTCGGTCAGCAGCAGCAGGCATGCAGCTGCATCCTCACACGGCACAAAGCCAATTGGAGAGCTTTATGTTCCTCAGACCAGCCAGCTGCAACAGCTAACAGCTCGAACTGTGCGATAAACACTTCCCATGGCATCTTGCCGCTGAACTTAGGCGTTTTTATATTCGCTGCAGCTTGCTGGGCGCCGCCATGTTTGTTTACATCACGTGACGGCGCGCCAAGCGAGGTCGACTCCTTCCCGCCGGAATCGCGGCCGCTGTGCGAACAGTTCCCGAGCCTAGTCAAACCTGGAGAAAATCCAGCCTCGGCAGACAGCCGCAGTGCCGTTTCCCTCACTCCATGGGCGGGCGCGCGCGGACGAACCTCCCTCTCCTCCCTCTCCTCCCTCTCCTCCGTCTCCTTCTTAATCCTGCCCGACAACATCCTCGTCTCGTAACGGGAAGCGTCGCCAGCAACAGGGTGTCGGGCGTTCTGGGGTTCTTTTTTCTTTCTTCACTTCTGACACCAATGTAACGTTCACAAGAACCAGACGGTTGGGTCTCAGTTTGTCCGTTTATTAGGCACATAAGCAAGCGGGTTGCTAACTCAGGGGAGAGCGCCCTCGTGCTACACCTCTCTTCAGCCTGGCACACACACATAACACCGAACAACCAGGTCCCCCCTCCCCTTCCTCTACACCACCCTCCCTACTTCCTGCAGCACAACCAAACATGAATCTTAAAGGAACAACAACAGTGTGCAGATATAACCAACATGTCACTGTACAATAACACTTAACCATCGTTACAATACAATGCATACTCTCTCTCTCTTCATATGTGTGTGTGTGTTTCTCTGGTGAAATTCAGTATGGTTCCGACAAAAGTTCTATGTTAACCCTCTGGGGTCCATGGTATAATTGGCTGTTTTTGACTACTTTTAATTTTACCTCTATATTTCACCTTTAAAATATGTTTTTCTTGCCTTGTTTGGTATCATTGTTTTCAGCACAACCTCAAATATCTGAAATTTGAGTTATTTTTTCATTTTAGTATACTATATTAGCACAGTTGATCTAAACTCAGACAGGAAATTCAAAATCCGAGTAAAAAAAAGTTATATTTTTTACTGTAAAACCCACAAACATGTTTAACGAATCATTTTCATAGCTTGAAATGCAAATAGAAATTGTACATTTCTAAAAAATTATGCACAAGTTTTGCAAACAACAAAGTTATATGGTACTATTTACCTAAAAATGCAGCCAAGACCTCAGGCGTTTTTTATATAACCATTTAAATCTATTTACAGAACAATCAGGTGTGCTGCATCAAAGAAGAAGGCACACAAATTATTTGTGCCAGTCCAAAAAATGTAGTTTGTGTTCAGTATAAGACAGAGGAGAACAGCACAGGCCTAAACCCTGCAGGTCTGACAGCAGGAGGTGCATCAGTCCAGTTTTCCATGTGGGAACAGCGTTTACACTGGAATCTGCCTTTGACGGCTTTTTTAGAGCAAATATGAAATTCAGCAGTCTAACTGACACACAATACAAAACAATAACTACACAACACACTAACTACAGCCTCCAAACACGCTAAACATCACTAATGTCTCACATAGTGATACCCGCTTTCCGTTGTGGGTGTCACTCCTAAAAACTTCCCCTTCTCCCTAAACAACCAACTGGCGCGCCAGAGGGAGTCTTCGCCCAGGGTGCCAAACAGGCTAGAACCGTCACTGTCTGTTGGGACTAACTCCCTTTTGGAGCCTTGTGGCACCCAGAGGAACTGTAGTGTTTAACATTTCCAAGTTTCAGCTCCACAGGTTGCCTCGTGGTTTTAACTGCACCCAGTTGTGTTAAAGTGATCCGGACTGTTCCTTTGTCCTGCTAATTTTTATTTTTACAATTCTCAAAGAAGGTTCAAACTGAGCCTTCAAACAGAATTAAAACCTGCTGCTTGCTCGAAGTTGTTGGATTCTAGCAGATTAGTGTTTGAAGTCCTCTGGAAACAGCCAAGGTTTTATTATTCCTGCTTCTGACTTCTATTTATGCCTTTTTGTAAAAGAAAAAACAAAACAAAAACAAGCTCTAACTAGCTGCTGTAATCAATGTGCAACTGACAGGGCCTAAAGATAACATAAAGATAAGAACATCTTCCCTGATCCTCATGAGTAAAGTCAGTCACTATTAAAACAAGTTGGCAGCCATGATGCAACACCTGGAAACCCGCTCCAACTCTTAGAGCGCTTTTCCATTTGGAGCTACTCAGGTTGGCTTGAGTCGACTCAGTCTTTACGATTTCATCATTAGCTGGTAATACCTGGTACCAGATACTTTTTTTGTACCAACTGCATGTCACTGATTGGCTGATCAGTGACATGCAGTCTTTTGACAGTGGCGTCACTAAATTAGTTATTAGAACGTTTCCCTCACGAAAATCCAAGCTGCCATTTTTGATATTATTACTGTCATTATCTTAAATACTGAAAACTCAGATGCAGAGCCTGAACTCTTCATCTGGAAGAACTCAGTTAATCTGGTTCATCCAGACAAACAAAAGATTTGTGCTTCATTTACTATTTTGATTTCATTTTGATGAATATCACAAAAAGAGATGAAAAAACAAAACAAGGAAAATCATGAAATCAACAGCAAAAGTTTGACAAGTTTGCTCATAGAAAGACACCGCTCTGTTTATTTATTTTAAAATTCACATTTTTTAAAATCATTTTTTAACATTTATTTTAGAGTGTGATTTAATTGATGGAGTCCTGGTAGTACTTTTGTTGCTTCTTCTTTTGCAGGAATGACTCTGTGGGATCGTGATGACCTGATGAAAGATGTTGGAGAAAGACCGCAGGCCTCTAATGATTTTGAAATTGTTGCATCTGAATCAATTTCAGACAAATCTTCAGCTCTAAATGTTGAAGCTTCACTGAAGGCAAGTTTCCTGGGTGGACTGGTTCAGGTTGATGGATCTGCCAAATATCTGAATGATAGTAAATCTTCCAGAAATCAGGCCAGAGTAACACTGAAGTACAAGGCAACCACAAAGATCCAGGAGCTGTCCATGAATCATCTTGGAAGAGGAAACGTGAAGCATCCATATGTTTTTGATCAAGGCTTAGCAACACATGTAGTCACAGCTATTCTTTATGGAGCACAAGCTTTCTTTGTGTTTGACCGTGAAGTTTCTGAACAGGAAAATCATCAAGATGTTCAGGGCAACTTGAAGGTGATCATCAAGAAGATTCCCTTACTTTCTGTAGAGGGTGAAGGTTCCCTGAAGATGGAAGACAAGGACAAAGAAAGTGTTCATAAATTCTCCTGCAGGTTTTATGGAGACTTCTGTCTTTCAAAACCACCAACAACCTTTCAAGATGCAGTAGAAGTCTACCAAAGCCTGCCAGGATTACTGGGAGACAAAGCTGTACCAGTGAAGGTCTGGCTGCTGCCACTGACAGCTTTAGATTCTTCTGCTGCTAAACTCGTCCGTCAGATCAGTACAAGATTAGTTCAAGAAGCACAGACAGTCCTGGAGGACTTCAGTGAGGTGGAAATGAGAAACAATGATGTACTGGGAACCAGCACTGCACAGCAGTTCCCACAGATTGGTAAAAAGCTTAAAAGTTTCAAAGAAATGTGCTCTGAGTTCAAGCTGGAATTCCAACAGACTTTGGCCAAGAAGCTTCCATCAATCCGAGGAGGAGGAGAAGAGGAAGCTGAGCTTGCAGAGATCCTGAAGAAGAGACATTCTTCACCTTTCAGCAGCAAAAACCTGAACGAGTGGATGGATTGTAAAGAGAGAGAAATCTACACTTTAATGTCTTTTACCAGGATGATGAAAAACACCAAAATCATCTCGTCTCAAAATGATCTGTACAAGGAAAGTCTGAGTGCAGAGCATGTTGTGTGTTTTGTTTTCACCTCTCTGGGAAAGGATGAACCGTACCTCTCAGCTTTATCAAGGTACTTAAAAGGAAAAACCAACCCAGACCTTCAAGATCCTCACACTCATGATGTAGAGAAGGAACAATGGTACGCCTCAAAAGAAGTAACAGCTGAAATGAGGAAGAAAGCAAAACTCTTCAGTGATTTTGCAGAGGCCAACAAGGAGAACAAGAACATTAGGTTCCTGACAGTGGGGTTAACTAATGAGACCCAGGAAGGTTCCAGCATCTACCTTTATGAAGGTGGATTTACTGTCAGTGAGAACTTTGAGCCTCCTTCAAAGCCTGAAACTGTGACTGCAGCTGACATAAACCACAACAGTGTGACACTGAAGATTTCTCCACCCAGATTTGGAGCAGAGAACATCACCTCCTACTCTGTTGAGTACTGTGTCAGTGGAGAGGATGGATGGCAGCAGAAGACAGAAGCAAAGGCTGAAGAAGTCACAGTGAGAGATCTGAAGCCAAACACAGAGTATGTGTTCAGATGCAGAGCAGTGACCTCAGCAGGTGTCGGGCCGGATAATCAAGTTTCTATTAAAACAACTTCAAGTGGCAGAAACAAAGAAACATGTTTGGCAGAAAAACTGAGAGATAGAAGTGAAAAGATCAAATCTGATTCCCCCTCAGTTTACAAACTGCCTCTGACAGAAGAACACATGAACATATATGGATGCAGGAAGTTTAACTTTGGAGAAGAAAGCACGAGGCAGAATCGTACAATAATGCTTTTTGGAGCGACAGGATCAGGAAAGTCCACTCTGATCGATGGGATGATCAACTACATTGTTGGTGTCGAGTGGGAGGACAGTTTCAGGTTTAAGTTAGTTGATGAGGATCAGTCAACATCACGAGCTCACAGTCAGACCTCTGAAGTCACTGTTTACAAAATCAACCACCAGGATGGATTTCAAATCCCGTTCTCTCTGACCATTATTGACACTCCAGGCTTTGGAGATACAAGAGGCATAGAAAGAGACAGAGAGATCACAGAGCAGCTACGTAATCTCTTCACTGATCAGCACGGTGTCAGTGAAATCGATGCTGTGTGTTTTGTAGCTCAGGCTTCTTTAGCACGACTCAGAGCAACACAGAAATATGTGTTTGATTCAGTGCTCTCAATCTTTGGCAAAGATGTGGCAGAAAACATCAGGATCCTGGTGACATTCACAAACAGCCAACGTCCTCCAGTTCTAGACGCAGTAAAAGCTTCAGGTGTCCCATGTCCTAAAACAAAAGACGGGCTGCCGGTTCACTTCAAGTTCAATGATTCAGCCTTGTTTGCAGAAAACACGTGTCAAAAAACGCACAGATGATGCTGTTGATGACAATTACAATGACGATGAAGAACAATATAATCATGATGAACATAATGCTGATATTAGCTTTAATGAGATGTTTTGGAACATGGGGACGAAAAGCATGGAGATATTTTTTGCTGCTCTGAATGTGATTCAAACTGATAGCTTGACACTGACACAGGAGGTCCTCAGAGGAAGAAAGCAGCTCGAGGATTCAGTGGAAGATTTGCAGGAGCAGATTAAACTTGGATTAGCCAGGTTTGAAGAGTTAGAAAACACAAGACAAAAACTTTGTGAACACGGGGAAGAAATCAACAGAAATAAGAACCCTGAGTTTACAGTCGCTGTCATGAAGCCTTATAAAGCTCGTATTTCTGGTACAGGAAACTTCATCATCAACTGTCAGCAGTGTCATGTCACCTGTTACTACCCCTCCTCCACATCCAGGGATTCAGTAAAGGAAGGCTGTGAAAAAGCTGCATCACGTGGATTCTGCATCAAGTGTCCAGGCAAATGTCACATTAATGTACATTTTTTACAGAAGTACAGTTGGGAGTATCAGATAGTCAGAGAGAAACAAACAGTGAAAGAGCTGAAAGAAAAATATCCAAAAACCAACAAAGATCAGACAGTTGTTGAAGGACTGAAATCAAACCTGTGGGATGAAGAGTGTCGTCTGCGAAATGAGGTGAAGACACTACTGCGGAGATCTGCTCAGTGTCTGGACAGACTGAGAGAGATATCAGTGAAGCCAAAACCTCTCTTCACTGAAGAGTACATCAAGCTGCTTATTATCGGAGAAAGCTCCGAGACCAAACAAGGCTGGGAGGAACGAGTTGAAGCCCTGAGAGACATAGGAGGAAATCTTTTAGGTTTTAGTTTTTTCAGACGTCTTAAAGCCCGTCTTAAAGCTTTTTAGTCGTTTCAGACTATTTTTTAACAAGTAAATGGCCTGTATTTATATAGCGCTTTTCTAGTCCCTAAGGACTAGCACTTTACATATCCATTCATCCACCCATTCATCCACCCATTCACACACTGGTGATGGCAGCTACATTGTAGCCACAGCCACCCTGGGGCGCACTGACAGAGGCGAGGCTGCCGGACACTGGCGCCACCGGGCCCTCTGACCACCACCAGTAGGCAACGGGTGGAGTGTCTTGCCCAAGGACACAACGACCGAGACTGTCCAAGCCGGGGCTCAAACCGGCAACCTTCCGATTACAAGGCGAACTCCCAACTCTTGAGCCACGATCGCCCTGTTTTATGTCACATTATGTCAGATAGTTTCAGCTCTGCATGAACACTGAACCCTGCATGTGCTGTAATAGGAAAGTGAACTAATACAAATTCAGCTGTTCTCCTAAAATAGTAAAACATACTGACAGCACAAACATGAGAGTTTGGATCAAATTCCTTCACAATAAGAGTCTGTGATTTTCCCAAGTAGATTTCCACAAACACAATTAATTCGTCCTAAAGTTAAAAAATGATCAAATATAAACACTACAAAGTTTAAGAATAGTGAAAGAGTATAAAGAGTTATTTACAGCGCTGTATATTTTCTTAGCAGTGGGCAAAAAAGAGATGATGGAAAATGAAAAGTATGGACAGAAAATTACATTTGCAAATGTTTACATGATAAAACATATCTACAGTAAGCAATAGGGCTGGGTATCGTCACTGATTTCTAGAATCGATTTGATTCGCTTTGAAATTTTGCCTCAGACAGTGAGAAATATTATAATTCAGATCATGCATCAGTACATTTCCATATTTTTATATATATAAAAAGAAAGCTGCCACTTGCGAGACTTTATCAAAGGTGTGAGCGTCACAGCAGAGGCCTTTGTGTCAAAGTAGTTGAGGATAAAACCCAGAAAAACATGAAGGTGATTTTCCTGTGCTGGGTTTTATAAAAATATTCTGCAGTAGATCGAAAACAAAAGAAAACCATTAATCAACATATGAACATTACCTGATGCTGCTGAAGTGAAACAAAGTCACAGAGGTTTTTATTAGAGACACAGCTGAGAGTTTTGCAGTTTTGTATAATTTTAAAAAGTTTACATTTGTTCAGTCTTCAACAGCAGAAATGAGGTTTTCTCTTCGGAAGTAAGTAAAAGGAAAAAAAGCGTCCGACAGGCTGTAAACAACGGTAGACTTGTGCGTAACAAGCAAGCGAATAATGAAGAAAACAGATTTTTAGACGGGAAACTGTTGTTGAAGAGAGAGAGAGAGGGAGACAGCTGTGCATGAAGTGTGATTTTATTTCGTGGCAAAACAGCAAAAGTCAGAGTGAATTCATGACGATGTTTATGTGAAGCGTAGTTTGGATCTTTTGCTGCTGGTTCGGTCAATATTGTTTGGAGAGAGATTAAACTAACAGCTTTAGAATCAGCGCATAAAGGGCTAAACACAAAGCGTGGACCCGCCGACAGATCAGTCAGCGAGCTGTCGGCTTTCAGCCCCGACCGTGTCCATGCCGTCGGTGAGAAAGGCGACATCTCAGTGACTCTGATCCGCGGGTCCGCGCTTTGTGTTTATGTCTTTGTGCAGAAGCCGTGTTCCTGCTCTCATTTACTATTTCAGCTGTTTGGGGTTTGTTGAAATTTTGTGAGGTTTCACCAGAGATTCTGGCGTTTCGGGCAAAATAAATTTATATTAAAAAATCGATTCAGGATTTTAAAGAATCGATTTTACATTATCCAAGCCAGAATCTATTTTAATCGATAATCAAAACCCAGCCCTAGTAAGCAAAGACCTGCTGCGTAAGTGTAATAAAATCTGTTTTTGTGAGCATGTCTTTATTATTGTTTTAATTTTTTTCTCTTACCTACAAGTTTCTGTCAGTTGCATTAATATATTTTCTGTTCTATGTGAAAAACATTAAGCTGATTTCAAACAATAAAAAGTCAGAGTTGTTTTATTTGATTTCTATAGTTGAGTTTTTCCTTCTGACGTTTCAGTCGTCACAGCTGCAGCATGATCCAACGTGTCTCTGACTGTGGGGCAGGAAGGTGCATCTGATATCTGGAACTAATTTAATTCATTATGATTTTTTTTTTTTGGGGGGGGGGGGGGGGGGGGGTGAGAGAGATATTTTCAGTGTTAATAGTAAAATTCTACATGTTTTTTATGTTCAAGAACTGATAAAAATTATTGTGGTGTGAACTTTTTTCAAATACTGTGACATGGCAGAAAAATCCCTCACTGCAAATTCCTTGTAGCTTGACAAGATTTATTGTCTTAATTTTAGCCAGATTATCTTGTCCATCTTGTTTTGAACATTACAAGCTAGTTTCCAGTCTCATGTGTTAGATGATTAGACTTGTTTCAAGTATATATTACTTTTTTTCCTTATTTAGTCTGTATATCTAAAAATGAACCATTTTACATTTATTTCAAGCAAAAATAGCTTTTAGATAGAGTGTAAAACAAAAATTATCTCAAAATAAGAAACATTCACCTTTTTCCTTGAAATAAGAAAGTCACTCATTGGAAGGTATTTATTTCAGGTTTTTAAAGAAAGGACATCTTCAAGGTTATATTTTGTCATAACATAGACACTGTTTCTGAAATTGACTGGGTAATATGACGTAAAATCAAGTAGGTCTTCAACATCAGTCAGTTCAGTTGCTTGGGCAAGGTTGGGAATTGCAATTTCATAGGCAAGAAAGTCTTTGTTGAAACCCAAGGTTTCATACACCTGGTATTCAAAACAATAAAGTACACTATTAACAATAAAAATGTTTTTTACAAGTCCAAAGATAGGGTTTAAACCATTTGCTGAAATGAGTATAAGAGACCTGTCACAGATGTATTTGTTTCCATGTAAAATAAGCCACTTTACTCTAACGGCATGATGTATAGCATCTTCAATCCCCAAAAAATCTACAACCTTTGATTGCAAATGGTCCATATTAGCAACCTCTGATATAGGACCTAGTTCTTTCTCATTTACAAATATCGGATGCTCAGTTCCTGCTTCACTTTGGCAACACTCCAGCAGCTGATTGTGGTTTACAAGAGACTTGCACACATTCTTAAAGTTTAATTTGGATGACCATTGTTTAAAAAAACTGTGTTTAGACTCGAATCTCATGCACATATGACGTATTACAGGTCCCAGGGCAATAATTTGAGAGGGAAGATGCAGCATGTAATGTTGCTTTGGTATTACATTTTTTTCTGGGAATAGTTGCCTGAATTGTTTAAGATGATCTTCTATCATTTTTTTTAGTTTGGACACAGTTTGTAAAGACACAACTGGGGCAAAAAGTATTTTAACAATTTCAATTAAATCCAAAATAAACTGGATAAAGGGATTTTTCTCTACAACACTGTACAATAAGAATGGCAAAATCTTGATCAATATAAGCATTTGTCCAGAGGATTGTTTGAGTCTGTTGTCACTTGAAGCTAAAGTAGCAATACTAATTGGTGAAGGCTTGTCACGTATGTCCACTGATGAAAAAGGAAAGTTCTGCATGGCAGAATTAAACAAGTCCAAATCCAAATTTCCAGATAAAACAAGGTATTTCAACACACACTTAATTTCCATTGGTGCCACTCCTTCAAGAATTACATGCATAATATCCTGTGGCATCTGCTCTATGAGATTAAAACCTGGGAAATCAACTAATTTGCTTTGTCTATTTATGCCAAAAGTCGTTTTGAGCGAGGATTTCAAAAATTCGGTAGTTGCCCTTTCTATTTCAATGCACTGCCTAATGTGTCCGTCCAATGTCCGTCTGGTGAAACTATGTTCATTGAAATTTTCTTGCATTTCATCAAAAGTACACTCACAATGACGACATTTGCTATACGCAAAACCAACTCCTTCCTTAAATCCTGCAAGCTCATGCTGGGCAAGAGTGTCTCCACACACAGCAACAACTGCTCCGTTTAAATAAAATTCCCCATTGACAGTGTTAATCATAACACCATCGTACAGTAACTTCAAGTCCTCATTGATTCTCCGCAGTATCTACCCCACACTCATCTATGTCCCTAGACTTTGCGATTGCGAGAAGTCTGATGGAAGCCAACTTTGATCTAAACTTAGGGTCTATGTTGCCTAAGGTGTAATAAAACATTAGTAGTTTATTTACACTTGCACGTGACCCTAGGGGGTTACACATTTCTATCTCATCAGAATAGAGTATCAGTTGTAAAGCAGAGTTCTTCTTTGAAAACAGTGGGTGGGTTTTGAAAATAATTCCATCATTAATGTCATACAAAAAACTGGCGTTGGGGCAACTCTGAGGTCCAGCACTGAGCATGTCAAATAGTCTTGAATTGGATAAAAGCTGTTTCAAACTTTCAATCAAAGGAATGTAGTAGAAAGACTTGTTTTTGATTGCAAGAACTCTCGATTCTCCCTTTTTAACTCTACAGGCATAATTGGAAATGATGATCTCCTCAGGTGTGACAGGGTTGAAATGCATCTGTGTTACACGGTCCTGTAGGTTTGAGGCTGCACATATGGGAAAGGGATCCTGAAAGTTGTCCAGTGTTGAAAGAACTTCTTGTTGTAAAGGTCCATTGCTGTCAGGTTGCCTTTCAAGGATGGTCTTTATTTTTCCCCTCAAGGACGTCAGAAGAGCTGTTTGATACTGTTGGACACCAAGGACAATGTTGTTGACACTCCTCTGATGGGGGAAAAAAAAAACACATCAGAGACATGAAAGCGTAAATAGAAAATATAACAGAAGCAAAATGCAACTCTATTTCTTTAGCTCAAATTAATGAGCCACTGAATGTTGTAATTTACCAGTGGAGCAGTAGAAGAAGAAATCAGCCAATAATTGGCATTGTTTTGCATGACATGCCACATGCATGACTCACGTGGCACAAACACATTGCACCGAGCAAGATGGAGGAGCATGAAAGGTTACAACAGAAAAAGTGAACAAATGATTGCCTCATTTATTTATTTTTTATGTAATTCTACTTCATTTGTCTTTTATGCCTAAAAGTGAACACATTTTACACTGTTAAGCCTATTTTAAACTGTTGAGTGTGCCCAGAGTTACATACATTGCAGTGAACTGCACAACTCTTGTGCTTAACTTCTTCGTAATGTACATTTGTTCTTAATAACTTATATAGGTGAAAGTAATAGCTGAATAAAACCAGCGATGAAAAACAATCAATTAATTGCAAAGATAGTGGACAGATTATGAAAAAAAAATCATTAGTTGCAGCCTTACATTGAACCAGACTTATTAACAAGTTAACAATGACACCCCCATAATATCAGATGAAGCAGTACCTGTGATAGGTGGCATTGCTCCCGCACACCAATAGCAAATGCAGCTGCACATCTGGCAAGATCAACAGTTTCTCTTTTACCCTACAGGACAAAAAGAAAAACAATTGTGTAAGAAAAATGACTCACTCAGAATGTGTTTCAAATTCCACCAGATGCAAAACAAAACAAAGAAATATTCCAAACTGTTGTACATTTTTGCTATTAAAAGATTCATACTACAATGGATAGCTAATGAAGCTGCAAATGTTATGAACAATTTAAGAGTTATTTAATGAAACTTAACCAATCTTTATGGAATCTACTCTGAAGTTAACTGAAAGAAAAATTTGAAAGCTGCTTGGTTCATGGAGCATCTAACAACAACCAAGGCAGGTACACAACACTGGTAAATAAGTTTATTTATTATGTTTAAGTATGGTAACTAAGCCTACATTGTTGTGCAAGCCTGAATTTCAGCGGATTCATGCATTTGAAATTCAGCACTGGCCTTCATACCTATTAAAATATTCTAATCAAGTAGTTTATCTTAGAAAACACATAACTTTAAAACTATAATTTTCACTTGAACTGAGTACATTTCTGAATTGGGGTAACTGTGCTTGGTTAAGGTTAAACAACACACATACATTTAAAAATTCGCGCGCGTACACACAGAAACACATAAAGTACATTACCTGATTCTGACGAGGTGTTTGAAGCTCAGCCGCGTCTTGCTCCATCACGTTCTGACTTTCCTGTCGCTCCTCCTCCAACACCTCCGATGTTACTGGGGGGTCTAGTGGTGGTGGCTCTACTTCAGTGCCATTGCCATTGCTAACAGTTTGTCTGGGTTCGGCAGTATAGTCGGCAAAAATGGCTGTACCAAAATTTTCGCCTCCTAATACATTTGCATCGGATGAAGCTGTCAGCCATCCTGTAGGCGGGTTCCCAGTGGAGATGTATTGTGGATGTGTGCGTCTGAGATGGTGGTAAAACGAGTTGAAAACACGGTAATCCTCGGCGCATCCATCGACTCCACAAATGACACGGAAATCTGGACTGCGACTGTGTGCAGTATTAATGTGACTTAAGAGAGACTTCAATGTTAACGCCACAAAGACGAAGCAAATCACACACCTCCAACAGGCCATTGTATTAGACTAAAGTCAAGCAAAAAATATGTTGCAGTGTGGAGCTGTTGCCGCGCTAGTTTGGGAAATACCAAGTTCATGGGGGGAGGGGGGTATTACAAACTGGAGCTGTAAAAACAAAAAATGGTCACAAATAAGGTAAAATGAAATAACACCTATAAGAGTTTATTTTAAATCAATGAAGAAGAAATTTACCTATCATACTGACTGTGTTTTATGAACGTACAAACCACTAAATTGTATATAGAAGCAAAAATTGAGATGTGCACCCCCTTCGTGTTCCATGTTAGTTGCTACCCAACTCCGTTTGAATTTGGAGTCACAGGAATCTTCTGCACCTGAGCATTGAAAGAAAAACTGTAAGAGAAAACTTCGTCAAGAAAGAGAGGTAAGCAATTTTAATTTTTCGAATGTAAGTAGTGTGTAGTCTAATCACTGTTTTAAAGTCAAGCGGACAGAATAATAAATTTAATTTGAGCGCGGGAAGGAGTAATGTAGCATGCTAACGGATGCTAGCGTTAGCTTAGCAGCCCTCGCATGTGGTTCAGAGAACATTATTTAGTGAAGTATCTACTGTAATGTTGTGAGAATTCCTAGCTATGCTATTTATAAGGGGCAGTATTAGCCATTTGTATTAACTTAAGAAGAAGAAGAAGAAGAAGAAAGTGTACTTTATTGGTCCCCGTGGGGAAAATCCCTCTCTGCATTTAACCCATTCACTCAGTGAAGCAGTGGGCAGCCACTGGGCGCCCGGGGAGCAGTGTGTAGGGACGGTACCTTGCTCAGGGGTACCTCAGGGTAGCTGTTCAGGGGAATCGAACCCCCGACCTTCCGATCATGGGGCCACCACTCTACCTACTGAGCTATCCCTGCCCAGTGTGCCTAAGTTAATAGGCACACTGAGAATTTCTTTCAATTAGCAAGAGAGCTAATTAACCACATTCAGGGTTTTCCAATTGTCTTTGACTGATTTACTAGCTGCTTGAATTCCCTCACAAGGTGTGGGTTTAAATTAATATTTTGATATTAATTGGATTTATTAAAGTGGGCTCAAAACAGTGTTATTCAGGAATCAGGCTGGTTGGTAAAACAAGTAGCGCTGTGTATCGATTCAAAATTGAAACAGAAGATGGCAGCACTGTATGTACAAGGATGCCAGCTGCCGTTAAACCCCGAAGAAGAAGCTGTATCCCAGAATTCATAGCGCGGCCTAGCTCAGTTTCCAAAAATGGCGGAAGCTAGTTAGTTTTAAAATTTCTCTTATTACTCTTTCTAGGTCACAAAATAAACGTTTAACATATTTTCAGGCGAGAATGTAGCCGTGTAAACTTCAAATATCTGGACAGTTTATCAAGACACCACATATTTTCAAAAGCGCTCCGACGTTTTCGGAGACGTCTGTTACCCACTAGCTCGATAGCTAGCCGGGGTTTAACGCTCACTAGAGCCGTGAGAACACCGGACTCCGGGCGAACCATTTTCAAAACCACCGCCGTCTTTCACTACTCAGGTGAAACATGATATATAAGTCACTTAAATAACTTAAAAATGTTATTGTTTGGCTTTTTTCAGTATTTTATTTGTTCCTGAGTAAATCGGTTTGGCTGAGATTAAAGTTATAGTTTTTACACAGCTGAATAAACGTCAAGCAGACAGCTGATTATCAGAAGTGTGAGATGCTGGAGAATATACTCCGGTGTCCTTTTATATTTTAGATAGCAATGAGCAATCTGCAAATTTCTTTAAAATGTAATAAACTATCATTTGCCTTTATTTTTAGTTAGCACATACCTTAAACATTTAAAGCTATAAGCTAATGATCATTATGTAAGAGCAGATACTGCTGGTGCAATAAGCTGTACATTTTACGTCCAATGGATGCATGATCTGGCAGCCCTAGTCAGCATAATCTTATTGATGAAATTCAATGACACAAATCTGGGTGAGTAAAAGTTCACCGGGCAATATTGTATAACCCTTTCAGACCTCAGCCGGGCTGTCTGGACATTTCTTTTCTATAATAGCTTTAAAAAGGGTAAAAATGTTGAACAATCAAAACGATTCTTTGACGTGAATCAATTTGATTCTCATGGGACTCAATTAAGATTCAACTTTTCAAATGTTTTTAACATAACACTAATTGTAAACATTTGTCTTGCAGGTGACTGATGAATGGAGAAGCTGGATGATGTTACAGTATCTGTCCTTAAAGGTTATATTTGATAATATATTTGTGTGTGTGTATATTTATTTATTAAAAAACAGTTATGTTTGTGCAGTTATGTGCTTGCACAGTTTAACTGGTGTTTGTCTTTTTGTTAGCTGCAAGCATTGACGAGCGCATGCTTTTAACATTGACCCGTGATGATCTGAGGGACCTTTTTTCTGGGCCTGAGCACTTTCTCAGAAGAAAACATGTGTGGTCAATAATTCATCCTGAGGTATTATGTAAAAAATATTTAGTTCAACTAATCTCCAGAAAGTATGCTTTTATTTTAGCAGTACTTGACATTTTTATTTTCTCACCCTAAACCAGGAAGACCATCCGCTACCACAGAAACCTGAAACAACTTCTTCACCCAGGGTAGTTGCAACAGGCCCTCCAACTGCTGATGCTAATGTAAGCCAGCTGAAAACCTTGCAGCTCCCCAGTCCTCCAGAATATGTTCTGTACACCGACAGTGAGTTGGAGCAATGCCGAAAGAGTTACCTGGAGTTGGCCTGCTCCGGCAGGGAACAGGCATGCGTCATGTCAAAAGAACTGAGATGCAGATTGGTGAGAAATACAATCACAAGTATGGTGTCCCTTTTGAGAGCAAGCCAAGGCCAAATGGAGCAATACCCCTCTAAGACCGAAATCACTGCAATGGCTAAAAAAGTTGTGGAATATTATCCTATGCTGCAGGATAATGATGCAAGCGTAAAACACGTAAGTTCTTGTATTTGTGTCTCATATATAAATCATTTTGTTTTGTTCAGGGGGCATGATATATATGTATTTTCACCAGGAGAAAAGGCTGCAAAATATGAAAACACCAGTAAAAAGGCAAGGACCAACACCGGAGAGGGGACGGCCCAAGAGAAGGCTCACTGACCTCTACCCAAGGGATGAAGAAGCTGATGATGAAGATGCTGATCGCAGTTCTTCCAGTGGTGCATCTACTCTGTTATCACCTGTCAGAAATTCTGACAATGCCTCCACTTCATGTGAGTACATACTAGTAATTTTGTAAAATGGTTATCAACACACAGCCAGTAGTAGCTAATGTTTTGTGGAAGTCTACTTCAGTAACAATGAAAAACCAAAATGCTCTTGTACTTCTCTCTATCTTAGCTGACAAGGATAGTCGGCAAATACAAGCAAGACATTACAAAACATTACAAGAAATGTGTAAGAAGGCAAAACCAAACCAAGAAGATGTGTCCCAGCTATTAGACCTCGAGTTTGAAGCCAGAAGATCCTTCATTGACTCAGACACCATGAAAGAGGAGAACAGAGCTTGCCTCATCTTGGATGCATATCCATGCTTTAAAGAATTGCATCATGTAAGTTTTTGGAAGAGTTAATAAATAATCACTTTAATTTCAAATATATTTGGTGTGGTAGTAAAGTTATTTTAATTTTATTTGTCTACTTATTTTTTTAAACCTATTGTAGGCGTTGGGTGAGCTTCGCAGAATTTTGGATCCCCACAACAACAAGTTCATCAGTCAAGTAAAACTGAGATGGGAAGAATTCTGCTCCAGGGTAGAGTTCTACGGTGTGTCAAAGAAGGCAATGAATCCACCAATGACCATGGACAAAAGTAAGTTTTACCATTTGAATACAAAGTTCTCATCCTTTAAAATTTATGTTTATGAAGGTTTGTTTCTGCTTTGTCCAGCTGAAGCCCACCTTGCACTGATGAAGGCTCTTCCTCTTTCCCACACCTGCCCATCCACCAAAAAAGATGGGGAATGCTTCTGAAGCATTTCTACATGTCCTGAAGGTAAGTTTTATAAAATTTGCTTATAAAGATCTACAGAAAATTTGGCAAACAAAATATTTCGGTCAAACATGACTCAAAAATGCTTTTTCAGTTTCAGCCGAAAGACTTAAATCTATAATTTATTGTTTTCATTAATCTATAACGTATTTAATGTACACGAGTGTGGTCACATAAGGAGTCACTTGATAAACCATAAGTCAAAACTACTATAAAATGTGTGTAACCAACAAAGAACAGGATAATGACATCTCCAACGTTATGACCAAATCCCAGCAAAAAAACATACAATTAACATAAGATGTTGACTGTCATGTCTTTTGTGTCTTGCAGCCTACAGAAGATCCAGATGCTGTCCTCCAGAAACGAAGCTTGTCATGTCCAGTAGTGATGTTCGATGGCTGCAAGTGTGTCATTGCTGTTGGTAATTTACCAGTTACAACATTTGACAAAGAAAAAATTGGTGAGGCTATGATATATGTGATGGCATACTTTTATGCACTCCATCTGACTTACCCCAAATGCGTGGCAACCCTGCTGTCTGTCATTCAGACAGAAGTTCTCCATGATGCCATTCATGAGCATGACACTACATCATCTTACAGAAAAGCCCTGGCAGAATGGCATGCATTTATTGGAAAGTAGTGTGTAAATTTCAGATAAGATTAGAGAGGGCACTTCTGTTTTGTTTTTGTTTGTTTTTTTTTTCTTCCAATCTGGGTCTTATTTCTAAAATGGAAAATGTTCATTTACTCACCCAGACAAGTTTTGTGGTATTTGGTGTCATTCGGAAGAAATTAGAATCTTTGTGGTCTTCCTATGTCACTCGTCAATTTTAATGGGGCAATGGCGAAACCTCTAAGGCTGTTGAAATGTTGAAACCACTTAAACTCATAATGTTGGACCTGTACTGTTCAATTGTATCTTTATTATCTGCAGGTTATTGTTAAAGTGGACAAATAAAGATGGACACTTTTACTCTGTTTCAGTTTTGTTTTGTCCTTAATCAGCAATATAATCTTAAAGTAGTGTTTAGCTAAATTTAAAAAGAAGAAATATCTTTAAAATGATTTAATGTACTAGTTTTTAGATTATTTGCCTTGATTTGTTTGTTAGAATAAGTGTTTTATGCCTATTTTCAGATTTAATTTCTTCAACATTTTACTTAGAACAAGTGGTTAAAGCTTATTTTAGGTTTCAAGCCATGATTGGTTGCCTGGAATAAGTGTAAAAGACTTATTTTTAGCTTTATTATCTTTATTTGTGGCCTACAATCAGTGGTTAAAGCTTATTTTAAGTTTCAATTGTTCTAATTTGTTGCCTGGAATGAGTGTAAAATACTTATTTTTAGCTTTATTTAAATCTAGATATTGTTCTTATTTCAAGAAATCTTATTAAGAAAAAAACACTTACCCCATGGGCAGATAATTTCACTTGTTTTAAGCAAATCTTCACCAAAAATAAGTGTATTTTTCTAGTATTAAGGAGGTGGGTTTTTGCAGTGCTGAGGATCACAGAAATAGGTGCAGAGTTTATCATCCACACAAGATCAGCTGATCTGTCTGAGAACCTGGAGGATAGAGTTTTACCGAGTCCTGCAAAGGTTTCACTTTTAGAGCTGCAGGTTCTACAGCTGTGATCACTGTGCAGTGCATGCTGGTCAACTGTATCTGTGGTCACAGGAATGTAGTCAGTGATGGCCTGAAAGATGAAACTGGCTGCACACTGGAAAAAATGGCCCTCCAAAAACAAGAAAAAAAAAACTTAATACAAGTTATTTTTTGCTTGAAATAAGTGAAAAAATCTGCCAATGGAACAAGTGAAAATTCTCTTGACAAGATTTCTTGAAATAAGCCAGTGAATCAAGCCTTACGAGATCTTGAAATTAGCTGGAAAAACTCATTCTTAGCTATATTTTACTAGTGTTGTGAAGTTTTTGTGTCTCATAATAAGTTTGTGGTGCTCAAAAGTAGTATTTTCGCCTCAAAAAAAAAGCATTTTTTCTATAAACCTCCCAACATCATCCTCATTGTTTTCAGTGTATATAACTTGTTTTCAGTTCTAAAAACGTGACACCCATCTAGTCCAACACCTTACTTGAAATAAGATTAGAAATTGGCATTTCGAGACAAAATGTACTAAAGTTAGCATTCTTTTACTAGTATTAGGCAATCTTTTTTGTAATAATTCTCTATTTCTAGTGCATTTACCCCATATTCAAGACTTTTACCTACTGCTTATAAGACAAAAAAAAAATGAGAACTATAGACTTCAAAAGCAACAACTTTATTGATAAAACCCCATAAACAGAGGGGACTACATAAAAGAAAGCCATTTTGCAGTGACTTTTTCCCCTGCCCAAGCTAACACTAAACACACCTGTAACATATGTGCATTGCACAGGCCAAGTACAGACAAACACTGCTAGGCTAAAACTCCTCAACCTGTAACGTTTATTATTACAAAGTGCTTTTAACATGAACATTTGACCACATTCTTCAAACAATACCATAACATTATCATTAAGGATGCACAGTATTTGATTTTTCAGCTATATCTAATATTTTACAGTTGTACTAGCCAATACACAAAGCAATTCTTACTTTTATACCAAACTAGTCAGTCTCAGCTTAGTCAATTTACTCTTTCACAGTAGAGCCTATTTTCTGAATAGTCCTCTGTCTAAACTCAACATTAAAAAAAAAAAATTAAAAAAAATAAATCTTAAAATTAACTAAAAGCGAGGCTGTCTCTGCACTGCACAAACCAAACACAAAATGCCGGCATGTTAGCCAATATTATTGTGCACCCTTAATTATAACACTGGGCTAACCTGGCCAAATTACAAACGAAAATCAATCACAACCAACATGGACTGTAGTAGCCGTGGAAGGAGAGAGGAAGTGCTTTCCTATAGTCCATCTGACCATATTGGCTTTACTGGCCAATAAAAGCAGTCCACTCAGCCATGCTCTTCTTGTAAGATGATGTGAGATCTCTCTCATGGATTTTGTCCAAGAGAACCTCCGTCTGTATGACGGAAAGCAGAGTGGCTACACACTTTGGGTATGTAAGGTGAAGGGTGTAATAGTAGGCCATAAGGTATAAAGCACCCTCGGTAACCAAGTCTTTTGGAAACGTGGTTATTGGCACATCTCCTACCGCTAGGATGCAGTTGGATGGACTCACAATCAGGACTGGGCAGGAGAGAGGACGTTTCATCAGATAGGTATTAGGGTCTTCTTGGTCCTTTAACACATAACACGGACATACTTTTGTAAGGATGATGCACTTTTGTTTCAAACACATAACTAAAGCTAAATTACAACAAAAGTTGAGGTTCTGAGAAAACACATCTGAAATTGCTACTTTTAATTATTCTCGATGGAATTACTGTTCACATCTGTCTCGCCTTCCTGAAAAACAGAAAACCAAGGCTACATTTAATTAGGTATCATTGAGGTGATAAAAATGTGCTACCACGTAATGCATCCATGTTTGTATTTACTGGTCACAGAGATCTAACCTGTGAGAACCCTCATTCCAAAAATGTGTTTTAGGTGCCTTTTGAAGGCTTAGAACATATAATATGTGAATATAAAATACTTTGGCACTCATCAGAAGAAGCATTTTTTTAATACTGTTGTCCCAAAAAGAACAAAAACAAAAAACAACTGCTACATTTTACACAACTCACCTCAAGGACATGCACCAGAGCCTCACTCGCATCCCGTGCCCTCTTTGGAGGAGCAGAGGTGGATGGGAACAGTGATGGCAGCACATGTAGGATCTCAAGAGCCTGTTCAGCTATACAGAAGAAAGAATCATCATCTCATTACCACACTTAAACAAAATCCTCAAGATCAAAAAAAACAAAACAACAACAACAAATTTTTGGCCAGTGACAACCATCGTGGATTGAAAAGGTGAACAACAAGACACTAGCACATGAAAGTTAAAGCTGTAATCCATAGTTTAAGCTTGTCACAGTAACCTAAAAAAAGCTAAATGGTGTAGATAATTGTTGTATACTGTGTTTACAGTAGGCTAATATGACTTATGCTTGAATGCTAACTACACCTACATTGACTTACATTTCATTAATGTCAGTCTGTAAAACTTAATGCTGAGGAGGGGAGGGGGAACAAAAAGGGATTTATCTTACATCGTATGTTGTGTAGTGAGCCTACACAACAACCTTTTCCTAAACCGGCCTGTTGGTTTGTATTTTTAGCCTTTTGTAGCGTTGAGTCTGTTTTCCCTGCGCATAACTAGTAAAGGTGCGGCTTTCAGCTCCTTCAAGAAGGAGAGGGGGGGTGGGGGATTAGGCCTTTAAAATTTCAAATTCTCCTCCTCCTGTCCTCAGTAAGATTACTTTAAGCATGTTAAAGCAGTAGTCCGTAAAGATCCAAACTATACTCTGATGACCAATAACACCAAAACATCATTGCTTACCTTTATCCATTCCCATTGGGGGCTTCAGCGTCTTTTTCCATACACCAAAAAACTGCACCTTCTGGCAGAAATCTTGCCATCTTCCCTTCAGTTCATTGATGAAGTTGGCATTTTCTTTATCCAAAATGCGATGAAGCTCCTCCATCACCTATAAAATATTCAGCATACCAATACAAACATGTCAATGCATCACTGAGGAGCAAGAAGTTGGTATGATAAACATTGTTTGGCTTGAATCACATGGATTCAACAATGACTTACATGTCCAATGTCCTTGAAGCAAGGATATGCTTCTAGAACCTTTTTGTGTCTGTCCTCTTCGCGAATAGTATTTGAATCAATGAATGCTCTTCTGGCTGAAAATTCCAAATCCAGGAGCTGAGAGACATCCTGCTGGTTTGGGTTTTTTCTTTTAAACAAAGTTTGTAGGGTCTTGTAGTGTTTGGCCAAGGTTGCTGGACAGTGGGTGTCTGGACTGTTGATATCTGCAGGCTTGTTTGCTGCAAGACACAAAATTACATAAACAATGTCTCTCACTTTAAAAAAAAAATCTGTCATTAATTATGTCATTAAAATGACAAGTGTCTATAGACTATACTTTAATGGAGTTAAATCTTAAAAAAAAAAAAAATACAGCTCTGAACTTAACTATTAAATACTTATTCATTTTTCAAAATATTTACCATGTAAATGCCAATTTACATATGGTCATGCAATCATATACAATTATATGTAGGCACACAAGTGCACCCCTATAAAGAAGTGCCCACACACACACACACACAGCCATGAGGCAGTTGGATGGACTCACTATTAGGACTTGGCAGGGTAGAGGGTTCTTCTTCAAGTAGGTTTTGTGCTTTCCTTTTTCCTTAAAGACATAGCAAAGAGATATTTTGTGTCAGGGTAATACACTTTAAAAATTAGTTTGGAACCTAAATTAAAAAACTGTTAAAAAGAGAAAAAAAAAAGCCTCTTGTGAGGCACATTGTTTTTTAAAAACATTACTTTACATGATATACTGAGTGGTTAGAGACAGTGATGTTGCACAGACTTATACTATAAACACACCACAGTACCCAGCTCTTTAAATTTATAATATACTGGCTTTTATTAATACCAATACTTTATTAACATTAATTTCCACAGAAATGTTAACAAACTGATGATAAAACAGGAAAAATGTGATGTAGTTATCATTTTCTGATGCCCATTTTAAAGCCTTTTACTTCTGTCATGTCAGGACTGCCATCTTGACTCAACATGCAGGTATATTTGTTTTATTTTTTTATGATGACCACACAGTTTGTAAATGTAAAGTTGAAACTCACCTTCTAACTCACTTGTTTTACTGGCCGACTCTGGGCTGCTCCTCCCTTCTGTGGACAGATCCAGAATGATTGTTGAGTCACTTGAATCCATTTCTTCTACGTCACTTGGCTGATCAAGACGTCGCCTCTTGGCAGAGCTGCGAAGATTAGTCAGTTAATCAATTAGTTATCAACTATAAACTCAATCAATTCATATCTTTATTGTACAGCCATTTTCAAATATACAAAGTGTAACACAAAGTGCTTCTTCCTTTCATGCTAAAACAGGTGAGGAAACTAAAGGCAGGTCACCAAATACTTGATTGATCACATTGGATCACTTCTTTCTTTCCTTAATAAAATGCCCAAACATGATTTTAGCTTTTTTGTTTGTCCTCTATCGTTGAAATTAAAATTGTCAGGTTGTGGACAAAAGAAGACTTTTGGGGAAAAACTTTCACAACTTTCAAACATCGTACTGACTAAACAACTTATCAATTAATGAGGAAAATGAATAACAGAATTATCATAGTTAAAATTAAAATTAATTAGTTGCAGCCTTACCTCTTTGAATGTCTCCCATCTGGAGTGGCTTTTTGTGGGGATCTCACATTTTGCAGTCTTTTGTTTAGCTGTGTGTACACAGTAACCTGTATAGGACATTTAATACATTTTTCCAACCACTACTAAAATGTCCAACATGAAACACTTTGGTATTGAAGTGGATGCATTTCACTTACCCATGTATTCTTGATGCCTTGGTCCAGTAGCATAGGGTAGTACTGCACTATTCTCTTTGCCATTGCTGTAATTTCTGGTTTTGATGGGTATCTATGCGATTCTCCATCCCCTTTTGCCCTCAGGATTGCAATCATACTAGTCATGGTGTTTCGGATGAGCCGACATCTGAGCTCCTTTGACATTTTGCTGCTGCGCTCTTCACCTTTCTTTGACAACTCAAAGTATTGTTGGCGGACTTGCTCAAGCTCAGTGTCAGTGTGCAATACATATTCTGGATAGAATAACTTCACAACCTTTTCAGGGCTTGTGCATTTTGCAGCAGTTGCATTTACAGTAGTGGATGTCTGTTGCTTGGGTGACTCATTAATGGAGGAGCTGGTTGAAGATTTTGAGTCATCTTGGCCAGATTCCTATAAAATAAATAATAATGAATAAAAGCAAAACGCAATTTTTGTGTGTGTGTGTGTGTGTGTGTGTGTGTGTGTGTGTGTGTGTGTGTGTGTGTGTGTGTGGAGAGGGGGGAATAGTGAAGAGCCATTCAACTCTGCCCGCGGTTAAACTAGTTGTAATCGGACAAAAACACGACGATGCCAATTTTAAGTGGTGGTGAGTGACTGAGAAACTGACCTCCAGTACATCCTGACAAGCACGTCAGACAGCTTTTCTCCGTAAAAAGTTCTCTGGGCCTGGGAAAAGATCCTGCAAGTCTTCACGAGACAGGGTGCCCATCATTCCCTCGCTGATGTTTGCAGCTATGAACACATTGGAAGAAAAACATAGCAAGATGAAATTATGCCCTACAAAGGAAACTGCATGAGAGATGAGACTATGAAAGTTGACACTTCATTAAAATTGTGTTGCTATTGCTAACTAGTTTAGTATAGAAATGTGGATACCTCATTGTCTGCTACTGTTTTTTGTATAGAGCTAATGATCAACATGCTAAAAAGACTGTACTTAAGTAAAAGTAGTGTTACTTCAAAATAAAATGAAGTAGAAGAAAAAAGTATTCTCCTCAAAAAAAATTACTTAATTAAATTAAAAAAAAATATATCTGCTGGGCTAACTGCTGTGGAAAAATTCTGTTTACAGACAAATTGTCACACTACTTTAGTAGCATTGTTGACCTCATTTTTTATATATTGGACACTGAATTTTTATCCAGCTTTAGGTATTATTAAAGGAACTGAGCTTTTTGGAATGTAGTGGAGTACAGTTACTTCTTTACAAATCTACTCAAGTAAAAGTGTAAACTATAGTGCAGTAAAACTACTCTTAAGTACTTTTTTTCCCCAAAAGTTAATCAATTAAATGTAAATTGGTAAATGTTACTGAGAATTATCCACCTCTAAGGATGAATAAATACACTTGCATAAGTAAAACAAATAACTACAAATGTTCCTAAAATGAGGAAATGATCACATGAAATGGAAGGTAAAAAAAATTACTTAAACATCATCAACGACATTATTTATAAAATAATGTAATTTGCACACTTCCGTGTTCATACACCTATGTAAAACATAAGTCCATTTAATCTGTTTAAAAATAAATTTGCATACATTACCCTTTAAAACCGACACTGTGACCTCATCCAGTCCTTCCATGCTGTTAGCCTACTTAGCACACTAGTTAGCTTTTTTGGCGTTAGCTTGCCTCGTCCAGTCACTGTTCGGCTGCAACGTTACACAATATAAACACACCAAAACATTTAGAACTTTCGAAAGGAGTGTAATATGTACAAAAAATGAGCACTGTATAATACATTTTAACTTACTTCCAATGAAACGCGAATGCAAAGAACTCTGGGACAGTAGTGGCAGGCACGTGTCTACATGAACTTAAGATGTCCACCAGATCATTCACGACAGCCAGAAACGAAGTTCGTCTTCAATTTGCCTGACATTTCTTTGGCCCAAAAATCCTAAAAGGATGATTGATTGGTTTTTAAACCAAACAACTGTCTTTGTGCATTGCAAAATAACGTTAATTATTATAGGTTAATAAAAAAATTTTTTACTTTATCCCCCACATTTACGACAATTTAGCAGGCGCGTTTAACCATGGTAACGAGTTATTTTACGGCACAACTGCAGCCCGCGCTACCGAATGAAACATACTAGCTTCCAACATGACTTGGCGTTGCTTTATATGCTACGTGTTTGTAGCATTGAGTCTGAGACAACTTTTGAGTCACATTAATACCATGCACAGCCGCAGCCCTGACTTTCGCGTGGTGTGTGGAATTGATGGCTGTCCGAGTGAGTACAGAGTATATAACTCTTTCTACTATCACGTAAAGCGGAAACACGCGCGTCACCTTCTCGGAGTGGAAGCGGATGAGGAGGATGGATCAACCCGCCACGGTTTACCTGGAGCAGGTGAAAGGACGGCCCCAATCAACCAAACTAACGCCAGTTCTTCAGTAACTGACGAGGGCTCAAGCATCCCCGCACTAACGGTAAGTTATTTTAACAAAAGCCAGAGAAACGAGCTGCAGAAGCTGTAACATAATGTTAGCATTTACTTTGGCTGATCCAAGTACGTCCATTAAATGTGTTGTTTTTGACAGACTCATGTTGTACTTTTATTTTAACAGTGATGAGTGTCGAACTAGTTGTTTCGCTAAATTAAGTAACTCACCTGAAACGTAAATGAGAGCTGTGGCAGAAACGCAAAGCTGCAGTCTTGTCAGACTGTTTTTTTTTTTTCAGTCATCCGTTCGTTCGCTCCGGTGAATGCATCCAAACTTTGCAGAAAGTCCTATTAGTTTAAAAAAAGTTGATATATTGTTGAAATACGTGTTGAAATCAGCTGGTAAAAGCCAGTCAGCTAACTGAATAGGTCGCTATCATGTTTACATATGTGTTCAAGGTCAATTTAAGCCATGTCCACACGTACACGGGTATTTTTGAAAACGGAGATTTTCCGTTTTCGTTTTAAAAAATAATCCCGTCCACACGTAAAGGCAGAAATGAAGGAAACCACTGCTAGGAACATGCCAAAGCAACAGGTGGCGATATATTCCTAACCGTGCAGCAATGTTGGCCAATCAGAAGTCTAGAAGCCTCGGTGGGAAAAAGTAAACAAAGCTGGGGCATAGAAGCAGAAGCAAGTGGTATGTGTGGAGGGACAGTAACTGTGTGTGTATATGTAAGCATTTAAACAGTGCAGAGAGTAGAAGTAACAGTATTGTAGAAATTCATTTCACCGAAATAATAACGTGGCGCACAGTGTGACGTCAAAAAATGAGCACACCTTTGACACTGCGTTTTCTCCATTTTTATGTCCACACGTAAATGCAAAAACGGAGTTTTAGAAAATATCCACCCTGGCCGGAGTTTTTAAAAATCTCCGTTTTCAGTGACCAAAGACGCCGTTTACGTGTGGACGAAAGGTGCAAACGCATAGAAAAATCTGCGTTTTCAAAAATACCCGGGTACGTGTGGACGTAGCCTAAGAGAATGACTATTAGGCAAAGCAAACCAAAATTACATGATTTGTTCAGAGTTACTGTCAAAAAAAAATTTAAACACACAAAAAAATACTCATCTTCACATTAATAAGAGCATTAAAGTCAATATTACTTTTATTGTCAGTATTGGTCATTTTTTTTAAAGGTGAAATTACTAAATATAACATATTTCAAATTGTCAGTAACTTGTCCAACAGTAAATAACTGACATAACTAATTAATAAAGTACAATAAAGTAAAGTAAAGTACTTTCATACAAACCAATCAGTAAGTTATTTTGTATATTTTTTAAATGAGTAATCAGTTATAAATAACTATTTGCATTTCTGAAGTAACAGTAAGACTACTGACAACATTAACTGTTACTTTTTTTTCTAAAACTATCTTTTGTTTTTCTTTTCTTTACCTTTTTTTCTTAGTAACTCAGGAGGTTATGTTTTTGGTGTCATTTGTCTGACTTAGCAAAATAACTCAGTTATGGACAGATTTTAAATTTTCAGGAAATGTCACAAATGGGCCAATAAACAAGTAATTCAATTTTGGGGGTGATCAGGCATGATCAAGGAATTTAAACTATACTGTACTGAACTCTCCATGTGCTTTGCTAGTCTTATTAATCTATTATCAAGTACTGCTTTGTTTGTCATTTTAGTTGTCATTTTAAAAGCTCAAATTAAAGACATCAGTCAGTAAAAATACATCTACCTTGTACCTTATGGGCATGAATCTAGCTAACTAATGAATGCAATATTGTTTGGTGATTGCTACCTATCAATGCAATTATTTATTTCTGTTTTAATAGATATGTTTTTGTTATTCTGTTTCAGAGTGGATTTCAAGAAGATGGAGAGGGTCACCTGAATCTTGACATTTATAAACATGCAACTGCATTTCTTCTTCAAGCCAAGGAAACCCATCGACTGACACAGGTAATTTATGCCATTAATTTTCCATTGAATTGTATTTCATTGTTAGAGAACCTAAAAGCAATATGCTTAACTTATGCTTAACAGTGCTCAAGCTATAACTTGGGCACTGTTCAGACCTGGCATCTTGAATGATCTGATCATAAATGGACAGCTATAGGTATGTGAGTGAAACACCTGACATTCGAATGTGTCTCCATGTAATTCATGGGTGACCACTCAGATCTCACTCCCCCACTATATATGGAAATAGACATGTATGTTGCATCCAAAATCTGCCTATCACAATATTTCCTTAGCATGAGCTAAGAATAGAGACAACATAATACACACAACACAAATTTTCAATTTGCATTTCCACCTATGATCCGATTCCTCAAAATGCATTATAATTAAGTGAAAACAAGGTTTTAACGTTGCATAAGACAATATTATTCTTTACAAAAAAAATTGGGTGGTGGGGGTAACTTATTTTGCTCATTGCATCTCACTAACTTTATGTAACTGAAGGTTTCATTTTTCAAAAATTGTGTCTCTGTGAGTTTGCATGTTGACTGTGTTCTCATATGAATTTTGTAATTAAGGATTTTCCTTTGTTTTTTCCTCTTCCACAGAGAGCTGTTAACCACATCGTGAGTGGAATCCAGCAATATCAGGCCGTATTATTGGAGCACCTAAAACAACAAATGAGTGACATGATTGAGAGACATTCTGGGGACCTGGATCAACTAAAGAGTGATGCAGTGGGGGTATTTGACCAGTTTGTTGACCCTTTCACTCAAATTGCTTCCACCCATTTGCAGGACAAGACCATCAAAGAACTGTTAAAACCAGTTGAACCAGAGATTATTGTCACAAAACAAACAGTCTGTTATTCGAAGCGTGGAGACTCCAGAGTTCTTGCCATTAAAGACCATTGTTTTCATTACATACCGTTGGTGAAAAGTTTGGAGCAGCTGCTATCACATCCAAGAATGCTTGCAATGATTGATGAGAGGCCAAAGCCATGCAAGGATGGCTTTCTTCATGATTTCATTGATGGAGACATTTTTAAGTGGCACCCACTGTTTATTAAAGTCCCTACAGCATTACAGTTGATTTTATATACAGATGAAATTGAACTATGCAATCCTCTTGGATCTCGGGCAAACAAGAACAAGCTGTTATTGATTTATTACACCTTAGGTAACATCAGCCCTAAGTACAGATCAAGACTTCCTGCTATTCGTCTGCTTGCCATGGTAAAATCAAAAGATCTTTCCCGTTGTGGTATAGATGAGATATTTGAGAGGATTAACCGTGACTTAATTGAGCTGTGTGATGGTGTCCAAGTTGTCACTGCAAGTGGTGAGAGGACAATTCATGGGGCACTCATATCTGTGTGTGGAGACACTCTAGCTCAGCATGAAGTGGCTGGATTTAAGGAAGGAGTGGGTTTTGCCTACAGTAAATGCAGGCACTGCGAATGCCACTTTGAAGACATGCAGGAAAAATTTAATGAAGATTTTTTTGTTAAAAGGACCATGGCCAGTCATAACAGGCAATGTAATGACATTGAGAAGGCAAGTACGGACTTTCTGAAAGACAAACTAAAAATAACGTATGGTATAAACAGGAGAAGCAAGTTAACAGAATCTCCTCACGTTGATATAATCAATCAAACCCCACAAGACATCATGCATGTTATTCTTGAAGGCGTTGCCCCATATGAAATCAAATGTGTTTTAAAGAATCTTGTGCTTTCAGGGCAAATGAACTTAGATTCATTCAATAGTGCAATTTTGTGTTTCCCTTATTCTCCTGTTGATGTGAGGGATAAGCCTTGCCCCATATCTGTCAGTACGCTGTCATCAAATGACAATAAATTGCTGTCTCAACTCTCTCCAGATTGAAGCTTTTAATAGAGCAGCATTTAAAACATTTCAAACAACTGTTTCCAGATGAAAATATTATACCTAAACAGCATTATTTACTGCATCTTCCTTCTCAGATTAAGGCTCTTGGTCCTACAGTGAGGCATATGTGTATGCGTTTTGAGTCAAAACATTGTTTCTTCAAGCAGTGGGCTCTGAAAAGTAGTTTTAAGAATATTTGTAAATCTCTTGTGAAGCACAACCAACTTTATGAATGTAGTCAGAACGTGCATGAGAAACATCCCATTTTTTCAAGTGAAGTCGACATGGGTCCAGCCAAAGAGGTGAAAAATGTTCATTATGTAGAAGGCAAGATTAAAGACTTCATTGAGCAAGTTGAACATGTAGTTTCTGTACAGTGGATTATGCTACATGGAAATATACATTCATGTGAAAAATCTTTGGTTATTTCTGATGTCATAAATGATGCTCCAGAGTTTGCACTTGTTAAAAACATCTATATTGTAAATGCATCTGTGTATTGTTTTGAATGCCAGCCTCTCTCTACAGTTGGGTGGAATGATCAATATTTAGCTTATGAGGTAGAAGTTCCCTGTCTAGCTCAGGCAAATATTTTTGTGGATGCTGGAAATCTTGTTGATTATACAGCATACCACTATGTAAACTTTAATAACAGCAAGTACATTCCAGTGAAGTATGATCTAACTGACATCATCAAACATTATTCTTGAGTCTTTTGTGAATATGTGGGCTGAAATAAGGTTTTTAAAGACTGGCAAAAAAATTGTTCTATTTACTTTTTATTTTACTTTTGGCGCAATCTGTTCAGTGAGGGAAACAATTTCAGTGTTTTGCCTCTTTTTCAATGTCACATTGATATGGTTTGACTGGTATGTAAGAAAAATAAATACACTGTGCTTAAGATACTAAGACTCATAATAATGCAATGTTGGGCATGATATTAACCTGCAGTTCTCAATAAAGTAGATTTGATGTCCTGATTCAAGTTAGGTCTATTTCTTGAAACAAGATGATACATCTTTTACAAATAACACAGCAGCTTAAAACGTTTATGAAATGCCAAAAAAGCTTGTTTCGTGTGAGATATGACTCAAAACAATATGTTTTCAAGAGTTTTTCACTTAACAAGATATCCAAGATGCACTGTCTAAAAACAAGTTCCTATATCTCACTGAAATGTTACTCTTTAGCTGATTATGGCTTATTTTAAGTGTGATTAGATATTTTGACTTGAAATAAGACAAATATACTTGGTAAGATTTTGAGTTTTTGCAGTGCAGTATGTGGATTGCACTGAAACCACAACCTCACAGCATGATGGGATGATGACAGAGCCGGCCTGATGTCATCAGATGCTGCATTTAAAAATTCTGATTATCAGCTGATTAAATGCTGTGAACAGTTATTCTCTTGGAAGAAGTATTGTTGTTTCTCAAGGAAATAAAAAAGAGCTCATAAACTGTGCACATCATTGTTAAATATACTGGTAGTGTAGTAACATTGGACTTCTGATTTATTACTGATTTAGTAACACAAGCATTCTCCACTGCAACCACTGAACATCCAAGGTATGGACATTGAGGCTGTGGACAGCTACAGGTACCTTGGTGTTCATCTGAACAACAGACTGGACTGGACTCATAACTCAGACGCCCTCTACAGGAAAGGGCAGAGCAGGTTGTACCTGCTGCGGAGACTCAGGTCGTTTGGAGTGGAGGGCCCACTCCTGAAGACCTTCTATGACTCTGTGGTGGCTTCTGCTATCTTTTATGGTGTGGTCTGCTGGGGCGGCAGCATCTCTGCTGGGGACAGGAAGAGACTGAACAGGGTGATCCGAAGGGCCAGCTCTGTTCTAGGATGCCCTCTGGACCCAGTGGAGGTGGTGAGTGACAGGAGAACGGCGGCTAAGCTGTCATCCCTGTTGGACAACATCTCCCACCCCATGCAGCAGACTGTGACAGCACTGAGCAGCTCCTTCAGTGGGAGACTGCGGCACCCACGGTGTGGGACGGAGAGATTTCGCAGGTCTTTCCTCCCCACTGCTGTCAGACTCCATAATAAAGACTTTAACTGATCAAGCACACACATCCACACATATGCAATAATACTAAGTGCAATAATCCTTTCTGTCATCGTTGTATTTTTACTCAGTTGTATATAGTATTTGTATTTGTATTCTATTTTTATCTTATTGTATATTTATTTTATTTTATTCTACTGTATATAGTATTTTATTTTATTCTATTCTGTACAGCTGTGTACTGTATTTATTCTTATTGTATTCTAATTTTTGCCTCATAACTTTTGCACTGTCCACTTCCTGCTGTGACAAAACAAATTTCCCACGTGTGGGACTAATAAAGGTTATCTTATCTTATCTTATCTTATATTTAACATTTTATTACATCATCATAAACAGCTGCAGATTAACAGTGATGGGAATAACAGCGTTTTTCAGTAACGAATAATCTAACTAATTTCTATTTCTATCGTTACAACGCCGTTACAGTTACTAAGAAGAAATGCGGTCACGTTACTATTTTTCAGCAAACAGACGGTTGAAGCTGTGTTCAGCTTACCGCACCTTATATCAGTTGCGCGGAAGTAGCTGTAAGTAATGTGAACGCTACAGCTTTAAGCAGCTGTGCGCGCTCTTGCAGGCGGTAATCGCTTTCTGCCCGACGATCACTTTTTGGCACAACACCTGGAGCTAAGGGGGCAAAACAATCGCATGAGTGCTGCTGTTTGACTGAGGAAGAATAAAGGAGTCGTGGTAAGCCAATCACACGACCACTTTAAGACAAAGCAACAAGGTGATATATACCAGTTTATAAATTGTGTTGATAGGCCACGTAAAACCAGAGTCATGATAAACAATATATGTGCATGTTTTTCCTCAATAGTTTCCTCACGTTTAACGTGTAAGGACAGCGCTAGCAAGCACTCTCTTTTTCTTTTGGTCATAAGAACTCTCTGCTTATGACCAAAAGAAAAAAAAAAACCTACCCTTTCGTCTTGATGGAAAAATGCACCATGCCGACCAATCAAAAATGATTAACATGATTAACACACCCCACTTTGCAGTTATTTATTTGTAACAAATGTTTGGAATCATGTATGATTTTCGTTCCACTTCTCACGTGTGCACCACTTTGTGTTGGTCTTTCACCTGGAAGTCCAATGAAACTGATTCATGTTTGTGGCTGTAATGTGACAAAATGTGGAAAAGTTTAAGGAATACTTTTGCAAGCCACTGTATATACATTAGACCAGTATTTCCCAACCTTTTGGAACCATGGCACATATTTTACTTTATAAAAAAAAAAATCACACAGCACACCACCAACCAAAAAAATATCACAAAAAGCATTTTGATAATTTTTCCCTGCTTACCAGGTATAGCAGAATTGGATGGATTTGTCCCTATTATACCTTTTTTTTTCTTTCTTCTGACTACCACTCATGCTAGGGCCTTCATCTGGGTCAGAATTTCTCCAGGACCCGGGTCAGATTGACGTCTCACTTGCAGCATGACTCTGGCTGTGTCCGAATTCAGGGGAAGGATGCTTCATTGCCATTTGCAATGTTGGGAAGGTTACTTTTAAAATGTATCACTTAGTGATGGGATTTGCTTTAATTAATTTATTATTAACAACAATATAAAATTATGCACAAAAGGAATTACTAATGTAAAAATAAAACATGCAACATTTATATATGTTATATAAATACCAACTAGATGTTTAAATCTTAATATAAATGAGTAACAGTAGGTGGACATTAGGTAATGTCATGGTCCTGGGCCGGTGACCCAGTGTTTTTGGTTATGTACTTTTACTTTTGATAGTTTTGTATTTTCTAGGGTTTAGTGGTGTTCCCTCTGTTTGGTGTCTTCCCTGCTTGTGCATTCCCTTAGTGTAGTAGGTCTCTGTGTTTAGTCCGCGTCTCTGAGTCTGTCATTATGTGTATGTGTTTCCTGTTTTACTTTGAAGGGCTCTGTCAGTGTGTTCTGTTTACGTTTCCCCTGCCTCGTCAGTTGTCATGTCTTACAGGTGTGTTCCCCTCCTGTTTCCCATCCCCTGATTCCTGGCGTGTGTATTTATAGTGTGTGTTACCTTGTCCTCGTTGCTGGTTCGTCTGTGTTGTTTCCCCTCGGTCTCCCTGCGTCTCTCCGTGTGTATTTCTCCGGACCTCCCTGTATTTCCTTTTGTTTAATAAATACTCACCTGCACCTGAGCTGCCGCATTTTGGCAGGTTTCCACACGTCTGCCACACCGGACGTGACAGGTAAGGCTGCACTTTTTGCAGCGATCTCGTATACAAAACTATTCGTATATAAAACAGGTCCGCGGCTCCGAACCGTAGCAAAGGGACCTCTGGCTAATACGTCGGGTTCGTGTCGGCTCGTAGCTGAAAACTAGCTTTACTTTGTTGTCTGGGTCGACTGTGCTAGCGAGAGACAGAGAGAGGCGTTGAAAGGCTGCTGCAACTGAACTTATTGTTTCAGAGGAAAACACGAACGTACAGTCGAGTCTTAATAGCTTACTTACAGCTGGGCTCGTCAGGCTCTCTTCTTGGCTGCAGTGGTTATTATTATATTTACATGCTTCCAGCTCCCGTTTCTGGTCGACGACAACTCGTACCTTTCCACTCCCCTTTTTCTCCCTCCTCGCGCTCACAGACACATAACGTGTATGGCAGTCCATTCTCCCTGCAGCACGGACTACACTGCCCATCAGGCTCCATTCTTTAGGGCGATGCCTGTAGCACTCTGCTATTGCCTTCATATTAAATCATTTTTGTGAATAATTTTTAAAAATATTTCTTCATGTCATTATGCGAGCTGCAAGTAGAGGTGACATGGGCCACGAGACTGAGACACAGGCATTAGAGCTTCTTGATCCATGTTTTGTTTGGGGCATGGAAACCAAAAATAGAGAGGGCATAGCTGAACACATGAAACAGGAAAATACCCCCGTGTAATCCCTTTATTTCAGCAAAGTAATTGTATTCTGAATACCATCTTTTTAAACAGTAACTGTATTGGAATACAGTTACTCATATTTTGTATTTTAAATACGTAACGGTACATATATTCCATTACTCCCCAACACTGCATATTTGGATGCAATGACGTCACGGCGACGCGACGAAGGCTGTCCGAATTCAAAGAGTGCTCAAAATGTGGCGACAAATGCGTCCTACTTTTCCCCAAATTTTAAGGATGGGTCCGATGTATCGTTCATGTCCTACTATATACCAGGATTCATTGCGGGTCACAGAGGAGATTTGTTTCTGATAACGATGGTGGTCGAAGAGGAAAACACTTTCAAATGTAAGTATATGAACATCTGGTTGTACAAAAGTTAAATTGTTATAGCGGTCGTGTTGTTAACCTTTCGGCATCTGCATAGACATGTTTCTTTTATTTAAAATAACCGTACACCAGCTTGTATCGCGGGTCCCGCGGTTTTTCATGTATTGCCGCTTACATACAGCTAATTTTGATTTTTACGAATTGGTGATATGTTGTGGAGACCAAACAGCTTAATTTATTAAAACGAGGAGAAAACGATCACCTCTTCACTGGGGTGAAGAATTGGGCTGTACAAGAATAAATCAGTTTACACATCATATTCATATGAGTGCAGTCCTATTAACCCTCATGCTGTACAGCAGCGGTCCCCAACCTTTGTTGCGCCACAGACCGGTTTATGTCAGACACGGAGCCTTTAAGGTACCACAGATAAATACAACCACATAAAATGATCCGACCAAGACAAAAAACTGGTATTTTGTAAATATAATAATAAATGTGAATGTACTGTGTAATTGTGTAACTTTATTAGCAGCGTCCTCCTGAAAATGCGCCAACATTGAGAGTAACATCCTCCTCTCTGCCGCTTAATGCGCCCTGGTCGCTATGGTAACGCGTAAATATTTCTTTCAAAATAAGACACACAGCTACAACAAGGGAAAGACCCAGGGAAACAGAGTTAATGATAATAACCCCGAAAACCATAAATTTCACAGCGGAGCCTCAACTCTCGTGGCCCGGTACCAAACGACTCACGGACCGCTGCTCTACAGAACCTGTGATGTCCAGACGGCGTCCTCTGGTGTTCTGCTGTGAAAACTTTTGGGTTTAGGGATTAACATAGTTGCCATGGTTTCCTCTCTTTTCTTATTTGTTGTGTGTGATCAGGACAATTCTGGAGAAGATGGGCCTGCAGGGGAAAGTGACCCCCTTGCAGGCCAGAAGACATGAGATAACTTTAAAGAATACAAAGTACGTATGTGTGTTATCAAGAAGATAATTCTTAAGAACACAAGTTATTAAATGTGCAACTACTAAGAGTTGTGGTGTTTTTATTTGCCTGCTATCATTTTTGGTTTCCTCTGCCTTTAGCATTGCAAGTATCCAGGCTCAGGAGAGGGGGTCAGTGGGAAGCCCACTGCTGCTACTTGGCCCTGGTTTGCCATCATGGATGAGGTGATAGGACAGATGCCTCCCATTAAGCCTCCTGTCCTAATGTCCTCTCTCCCTGAGGAAACTCCAGGGCCAAGCACAGCAGTGGGTGACCAAAACGACAGCGAGGACGAAGCGGCTCAGCCACCTACGACAAGGAGGAAGAGGAAAAGAGATGATGAGCTGCTAGACCTCATCAGAGAGGACATGAGGCAGCAAAGAGAGGCTGAGGAGAGGAGAGCAGGGAGAGGATGGACAAACTGTTCACTTCTAGAAAGATTAGTTCCCAAATGAGTTATGTACTGAGAAATTTATTTATTTGAATATATTTGTTACATTGTTATGTGTGTTGCATTAGTTTAAAGGTTTTATGTTATTGATACATTGATTCAAACAAACAGTAATTGTCACTGAACTCAATTTGATTTACAGGCATTTTTAACATGTATGAACATAACGCTAACTTGGAACAATATTACATGGATATTTATTTGATAGCAATAAAGTAAATAACAATAACAATTAAACAAGAGTATTTCAAATACACAGTATGTAAAGATGGAAAAACAATATTTACAGTTGTTCACACAGGATTAACCTGAGTGACCTGTTCCTGGATGGTTTCTTTTACAACTGTAATAGATTACAGGAAGTCTCTGGCAGTGTTGCTGAATCTGCCCGAGCAAGATCAGACGTGGATGGGGTGCTGCAACTGAGACCTGCGGTTTGTCTTTTCTGCTCAGCGAGTGGAGAATCACACAGGGTGGTGAGCTCTGTGTGATTGGTGGTGGGCAGAAACACAGCTGATTCCCCATCACACTGTGTTGTGGAATTGGATTACGTACGTGCTATATAGTTACTTGTGCATTTCTTCTTCGATGGAACCAGCAAGGAAGAGATGTTTTTTTTTTTTGTTTTGTTTTGTCTCTCCTAATAAAGTATGCACACAGTAATAAATATCACAAATGATAAACACCATAATATAAATAAACAACACTACACATCCTATAATCTGATTTCTGTCTTTTAGTTTATTAAAAAGTGAAGCACCAAACACTAGTTTGTGTCATTATCCAGATGTACATAAGCATGATTACACAGGTACTAGGAGCGGGTTTTGATTATCGATTAAAATCGATTCTAGCTTGGATAACGTGATATCGATTCATTAAAATCCTGAATCGATTTTTAATATAAATATTACTACATTTCAACCACCACCAAACAGCTAAAACAGTAAATGAGAGGAGGTACACCGATTCTGCACAAAGACATAAACACAAAGCGCGAACCCGCTGACGCATCAGAATAAGTGAGATGTCGCCTTTCTCACCAGACAGCACGGACACGGTCGGGGCTGAAAGCCGACAGCTCACTGATTCTGATGCGTCGGCGGGTCAGTGCTTCGTGTTTACGCCTTTTTTGCGCTGATTCTGAAGCTGCAGGTTTTATTTCTCTTCAAACAACATTGACCGAACCAGCAGAAAAAGAAGATCCAAACTACGCTTCACATAAACATCGTCATGAATTTCCTCTGACTTTTGCTGTTTTGCTTTCACCAGGATAAAATCACACTTCATGCACAGCTTTCTCTCTCTCACACTCTCTCTCTCTCTCTCACACACACACACACACACACACACAGTATACTTCAAGAACAGTTTCCCGTCTAAAAATCTGTTTTCTGCATTATTCGCTTGTTTGTTATGCATAAGACCTCCGTTGTTTGTCAGCCGCTGTTCTTTCCCATTTAAATACTTCCGAAAAGAAAACCTAATTTCTGCCGTTCAATAGGCTACTAAAATAATTTAAACTTTTTAACATTATGCAAAATTGCAAAACGCTAAGGTGTGTCTCTAATAAAACCTCTATTTGCTCTGCTTCAATTCAGCAGCATCAGGTAATGTTCATTTGTTGATTAATGGTTTTCTTTCAGTTTTGATCTACTGCTGAATATTTTTATAAAATCGTTTTTCTGTTTTAGCCTCAGCTATGTTGACACAAAGGCATCTGCTGTGATGCTTACACATTAGATAAAGTCTCGAAAGTGTCAGCTTTCTTTTTATAGTTATACAAATATGCAAATGTACAGATCTATGATCTGAATTATACTATTGACTGACTGTCTGAGGCTAACAGTTACACAGTCATACCAAAACGCTGTCCTGATACTTTCCACTTTGTCTTTTGTATCACACACACTGAGACAATATTCGGGATAAATAACCAAGAAAACAATTTATTTATTCAGTTTAGAGGTTTACACATCATTATAATCACAGAGCCCGCTTCACTTGAATTGTCCACTTGATGGCGCAGTAGAGCAAATGAATCATCACAACGCTTCGAACCATGAGTCGACCTATGGACTACTTGCACTAGGGCATGTGACGTATTTCCGTTTCCAAATACTACCACTTGGGCGTTTCCGGTATGTTTGTTTATCTGTCGGTAGCTATGCTAATGTCGCTTCAGAATGAGTATAAAAAGGAAAGTATTTAAAACAGAACATTTTCAAAAACAGGAGAAGAAATACTCCGAGCATTGCTGTGTCCCATTTTGTTCGGCTTCAGCCAAATTTAACGGCATACTAAGTTTTCATGGCTTTCCGACCCATTCCGACTTGAGAAGACAATGGCTGGTAAACATATGCCGGGATCATTTCACGATTACCTCTCACACCAGGGTCTGCTGCAGACACTTTGCCAGTGATCAACTCATAGAGCCAACAACCCTCGATGGTCGAAGGCGGCTTATTAAAGGTGCTGTACCAACACTTTTTGAGTGGAATGGCTATAAAGTTGAACCACCGCGGCGTAGTGTTTGGGAGAGAACGGAGCGACGCCCTGAACTAGTTCCTCCTGACGATCAAGAAGAGCACAGTCTTACAAGAGATCATGACTACTGCTCAGTCCCTGAGCCGTCTGCATTGGACATATCTGCATCAGCTGCAGAAGACCTGTCCAAAGACGTGGAGACTCTGAGGAAGGAAATACAGGAGTTACGTGTCCAGCAAGAATTTGGGTTACAGCGTTTTGCTGGCTCCGACACTGACATCCGATTCTATACCAGGTACACCGAAGTTCTATTCAAGCTAACTGTTTAAAATATACCAAGGTCACCATCAGTTAAATTTCAAGTGTTTCCAGTCTTAATGAAACACAATAGAAATTTACTTTTTCTCTGCTGATTGTATGTTTTATGTAGATGCTTTAGTATTTAAACGATATCCTAATGCTACAGGTAAAATACAACACCAAATAGACTCTTAATCAGACTATTTTATACAGCATACCATTAGCATATTTGTCACAGTTCACATTATTTTTATGTCAGTGTGTAATGTTAATTAATGATTGACATGATGTATGGCTCTCTCGTGAATAGATTTCCAAGCTATGATCATTTGATGGCATTCTGGGTTTTGATTGAGCCTTGCATCTATAAAATGATCCGGGTTTCAAGAGCCAAGTCAGCTGCCAATCGGAACGAAGAAGTGTTGACACCTGCACGCACATCAACAGTAGGTTATGGGTTTGTTGGTAGTTAGAACTAGAGGTGTAATGTTATTGTATTTATGTACAATAACATTACATTATGTACAGTAGCATACATACACAGGTGTATGTATGCTAGACTCGGTATCCTTTACATACTGTGTACTACAGCACCTCATTGTTTACCCCATGGTACAGTATGGTATGCCTAACCATTACAAAACATTTAGCCAAGAAAAGAATAATTTTACTAGTTCATAGCTTAAGGAGTAACATTTTCCCTTTTGTTTTCACCTTCCAGAGGCAGCTGCCACAGCCAATTGACGAGTTTTTTTCTTTTCCTGGTTTTCCTGTCAGTTGGTTTGAAGGAGAGGGACCTGGCACACCGATTTAACATACACCAGTCCACAGTGAGCCGCATTATTGCAACATGGACAAATTTTCTTGCCACTGCACTGGGGTCTCAGTGCATCTGGCTTACACGTGAAGGAGTGCAAGCTTACCTCCCTGAGGAATTCAAAGATTTCTCAGACACCCAGATGATCCTTGACTGTACAGAGCTGAGGTGTCAGACACCATCCTCACCACTTCTCCAAAGTGAAATGTACTCTTTGTACAAATCCCACTGTACGATGAAAGCCCTGGTTGGCATAGCTCCACATGGTCCAGTGACATTCATCTCTAATCTGTATGCTGGTTCGGTTAGTGACAAGGAACTATTCAAACAATCAGGCATTGCTGAGAAGTTGACTGAAGACATGGCAGTGATGGTAGATAAGGGCTTCCTAATCACTGATTGTTGTAAATGCAAAGTGTACTGCCCACCTTTTCTAAGCAGAAGCAGATGCCAGCATACCAGGTTAAGGAGACGCAGGCCATAGCCAGACTCAGGGTACATGTGGAGCGAGTCATGAGGATCAAACAGAACAAACTTTTTGATAGCATCATTACCATGTCACATGTTTATAATATCAACCAACTGTTTGCAGTGGCATGTATGCTGTCAAATTACCAGAACACAGCATTAGTTAAAAAATGGGTTAAGTGAGACAAGATGGATTTTTCCCAAGACACCAGTGCCAGTAACTTATGGAAAATGACCTGCAGCTGAGGCCACTACAGTTGCATTTCTTCCTTCTCAGCTGACGATACTTGATTACAGAACTGGTACTTGAGTGCTGATAGTTGAGTTTAAGTTATTGATCATTCAAATTCATTGCAAATTTTGAATGTTAATAATACTGTTTAATTATACTACTATATTACTATTCAGATTCAACAAATTGTTTATCAAAATTATAAAGTAAATCACTAAATCGTTTTAAAATCATAAGTGACATTGTGCTTTTGTAACATCAAAAATACCATTTGTCATTTTCTTCATTCAGTTGTGTTATTGTCTAAATGTATATCAGTATGCTAGGCATGGAGTTTTAAATACTTACCATATAAATAAGTTCTGCACAAATTCAATGTTTTAATGTGTGTTTTTAAAAAATGAAATTGATGCCATTGCTTAAATAACAGTTTATTGATTTCACAAAAAAGTAACATGTAACAACAAAATAATTCATGAAATACATTGCAAATAAAACATCAGTTATTTTGTTCCAGCCAGCCTGAAGGATCTGTTTTTCTTTTTGCTATGTTTTCACTGTTCATTTTTCCAAACACAGGTATCTTGGCATATATATGTAAAAAAAAAAAAAAAAAGAAATAGTCTGCCTTTCCTCTGATTGCATTGTGCATATCTGTATCCATGTATATTCTTTGCACTACGTAGTCCTCTTGTGCCCACACAACAAAGTCACACCACTACATCCCACTGATGAGCAGTTGAACAACAACTAAACTAAAAACTAAAAGGTGTAAAACAGTGGTGCATAGGTTAGAGACTGGGATATATATGTACATGACTGAGTTAGCCGTCTTCAGAAAGTGTAATGTTGTATGTAAATTAATACCTATTCTGACACATGTATGCATGAACAAATAGCAACATGAAACCAAATTTTACAAATTGAATTACCGTACTCCAGTCTGCGCCATCCTATTTGGTACCGGCTTAGTGAAGATCATGGAGTTGATGGGTCCTGGCTTCACACCCTATCAGAAGACACATTTACTATGGATGGTGTTGCTGTTCATATGTAAACATGGACTAATTCAAAAACTTTAACCTCATTTAAATTACCACTGTCCGTGGCTTGTGCCATTGCTGTTCAGATTCCGTGCAGCTATGCACAGGGGGGACAACAGGCACTCTGCTGTTTGGAAGAGCAGTGCCACTGTGTGATTGCACATAACAGCGCCTGCCACACAGGAGCACTGGCTATGTGTCAGTATCACCAGCGATGAATCCAGAAGCTTAATCTAAGAAGAAAGAACAAAAATTTAAAAATGTAACATCTTCATGGAAGAGCTGAACAGGAACATAGTTCAGTGTTATGGTTACGCACCCTCCTGAATGCTTAGTGTTTCTTTCTCTCCCTATTAAAACAACTTAACCATCCTTGATAACTGTAATAACTTTGATTGTGTATATTTGCAGTATTAACTTGGTGTCAAATGTTTCTGATCACCCAAACACATGATTTAACTATCTGACTAGTCAAATTAGGAGTGATAAAGCAGGGAGACAAGGAAAACATTCAAGTTGATGGGCCTTTAGGAATGAACTTAACTAATGCTTTAATGAACTGAACCCCACTGAACGGGGATTAACAACTTTACACAGCTTCCTGCCTACACCGGGCCCACTTGGTCAGAGGGCCCGGTGGCGCCAGTGTCCGGCAGCCTCGCCTCTGTCAGCGCGCCCCAGGGTGGCTGTGGCTACAATGTAGCTGCCATCACCAGTGTGTGAATGTGTGTGTGAATGGGTGGATGACTGGATATGTAAAGCGCTTTGGTGTCGTTAGGGACTAGTAAAGCGCTATATAAATACAGGCCATTTACCATTTACCATTACACTTAGTCTGTGTGGTGCCCCACTCTTCCTCATCGACCTGTAGCACAGGGCTCTCACACCGACCTCCCCTGACAACCTGTCTTTATTGGACACTGAATAAAGATACAAGTACCATTAGCATTATTTCTGTATTACTCATGTCAGCACATCTTAAACATATATACTTTACACTTAACTACCTAATGCTACTCTTGCTAACTACCTCCTTAGTTAGCCAACTATCTATCGCTATTATAACAGTGTCTAACAACAAAAGTGACATTAGTTAAGAAAACCTCAACTATAGTTTAGGACGACATAAAACACCGTTTAAGAAAACATATAATATAGAGAATTGACATCAAATGAAGGACATAGAAGAGTAACGTAGTGTTTGCATTTGACGTTAGCTAGCGTTTCTTTGTCGGTTAATTTACGTTTTCTTACCTTCGTAGTTGTGTATATATGATGCAGCATATAACTTAATCCTTTATCTAATTTGCTGGTGGGGGTAGTCGTCACTCTGCAAACCCGATGATCATCAGTGATGTTCAATTTTGGGAGCTCTTGTAGGCAGCGAGTGTAGAACGTCGCCATGGTTTAACCACACCGGAAGCACTGGGGCAGGACTACATAGAACGCGGAAGTGATTGTGCAAGTAGTCCATTGGGTGGAAAGCTTCAGTTCATCATGAGGCTTCATCTCACCATCACTAGTGTATAGGGTACCCCAGCTTACCTGTCCAGCCTCCCACCACACACAATACAAAGAAGCCTGTTCGCAAATGTTTGTCATAAAGCAGCAGCCACCAGCTGGCCAGGGAGCTGCTCATTTGTAGTGATCCTCGGAGAGTAATTGGCCACCTGTGCCCAGACCAGCCAATAGACACATGCCAATCAACTTTGAACTGGCCAATAGGTGGAGGCTTGACACCTGAAAGATAAAAAGTACACCAAAAGCAAAGCCACATCTCTTGGCACGTAACAAGCATCCTTCCCCTGAATTCGGACACAGCATATATAATTTCCTCTTTGTCCTCTTCTGTTTTACTGGCAGTTGGCAATAGACCCTGTGCACGAGAAAATGCTAACTTCCTGGTTTGAGACCGGATGTGGGGTTGTACATTTCCGGTAGCTTTACTTTGCGGTCAATCGCTACTGCGAAGATATTCTCCAAAATCATGTCCAAAACTGAAAAACGGAAAGATCGCGTTAAGTTACAAAGAGCAGAAGGTGGGAACACTCACCGCTGTTGTGTCATAAAAAAATCTAATGATCAATTTTGACGTTTAAAGAGTTTAGATCGATCAGCTGTTTACATCACTCAACACAAGCAGAACTGCATCACTGCAGCAGAAGACACATCGTCCACATTCAGAAGCACATCTCTGTATAGTGACTGGTCTCATGATTTAAATAGGCCAATGTTCAGCATTCAAACTACAGGTGAAGAATAGTCAAACCAGATGTTTCCCGTTATGTCGAGATCAGCTAGTCAAGTACACACCTACACAGCATGTTAACAAACCGTGAAAAAAGTCACACAAAAATGAATGATTGCTGGTAATAGTTTCTATACATTAGTATTTACGAAGGGTATGTTGTGACTTACCTTCAAAATTACAGCGGTCCCTCGCTATAACGCGGTTCACCTTTCACCTCGCTGTTTCACAGATTTTTTAGTGCAAGTTTGCATGCTTATTTTTTTTACGTCACATTGTGTCCTGCGTCCTGATCGCTGCAGATGATCTCCTCCGTCTCTCCTGTACAGTACAGAATCGCTGCATCGATGCTAGCAGTGTGACTGAAGTGCAGTGCTGTATGTCCACGATGTCCACCAAACGTTTTGCACCGTCAAAAAATAAAATTGGCTGCTTGATTTCACCTATCACTGGTTATTTTTAGAACATAACACCCGCGATAAACAAGGGACAGCTGAGAAATATAACATTTGAATCTCTTTTCTCTTTTGTTCTGAGGCGCGGGGGGAAAATATCAACAAGTCGATGAACATCATTTACAGATATATTGGGTAAATGCCCGAGACATCTGTAGAAATAATCGCCACTTGATTCATTCATTTGCTTAACTTGTTTTGGACCGTAAACAAGGCGCGAATAGGACACCGGAAACAAAGCTCCCCACAGGAGTAGCATATGCTAACGTGCACATAGTCTATTCATTTAATTAGAGGAAGAAGTACTGCCCTCTATTGGAAGAGAATGTAATTGTTCTGTCCATTATTCACGGCAGTCGCTTAGAGTACTAATCAGGTGAAACCAGATAATCTTCCACGGCATACCTGATCATTTCTCACGGCACAACTCTGTGGCACGGCACAGTGGTTGGGAAACACTGTCTTAGAGGACAAGAAGCAGAAGTCTGTATTTCCATTTCAGCTGCTGAGTTGGAGAGTGGAGGCAGAAAAATGCCCATCACCTTATTAAGAGGTGCCCAGCAGGTATAGTGTGTCATAAGTTGTGTGGATGAGGACCCTTATGCAAATTCACAGGCAGACAGAATTCCTCGGTTTATCCAGGCTGTTTCCAGGCTGTACAAAAAGGAAAATGATGTAGCCAGTTAAGAGAAACTGCGAGCAGCATTCAGCTTGAAGAGCGCAGTCAACCTCGAGAGCATGAAACTGCAGCAGAGCTCACAAAGCAGACACTCTCGACTGCACGATGGCTTCTTTGTGCACGTGTTTCGAGCAAACCCCAAAACAGTATATCAGCACAAACACCTCATACCATCTGTCAGCACGGCGGTGGAGGGTCACTGAGTTGATACTGAACTCTTCCATATATCAAATTATTCTAAATTCAAATGTGAGGCCATCTAACTAAACTGAGTGATCAACAGCATTATGAGCCTAAGCACAGCAGCAGATCTCCAAAAGAACAGCTTAAAAAAAGTGCCAATGAGTTGCAGCAGCCCAAAGTCCAGACCTCATCCTGTTCACCTGGCCGAACGTTGTCAGACTGAAGAACACACAGTTCTTAGTACTCAGTTACTGTGTCTCTAGCAGGATGGTTTGTGGATCTCCAGCTGTCTCACGGGCACTTTCCTGCTAACTGTGTCAAACGTTCAGTTATTCCTCAGCCTTTTTAGTGTTAATGGTTCCTGCAATAAATGTGGTTTACCTATAGCTTAAAAAAAAAAAGCCCCACAGTTTACTGATGTCAGTTTTAAAGGATTACACGCTGCTACACTTGTGGATGAACTGTGTTCATATTATTCATGTCTGTCTTTGGAAAAAGAGACTGAAATCTCAGTAAAATTACATGTTCACATAAATAACATAACATTAATGTAATATAGGGGAGACCGGGGATAGTTGTAACATTTTTGACATTTCTGTCTGTAAATTGGAGCTCGTTTAAGGTAGTGGATTCAAAATGTAATGCAAAGTATTTACATGTCTCTGCTATTAAATAGTGCAGCTATTTTCTCTGCAGCACAATTACCCATTGCATGGTATGGTCTCAAACACGAAGAGTGAAATGTTACAATTAACCCCATAGTCTGGGTTAGTTGTAACATATCCTGGGGTGAAATGTAACACAATGAAATAAGGGTACTAACAAAACATTAACGTGTAATCTTTGTTTATTCAACACATGAATGCACTTAGAGCCATTTATGTAGTTATGTGTGTGTGTGACAGAATGCAGAAATCTAACTTTTGAACATATTCCAACCCCCCAAAAAGACAAATTATGGAATTTTCTGCAACTGAATATTTCATTAATTTTGGTTGGTCTTCCTTGAGTTTGGCCTCATTGGCTCAGTGGGCATTATAACCTACAGCTCTTGCACCAATTTTGAACATAACAATGAAGCTGAAAAAATGTAGTTGTTCACCAGCATCGCAATTCCATTACTTTTTATCATGGCTTACCTTGGTGTGGTTTGCAAAGTGCTTCAGAAAGATGAGGAAATCTGTTTCTTGCACCCATCCTGATTTATTTCCACTACCAGTACTTCCTACTGGTCCATCTCTGACACAGTGGTCTGCATAATGTGTGTGTGGGAACACAAACAGTGGAGGAATTGTGTTGCCAATGGCATTAACCGCAAATACAAAAGCGACCAGTGAACCTCTCTCTGCTGCTGTCGTTGCCCCAACTTGTTTAATATAAGTTAAAGTAATAGTGTGGTAAGTTGTAACATCTGCGTTATTGTTACAACTGACCCAGACTGTTGCTGTTACAACTGACCCAGACTCCTATAGCCATGAACTAGCTAACATTACAGCCAACGGCTAAAACATTAGCACTAAAGACCTACACAGAATATATCCCCATAGACATACAAATAACATAATTTAAGTTTGATGAGTTTAACTGCAAAGCAGATAATGCTATTAAACATTGAAATAAAGTAGAAAAACTTACTTTTTGGCATACAAATCACTTTTTTTCATGTTAAATTGTCTGTGTTTGACAAAATGTGCTGATTTTTCACATGTGATAGCAGAACTGAATTGGGCATGCACAGGATGAGTCACATCATTTGAAACTTAGCCCTGATTGGAGAAATTGGAAGTGTTACAACTGACCCACGTTACAACTATCCCCGGTCTCCCCTACTAGAACATTTAGCTCAAGGCCTCGGAGAACAAAAGAACAGCATGACTGCAGGCTCGTAGTCTGGTTTTTCAGCGTGAACATTAGACACGTTTATTTCACAGGTCACACACTGCTCAGGGAAATGAGCCTGATGCTCTTCTGCTTTTCCACAAAAGTATGCTGAATTAGCGGTTATCACTTCCTGTCAGTGATGTAGCCAAGACCGACAATCATCACTAATTACTATGGAAACTTGTTGATTCTATAGTTACAGGGACCATTCAAGTCTGATACAAATGAAGTTGGGATGCTGCGTTAAAAACTAAATAACAAGAGAGTGAAAAGATTTTCAAATCTCTTAAACCCGATTTAGATTCACAAAAGATCACAGAAACATATTCAGTGATTCACATGAAAGAAAAATGCTATCTTATGTTGAGCAGCAGCACTTAGGACAGGCCCATGTTTCAATGTGTAGCATCTCTTCTTTTCACTACAGTCTGTAAACGTCTGTGAACTGAGGACAGCAGCTGCTGGACTTTGTCCCAATCTGATATCAGCTGCTCAGCAGTCCTGGGTGTTCGTTCATGTATTTTTGTATTCAGTATTGATGAAGCCTTTCCAGATTCCACAGCCTCTGATGCACTCCATACTATCTCCATACTATCAGAGATTCAGGTGTTTGAGCTGATTGCTGATAACAAGCCAAATGGTCCCTCTCCACTTTAGTCTAGAGGACCTGGCAGCCATGTTTTCCACTCAGTCCACTTTAAATGAACTTTATCCCAGAGAAGACAGACGTGTTTCTGGATCATGCTCACATGATCCAGAAACACATGTTTAGCCGCATGTTCTCCTTAAATTGCTGGCTGTCTGAGTGGTGTCCCAGAAACGATGTGGGCTTCATAGATAATTGGCAAACCTTCTGGAGGAAACCTGGTCTTGTTAGGAGAGACGGCATCCATCCCACTTTGGATGGAGCAGCTCTCATTTCTAGAAATATGGACAAATTTATTAAACCCCCCATAATATGACTATCCAGAGTTGGGACCAGGAAGCAGAGTTGCAGTCTTACACGCCTCTCTGCAGCTTCTCTCCTCCTGCTACCCCCCCCCCCAAAACCCATCTCCATAGAGACTGTGTCAGCTCCCAAACAGACAAAAAACAAACTAAAAACCATCAACAAACAACTTAAACATAAACAATTACAAAGAAAGAACAATACAGTATCCACATCTGAACCAAAGAGTAAAACAGTGAAATGTGGATTATTAAATATTAGGTCTCTCTCCTCCAAGTCTCTGTTAGTACATGACTTAATAATTGATCAACAAATTGATTTACTCTGCCTTACAGAAACCTGGTTGCAGCAGGATGATTATGTTAGTTTAAATGAATCTACACCCCCGAGTCATTCTAACTACCAGAAATCTCGAAGCACAGGCCGAGTGGGCGGTGTGGCAGCAATTTTTCACACCAGCCTATTAATTAATGAAAGACCAAGACAGACTTTTAATTCATTTGAAAGCCTGATGCTTAGCCTCGTCCACCCCAGCTGTGAAACTCAGAAACCAGTCTGACTTGTTATCATCTATCGTCCACCCGGGCCTTACACAGAGTTTCTGTCTGATTTCTCAGACTTTTTATCTGATTTAGTTCTGAGCTCAGATAAAATAATTATTGTGGGTGATTTTAACATCCATGTAGATGCTAAAAATGACAGCCTCAACATGGCATTTAATCTGTTATTAGACTCAATTGGTTTCTCTCAAAATGTAAAAGAACCCACCCACCACTTTAATCACACTCTAGATCTTGTTTTAACATATGGCATAGAAACTGAACATTTAACAGTGTTTCCTGAAAACCCTCTCCTGTCTGATCATTTCCTGATAACATTTACATTTACAATAATTGATTACACAGCAGTGGAGAGTAGACTTTATCACAGTAGATGTCTTTCTGAAAGCGCTGTAACTAAGTTTAAGAATATAATCCACCCACTGTTATCATCTCCAATGCCCTGTACCAACATAGAGCAGAGCAGCTATCTGAACGCTACCCCAACAGAGGTCGATTATCTTGTTAATAATTTTACCTCCTCACTACGTACGACTCTGGATACTGTAGCTCCAGTGAAAACTAAGGTCTCTAATCAGAAGTACCTGACTCCGTGGTATAATTCTCAAACACGTAGCCTAAAGCAGATGACTCGTAATCTGGAGAGGAAATGGCGTGTCACAAATCTAGAGGATCATCATTTAGCCTGGAGAAATAGTTTGCTGCTTTATAAGAAAGCCCTCCGCAAAGCCAGAACATCTTACTATTCATCACTGATTGAAGAAAATAAGAACAACCCCAGGTTTCTCTTCAGCACTGTAGCCAGGCTGACAAAAAGTCAGAGCTCTGTTGAGCCAACCATCCCTTTAACGTTAACTAGTAATGACTTCATGAACTTCTTCACAAATAAAATTTTTATCATTAGAGAAAAAATTACCAATAATCATCCCACAGATGTAATATTATCTACAGCTACTCTTAGTACCATTGATGTTAAGTTAGACTCTTTTTCTCCAATTGATCTTTCTGAGTTAACTTCAATAATTACTTCCTCCAAGCCATCAACGTGTCTTTTAGACCCCATTCCTACAAAACTGCTCAAAGAAGTCCTGCCATTAATTAATTCTTCGATCTTAAATATGATCAACCTATCTCTAATAATCAGCTATGTACCACAGGCCTTCAAGCTAGCTGTAGTTAAACCTTTACTCAAAAAGTATCTCTAGACCCAGCAGTCTTAGCTAATTATAGGCCAATCTCCAACCTTCCTTTCATATCAAAAATCCTTGAAAGAGTAGTTGTCAAACAGCTAACAGATCATCTGCAGAGGAATGGCTTATTTGAAGAGTTTCAGTCAGGTTTCAGAGCTCATCACAGCACAGAAACAGCTTTAGTGAAGGTTACAAATGATCTTCTTATGGCCTCTGACAGTGGACTCATCTCTGTGCTTGTCCTGCTAGACCTTAGTGCAGCATTCGATACTGTCGACCATAATATCCTATTAGAGCGATTAGAACATGCTGTAGGTATTACAGGTACTGTGCTGCAGTGGTTTGTATCATATCTATCTAATAGATTCCAGTTTGTGCATGTAAATGGAGAGTCCTCTTCACCCACTGAGGTTAATTATGGAGTTCCACAGGGTTCAGTGCTAGGACCAATTCTGTTTACATTATACATGCTTCCCTTAGGCAGTATCATTAGAAGACATAGCATACATTTTCACTGCTATGCAGATGACACCCAGCTCTATCTGTCCATGAAGCCAGATAACACACACCAATTAGTTAAACTGCAGGAATGTCTTAAAGACATAAAGACCTGGATGGCCGCTAACTTTCTGCTTCTTAATTCAGATCAAACTGAGGTTATTGTACTCGGCCCTGAAAAGCTTAGAAATATGGTATCTAACCAGATTCTTACCCTGGATGGCATTACCTTGGCCTCCAGTAACACTGTGAGGAACCTTGGAGTCATTTCTGACCAGGACATGTCCTTCAATGCACATATTAAACAAATATGTAAGACTGCTTTCTTCCATTTGTGCAACATCTCTAAAATTAGAAATATCCTGTCTCAGAGTGACGCTGAAAAACTAGTTCATGCATTTATTACTTCCAGGCTGGACGACTGTAATTCATTATTATCAGGATGTCCAAAAAACTCACTGAAAAGCCTTCAGCTGATCCAAAATGCTGCAGCAAGAGTCCTGACAGGGACTAGAAAGAGAGAGCAGATTTCTCCTGTTTTGGCTTCCCTTCATTGGCTTCCTGTTAAATCCAGAATTCAAAATCCTGCTCCTCACATACAAGGTCTTAAATAATCAGGCCCCATCTTATCTTAATGACCTTGTAGTACCATATCACCCTATTAGAGCACTTCGCTCTCGCTCTGCAGGCCTACTTGTTGTTCCTAGAGTATTTAAAAGTAGAATGGGAGGCAGAGCCTTCAGTTTTCAGGCCCCTCTTCTGTGGAACCAGCTTCCAGTTCGGATTCGGGAGACAGACACTATCTCTACTTTTAAGATTAGGCTTCAAACTTTCCTTTTTGCTAAAGCATATAGTTAGGGCTGGACCAGGTGACCCTGAATCCTCCCTTAGTTATGCTGCAATAGACATAGACTGCCGGGGGATTCCCATGATGCATTGAGTTTTTCCTTTCCAGTCACCTTTCTCACTCACTATGTGTTAACAGACGTCTCTGCATTGAATCATATCTGTTATTAACCTCTGTCTCTCTTCCACAGCATGTCTTTATCCTGTCTTCCTTCTCTCACCCCAACCGGTCGCAGCAGATGGCCCCGCCCCTCCCTGAGCCTGGTTCTGCTGGAGGTTTCTTCCTGTTAAAAGGGAGTTTTTCCTTCCCACTGTTGCCAAAGTGCTGCTCATAGGGGGTCATATGATTGTTGGGTTTTTTTCTCTGTATCTATGAAGCGCCTTGAGGCGACTTATGTTGTGATTTGGCGCTATATAAATAAAATTGAATTGAATTGAATTGAACATGTGGCTTCTTCTTTGCATGGAGCCTTAAATCTGAATCTTTTGATGATACAGTTTCATGTTCAAAGTCACTTAAATGACTTCTCTTCTTTTTCAGCTCATAGAGGGGAAGAGTTTTTATCCACCTGCTGTCATGTAAGCAGAGCCTCAGAGAGCTGTGAGCATGACTGCAGGCTCGTACTGTGGGTTTCCTGCCTGCACACTGAACACGTATTTTCACAGGTCACACATGAATCTGAGAAACGAGCCTGAAGCTCTTCTGCTTTTTCTTCTTGCAGTGAAGGTTTTTTGTCCTCACAGTGAATATAAAAGAGAACGAAGAGCAGAGACCTCAGAGGATCACACATCTGTCTACTGTAAGTACACCGACGCTGCTTCACTTTATGTTTTTGTCTTGATTACTGTGGTGGAGAAAATTTAAATAACTTAAAGTAACAGGTGCAGTTACAGCAGGGACTGTTTCCTATTACTTAACAATTAAGAAAGTGCAACAAAATCTAAAAGTCACACTGAATCTAAATGTCATGTTTCAGAGTTTTAGATTCATCATTTTCTTTTTATTACAATTGTCACAATCCTGGGTCTTTGGTCCAAGGTTTTGAGTTTTGGACTGTTGCTTCAGAACTCTAGTTATTATTATTTATATTTGTTATTTATATCATAGTTTGCAGTAACTTTGTTTTGGACTGATTAAACTAGCAGCAGTGAGAACATCTGACTCACATCTGACCAAGCAATGAGTTATTTGACACCCTAAAACAAACATGTTGTGTTTGTTTGTTGATATTTTGCTGATATTTTCTAAAATCTATAAGCTGATTAATAGTTCAGACTGACCAAGTTTTATCTCAGTCAGGCTTGTGGGCAGTTCTCTTTATACTCAGTAGATGGTATTTTTATACAGTTTGTATCAATACAGAAAGCAGGGGAACCGTCCGATCAGAAACATCCCTTATCCCCAACAGCATCATCATCAAAACATAGTAAATTAAAGGAATCAATCCAAATCACAAGAAGATAAAAAGGCAGGTCAAATTATTCTGAGGTCACAATGACAACAATGCACAGATGGGAGTGAAAAGTCCTTCTGGGAACCTAAACAATCGACAGTTTCAGTAAAGACCAAATTCACAGCAGATCAGCTGGTAAAAAAAACAAACAGACAGGATAGCTCTGGATCATATTCAAACATTCTTAAAGAGACATGTCTGTCTCTTTAATGGCTGCATTTTCACACAAATTTCTATTTGTTTCGTAACAGACACTGACTGATACTACAGAGCAAAAATAAACAAAAATAAACTTCGCCCAGCAAATAGAATACTTTCAGTATTGTTTCTACTCAGTCCAAGCAGTTTCTTTCTAATTCACACACACATTCATTCAGTGCTTCTACTTAACTTTCACATACTCACACAGATACTATCCATCCTTTTATTTTCTTTCGCTTATCCAATTCAGGGTTGCTGGGGGCGCTGGAGTTGACCCCAGCTGCCATAAAGCGAGAGATGGGCTAGAACCTGGACAGGTCGCCAGTCTGTCGCAGGGCTCACACAGATCATACAAAATAAGAATTAAGCATAATTTGCATTAAACTGTGAGCATACTAAAGACCATACTAAAAATGCTTGATTCATCTAAATACTGGAAATGGAAAGTCCAACAAATACAAATATCATAAAGCTGATAAAATACCCGTGTCTACGCCTGTCAGTGAGAATGAGCCTCTTTATTAAACAGTAGCTTTTAAAAAACAACAACAACAACATTTGTTGCTGCAGACAATTAGCAAATCTGTCCCATAGTGTGGACTAAATATAAAACCAAGCCTGATGAATATCACGATTTTCACAGATGTTTGACCTCACAACCTTTGTTCTTACTCTCAGGTGGCAATTTTATGAAGCTGTTTCAGCACGACTGAGGACATGGACTCTAAATCTGGTGATACAATGAAGATGGCAGCACTTGGCCGGCCTTTTGGCCTGGGGATGCTGTATGACTGCCGAAGCGATAAACTTGTCCCTGGTAAGATTTCACCTTTCACCAGATTTAACCTGTCACATCTGAAGTTTCAGTATTTGAAGCTATTTTAAATTCTTTTGCTTTTGTAATCGATTTAGGTAGCACAGTGGTTAGCACTGTTAGCTTACAGCAAGAAGGTCCTCAATTTGAATCCATGAGGTTAGGTGAACTGATTATTCTAAATTGCCAATGGGTGTGAATAGTTGTCTGTCTCTCTGTGGGATGATCTGATATCCTCGTGTTGGTGTTGTTCCCAGACCATCATGAAAATGTTGTTCCAGGTTCAACATTGCAAGTGACCAATCACATTGTTGTGACGTTATTCTTTTGCGCGCCAAGCCATTCGTGCATTTATGAAATTCCAATGTTGCAAGGACAATATCAATTCTGCTTACTGTTTATTAAAGGGTTACGGTTAGGGTCAGGGTCTATATACATGTATATATACACACACACATGTATATATATATATATATATATATATACACACACACACATGTATATATATTTACACATGTATATATATATATATACACATGTATGTGTATATATATATGTATATATTAGGGGTGCAACGATATTCGTATCGATATTGAACCGTTCGATACAGTGCTTTCGGTTCGGTACGCATATGTATCGAACAATACAACATTTGTAATTTATTTTATCAACTTTCCTTCTGACGATGCTGTCTGTGTGGAGCGCTCAGTGAATCTGCGTTCGACTACTCCGCCTAGGCTGCACTGTCGAGCGCAGATCCACTGAGCGCTCAACACAGACAGCATAGACAGAAGGAAGAGCGCAGGGCACCTCCCCCACCCTCATTCAGATCTGGCGTTTGGAATTATTTTGGTTTTCATGTGACGTATGACCCTGAAGGTAAGCGAGTCATGGACTAAAGTAAAACAGTATGTTGGATGTGCCATGCAATGCTCAATTACATGGGTGGGAACTAGTGTGTTAGCGCAGTTAGCTCGTTAACGTGTTGGCCGTCTAGCCCCATGCACAGGGCGATCGGCGGTAGCTCGTTAACGGAGATTTGCCGTGTTGTGGCGTTAAGGTCATTTCAACGAGATTAACCTGAAAGCACTAGTGGGAACACAACGAATATGACTGCACATTTACGCCGACATCATCCTAGTGCAAAGACAAAAACAACAAGCATGCTACTAACTTTAGCCGAGTCACTTAGACAGCTGTTAGCACATGATTCTCCTTATGCTGCTGAGAATATAGCCCAGAAGAAGCGGATAGTATAGCTTTTATTTTGGAAAGAGACATTTCTCTGTAGTAAACTCTCTTTTCCAAAGATGAGTGATTCCTCAATCAGATACAGGGCTTGCAATATCGCTAGCCCGACGTCCTGGAGCTAGCGATTTTTTTCAGTCGGGCTACCGAAATCTATCTCTTCCCTGCCCGTCGGGCTATTGTAGGAAGGAAAAATATATGTCAATGCTTTTGCATTCTTTCAGAAATGTAGCTGGGTAATTATGTCATTGGCATCGGTGAGCCACTGTCAATATGTGACATATTGAAGTCGCGTTTGAATTTGCGCTTGTTTTTTTGCTTTCACTTTGCAATCGTGCGAACTGTGTATAGAGAGCGACAGCACTGATCTGTGAGTGATGATAATTTGTGCACCAATTCCTCTGACATCGTCTTATTAATCGTTAGCTTACTATGCAAACATGACAAGTGAAATCTCCCGCAGCTTAAACATGTGAGAGGTTGATCGCGCAGAGAATCGCTGAGCTTATGTGAGTGCATGTGTAAAAGCAGCAGGATATATATTTGACTACGATGACCTGGATGACTGAGAACCTTCACAGACAGATATATATTTTAGTTCTGCTGAGCCAAATAAGACAGGTCAGGGTGAAGAAGTGACAGCCAAAGAAAAGCTTACCACAAAACGGAGAAGTTATGACAAATCAGACTATAAGGCAAAAAGAAAGTGCAGCTTTATGGTTTCATGGACAAAAGAATTTCTGTGGCTGCAATATGACGAGCTAAATAACCAGGGCTGCACATAAGTGGTCCGCCGGTGCGCATTTGCTGTCAAAATAAAAAACACGCACAAGGGTTAGGGTTAAATTTAAAAACTGTACTTTTGAGTTAAAATATATATTTATAATTTTAATAAATGACAAATTAAAAAGGCATGAACATTTTTTTGTATCGAAAAAATATCGAACCGTGACACCAAAGTATCGAACCGAACCGAACCGTGAATTTTGTGTATCGTTGCACCCCTAGTATATATATATATACACATATATATATATATATATATATATATATATATATATATATATATATATATATATATATATACACACACACACACACACATATATATATATACAACACCCAGCACGCCCCTGCGGGCGGTTTATCCTTCAAGCTCGGGTCCTCTACCAGAGGCCTTGGAGCTTGAGGGTCCTGCGCAGTATCTTAGCTGTTCCCAGGACTGCGCTCTTCTGGACAGAGATCTCCGATGTTTTTCCCGGGATCTGCTGGAGCCACTCGCCTAGCTTGGGAGTCACCGCACCTAGTGCTCCGATTACCACAGGGACCACCGTTACCTTCACCCTCCACATCCTCTCGAGCTCTTCTCTGAGCCCTTGGTATTTCTCCAGCTTCTCGTGTTCCTTCTTCCTGATATTGCTGTCATTGGGAACCGCTACATCGATCACTACGGCCGTCTTCTTCTGTTTGTCTACCACCACTATGTCCGGTTGGTTAGCCACCACCATTTTGTCCGTCTGTATCTGGAAGTCCCACAGGATCTTAGCTCGGTCATTCTCCACCACCCTTGGGGGCATCTCCCATTTTGACCTCGGGACTTCTAGGTTATACTCGGCACAGATGTTCCTGTACACTATGCCGGCCACTTGGTTATGGCGTTCCATGTATGCCTTGCCTGCTAGCATCTTGCACCCTGCTGTTATGTGCTGGATAGTCTCTGGGGCATCTTTACACAGCCTGCACCTGGGGTCTTGCCTGGTGTGATAGACCCCAGCCTCTATGGATCTTGTACTCAGAGCTTGTTCTTGTGCTGCCATGATTAGTGCCTCTGTGCTGTCTTTCAGTCCAGCTTTGTCCAGCCACTGGTAGGATTTCTGGAGATCAGCCACCTCCTCTATCTGCCGGTGGTACATACCGTGCAGGGGCCTGTCCTTCCATGATGGTTCCTCGTCTCCCTCCTCTTTCTTGGGTTTCTGCTGCCTGAGGTATTCACTGAGCACTCGGTCAGTTGGGGCCATCTTCCCAATGTATTCTTGGATGTTCCTTGTCTCATCCTGGACTGTGGTGCTGACACTCACCAGTCCCCGGCCCCCTTCCTTCCGCTTAGCGTACAGCCTCAGGGTGCTGGACTTGGGGTGAAACCCTCCATGCATGGTCAGGAGCTTTCTTGTCTTTATGTCAGTGGCTTCTATCTCCTCCTTTGGCCAGCTTATTACCCCAGCAGGGTACCTGATCACGGGCAGGGCGTATGTGTTGATGGCCCGGATCTTGTTCTTACCATTCAGCTGACTCCTCAGGACTTGCCTGACCCTCTGCAGGTACTTGGTGGTTGCAGCCTTTCTAGCGGCCTCTTCATGGTTCCCATTTGCCTGCGGGATCCCCAGGTACTTGTAACTGTCCTCTATGTCTGCAATGTTGCCTTCTGGTAGTTCAATCCCCTCAGTTCTGACTACCTTCCCTCTCTTTGTTACCATCCGACTACACTTCTCCAGTCCGAACGACATTCCAATGTCATTGCTGTATAGCCTGGTAGTGTGGATCAGTGAATCGATGTCTCGTTCACTCTTGGCATACAGCTTGATGTCATCCATGTACAGGAGGTGGCTGACAACTGCTCCGTTCCGTAGTCGGTATCCGTAGCCAGTCTTGTTAATGATCTCACTGAGGGGGTTCAGGCCTATGCAGAACAGCAGTGGGGACAGAGCATCTCCTTGGTAGATCCCGCACTTGATGGTAACTTGTGCTATGGGCTTGGAGTTGGCCTCTAGTGTTGTACGCCACATCCCCATTGAGTTCCTGATGAAGGCTCTTAGGGTCCCATTGATCTTGTACAATTCTAGGCATTCCAGTATCCAGCTGTGGGGCATTGAGTCATAGGCCTTCTTGTAATCAATCCAGGCAGTGCACAGGTTGGTCAGTCTGGTCTTGCAGTCTCGGCTGATTGTTCTGTCTACCAGTAGCTGGTGTTTTGCACCTCTGGTATTCTTGCCAATTCCTTTCTGTGTCCCGCTCATGTATTGACCCATGTGCCTGTTCATCTTAGCCGATATGATGCCTGACAGGAGCTTCCATGTAGTACTGAGGCAGGTTATTGGTCGGTAGTTGGAGGGGACCGGTCCCTTCTTGGGGTCCTTGGGGATCAGGACCGTCCGGCCTTCAGTTAGCCATTCCGGGTGTCTTTCGTTAACTAGCAGCTGGTTCATTTGTGCTGCCAGACGCTCGTGGAGTGCAGTCAGCTTCTTCAGCCAGTAGGCGTGAACCATGTCGGGCCCTGGTGCTGTCCAACTCTTCATACTGGAGACCCTTTCTTGGATTCCTCAACACCTGACGCGGACCTTGTTGATCCGGGCGACGTCCGAGCCGGCATGCCTTCATATTTATCTGTCTCGCTCATGTCTGCGGTAGGCTTGCTTAGCATAGGGGGTCTAGCCTTAGGACCCTTACTGGAGACAGACGCCCCAGGCAGGAATCGAACTTGCGATCCTCTGTTCCAAAGGCGTGTAGTTTAACCACTACGCTATCCAGCTGCTATATATATATATATATATAAAAAAACACCCAGCACGCCCCTGCGGGCGGTTTATCCTTCAAGCTCGGGTCCTCTACCAGAGGCCTGGGAGCTTGAGGGTCCTGCGCAGTATCTTAGCTGTTCCCAGGACTGCGCTCTTCTGGACAGAGATCTCCGATGTTATTCCCGGGATCTGCTGGAGCCACTCGCCTAGCTTGGGAGTCACCGCACCTAGTGCTCCGATTACCACGGGGCCCACCGTTACCTTCACCCTCCACATCCTCTCGAGCTCTTCTCTGAGCCCTTGGTATTTCTCCAGCTTCTCGTGTTCCTTCTTCCTGATATTGCTGTCATTCGGAACCGCTACATCGATCACTACGGCCGTCTTCTTCTGTTTGTCTACCACCACTATGTCCGGTTGGTTAGCCACCACCATTTTGTCCGTCTGTATCTGGAAGTCCCACAGGATCTTAGCTCGGTCATTCTCCACCACCCTTGGGGGCATCTCCCATTTAGACCTCGGGACTTCCAGGTTATACTCGGCACAGATGTACCTGTACACTATGCCGGCCACTTGGTTATGGCGTTCCATGTATGCCTTGCCTGCTAGCATCTTGCACCCTGCTGTTATGTGCTGGATTGTCTCTGGGGCATCTTTACACAGCCTGCACCTGGGGTCTTGCCTGGTGTGATAGACCCCAGCCTCTATGGATCTTGTACTCATATATATATATATATATATATATATATATATATATATATATATATATATATGTGTGTGTGTGTGTGTGTGTACACGTATGTAGACGCCAGGTCAAGAAGGAGATATCATCAGCCCCACCAGAGATTGGGTACCAAAGATAGGGTATCGCCCCAAGGTTCCAAGTTAAACAGTGGCGTCCCATTACAAAAATCAAAATCAAATCTTTTGATATTATTACTATCATTTTCTAAAATGTTTATTATGAGTTGAGTGTTGACTGAGATGCAGAGCCTGAACTCCAGAGTTTCTCCAGTCTCCAAAGTTTCATTTACTATTTTTGTGATCATCACAAAAAAGACAAAAAAACAAAGTAATTTTTTAAAAAAGAAATTAATAAATAATAAATACATTTATTTTAGAGTGTGGTTTAATTGATGGAGTCCTGTTATTAATGTTTTTGCTTCTTCTTTTGCAGGATTGACTCTGTGGGATCGTGATGACCTGATGAAAGATATAGCAGAAAGATCAAAGCCCTCTAATGAGTTTGAAATTGTTGCATCTGAATCAATTTCAGACAAATCTTCAGCTCTAAATGTTGATGCTTCACTGAAGGCAAGTTTCTTAGGTGGGCTGGTTCAGGTTGATGGATCTGCCAAATATCTGAATGATAGTAAATCTTCCAGAAATCAGGCCAGAGTAACACTGAAGTACAAGGCAACCACAAAGTTCCAGGAGCTGTCCATGAATCATCTTGGAACAAAAAACGTGAAGCATCCATATGTTTTTGATCAAGGCTTAGCAACACATGTAGTCACAGCTATTCTTTATGGAGCACAAGCTTTCTTTGTGTTTGACCGAGAAGTTTCTGAACATGAAGATCATCAAGATGTTCAGGGCAACTTGAAGGTGACCATCAAGAAGATTCCCTTACTTTCTGTAGAGGGTGAAGGTTCCCTGAAGATGGCAGACAAGGACAAAGAAAGTGTTCATAAATTCTCCTGTAAATTTTATGGAGACTTCTGTCTTCCAAAACCACCAACAACCTTTCAAGATGCAGTAGAAGTCTACCAAAGCCTGCCAGGATTACTGGGAGACAAAGCTGTACCAGTGATGGTCTGGCTGCTGCCACTGACAACTTTAGATTCTTCTGCTGCTAAACTCGTCCGTCAGATCAGTACAGGATTAGTTCAAGAAGCACAGACAGTCCTGGAGGACTTCAGTGAGCTGGAAATGAGGTCCAATGATGTACTGAGAACCAGCACTGCACAGCAGTTCCCACAGATTGGTAAAAAAATTAAAAGTTTCAAAGAAATGTGCTCTGAGTTCAAGCTGGAATTCCAACAAACTTTGGCCAAGAAACTTCCATCAATCCGAGGAGGAGGAGAAGAGGAAGCTGAGCTTGCAGAGATCCTGAAGAAGAGACATTCTTCACCTTTCAGCAGCAAAAACCTGAACGAGTGGATGGACTGTAAAAAGAGAGAAGTTGACAGACACATTAATGTCTTTTACCAGGATGATGGAAAACGCCAAAATCATCTCATCGCAAAATGATCTGTACAAGGAAAGTCTGAGTGCAGAGCATGTTGTGTGTTTTGTTTTCACCTCTCTGGGAAAGGATGAACCGTACCTCTCAGCTTTATCAAGATACTTAAGAGGAAAAACCAACCCAGACCTTCAAGATCCTCACACTCATGATGTAGAGAAGGAACAATGGTACGCCTCAAAAGAAGTAACAGCTGAAATGAGGAGAAAAGCAAAACTCTTCAGTGATTTTGCAGAGGCCAACGAGGAGAACAAGAACATTAGGTTCCTGACAGTGGGGTTAACTAATGAGACCCAGGAAGGTTCCAGCATCCACCTTTATGAAGGTGGATTTACTGTCAGTGAGAACTTTGAGCCTCCTTCAAAGCCTGAAACTGTGACAGCAGCTGACATAAACCACAACAGTGTGACACTGAAGATTTCTCCACCCAGATTTGGAGCAGAGAACATCACCTCCTACTCTGTTGAGTACTGTGTCAGTGGAGAGGATGGATGGCAGCAGAAGACAGAAGCAAAGGCTGAAGAAGTCACAGTGAGAGATCTGAAGCCAAACACAGAGTATGTGCTCAGATGCAGAGCAGTGACCTCAGCAGGTGTCGGGCCGGATAATCAAGTTTCTATTAAAACCTTACCCTGCAGCCCTCCTGGAAAACCTCGACTTGAACCAAATTTAACTGAGATATCAGTGAGCTGGGAGAAACCTGCTGAGCTCGGAGAGGATGTGCAGATATTGGGTTACATAGTGGAGTATTCAAAAACAGATGATAATGAGGAAGCTCTGCAGTGGAACCAAACAGAGTCAGCAGGTGAAAAGGTGATCCTTTCAGGTCTCCAGACAGAGACAGAATATGCAGTCAGGGTCAGATGTGATTGTGGTTCAGCTGGAAGAAGCAAAGAAAGCATCACTGTTAAAGTCTGCACAACATTTAACCGCCTCGCAGAACTTCTCAGGATTAAAAGTAAAAAGATCAAATCTGATTCCCCCTCAGTTTACAAACTGCCTCTGACAGAAGAACACATGAACATAGATGGATGCAGGAAGTTTAACTTTGGAGAAGAAAGCACGAGGCAGAATCGTACAATAATGCTTTTTGGAGCGACAGGATCAGGAAAGTCCACTCTGATCGATGGGATGATCAACTACATTGTTGGTGTCGAGTGGGAGGACAGTTTCAGGTTTAAATTCATTAATGAGGATCAGTCAACATCACGAGCTCACAGTCAGACCTCTGAAGTCACTGTTTACAAAATCAACCACCAGGATGGATTTAAAATCCCGTTCTCTCTGACCATTATTGACACTCCAGGCTTTGGAGATACAAGAGGCATAGAAAGAGACAGAGAGATCACAGAGCAGCTACGTAATCTCTTCTCTGCTCAGCACGGTGTCACTGAAATCGATGCTGTGTGTTTTGTAGCTCAGGCTGCTCAAGTGAGATCCACAACACAGAAATATGTGTTTGATTCAGTGCTCTCAATCTTTGGCAAAGATGTGGCAGAAAACATCAGGATCCTGGTGACATTTGCAGACGGTCAGCGACCTCCAGTTCTAGATGCAGTGAGAGCTTCAGGTGTCCCATTACCTACAGCTGATGATGGGCTGCCTGTTCACTTCACATTTAATAATTCAGCCTTGTTTGCACACAACAGATCATCTCAGAATGACGACACTGTTGACGAAGATGAAGAAGAGGAAAACTTTGGTCAGATGTTTTGGGAAATGAGCACAAACAACATGAAGAGTTTTTTTGATTCTGTAGAAGTCACACAAGCAAAAAGCTTGAAACAGACCAACGAGGTCCTCAATCAAAGAAGGCAGCATGAAATAGTAGGACAAGCTTGGTGGAAATTAAGCAGACTGCGGTCAGTCGGGCTTCGGGAGCTAAACGAGACGACTAAAAAACTAAGAGTTTGAGGCCCAGATCAACAAAAATGAGAACGCCGAGTTTGAAGTTACAGTCATGAACCCTAAGCAGGAGGATGCTGGTAATTTCAGTACCAACTGTAAGAAGTGTGAGTTTACATGTCATTATCCCTGTCCTGTGAAAAAGGATGCAGCTGAAAATTGCTGTGCTGCAATGGATTCAAATGGATGCTGCACTGTGTGCCCAAGCAAATGTTCGTGGGAAGAGCATGTCAACGAGAAGAAAAAATGGGAGTATAGAGAGGATACACGGAAACAATCAGTCAGAGAGCTGAAAGAAAGCATCGGTGTCACCGATGATAAGATGACTGCTGAGGCTCTGGTTAAAAAACTGGAAAGTGTATTTTCTGATAAACTGCCTGATGTGACGGAATTGGCGAAAATGTCGTGTAAGTGTGAGGACACGCTTAAACAGATAGCACTGAAGCCAGATCCTCTGTCCACCTCAGAATACATCGACATGCTGATCGAGGAAGAGAAATCAGAGGCCAACCCAGGCTGGGAGAAACGAGTGCGGCACCTGCAGGGGATGGGAGCTAAAATACCACAAACATGTGCAATACTGTGATTGGTCAGAAAAACAGAAACAAAAAATCAAATGTGAGCAAGTCTAATTGTTCACGTGATTGAGAACAACAAGAATAACGCCAAGTAATTCTCATGCACTCGTAAATATTTACTGCATGGACATAAATGACTAAATGAAGCAGTAGTACTGGTATTAGCAGAGCTGTTGATCATATTAATTTACATAAAAGATCACAAATTCTCAAGTTGTTTTCTTTTTACCTAATTATTGTTCAGAAGATAAGACAAACTGACTGATTGGAGACTTATTTAACTAAATCATGCTGCACCTCTGTGCCTCACATTAATCAGTACATATGATTGTAATTTGTTGAACAAAATCAACTTGAGCGTGGATCAGGATTTTACGATTGTATGAAATCTGATCATTTAATGTTCAAGTAAAAATTATTTTCATTTTAAGACTTTCACTCCAATTGTTCTTTCTTAACTGTCAATGATCATTTATAAACTTGACTGCAATGAGAATTAATAACCAATAAATAAATTGCATTATCCTAAAGTGTTATCGTCTGTTTTTGCCTCTAACTGTGAACGTCATTATAAATTGTTGTGGTAGAAACAGAGGTGGGAGGGTTGTTGTTCGATGTGAAGAAACTGTCTCATTGAAGACCTTTTACACTCTTTTTTAAAATATTTTTGGCCTTTTTCAGCTTTATTTGATAGACACAGTGACGAGACGATAGGAAAGCGGGGGCAGAGAGAGAGGGGGGCAGACATGCGGCAAAGGGCCACAGGTTGGACTTGAACCCGGGCCGGCCGCTCTCAGCCGTATGGCATGTGGTCGCCTGAGTTAAACCGGCGCCCTTTTCACACTCTCACAGACATACATGCCAGCCCTCACGATTTTTCCGGGAGAATCCCGAATTTCAATGCCCCTCCCGAAAATCTCCCGGAGCCTCCATTCTCCCAAAAATGAAAAACCATATCGCAGAATTCATGGCGTCTCAATTCCAGTTTCCAAAAATGGCGGCAGCTATTTAGTTTTAATATTACTCTTATTACTCTTTCTGGTCACAAAATAAACTTTTAACATATTTTCAGGCGAGAATGTAGCTGTGTAAACTTTAAATATCTGAGCCAGCGAGAACAGCAAACTCCCAGCACATCGTTTTCAACCCCCCGCAGTCTTTCGCTACTCGGGTTAAACATGATATATAAGTCACTTTGATAACTTAAAATGTTCTTGTTTGGCTTTTCCAGTGTTTTACTTGTTCGTGAGTAAATCGGTTTGGCTGAGATTAAAGTTATTAGATTAGCTTAGATTAAATAAAGCTTTATAAATCATCGGGTGGGTTCCTCCGGGGTTTTCACACAGCTAAATAAACGTCAAACACAAAACTGATTAAACAGAAGTGTGAGACGGTCGAGAATCTACGCCAGCGTCCGGTTATATTTTAGATAGCGAGGAGCAGACGGCCGAGTTTCACTCCACCGAGAGAGCTCGTGACGTAATTCTGAAGGCGAGATCATCACAGTCGCTCACTTCCAGCCTGGCTTTCGGAGGACCCGGCCCACTTAAAATTATTTATTTAAAGTAAGTTAAAGTAAATAAACACTGTAAAATTGTGTCTGTAAGGTCGGGGGGGGGTCCCATTCCACTGCAGGGCAACCTGCATGTGGCGAATAAAGCTTTGATTGATTATAATTCCACTATTCATTCACTCTCACACACTGGTGGAGGCAGCTACAGTTGTAGCCCTGGGGCAGACTGATAGATCGTGCCATCGGCCCCTCTGGCCAACACCAGTAGGCGGTAGGTTGCCCAAGGACACAACACAATGACCAGGACAGAGCCCGGGGATCGAACCGGCGACCTTCCGGTTACAGATGCGCTTAGAGACTGTATCACTGTTCCTCCGCCGCGATCCACTCTGACTATTTTCTGAAGGATTTGCTAGATTGTTTGGAGGATGTTAAGGCATGTATGGCATTAAACTTTCTTAACCTAAATGAACAGAAAACAGAGGTGATTGTGTTTGGTCCCTGTGACCACTGCGACTTTGGCCCCTTAGAAATTTATTTAAAAAAAAAAAAAAACCTTTCGCGAGGAACCTACGAGTGATTTTTGACTCTAATCTAACGTTTGATAAACAGATTAATGCTGTAATCAAGACCAGGTTCTTTCATCTTTAGCTACTTGTTAAAGTGAAGCCATTTCTCTGTTTTAGAGACTTTGAGAGAGCTGTCCACGTCTTCATTTCATCTTTGCCTCGACTACTGTAATAGTCTTTACTCTGGTGTTAGTGTCATCAGTTAGCCGCCTGCAGCTGGTCCAAAACGCTGCAGCACGGTTACTAACTGGCACATGCAAGCGAGAGAACACATCTCCCATACTGGCATCATTACACTGGCTGCCAATTAGCTTTAGAATTAATTTTAAGATTTTATTATTTGTTTTTAAGGCGTTGCACAGGTTAGCACCTTCATACCTTTCGGATCTTTTAAATTGTACACTCCTACAAGATCACTGAGGTCTGTGGATCAAATGCTCCAGGCTGTCCTGAGGTCCAGATTAAAGCACAGAGGAGATCGGGCCTTTGCTGTAACTGCTCCTAAACTGTGGAACAAACTGCCCCTTCACATCAGGACCTCCCCAACACTGGACACTTTTAAAACCTGTCTGAAAACACACTTTTACTCCATGACTTTTAAATCAGAATGAGTTTGTATTCTGCATCTTAAGGTCAAAGGTCACTCTTTCGAGGATGCCAATGTTCACATTTTGGACAGAGAGGACAGATGGTTTGAAAGAGGAGTGAAAGAAGCCATCTATGTCCACTGTGAGCGACCATCTTTGAACAGAGGCGGTGGTTTACGACACCAACTCTCTGCCATCTATAATCCAGTTTTGAGATCCCTTCCCAGACGCCTTAACGCCCACTCACATCCTGGGCCATCTGATCTCAGGAAATCACATGATAGGGCGGGGCCAGGTTTCACAATGAACACACCCGAAACTCTGGCTGATTGGGACCCACACCCAGTTTCCCACTTTGGCTCAGGCGATTAGAGGATCATCAGGGGGTCCTTTTGTCCCTCTGTGGGGGGAAACTCCCACTAGGTTTATATCTGGGACTGTCCACCATTTGACCTTAGAACTGAAGAAGCTTCTCGGATGAGAGGTGAAACGTCTTCAAGCAACTTAAAGAAGTCCAGACGCTTTTCTTTGCAAGCTCCTTTGACCATGTCTCCCTATGTTTTTGTTTCTTTTGATCATCTTAATTGTCAGCACCTTGGTCAACATTTGTCGTTTTAAATGTGCTATAAATTTGACTTTGACTTGTTGACTTACTCCCAGGTTTTGTTGTATTCTGTCTCTTGATGTTGACTGCGGCCTGTCTCTTTTAATTTAAATATTATTAAAATGTGAGTCGTGCCGACTTGTCTGCTTTTTTCCCCCCATTCTTTTTTGTCATTTCTTCACATCACTGATCTTTTAAATGAGTGTAACAGTACCTTAGACTTCCTAAGGATATCATCTGATGTGATGTCCATGAAAGCAGACACCCACGAATCCACAAAAATCACCGTATAAAAAAAACACTTGAAAGACAGCAAATATTTTACGTTTTTTTTGCTGTAGTTTTGCTTTTGGACCAGCAGAGGGTGCTCTTGAATACAAATCCTCTGTTGGTCTGTGAGTTACCTGACCGCATCGATAGAACTGTAGCTGTAGAGTACAAGGACGCAGGATGCTACTACTCTCCAACCACAAAGACTCACCTGATGATATATCTGATAATATCATAGATCCCTGCAGGTGATGCACAGAAACACTCCAAAGCCAGCAGCTCAAACAGAAAGAGCCCTGGAAAATCATCAGTCTGTGTTTGGCTTGTGTCTCTAAAGCCATATGGATGTTTTTCCCCATACAACATAAATATAAGAATTAAGCATGAAACCAGGTTAAAAAAAAAAAAAGCAGTAAGTATCATAAAGGTTTTATAAAACCATAACAGTCGGTGGCTGTGTTTCCATCAGTCAGCGTAACGGGCACGTTGTACACGTCCTCATATGAAGCGACAGGAGGTCAGGACGTCTTCAGGCGTCCCAGATGCTGACTGAAGGTCTTTCTGCCTCTTTCAGGCTTTTTTCATGTTATTCTGAAACCAGAATTATAGCAGAAGTGTTCATTAAAAGTTAGTAAAACTCTGGATCCTCAGATTGTGATGTTTCAGCTCAGTTTATAAAAAAATGTAACCTAAAAATGTAAAACTTACTTTAATTATGTGAATTAATTAAGACCTGTAGGAATCTAACCAACCTAGCTAATTACTTCCTGGTTATTATAATAACTTCCATCACTTTATACATTGTAATCAGAGACAGTACATTATCTAATGGATTTAAGGTACAGAGAAATGTAAATGTAAGACATCCAACCATCAAACAACACATGCTGCTCATGTCTGAACGAACAGGTAAAGACTTTGACCTCCATTCAGAGGTCAAAGTAGGTAAAAAGTCTGATTCGGATCACTCAGCTGCACAAAGGACGAGGTCAGAGGTCAAAATATTTCAATAAAATACATTTTTGCTTAGTGCAAGGGCAGAAATAACAGAGCTCCTAAACGCAAGCTAACACTGACTCATTGCATTAACTGTATATGGCTGAGCTTGAAATAACAACACATTCATTATTTATAACCAATGTTTCAAGGTCAAATTAATCACAGCTGTTTACTTTGTTAAACAACACAACTCGTTTCATTGAAAACACCTTTTTCATTCACAATAAAATAATATCTTCATACCGTCATCCTGTGTCCAGCTGCTCTCCTGCTGCTACATCTGCTCGTTTCATTCATCCAAATAAAGACTTGCAGCCTGACTGTGTGGCTCCCCCTGGTGTATATACTATATGTATATGTATATATATATAATGTTCTTCCTCTACACCCCCCCCCCAATTTTTGCACATGTCGAGGAGCGTGTCAGGCTACATTTCACTGTGTGTTATACTTGTATAACTATGCATGTGACAAATAAAGAACCTTGAACCTTGAACCTTGGTGGTTGTGTCCTCAAACAACCACCGGGAGTTTATACCTGCTGCTGACCCGTCCCCTTTCATTAAGGTCACAGTTTCGTGTCACCTCGCAGGTTTTCTCCCACTTTAGCTGATGAAGGTGATACGATACTGATGGATCAATGAGGCAAAAATGTGAACTGACAGCGTTTGATTAATGTGGCAGAAAATCAGGTGAACGACACGCTTTTGAGTAAATCGCTGAGAGCAGAGCTCGATGCTGCAGTACAGTTAATATTAATCATGTATCCTGCTGTCTGGAGACAGTTTGGAGGATTTGAAGAATCACAGTTGGAAGATATTTTTTAAACTGAAATTTTAAAGCTATATTTAAATCGTTTGTTCCTGCAAACCTGTGAAAAATCAAAGGTTTTAAACGCTGAGCAGCTTTTTGTCCTTGAAGCCGTCACATTTAAAAACATCCAGGAACAGCTCGAGTTTGTGGAAGTTGACCTGATGACCTGCTGGTTGGTGTGAGCTGTGAGTCATGGTGCTGATCTGGGTCCTGGTCCTGGGGTTTGGTGGTTTTTGGTCCCGACCTTCTGTTTTAAATTCATATTTTTAACGTACCTTCCACAGATGATCCGTACGGTCTGAGACTCACCTGCAGGTCCATCAGATGGTTTCGTTCCTCGTGTCTCTGCAGTCTGTGTTCTTCTCTCACTCTTCACAAACATCTTCTGAGCCGAGCGTCCTGAAACTGCCCGACGCTTCAGCGTAACAACATCGGTGTAGTCTGAGGATTAAGGCTGGTGACGTCACCGTCGCTGGGACTGAAGTTTATTTTAAGCTGTTTCTTTTTTCTTCTCCTTCACATCTCTGAAGTCTGTTTGTGTTTGTGAGCCTTCCTGGAGCAGCAGAGGGAGCTCGGAGCCTCCACGTCTCCTCCGGCCTGCAGGCCTGAACTTTATTAAATTGCTGTTATTTAGTGCAGGAATTTCCTGCGATATCACCCAGTTTCCCAGACCTGGATTCAGACTGGTCCCAGACCAAAGGAAGTTCACTGAGGATGTCCGAGGTAAAAAGACTTCTGCCTCTGAAACAGGTTTAAATGTTTACGTGCTGGATTTGCAGAAATCAGCTGAATGAGATGAAATTCAAACCCGCTGCACGGCACAGAAATAAAATCTAATGAATCAGGTTCAATGATGGAAACAGAACTAAACTGATGAAAGATGGAAACGAGGATTCAAACTTGTAAAACTAGACTCAAGTTTAGATCTTTAGAATCAAATCTGGTTTCTTTTAAAAGTGAAATCAAACATGTTTATACTTCTGTCTCCAAACAGTTTGTAAAGTTGTGAACGTGTTGTTGTTTCAAACACTCAAAGCAGAAACTGATCCTCTTCTTCCTGCACGAGCAGATAATGACCGACAAACAAAACGCCGCCATCGCCACACAGCTGCCTGACCCCCACGCCCCGCGATGTGACAAAGGTTTGTGGCGTTCAGGTGACAATGGGATTAACGGACGATGCTCTCCGCCAATCTGCAGCCCCGGCGAGAGAGACACAGAGAGCGAGCGAGCATGGTGATTCTAGGCGGCTGTTCGTGTCGTCAGCGGTGACAAAAGCGTCGTTGTTGATGCTCCAACACGCTGACACAGCGATCAGCTGACACAGGCAGGGCTTGTTTAACAACACACACTCCATACCCACGACACACACACACACACACAAAATCAAATCATTCGTATAACGGGCCAGTGTTGGTTTAGAATGTGTTGATTCATCTGAACCACAATGGTACAACAGTGTGTGTGTGTGTGTGTGTGTGTGTGTGTGTGTGTGTGTGTGTGTGTGTGTGTGTGTGTGTGTGTGTGTGTTCACACTGACCTGGTGCTCTGCTCGACATCCAGCCAACGTGAGACTTTCCTCGACAAAAATCCACCACAGCTCCTCACAGGTGAGCCGTACGTCCGACGTTCCCACGGTGAGAACGTCTGATGTCAAAATACACACAACGAGCTTTAAGTAAAAATACTTTGATTACTGTGACTTTTACTGCAAACTATTCCACTGATCTCCAGTCACACTGAACCAAATGCACAGACATGTGACTCCATCAGTTTTTGGACTGTGACACGTTTTGTTTCGCTTCTGTTCAAGATCAAATATGCTGTTCAGAAATTTACTTTCAAAACAAATAACTTAATAATAAAAATGAATAATGACAACGAACAGCAGAGGAGACATTCAGGTAGTAAATGCAGTAATACCACAATATAGAAAATACTCCAGTACAGATAAAAGTCCTGCATTAATGTACTTTTAACTTTTTGTATGTTGCTGCTGAACACGTTGCAGGTCATTCTCCTTGTAAACGCACTGTTGTGTGCTCTGATTTACAGCCTCGGGTTCAATATTTACACATTCTCATGTAACTAAAGTAAATGTAGTGCAGCACAAACTGAATTTATTCCTCAGGCCGAGTCAATAAAAGTTACTTTCACTCTGCAGTACTTGAGTAAATGTACTTGTAGTGTTATTACAGTGAGCTCAATGAAAATCCAAACTATGTAGAGCTGGTCAGTTTTGGTCAACCCTGAGGTCACAGTCACAGCGAGGGGTGCGTTTGTTTCCTGACACTGGGACGTGATAAAGTGATGAAGAGAGTGAAACTAGCAAAGCTGAACTGAAAACTGCAAGTAAACCTGCTGAAAAGCCCTCTGCAAACCCGCTGCACCTGCTACACACCACAGAAACAAACTACGATAACTGTGATGCTCATTACCTGCAGTGATGACGTGATGAAGCTGTGTCCCGCGGACTCCTCTGTATCATAATTCATTAAAATTATAAACTATAATCAGCCCAAACTCAGCAGCAGCCTCGCGTTTCTGCGCATGCGTGTAAGAATTATAACCGATCTCATTAAGTGGAAGCGCGTTTGTGCAAATGCTTGCGTTTGATGCATTGCTTTAATTGTTTTGCCACTAGGACCCGGCATGCAATGCGCGAAAGTCACGTGGTCTGTCTATGCAGCTACCGTTCCAACCTCAGGGAATTATCCACAGTGCGCATGTGTAGAAAATTCAAAAACTGCTCCTCCGCTCTTTTTCTCAGCTCCAGTCTTTGCTAAGGGGACAGTGGCCACGCCCACAAATTAAACGTAGTGCAGAGCCGTAACGGTATGGGATCAGAATGATGCCGCCTTGAAATGAAACTGAAAAAAAATTTACTGAAAAATCTTGTATTGAAAGTGAAAAAAAAATTGATAGTGAAAAACGATTAATTCAAACTGTAATTTTTTTGTTTTCGCTTACATTATTTTTCAGTTTGATTTTAAGGTGGCGTCGTTCTGATCTCGTATAACCGCTAGTAGGCTAGTTTTCAGAGACCGCTAACATACTGCCACAAGAGGGCAGCACGCTCCAACATGGACATAACCAGAAACACTTACGGGAGAATCATGTGACAGGGAAGCACGTGATATAACTACACCATGACATCATTGTACACGCCTGTGCTCCACAGCCAGTTGAATCAAATAAAAACTGTTTCAAAGTTTTGGCAGCTTTGTCCCAAAGTAAAGTTTAAACATTAGAAAAGAAGCTGACAATAAACCAGTGATCTGAGAAGTAATGAAGACTGTTTAAAATTTCAGCTCAGCTAACAGGTACTGGCACAAGATGGTGCTGCACATGTTCTCACAACTGATTTTAAATACTTTTTGAAATCCAGCTTCACAAACAGCGAAATCTGTGACAGTTTTGAGAGCAGGCTGGTAAAAGTTTACCCGTATATGTATTTCATGCCCACTTTAATATATTTCAATGATAAGAAGCAAAGCATAGTCCCGGGCACTTCTTCTCTCCAGTCTTTGAATATTTAAAGACATTTGCACAGCAGCAGTGAAACAGGCGCTCCTCACCAACCACATCATCTCTGAAGCATCCAGCTCGATGTCGAGGAGCCAACGCTGTCCTGCTGCTGCTTCCAATCACATTTCATTCTTGGTTTGTTTATGTTTTTACCAACAGTTATTTGTTGATTTAACCATTAAACTCCAACAAATCTTCACAGCATTTCTTCATCATCAAAGTTCATCTGTGGCTTAAATCTGCTGTCAAATATCAGACGGGCTGTGTTTGACTCATTCTGTAGCCCTGAGTCACTGATGGGGTTCTTCTTAATTCTAATTCAGGCTTTTTATTGATTCATCACCTCGTGCAAAGTTTCTTCTATTAGGATTATTTGTTGTGAAAATATGTAACCATGTCATGTAACAACATGTTTTTATGTTATGAGTAAAGGCGATGGCGTGATGATGTAAGTGGGAGCCAGACTGGCGGCATCAGTGATTATCAGGAGTGTCTGAGCTGCATGCTGTGTGCGTATTTGTATTACTCATGGTGTTAGCACTTCACTTTCATTTGAGAACAAAATGTATCCATGATGTAAAAATGTCATATAAAATATTTCAGTTTAAACTTTGGTGTTAAAATCTCCAGGAGATGAATGTAAGTCAACGTGTCGTCCTCAGAGGTGCTGAAACCCTGTGTGTGTGTGTGTGTGTGTGTGTGTGTGTGTGTGTGTGTGTGTGTGTGTGTGTGTGTGTGTGTGTGTGTGTGTGTGTGCGTGCGCCAGGCTCAGGCTGCCAAAGTCCCGATTTATGCCAAGATTAATTATGAGCATGTTGTCCAGATCGGGATGAAAACTGACATGACATGTGCAGTAATCACATTACAGTTCACACACGGCTGTGTGTGGTGCAGATGGGAGGATAAATCCTGCTCGCCACATGTTTTACACGAAGCATCTGAGCCGCCGCCGCTGAAGGTCTGAAGGCTCGTATGTGTTTCAGTCGTGGTGTCGAACTGAGAACATTCCTGCAAACATGCAGGAGGAATTCTGGAAAAATGCTTCATGTCCTTCACAGAGGAGATGAGGATATTTTCCCCTCTACATCCATCCTAAACATTCACGCAGCGTTCAGAGAGATGTGTAGTTGCTGGAGGGAGCATTTTATTAAGTGTGCAGCTGCTCATTTCCATACAAAGTCAGTCCAAAACCAGTTTGAAGTGGATCATGAACTACAGCTCCCGATTTACCCATGTCGGTCCTGTCGTAAGTCAAAATCAGTATTTTTGTACATTTCTCTGAGTTTTTTACAACAGTATTTTCATTTGTTGTCATTTGTGTTTGACAAAAATGGCTTTGCTTTTGTTTCTCTGTGTTTGAAGTCATCAGGAACTCATCCTAATAACCCGTCACATGATCGCTGTAAGGCTACAGTGGAACATTTCTGAATTATGGGAGTTTCACAAGATTATTTATCATCTTCCCAGAGTGGAAAATATTCCATTGATTACTCTGATGATGCTGTGCTGTTTCTTTCTAATCCACTTCACACCTCTCTTTGATCCCTCATGTATACATTTCCTGACACTAAACGATTTGCAAATCAAAACATCACAGACACTCACAGACATCTTGACTCTATCTCATCTACACATATTCATAATATATCAAGGAAACTCAACCAGAAACGGTTTAAATCAAGTTCATACTATGAATGACAAACATATTTTTAAGCATCCATCCATCCATCTTCATCCGCTTTATCCGAGGCCGGGTCGCAGCAGCCTAAGCAAAGAGGCCCAGACCTCCCTCTCCCCAGCCACCTCCTCCAGCTTATCCGGGGGAACACCAAGGCGTTCCCAGGCCAGCCGAGAGATATAATCTCTCCAGCGTGTCCTGGGTCTGCCCCGGGCCTCCTCCCGGTGGGACATGCCTGGAACACCTCTCCCAGGAGGCGCCCAGGGGGCATCCTTGTCAGATGCCCGAACCACCTCAGCTGGCTCCTTTCGATGTGGAGCAGCAGCTGCTCTACTCTGAGCCCCTCCCGGATGGCCGAACTTCTCACCCTATCTCTAAGGGAGAGGCCAGCCACCCTTCGGAGGAAGCTCATTTCTGCCGCTTGTATCCGCGATCTCGTTCTTTCGGTCACTACCCACAACTCGTGGCCATAGGTGAGGGTAGGGACGTAGATCGACCGGTAAATTGAGAGCTTCGCTTTTACACTCAGCTCCCTCTTCACCACGACGGACCGGTGCAGCGTCCGCATTACTGCAGCTGCAGCCCCAATCCGTCTGTCGATCTCCGGCTCCCTTCTCCCATCACTCGCGAACAAGACCCCGAGATACTTGAACTCCTCCACTTGGGGCAGGAACTCATCCCCGACCCGGATGAGAATCTTTTTAAGCAAAGATTCTTTAAAAATGTCTCATTATCTGCTGTCGTGGTTTCTCACCATTAGATCGTTTAACTTAAAACAAGATCCTGTTATAAGCTTCAAGAATACTGGGCTGACATTACAGGTGAACTGGGGAAAATCTTCCACGTTGATATAGAGATGGACCCTTTGTCCCTGATTCTAGGTCTTCCAAGTGACCGCCTAAAAGATTGTATAACACTCTAACATTTGCAGCCAGGAAAAATATCCTCTTACAATGGATCAACGATAGGACTCCCACTGTCTGTGGCTGGCGCAAAATAGTTTTTGAACTGATTCCTCTGGAATACCTCACACACGTTATACACCACAGTGTGGGTCAGTTCTATGGGATGTGGCACCCCTTTTTGGACTATATTGGACCGGACCTTTCCGCTATCTTATTCAAAGGACTACTACACACGTGATCACCACCCGGCCGCTGTAAGACTGACTCACCACCTCTTGTATGTTATATTTTGTATTTTGTATCTTGTATTATGCCTTATTTAAGAGCTGTTGTGTACGTTTTGTGTTTGTACTGTTTTGTTGTTCTGTGTCTACTGTCGAGACACTGTCGTGTTAAAGGAAAATCTGCAATAAAAACAATGATGAAAAAAAAAAACTTAAAACAAGATTATGTGGCTTCACATCACAGTGCTGCACCTCCACATGTTCGGACTTTTCCTGTATTTTTCAAAATCTGAAAGAAACATTCAAAATCAACAAACTTTGCACTATAAAAAATTACATCTAGTTAATCATCAGACTGGCTGGCGGTTGATTTTTCGTCATTTGATGAATCAGATAAGAGTTTGTTTCATGTCTGAGGCTCGCCCTGGTTTCTGGATGCCTGGGAAAGTGACACGTTCCTGTAACGAGGTTCTCAGCAGCCACCTGAGCTCAGACGTTTGCTTTGGATCCCTGGACATGGACTTTAATCACTGAAAAATGATTATGGAAGCAAACAGATGTGTGTTTTTATACACATCAGTAATGTTATGGTCGTATTTGTGGAGGATCCTGAAACAAACTGTGCAGAAGTGATGCTCTGGGTGACGACTTTGAGATATCAGAAGTGGACTTAGTTGCTCAGTGTTGTAAGCATCAGGTCATCACAGGTGATTCATCGGCTTCTGCTGCTGCTTGAAAGAAAAATGTGATGATGATGATGAAGACTGTACAGTAACAGTGTGGTCCAGAGGATATGATTCATGGTTTCTCTGCTCTCTAACGTCATTAACAATAAGCTGACCCAAAGTCATGGGCGCTGAGGATAAGTCATATTATAGAAATCAAAGAGAGGAACCTGGTTTGAGTGGAGGCAGACGGGAAACAGATCTTCAAAAAAAAGTGAAAATTTATGGAAATGAAATGAACTCCTGCAGATCGTATCATCGCCTCGCTGAACATCTGCTGTGTAAAAATCAACACAAACAACGTTAAGTCAGTTTAACATGGAGCAGCTCAGAAATGATGGACAGGCACAAATCAGCATCAACAAAGGAGGGAAACACACCTGCAGCCTGTTTCCTCCACTGTCTGCAGTTTCATTTTCTCTGACCTTCTTCACTGTTTCAGCTTCTTTATTCTTTAAACTGAACTTTAATCTCAGCGAGTCAGAACAAAAATGCAACCAGAGCCGGAAATCACTTCTACCCACTACAGAACAACATTTATAAACTTCTCATTTGTGATGTTTTCATATGATACAGACTTTAATTTGGTTAATGATCAGCCTGCAAACTGAAGTATCCACACCAGGGGGCGCTGCAGAGAGAGAGGTTAACCAGGTGCAGGTGTTAACTTTCACTGCTACAAGGACACTGATCCATAAGAAGCGCAACTTTTTATCTTCAGTACATGTTATAAGCTTTTTATTATTATTTGCAGGAGCAATACAAGGAATAAAAGTGATGCAGTCAAAATGAAATGATGTCTTTTGTCCAGTGATCGTGGAGTTTGTTAATCTGCTGTTATATTCAGCTCTACAGTTCTGCTGGAGATTATTTCTAACTGATAAGAACGTCTAAAAGTTGCATTAAATAAGGTTCCAGAGAAATGAATATTTATTTATTTTAAATGTTTTTTAAATATTTAGTTTGATTTAGAAACACGAGCTAACAGCTGCTGGTTTTACTGAGTCAAAGACAGACTTTGCTTTGTTTAAAGAAAGAAATCTTTGTGTGGATCTTTCCCTCTGCTGCAGTAAAGAAACCTTACACTGAGTTTTAAACGAACATATTAAATATAATATAAAATTATAAACATATCTTGCTTTAGCTCAATTTAAACGGTTATATGGCAGCAAACAGGCCTGCTGGGCCACAGTCCTGGATCACAAACACAAAACAATCTCAGCCGTCTGTCCCCCAGCGCATCATTTTTCAACGTCAGTGTTAATGTAAGAGAGACGAAACCTTTTATTATTCCGGACCAAACACCTCTAAGAAAACTAAGTAAAATGTGGAAGTGATGACGCAGTGAGATCAAAACAGTGATTTTAGTTTAAACTAAACAGTTCAAAAGTGAAACCAAACAACAATGATCCAAAAGATGCTGGACGATAACCCTCCATGTCCAAGTGCTCCAAAAGCACAAAGTGCTGTTATGTGACCTCATCGTTGCTGCTCCTGTGAACTCTGAACATCATTTCTGACCAAGCTGGAAACACGAGTGTTCAGACAGGCTGGTATCCAATTAGCATCTCCAGAGACAGATACACGCAGAGACTTTCAGGTGCTGGAGAGGAGCTGATGAGATGTTTGCAGAAAACTCAGCGACTGCTTTGTTTCTGTTTGGACGGCTTTTGTTCCCTCATCAGAGCTGATGCAACGTTTGCTCCAATTTTATCATCGTCACTGTTTATAGTTCAGAAGACGACTATAGTGAGTCTGGAGGGTTTCAAGCCCAAACTATTACAGGACCGTGAAGATGTGCACAACAACCAATAACTGGCTGGACAGATGCACAAAACGATCACACAGACACTGAAATCAATCACAAAACGACCGTAAATTTCAGGTCTTATTAACAAACGAGCAGACATAAATACTGAGCTGCTCTCAGGATGCCAAATAATCATTTTGGAAGTTTCTCAGATATGTCAGGGCGTTGTTTGAAGGTTACAACATGATTTAACCCAAAACATCTGTTTTAACCCTGATTGGGTCATTTTGAGCAGCTAAAACAAACCAACAGGGTGAAAGTGGAAGTAAAAAAGGAAAAATGAGCCACAGGCTCATTGTGTGGACTTTGTGTCTCGCTCTGATATGTGCTGTTATTTATTGGTGGTCAGTAACGTCGTGGCTGTGGGTCAGAGCGCACAATGAGACACAAAAAACATCTAAAAGATGTAAAAATAAAATTACCAGAAGAGGCTCAGGAACCCTGCAGCTCATTCATAATGAAGGACGCTGTTAGAATAACGTGACTCCCACATCAGAATCACGTGATCTGCTCCTCTCTTCATCACAACAGTCTGAAGGTATCGGACCACGAGTCTCTCTGATTGGCTGGAGATCAGCAGCTTCTTTGGTTTCGGGTCATCGCTCCGTCTCGTCGTGTTTGAGGCGTGTGGATTGGCGGTGAGAGCACAGCGGGCTCTCCTTCTGTACTTTCATACGGCGAGCCCGGGACTCGCGGCGAGGTCATTCATTAAACATGACCGTCTAAAAATAAAGGCCTCCTCCTTTCACCAGAACGGCGCTCTTTAATCTGGGCCAGAGCTTCGAGTGGTTTGCATCAGCACATGAGAGGCGACACGAGAGACAAAGAGAGACAAAGAGGGATGTTTCACAGCGGGAGGCGGAGGAGGAGGAGGGCGCTTCATCTTCACAGTGACCGGCCGCTGGATTTGTACTTCAATGGGGACGCAGCGCGACCTCTGACCTTACTGTGTGGAAATCAAAGGCTTAAATTCATTTTGTTTCTCAGCACACAGCAGAGGATTCATTACAGCACGTTTATGTTGGCACATGAAAGAAAACCTGGATTTACAGCAGACGTGTTCATTTTTCAGCTGTCGGCTCTGTTTTCAGTCTTTATGCTGAAACATCTTAAATACCTGCTGAGGACTAAATCAGACCAAATCAGACTCAATCAGACTCAATCAGACCAAATCAGACTCAATCAGACTAAATCAGACCAAATCAGACTCAATCAGACGCTCACAGAGGGAAAATCTTTGTGTATTTCACTTAATGACAAACTGCTTTCCCTTTACTTAAAAACATGTTTGCATGATAACAGATGGAGGTCCGTGAGAGAGCGCAAACTTCCACAACACCAGCGGTCCCACCGGCAGCGTCATCGGGACTGTCAGGATCCTGTAATCAGCACAAATACTGTAAAATGCATTTGTGGCAAAAATGCACCTGAGTCCAGTTTCAGGTTGGGGCTGCTGCCCAGGGCCGTGACACAGAACTCTGGGGCCATGGTCACAGAGTCTCTGTGGGCCCCCTTCACCTCGTTCATCCAGCTGTGCGGACAGCTGCACTGATTATTAGGACATGAACTGTTAACTGCTGACAGATCTGTAGCGCGTCCATGAGTCTCAGCACATTTTGACCTCCTCTGTTTTTACCATAGAGCCGTTCACAGCTTAACCACGGTTACACGTGTTTTACTTGGATTATTGAGCTGAAGAATGAATTCTTTTCTTTGTTTTCATTGAATTTTTTATGATTCCTGTGAGATAAAAAGCTCTAAAAATGTGAAGTCTGTTTTCTAAACCTTTCCTAACACTCAGTCCTCATCCTTCCCATCAGCCTCAGAGCAACCTTCACGGTCCCTGCTTCCATCATCCTGCAGCACTCAGACATCCAGATCATCACGGCACATCAGAATAACTGTAAACAGGGACATCTCAGGCCCTCCAAGGTATGGAGGCCCATCTCCACCACCACTTCCCCTGCCAGTGGCGGACTCCCTCAGACATTGGTGCATTGGTGGTTCTTTGTGTCTGGGGATGGGTGTCCGGGTACACACCGGCTCACTCTGCTTGTCGGGGCCTGGAGCCTGGGGCTCGCTCGGGCCACTTCGGAGGTGGGGTGCCCCCGGCCTCTCGGCCTGGGGCTCGGTCACTCAGGCACAGCTGGCTGCCGGCGGAGCTCACGGGCGCGTCACTGCAACTCCCCCTGGCTTCTGCTCCGCGGCTGCTGAGTGAGCCCTCATCTGGGACTCTCCTCAGCTCTTTCTGGGACAGTGGCGCGGCTGCCCCTCTGTTGGTCTTCCTTGGTCTCTTGTGTTCTGGGGGCCTCTGGATGTCTGGAGTTTTGATCTCCTCCATACCTGCTTCATGCCCTGGAGGACGGGGCTGTGGCCCCCCCCACACCCTCTAGCAGATCATTACATGAAGGAACCTTTTAAAAAAACAAGCGCGTCCATGCTCACAGGTGTGCACACGGGTGATCACACCCACAAACTACACCCTTTTTGGCTCCTACCTCAAAGCACACTGTGTTCTGTTGATCTTATGTGCTGCACAATAATGTTTAATATTTAGTATTTACTGTCATATTCCCATATATCATTGTGATGTTGTTTATTCTATTGCTCTTGTTCTTTGCTTGTTTTCTCTTTTTTCTTTCTCAGCAGGTGACCCAGGTTTTGTTGGTTTTTGCATTTTATCCCCGTCCCTCTTCCTCGCTCTTTTTCTTCCCCTCTTTCTTTCTCCTGTTTCTTTTCCCCAGTCAAGTCTGTCCCGTGTTCAGCAAATGAAAATAAAATAAACAGTAAAAGGTGAATCATTTGGTCCATTTGGTAAAGTAAATCCGTTGGGCATCTTTCTTTACCTTTAGACAATAATTCTGATGAAAAAGAGCCAAACGGGACAGGCAAAAAATAAATAACTGTAAACAATGTCATTATCTTTATATGGAGTGAATTTTAAATATGTATCCAGATATTTTTGTGTTTCTGAAACCGTAGCAGCAGAGTTCCCGCGCTGTGGGCGAGCAGGTGTATCTGCAGCGATGTGATTGATGTTTTTTATTGTTTCTGGGACGATATCGAACCCACGAGTTGCAGACGTCACACGGAGCAGAGTGATGGTCCTGCAGATGTAAGCTGCTGATTCACTGATGCAGAGAGTGTACACGGGTACGTCAGTGTGCTGCCTGTGCTTCATCACAGTGAACTAAAGCTAAGGAAACACATGTGACTCCCTGCACACATTCCTCTTTGCTTCTTATTGAATCAGGAAGTGCTGTCGCTGTGATGTTAAATGTCCCGTTACCTCAGAGCAGGTCTGGAGACAGTGAAGCTGAAGGCTGCCTGATGTCAGCAGATCTCACAGCTGCTGATAGCCAGACCATCCTTAGCCTGTTCGCTGTTCTTTCTTCAGAAAGCCTTCCATCACGTTGCCTTCTCTCCTTTCTCCCTTTTCTTTTTTGATGCTCTCTTTGGGAAAGCCGTGACTCACAGTGTCCATTAGCACTCAGAGAATAAATGAGCTGTGCTGTAAAGGTCAGTGTGAGTGCGGTGCAGTAAGCCACTGTATGAGCTCAAAGTGGGGTCAGCCTGATGCGTTCAGGTTATTTAGGACAAATTACTAAGAAATAAAATAATACAAACAACAGCAAAGTGGGACTTACACTTGACCTCCTCGCCACTGGCGCTACAACCACATTAAATATGGACGTAACCCTCTCGGCGTCGTCCACCGGGTTGTTTTGGCAGCTGCCGTGTTGTTTGTTTGGACTCACGATCACTGCTGCTGCTGAGCGCCGTGTCAACACCTGCAGTTCCTCTAACGTCCACCAGAGGCTCCAACAGTGAGTCCGCATGGAGTCATGTTAAAAACTTAGAGCAGAAATAAACGTGTTTACAGCCTGATACAAAACGGTTTCAGTACTTCCGCTTCGTAACACCTGTACTGCCATAACTCACCTGTTTAAATTGTATTAAGTCATAAACCTGCATTGTTGGGGGCGTGGTCTCTTTGATTGACAGCTGGATGGCGACACAGGCTTGACCTCAGCTCACCCCTGACCTGGACCTGTGGACTGTGTTTGGGCAGTTGGAGCATCCATCCACTGTTTTAACAGCTTCATCAGCTGCGGGAGGGTGGAGCCCGTCCCATCATGTGAAGCACAGGCTGGCTAACGGAGCCTGATGGGGTTGTTAACATGTATGTAAGTGAGCGCACATGTTAGGGAGAACATGCCATCTGCACACAGCATCCATTCATCCTTCTTCTCTGAACTCAGTGAGAACTGAGTGAAACACAGAAGCCTGAAGCAGCCGCTGCAGATGCTTCAGGCTCTCTGAGCATCAGTGAGTTCACAGATGCAGGTAAATGGGTCGTCCAATAAGAAGCTGCCCAAACCAAGGTGTGCCACGCCTTCAGAGACTCGTGCTAATACAGGAGTGGCTCGATGGACAAAACGCCAGTTTTACCAGGTTATAATTAAACCTTGAACACAAAGGAGACACAGTGAGAGTCCTCGGGGCGTTTTGAATTCTCGCCTCTTATTTCAGCTGATTTATTTTTAATCCTTCCTATGATCTACATTTTCTTTATCTCATTGTTTTCCACGTGTGTTTGTTTTCGTTTCTATTTGGTTTAAATAAAAACAGAAGCCTGACTCTGTGTTTTCATCCATCTGTCCCGCTTTCACCTCCATCTCCTGTCACCTCTCTCTGCTTTCCTCAACTTTCACTCCTCTTCCTTCCTCTCACTTTCCCCCCCTTCACAAAGTTTATCCCCCCCGCTGCCTCTTCCCTGCCTCCTTCCCTCCTCCCTGACCCTCCTCTTCCTCCTCCTTGGCCTTGTAGGTGAGCTGCATGATTGGGCGGCAGGTCGGAGGGGTAGGCTTTTGGAAATCACATGGTTTACGTTTCCAGCTCCCTGAGTCGCCATTTTGGAGGAAAGTTTGGGAATTTGTAGACCTGGGGAGGTGCTGGAGAGGGAGAGGAGAAGGAGAAGAAGAAGAAAAGAGGAAAAAGGAGGGAGGAGGGATTTCACAGAAGTTTGACACGAGTGCACGTCGCAGGCGGGGACACGGCGGACCAGTGCGGACCAGTGCGGGATAAGTGAGTGTAGGTGTGCCGCCAGCCTGGCTTTGAAGTTTTTTTTATTTCTGGACGAACCCGCAGCGCTCCGGAGCCGCTCCTCCTCCACCCAGCAGCAGCGGGCAGCTCATGCATGCGCCGCCTGCACAGCAGCGGGTGTTTCCCGGACTTTGGCACACTGCAGGTCCCGCTCGGTCCGAGCCAGATCTGCACTTTTCGGAGCCAGCTCCAGAGTCAGCCTGCGCGGTGCACGCCGGCGCACACAGCCTCTCCGGCGGGGAACTACATCTGTGAGAGTCGGCAGCTCAGCGGAGCTTCACTTGTTAGCGGGACTGCTGGCTGAGCCGTCCCCGGAGGCTCGCTGTTGTTGTGCCAGTCTGCCCCCCGACGCTCCGTCCGGAGGGCTTTTGGCTCGGAGGGATTTTCTTCAGCCCTGACTTGGAGCGGTGACAGCGGCGGGTTTATCCGGCGGAACCGCGAACAAAAACCGTCCTGTGTGAGGACTGCATGCGGCTGAGGCGGATCTAGCCGAGCCAGACCACCACCATGCCAGTGAGAAAGAAAGGTAAGCCGCTTTCACTTCACATATTAACTAGCAAGCTAGCAGGCTAGCCGTTCAAACTCCGGCTGCTCCTTCGTTTTTAAAGACACACAGGACTCGAACAAACACGGGACACGCAGCGGCTCACACGCCACACGAGCCGAACACGGCCCACACGGCTCGCTTTGGCCCTGCTGAGCTGAGCGGAGCCGTGCCAAGTCAGGTGAAGTCAGTTAAAGTAGGAGCTAGCCGGTTAGCCACTGCTGCTAACCAAGTTGTAAATGGGGCACCTTGTGTGGAGAACTAAAAATAAACTCTAATATGAATAAAATATTCACCTCGTCCTCAGCAGTCAGCGCGCGATTTAGGAATATAATGAACTGTAAAAATTTAGAAAAATATTCTGAGTTAGTTTACACGTTATTAACCGTGTATAACTGTACTGTTATCCCGGGAAAAATAAAGATTGTGCCCGGGGCGGTGGAGGCAGTGAGTTAAAGAAAAGCCACTTATTTAAGTCAATGAAAGATTCACCTCGTTCCCAGCGCTAAGTGCACATTTCATGAACTAGATGAACTGTAAAAATTTAGAAAAATGTTCTCATTTAGTGAACTCATTCATAAGTACGGAGACCTCCACTTTAATCCCAGGAAAAATAAAGATAATTTCAAAAGCCTTGCAAATGGTGCGTCAAATGCCTCCTAATTATCCATAGTAATTATGTTTAGCCTCCCTCAGTATGAAAAGACAAGAAACATTTTAATGATCGTTTTTTTTCTGCAAACTGCAAAAACAAACCTAAACTGTGCCATCAGTGTGGATGAGTCACTGCACAAAGTATTCAGTGTTTCAGTGTTTCAGTGATTGCAGTTCAGGTACAGCCCAGTCTGAGCTCAGGTGGGCTGCACCAGCAAAACCACTGCAGTTTAAAAAACGTTGCTTTTATTCAGTGTAAAAGCCTGAACTACGAAGACATCACTGCTGTATTTGTCCCTCTGCATTAAAAACCTTCACCGGTGGAGATTTTCTAACCAAACAGCAGCATTTTGTGCCTTTAACAAATATTTAAATATAGAAATATTAAATCCACACACACCCACTCCTGAGTGAAACGACACGGACATGTTTTATTGGAAAGTGTGAGCTGTTAATCACTGTCTTGAATAGGACCGTGTCCATTCTGGTCCTCGGGCCACATATTTGACAAACCTCATGCAGCTGAAGGATGACAAAGACATCAGCTGATACTTAAATGAAGTCTTTTAAAGTTGGCAGCTTCCATTGTAGCTCACACCACATAACGCACCAGCGTTCACCATCGTGTATTTAAGCTCCACGTTTTAGCGCTCACAGCGACGCGCGCAGATATGTTGATCTGGGTCAAACCTCAAAAACCGACACTAACGGAGAGAATTTAATTTAAAGCTGTTAATTGGCTGAGGTAATTTTCTGCTGTTTAGAAACTGACATGTGGGCTGTGAGGTCAGCTGTGAGGTCAGCGTATCAGGCTGAAGCATCAGGTCAGCTGAGGGTTTGTAGGCCGTCACAATCTGTCTCAAACTTTCACTTCCTAATAAACCAGAAGACGGAGGAGTGTGATATTAAATGTCTTCTGCGCTGTGACACAAATCGCCTGGTTTATGTTTTATGTTGTATTTCAAGTTCATACTTTCAATTAATGTGGCTTTTAAAATGAGATCTGTGGCTTTCCACCTCAGCTACAGTGTTACACCTTCTAACTCGGGCGTGTGTGCAGGTTTTCAGCAGCCCTTGAAAAGCTTTATTTCTTAAAGCTCTCGACCATAAAGTTATTAAAGTTGGTGTCTTTGATTCGAGAGGTCTTCATTCAGTGAAACATTCGCTCTGAGCTTGAGTTAGACAGTTTTTGGCGCTTTGTGAACGTAGACTTGGTTCCTTCCTGGATGTTATCAGTGAACAGGACCCCGAGGCTTTGTGTTTCGGGCAGTTTAATGCTGGCAGAGTCTCTGAGACACACTTTGGCAGATATCAGGATCGTTACAGACACTCGAACATTCGTGAGCGAGGGGACATTTATCGACATCGTGTTTCTTTCATCACGTCACTTTCGTGATGGCTGAATGTTCAAACGCGTATCGATAAAACCGTTCAGTCACACAGGCCTGGAGACGGGAAAAATAGTATTCCTAAACTGACCAATCCAACGTGACGAAGCAACCACAACCATGTTTCCGGTGCAGCGTCCTCTCTGTGACCGACTGCGACACCAGCAGCCTGCCGCCAGCACTTCCAGCTCCACGTTGTTTTATGGTTTTGATGGTTTTATGTCTTAGTCGGAGTTTTCTCTGCTGGTTCCAGCGTGAGCCGAAGGATTCAGGCTTCTTGCCTAAATTAGGCTTGAAACAACAATAATGAAACCAAGACCAGAAGCAGGACGCAGCGAACTGCCAATTCATCTAAATCAGTGCTGACGGAGGCGAGAGGCCCAATGCGCCGCCTCCTCGGGCTTTGTGTGTTTTATTTACAGGCGAGACTCACAGCCAATCAGCAGCAGGCATGAATCAAAGTGAGAGAGCAGGTTAATGATGGTAGAAACAACAATCTGATGGTAAATGTGTCGCTGTGTGCATAACTGTCCAGGAAGCTGTCTGTGTGAGGTTCTTCTGTCCTGTAAATGATCCAGTTAATTAGAAGTCGTAAGAGTCACATGACATCGCTCAACAATAACGACCTCGGTAGATTCCTTCGGGTTCTGACTTCCTGAAACTCTGCGCCGAGCCGACGCTCTCGCTGCCGTGCTGCAGTCACGCACTGACCTTTATTTAAAGCTGATTCACCAACAAGTAAACCAGCAGAAATGTGACCATCCAACAGGGTTACAGTCAAAGTCCTGAATCTTCTCCACGTCCAGCTGCAGCGATGTTACGCTGTTTGCATGTCTGTGATCGATCGGTGTTATTGGACGATGATCTGCATTAAAATGATGTTTAGTTGAAGCCTCGAATTTAAAACAAAGCTCTGAATGAAGCCTTCGGGTCATGATTTGAGGCGACTTTCTATTTACTACTTTCAGCTTAATCATTTTATCAGATTTGCTTTGGTCTGAATGTGACTGTCAGCAGCAGACATGTAGTAAATCTGTCCTTAATGCTTCCCTCTGAGCCGAGCCTGATACTCTGACCTTTATACTTATCCGCTGGGGAGAGGCCTCTTTAACTCATTTATACTCCTTTAAAACCTGCCCGCAGTCTTAAATGCATGCATGTTTGGATTTTTAAAGTATTATTTCCCTCTCCCGGTGCGTGCTGGCTGCCAGTGCAGCTCAGCGTTTCAGCACAGAGGGATTATTTGTGCCCGTCTGACGGTTTGAAGCGGCCCTCTGCTGCCATCTCGTCTCAGATCAGTCCTCGTTAGTCGCTGAGCCTCGGCTCTGTCGTATCCCCGGCTCACCTCTCTCGCTGCTTCCTCCTGTTGTACAGACGCACAGCGAGCGCTGCAGCTGCTGGAGCAGTACCGGGCCAAGCTGAACCACACCGAGGACCGGCAGCTCCGACACTCCATCCAGAGGGTCATCGACATCTTCCAGAGCAATCTCTTCCAGGCTCTCATAGGTACGGTCGCCTCTCTGACCACAGAACACCTCACACGGTTACCACACATCCTGGAAACAGGACGTCTCTAGTCCTGGAACATAACCCTGGAAAATAAGGACCTGGCCTGATAAAGGTTTCACATCACAAGAAGCAGTCTTTGTACTTCAGCAGTTTGTCACAGTCTTGACATGAGAACACTGAGCTTATCTGTAGGTGACACAACCACAGAGTTATTTAACCCTTTAAGCCCATCGAAGCGCGCACGCTCCCATTTGTGTACACAGCACATAAGCTAGCGCAATCATTTTTTTTTTTTTTTTTTTGCATATGAAACCGGAGGAGTTGTACTTGCATAACATGCATTCAACTTGTCCCAGGTCGCAGTTTCCTTTTACATATGGCTTTGCAAAAATCGCATAAAAAGCGCTTGTGACATCAAAAACATCACAATCCAGAAGCGCGCTGCTGATCCCATCAGCTGTTCATTGTTTTTTTTTTTTTGGTTTATTTTGATGCACATGCTGTTTTTCTTTTTTCTTTGCAAATTGTGCACAATAATGTTCATTTTAGTTTTTGCTGCAGTTTATAAAAATGAGTTTGCCTCAAAAATGAAACTGAAGATGCTCAAAATAAATTTCCTGTTGTTGGAAACTATTTTGTGCAACGTTTGCATTTACAGGTTTGAGGGATAAACCTCTGAAGTTTCTGTAAAGAGAACGATTTTCAATTTTGTTGTAGTTTATTGCACTTTTTTGCAATTTATCTAGTTACTGGTGGACTTAATCGTTACATCTTATTAAAATTTCCGATATAACGGTTGTAGTAATGTATAACATTACTCCCAAAATGCGCCCAAAATGTCTCTACAGCATCTAAAAATATAAAGATGAGCTCTGGTGGATCTATGTGGTCTATGGTGGGCTTCCATAATCCAGACCAAACCTGGGAAGAGTTTTGGGGTATTTTTGGTATTTCTTGTTCACATGTTGTGTAAAAATGTGTGTTTACATCATGGATCTGAAGATGTTTCAGTGTCTGTTTGCCATCTGATGTGTCATCAATCCTTTAATATTATTGTTATCATTATGATGATGATGATGCACTTGTGCCACGTTCATTGTCCTCCTCAGTGTCAGAGCTGTTTGATGAGTCACGCTGAGGTTTCCACTAACAAAGAGCTTTTAAAGGATTTGTTGTTTTGTGTTTTATTAAGTGAACAAATATCAAACAGCTGAGTCGGTCTGTGAGGACCTGACATCATGTCTCTGTATGTTTTTGGCTGCATGGCAGCGCACAGCGGAGCAGACTTATTGACGGCGACGTTTCCCTGAGCTCTGATTCAGCTCTGCGGGTGAAAGTCAGAGACAGAACGACACGGACGGGAGGAGCAAAGCAACAATGCAGATCAGTGTTGGGTCCTCGCAGCATCGTTTGCACATGTGCAGCTCGTTCGTGTCCAAGTCAGCTGGCCTGCAGTTAAATGAACGCGCTGCGGCTGCTCGCTGAGGAAAGTAGACCCAAAACATTACACACGAATGAAATGTGAGCCACACGTGAACAGCATCCCTCACACACTGCGTCTGATTGGACCGCTCTGACCACGTCCACGTAACCGGAGTTGATTTTTGAGCTCTAATGTGGAGAAAACCACTAATTAAATCCTTTATTTAAAGTCAAATATCACATGATAATTCTCACTGAAGCGATAATGTGCTTCCACCTGCAGGTGACCTCTGACCTCGTCACGTTTGTGGGTCTGTAGGGTAGAAACGGCCTCGTGACTCGTGGCTGCCTCTGCTGTGAGGCGTCACAGTGGGGCGAGAGGCCGTGAAGTTTGTGTTCGTGTGCAGAGCTGTTTTCTGTAGACTCGCACAGTTTTACTGGATCAGGGTCATCATATATCAGCTCTGCATTGTTGCTAATTTACCACCTTAACAAGCCGACCTGCAACAATTTAGCTGCGACTAAACCCTGAAAACTGAGTGCAGCCTGAGACGTGTCCACATTCATTTCATCCTGACATTATGCAAAGCGATGAAATCAAACAGACTGATACTGCACTGAAACCTTGTCGGCTAATAAGATGTTTATGCTTATTGTGTCATCAGCTTTGTGCTGATACATCTTCAACTGTGTGATGAAGAGCTTAACGACTGATTTCAGTCCTCTGATGACCCGTGTGAAAGAATCGCGGTGACATCGTCGCTTTTGGCTCCAAAACAATAACTCTCTGTGCTGCGGGAACATTTTTTATTTTTTGTTACAAAACTCGTATTTTGCCTCGTTTGAAAGGCACCTCTGTCCATCACAGAGCCGCTCCTTCACCTCTCCCAAAAAGTCCACGTGCACTCGTGGTTCAGTTTGGCTCGAGATGATGAAAATAGCCTTTGATTAAAAAAAGAAAATCCGTGTAGAGCGAAAGCTGTGAAATGTGCCCGACTCCCTGCGTCCTGCCCTCAGGGTCACCTGGGTTCCCTCTAATTTTCGAGGAGATCCTGTTAAACTAAACCAAACCTGCTTTTTGTCCGTCGGTTTTCCACGGAGTCACATCCTGATACTCTGAGCCAACTCGGCCGGAGCAGCAGGAGCTCAGCTCTGAGTGACCGAGCCCAGACACACAACACAGATCAGTTAATACAACGTGGGTTTGGTTCTTGAGCAGCTTCTGTTCGCAGTCCGAACATCAAAGTTTAGATTGACCGTGTCACACCGACGCCTCCTCCGTCCATCCAGCATGGATGAACCCAAAGTGTGCGTGTGTCACGTCTTTCACAGGGACGCCAGGTTGACGTGACTCACGAGCTTCACATAATCAGCTGTCAGGCTGTGATAATGAGACGGCTGAGCTTCTAACGAGCTCCTGGCCGTGGACGTGTTTCTCCACAGTGCACCAGCGTGTCGGCCTCTGCTGTGAATATCGATTAGTTTTTCCTGCAGACGGTCGTTTCATTGAGAAAAACAACAAATCTGTTATTTAACTGTTCGCCTCTCCTCTGTAATTACGGCGAAGCAGAAGTCGCCCTGCAGGTTTGCAGATGTCTGCGTTTCTCTGATGTTCTGCCAGCGTCATGTTTCTCTGATTGGCTGTCGCCTCGCTGCCGGCTAACGGGACTCTCCGAGTAAACGCAGAAGCAGCTGCAGGGTTAACGGACGCCGAGCAGCAGGAATGTGGTCCGATGTGTTTGAGTTTCCCAGGAACGACTCGCTGAAAGACTCAAACACTGAGTGTGTTTGTGCCCCGGGACTCGGCAACAACAGGAAGTCTTTCTGGACGTTCGCTTTAACTTTTTAAACTTTCAGGCTTCGGTGCTGCCTTTCTGTCGGCTCACACGGCTCTGAGTGGGCAGGAGCAAGCTGTTTGTAGAGGTCACCCTCAGTGTCCTGCTGCTGCATCAGTTTGGACAGCACTTTCACCTCCTTATCATAAAGCAGCAGACAAAAGCGTTCAGTTTGAAGCCGAGCATCACCATCTTTGTGTCACGAGGAAAGAAAACTGTCACAGATTAGTCTATCGTTCCTCCTCCGTGTTTCCTCCTTTCATCAGCAGGAAGCTGAAATGCTGTCGTGTGATTGGTGTAAATATTCCTCAAGTATAATTCGAGCACGGCGGCTCGTTTCCCTCAGTCCTGCGTGTCCTGCAGCGCCGCTCTGTCTTCATCACTAATACATGAGTGGAGATCATCACTGGCCTGGATCCTGCCTTCCTGCGTCCTCCGCCTGCACGTTTGCTCTGCAGCTTACAGCCGAGTCACGCCACGCTCACGACTTTCTCATTCAGTGGGTGGAGGTGGTCTCGTCGCTGCTGGGTGCTCAACGTGCGATCACCTCCAGCTCCTCTGAGGATGTTTGTGTTCAGGTGTGAAGCAGAGGCCGAGTCTGTGGTCGTGGTTTCAGTCTGAAAAGGGTGGAGTCCCTGCTCCAGGGCGGGGATGAGCTGCTGCCTCAGGTAGAGGCGGGTTGGTGGACGCTCTCCTGATCCGCTGTGATTAAGACAGAGCTGAGTGTGAAGGCAGAGGTGCTGATTTCCTGGTCGATGTTCCTAAAGAGGAGGAAATAATGGCCGGTGTTAGAGGCAGAAATGAGCTCGTGTTCTTAGAGAGATGAGCTGAACAGGAGCCTGTTAAGGTGGACTGACAGAGATCATGTGTCCTGTATGTCGCTCTGCACGTCCAGAGGAGCTGGAAGATGTGGCTGATTAGATGATGTTTGAGTCTTTATGGCATCAGAAGAGTTTTCCTCGTCTTCATGTGTCTCGTTTGAAACCCGCCTCATCTTGTGATGAACTCCAGCTCCTCCGTCATGCAGCTGGGGGTCCTCGTTCTGGTCGGTGTAGCGGCTCACCAACCAGTGCCTGCTGCAGGCAGAGAAGAAGAGAGGGTAATGGTCCCAGTCCAAGGTGGAGCTGAGCACGCCCAACCATGGAGCGAGACTCTGAAGAGGAACCTGAATCACATCGAGGATCAACCAACCAGAGACCGGCTGAGACTGCTGGGACAGGCAAACACTAGACAGGAAGTGCAGGGCTAGAATGACTAAGGGCTGAACTTTCAAAATAAGAGTAAGGAGATGACATCATTCTGTTGCTTGGATATAAAAATAGGAAGTGAAATGTAAACTGTGGTAGACGATGGCTGGACGAGCAGCCCGAGTAAAGTCTGTTTTTACGAAACATCTTTTTTTAATTTATTAATTTACAGTATGAGAATACAAAACTTTAGGTCAGCATGGAAGACATACACAGTCTCAACATTAGTATCTACTTACATCATGGTAATATTTAATTGTTCAGTACAAAAGGACTACACAATAAATTTTTCCCAGAGCTTCTTGAATTTCTCAAGCTCAAGTCTAAGGACAAAAGTAAGTCTTTCCATTCCAAAAATTTCTTCCACTATCCCAAACCACTGGGCCCGAGTTGGAGGGTCAGCCTTTAGCCATCTTCGGGTTTTGGCCTTTCTGCTGCTAGCCAAAAGTATTTTCAATAAATAATTATCTTTATGTGGAAGCGCCGTAGGTAAATTGCCAAGATACAACGTATCAAATGAATAGTCTATTTTTATCCCAACTATTTTGTGGCCACCTCCCCCCAATATGGCTGGATCCTTGGGCAGGCCTAGAATACATGACAATGGTTTGCCATGGGGGTTCCACAACCTCTCCAACATAGGCCCTGGCTCTGTGAGCCTGTTTGCCGAGCTGTGAATTTAGGAGTGATAAAAAATATCACAACATTTTTCCAACCAAACTCTCTTAAGGACCTTGAATTTGCAGTGGTAGCCTGAGACTCACATATTCCCCACCAGCTGTCCTCTGATATTTGTGAGCCTGATTCTCTCTCCCAGTTTTGCTTAATATACAACGTAGAGTGATTTTTAGAGGCTTGTATACTTCCGTATATTTTTGAGACCAACTTTTTAGAGTACCTTTTTTTGTATGCCTCTTGAAAGATATGAATTAGGTTGTATTCGTTTTCATCTCTGAATAGTAACGTCTTGTTGTAATAGTCTCTAACTTGCAAGTATCTATAGAAGTCATGCTTTGCCAGTCCGTATGTATCTGAAATAGTTTTATAGCTTTGAAATCCCCCGTTTGTTGCTAGTGAACAAAAAGAAGTAATTCCTCTCAGTTTAAAGGTTCTGTTTAAAGGTCCCATCCAGCCTGGCAGGCACAAACTCCGGGTCATAAGCTATCCAATTCAAGGTCCTAGCCTGTTCTTCTATTTGTAGTTTCCTCACTACCCTGAACCGTAGTTTCAGGGTGAACTGGGTCAAATGGTTCAAATTTTTGTAAAAATTTTCAGCTTGGTTTTTATTTCCTAAAAGAGACTGTAATGGGAAGTCTAATTGAGTAATTTCCATGGTTTTCCATTTAGCTTCATGATTCGGGGAACACCAGTTTACCAGGGGTTTCAGTTGTGCAGCATAATAGTAATCTTGTAAGCACGGCAAAGCTCTCCCTCCCGTCTCTTTTTTCAGTTGCAACGTTCTGTACTGGACCCTCGGTCTTCTGCTGTTCCAGATGAACCGTGAGATCCATCTATCCCATTCGTCAAATTGTTTTTGGGGTATCTCCGGGGCAGTGACTGGAAGAGAGAGCGAATTTGTGGCAGAATGTTCATTTTAATTATTTCTATTCTATTACTCATATCCATGGGGAGGAGAGACCACCGAGTCAGATCTTTGTTGAGGGGCCATAATTGATTTCATAGAGTTTAGACATTTTATGAAACATCTTATCTGTGACACAAAGTGAGCTGCTGAGTATTTGAGGATTAAACCTGTGACGTGTTTTTGTTAGTCCTCCGTCACACTTCCTCTAATCTTAGCTCTTTGTTTTGGCTCATAGAAATAATTCCTGCCGGCTTTCTCCACACTCACGGGTCTTTGTGGGGTCTTGGTCACGCACACAAGCACCAAAGGTTTCCACATATTCAAGTCTGTGTTATCGTACTTCAAAGGAAATTAATAAATTTTTTCTTATTTATGGTAAAAATGTGATTCCTGCTGCAGTAAACGAAGCCCTGCTTTGAGTGATTAAAATATTTCCCGCTGATTTTCCTGTTGGGGGAACGCCGACGTTTCCCCCGACGACGGCTCGGTTTTGATCTGGTTTCAGATCGATAAGCTCGGAGCCGAACGGATGGCGTGTTGCTGACAGACGTTTTCCGTCTCCGCTCTTTATCTTCATCAGATTATGGCAGCTGCAGCTTATTAATGTTGATTCTCCGAGTTTCATGCAAAGCGCCTGTTTAATGAGCTTTCTGCAAGCCGCACTGATCAAAGTTAATTTGTAATTTTAAAGACGAAACATTTTGTTTGGAGAAGTCTTCACCACTGAGACCATCGTGCAAAAATAATTGGACCCAGCTGTATTCATTACGTTTCTTTCTGACTGACATTAATATTTAGGTGGTGTGGAAGGATACTGGTGTAGTAGATGCGTAGAAAAACGTCGAGTCAGTTTATATCAGGACAAAAGCCTCAAATCCTGGTTTTAATCGTTTTAATAGTTTGTTTTTTAGTATTTATTTATCTATTTATGTGTGTTTTATGAAGGGGGCTGTGAAGAGTTCCTTTTGGGACATCGGGGCTGACGTGAGATGCTCTGTGGGTCGGTGTGTGTCTGTGTTTTGTCCATCTTTCCTCTGATTGGCTGCCCCTCGTAAACAAAGCATTTGAAGAGCGGGTTGGTGGGGCGACTTAAAGGGGTCGTCACCTGTTCATTTGCAGCTTCATATTTGTCTTCTTGGACACTCCTAGGGTAGCTTTGCATGTTTGTCTTATACTGGGCAGCCAATCAGTTCATCCCTACATTTAAGCTAACTTTATTCTCATTGGCTGCCCCTCGTAAGAATGTGGATGGGGCTTCTGAGGTGAGCTTTGCTCGTACTTTCACTCGCCTCATCATTAGAAGCTTGAACATTCCCACGAGAACAGCAGATACGTGACGGGAAGACGAGAAAACTGCGTCGACAAAAGGCTGCAGCTTTGCTCAGCGCATGAATCCCAGTATAGAAGGCGTACGCCTGCGGTTTTAAATTACAGCGGCTCGAGCAGAATTATAACCCGGTATGATCTTATAATCCACAGAGAGGTCAAATGCTAGATCAGGAGCTGCAGTGTTGGATTAACACTCTCTGTGCTGCTGAATGAGTTTTCTAACGTGGCTCTTTACAGGGAATTTCCTCAACTTATAAATAAATAAATGAGTGGAGAACAATGGGGCGGGTGGTGGGGGGCACGGGGATGTCTGGCAGGGAGTTTTGGGTCCTGTGCAGGGAAGGATCTCACTAACCGACCCCCACTGAAGACCTGCAGGCATCACGTCCTCCACAGACAGAGTTGTACTTCCTCTTTGGGACGTCTAGACCAAAATACTTCATTTTGCTCTACAAGGGCCTGATATCCACTTCCAAGGACATTATGCTGCCACTGTGCTATCAAAATTTAAAACCAATGTCCTCATATGTGGATCTCAGGTAATTCTTTGTTTTGACATTCATCAGGTCCCAATCAGCCCAAATAGCAAAGGAAAAATAAATATGCATGCCATGAACGAGTTCGGGTCTTAGGAGGTTAAAGCTCTGTCATCCACAGCAGCGAGTGAGTTTGGACAGAGTCGAAGCTGCTGCAAAGAGGTGCGTTTGATTCATAACACAGCACAAAGGAAACGAGCAAGAAAATAAGTCAGTTTGTCCGGATTGTTTTGCTAATCTTCAGAAGGAAAATAGTCATTGCATGTAGCAGTCATGTTTGTGGAAGTAACGTTAGCATGTGTCACGTGACCTCGGCATCATACAGACTTCCTGTGACGTCGTCTGTGCAGCGCGATGAGGAAACCTCGTGTTAATGAATAAAACTACCGCCGTGGGTTTCAGTCGTTCTCCACTCTTCACGCCGTTTCCCGTTTTCCTGCGGTGCTTTAGCATCGGTCAGAGAATCTGCTCCACCTGCCGTTTGCCTTCATCAACCAATCACCTCTCATTCAAGCAGCTGCGGGCCAATGAAACGAGTGCCTGCATTTGAGCTGGAGTTTACATTTAGAAGCTGAACTCTGCCGTCGTGACTCATGACTTTAAATAATAATCACCTTCATCCGTCTGACTGACGCTGCCGAGCTTCTTCCCAAACTCCTTCCTCTGGCTCTGCGTGCCCGAGGCCTGGGCGTGTTTGTCACGCTCACCCTGACGTCCCAGCATCCCTGATGAAAAATAGATTTCTGCCACACAGTTTTCCAATCTGCCAACCCCCCCTTCACCAAAAGGAGACGTGTGCAGCAGGCCGAGCATGGTGTAATCCCTCTGTGGACACGACGATTACCCCCGGTCCATAATCCACCCCCCACCCCCGCCGCCGCTGATTTGCAGAGAGCGCGAGCCGCCAGCTTCAGTTTGTTTTCCTTCTCATTCTTTCTGTTCAGACCGGCTTGATTCCTCCGTCAGAAACAGATGGCGTCCCGCGAATCTTTTCAATTTAATAAATCAACATCGGGTTTTCAGCCCAGAAGATTTGGATGTTATTCTGCTCATTGCTGCCGCTCTGAACTCGGCTGCTTTTGGCTGCCCCAGAATTTAGGTTTCCAGCGCTGAAGGTCAAAACTGCGACTCATAATTATTATAATTAAACCAAGATATTCCCGCCTCAGAAAGGCTCAGGTGGAAGGAAAAGCATCCAACTTGTGTCACGTTATAAGATGTAAACTGTGGATTTTCTGAGTATTTCACAAACTGGAAAATGGAGCTTTGACAGACCAAAACTAAAGTAACTTAACCTACCAACCACTGTAGGTGAACCATGACAGTAGGACGGGGCAGCGAGATGTGCTGTAGTTTTTTTAAAGTCACTCGGACTCTAACATCAACATCACGTTCCCAACAACACTGCACGGAGTTTTGTTTCCTGGACTTTGAGTGGAAACATTTTAAATGCATCTTCTGTGTTTTATAACTGATGTGAGTTAACCCTTTAAGACCTTAAGAGCTTATCTTTATATTCTTTATATTCTTACATGCTGTGGAGCCATTTGTGGGAGTATTTTAAGTAGCTATACAGCAACACAACCGTTATAGCCCAAATTTTGATAATATGTCTGCATTAAGTCTATAATAACTACATAAATTGCAAGAAAGAGCAATAAACTACAGAAAAGTTAAAATCTTTTTTTTTTGTTTTGGTTTTTTTACACATATATTTCTATTTAGAGAAATTTTATCCCTCAAAACTGTAAATACAAAAAAGTTGCACAAAATAGTTTCTAACAACAGCAAGTTTATTTTGAGTGTTTTCATAGTTTTATTTTTGAGATACACCAATTTTTATAGACTGCAGGAAAAATAAATATTATAATGCAAATTTGCCAAAAAACAGCAACACAAATAAACTATTTCCAGCAGCGCAATGTGAGTTCTAAGCATCCCAGAAAATCATGAAGTCAACATGAGTTTTAAAAACACCAGTACAGGCTTATAAGGCCTCGAAGGTTAAAAAAACTGCGTCACTTCCGGTTCAGCCAGGTCATGGCGGACATGGGATAGTTCGGGCTGACGTCTGTTCCAACGTAGGAAATGTTTTGAACAGCTGATCGGATCAGCAAAGCGTGTTTCTGGAGTATTATGTTTTTGTTGCTAGAAGGGCTTTTTATGCTGTTTTTACAAAACTATATGTGGAAGGAAACCGTGACCGAGGACAAGCTGATGGCATAAGATGTAAGTACAACTCCTCCGGTTTCATATGCAACAAAATTTATTGCACTAGCTTACGTGGTTGCAGAGCTACCGGGATTTAAAAATAGTTACACAAAACGGAGCGTGCTGCTCCGACCGGCTTTAAAGGGTTAATGTCGGTTTGCTTTCATCTTTGCATTGATGATATTTTAGGTTCCCTCCAGGAAAAAGTGTTTATACGTTTGGTTTGATGTGCTGCTGTTTGTTAGCAGGAATAATGGAAACGATCGGAGTCATTGATCCGGGAATGTTTGGACAGATTGTGCCGTAGCAGGATTTGGCAACATCGGAGACCTGGTGTCCTCGCAGATGCAAAACAGCCTGAAATAAGAAATGTTTGTACAACTTTGAGTGAATGTGGAGCTGCTGAGCTGCTCCCGATCGCGTCGTTAGAAACACAGAGGAAACGTTTGCATCACCTCTCAGTTTATTGTGTGATAATTCTGCCCCTCCTTTGTTAAAGCCGTGAGGACCACACACTGAACACAGGAAATCTCCACGTCTTCATCTCCTCACACAGCTGCACATTTAACGTGTACGGTCATGTCTGTGAGTGCGTGAGTTTGTCCAAACCACGCCTTTATCGAAACCAGCTCGAGTCTGCTGATGTTTCTCAGCAGTCCGTTTGCAGGACCAGGTCTGCCTCAAGGATCCAGGCTCCTCTGATTGTGGTTGTTGTTGTTTGTGATTTGGGGAATAATTATGATGATGACGATGATGATGAAGCTTTATTTGTCACTTGCAGTTGCCTGCAGTGAAATCGGACCTCTTCAAACCAAACGTACATTACACAAACATCACGTCGGGTAGACGGGTCAGAACAGGTAGCATCAAGAAACACAATGAAATGTTCAACACAACAAATTCTGACTGAAGCTGTGATAATTCAGCAGGTTTAAGAGGCCTCGGGCTGCACAGAGACGTGGGAATAACACGGCGCCGGCTTCTGAAGACGTGACGATATGTTGAGTCAGATCAGTTTTAAGTGAAGCTTTTGATGTTGCATTTATAATCTGGACCTCTGCGATCCTCCCGACGTCACTCACAGAGGCCGCGGTCAGCGAGTCAGAGTTCATGGGATGAAGCACACGAACACCCAACGACGTTATTCGGAGCATCGTTATGAAACGTGAATCTGATTATTTCTCCTCAAAATCGAGCCCAGTTTCATCCTCTGGAAGCTGAGTGTTGTCGTTCCACTTGTAGCTGCACCGTCAGCTGAGGTGACGCTGAGGAGCTTACAGTGGTCACGAGGCAGCGCTCTTATTCTGAAACTACAGGAAGGTGTTTCTCCAGGTGAAATGTGAGTGTGGAGGTGCGTTTCTGTGTGCGATGGGAGAATCGAGTAGACACACAGATTCACATCACGATGTACAAACATGCTCGCAGTGTCATGTTCAGGCTTGTGAAACAGGTTGTTGTGGGTCGTTTTAAGAGTCGTGGTGTCGTTCCTGCAATCAGGAAACTTTTATGTGGCGTGTTTACTGTGCGTGGAACAGCTGAGAGACGCTCGCACACTGAACTACACGTTTGACGTGAGTCGTGTTTCACACACGTCCTCACACGTGCACGGCTTTGACGTTCAGCTGAGCAGCAAACCTGTTTGTTAGGCAGATGTGTGACACATTAAAGGAAAAACACCTGCCCACTCCACTGACACTGAGTGTTCATATCACAGACAGGCTCAAACCCCAAAATGTTTGGATGTTTATCAGTAAACACGAGCGGCTGCGGGAGAACAAAGGGACTTCTCATGATGTTAAAGCTGAAACGTATACAAGTGAGTTTTCAGGAGCACCTGAGACGAAACAGTTTGACTCCAGCGATCAGTCGTCGTCAGTATTTCATCAGGTTCATCTAATATTTATTTTCTCGTCTTTCTGTTTCTGCTGCAACAAAGCCGACCCTGGATCGGCGACTCTAAATCTGCATGTTGGTCTGCGGCTGTTTCCGGGCTCAGAGTGAGATTCATAAACCTGGAGATGAGTTAAAGCTCAGCTTTGGCGAGAAGGTTGCGAGGAAGGCGAGCGATGCCGTGACCAACAGCGGCGGCTGAGAGACTCGTGTAAACGTTTCCTTTGTTCTTCGTCGTTTTCAAAAAGACTTTCCAGCGTTCTGCTTTTGTTTGTAGTCGTCGGTGGGATTTAGATTAATCCGCGTCTGATCTGCACTGCTGACCTCTGCGAGCTCTGGGTGTGGCCAGTTCATGCCGCTGCAGTGTGGTCGTGCTGATGGCGACTGCAGTCTAAACAGGCGTGGTCTTTTCTTAGAGCGGACAACAGACGCTGCTGTGTCCGACTCGCTCTAACTGGCTAATGTGATCACAGTCACTGGGCCAGTTATCTGTCAGCTGGTTTTAATTAAATCCCAGTCCTGCAGGTCAGAAATGAGAGCTGAAGACGTCTGAGGAAACGTCCCACTGTGGATCTCAGACCTGTGGATTATGCACCGTGTACACGATTTATTAAACCTGATTAATAGATCAGTTTTTGCATTTAGGCCGATGATGTGCTGCTCTGCTTCCAGTCACCCAGAGTTCCTCTGCCGTCCTGCAGCCGTCGAGCATTTTAGTCTCGGTCAATAATTAAATGTGGAGAGAAAGTCTCGGGTAAAAACAAAACTAAGCATCATCTTTGTGGTTAAGCTGCTCGGGTTTGAAAAGTTTCATGTTTGACTGAAATCAGGGAGTCTCTGCTGTTTTTTACTCTTTTATTTAAAGTAATGATTTGGTGTTTAAATTCTGAACCTTTCTTTGATTCCTGCTTTTAAAAAATCCCAGATTGCTGCCGTGTTTCCAGGTTCAGGGTCTCTGCGGTTCCTTCGTCTTGCAGACTGTTTGACAGCCTCTGCTGTGACCGCAGAGGCTGTCAAACAGAAAGCTCTAAGTTGGGAAGCAGCTCGCTGGTTTCACTGTAAAACGATCTCCGAGTCTCCCACAATTCCACAGAGGTCTCTCTGTTATTGGGCATCAATTCAGCGCCGTGTTTAAGGTCGTCCCCCGAGGACAGACGGACTGACAGCAGGGAAACCAGCGCTCTCACGGTCAGGTGACCCCGGATCCTTTCATTTACTCGGGCTCAGTTTGCACTGCTTAAGTTTAAAGAATAAAAAAGCTGCATTAAACCCTTCAGTGAAAGAAGCAGCTTAAGCTGGTTTGAAGTGCAGGTCAGTGTGTGCTCTCGATTAGACCTGTTAGTCTCCTCAGTTTAACAGTTTGGTTCATTTACAGAAGTCTGGAAACTAAATACTCAGTGAACATCCGTGTATTCAGTGACGTGACCTCGATTACTTCTGGCTGTTAAATTGTCGCACGCTCTCGACCACTTTGTTGGACTATATAAACCAGCTCTTCTCCTGCTGTGTGCGTTTGCTTCCACTAACCTCTGCCCACCAAAGCCATGTTCACCAGAGAAGTCTTTGAAAGAGTCCCGAAGGTAAATATTTGGTGTTTGGAGCATAACTGTCAGGAAAAAGTGTTTTAAAACCATTTTTGAGACATAATCAGAAACTTTTAAAAGAATTTTCCCTGAAAATCTGATCAGTGACTGCACATGCTATTTACATCCCGGCACCAATGAAATTAAAGTTGCTGAGTGTGTGCTGCATGTCACAGCCTCTAGGGGGCGCTGGCTGGGAAAACAAAAGCAGACTTGACATTGAGCATCATTTCTGGTTTTTATTTCTCGTCATTCGTCTCCACATTTCATCGTTTAATCCTCTAGCCTGCTCATGGTGACCTCCACCTCCCTGTAATCCAACTTTGTCTTTCTATCTGTGTCTGTATTTGTTTAAATCTACGCTTTGTGCAGCATCTGGTCTCTGCAGGAGGAACTGCAACATGCTGCACACAGTGATGCAGGCCGGCGTTAAAATGTTATGATATCCTTCACTTTGTCGTCTTTAAAGGAACGGTCAGTAAATGTTATTTAGGTTAATAGAAAAAGTGAGTATGCTCATAAAAACAGATGCAACAGCATGTAGTTAAATCTGCCATTAAACTAATGCATCCACTAACAACTTATAATGAATCTGTTAAAAACACCGTCATGTTCCTCAGTCAGACTGGAGTACCTCAGCCTGGAGGAACACAGTGCTACGGCCTCTCCCAGAGGAAAGAAAGCTGGATTTTTATCAGCCGGCAGTCTGCTGACATCGACTGGTGGAGGTTTTATCCTCTAACTTTAACTTCTCTCATTTCCAGCTCATGATTTTGATTCTTGAACTTGAGCTTTGCATGATTTTTTCCGCTAAGAATAATCCTTCTTTGTCTCAGTTCATTCCTCCTCCGACTGAAACAAGCTCCCTCTGCTCCACTCTGTGAGGAGGTGCACATCTGCTGCACTCTTCAGGATTATTTCACTCATCAATAACTTCTGTGTATTGGTCTGTTATCTTGTAACGATGTAACCTACCCCGGTGTTGATGCCGGTGTGTGGTGGTCGCATCCTGGTGGTTTAGAAACAAACCAAACGCTGCAGCTTCGTCCCTCTGGCGTCCTCGCTGTTTGTCGTGGTTTCCTCACATCCTTTCTGATAGTTCCCAAGAATTACTGAGCAGGCCCGTCACAGGCGCTGCGTTGAGACGACGTGTAGTTATTCTTCCAGGGAGGTGTCGGCCTGCGGCTAATGACGTGTCCGCAGCGTGGATTTATCACAGAGTGTCAATCGCACAGCTTATGACTGTGGGGCTCAGTATCAGCAGATATCCAAAGCTAAAGTGTCTGTACGCTAGCTGAGCTTAAAGTCTGGATGGATCTCCACCGTCAAGTCTTTCACTAAGTACCAAAGGTGTCACTGGTAAAACGGTCAGTGGGCTTCACCCTGTGGGGTCACGAGTGTGGGAGCCTGATGGGATCCAGCTGCTGCTGAGACTCTTCAGTTCGGGGCCAGGATGCTGCAGACGAACAGAGTTCACACAGTTGTGGAAACAAAGAGGCGACTTTGTATTTTTAGTTCTTGCATCAGCTTCTGCGCTGATATCTGAGGCTATTTTCAGTCATCAAAGGCTTTTACAGAAGCTGCAGTCAGAGAAAATCACAGCGCTCTCCTGCACTGATGTTGGCTCCATGTTGTTCTCAGTCATGTGACCGACCGGCCCACGAAGCACACCTGATGATAAATGTGATAATTCAGCCCGGTTCAGGGTGAGTCTGCAGGTTAGAGACGTTGCAGCTCCACGTGGCACTGCTGGTAGCCATGGTAGAGGCTTTTATTGTGAAAGAGCAGAGCATAGGAAGCCCCTGAGTGCTCAGAAAGAACGTAGTTTAGTTTGGACTGTTACAAAGCAGATAACACCGTCATTAAAGGCTGCAGAGGCAAAGAGTCCAGAGGCTGAGAAAACAGTGGGCAGGTTGAAAGAATAAAAGTTTTGATGTTTGTCTGTGAAAAGCAGTCGTGTTTCTTTGTGCTGGGAAAGCAGAGAAAGGTCTGTGGGGGTGGGTCAGGATGCAGGTGGGTTGCAGTGGGTAAGATGGCGAGCAGAGCTGGAAGTTTGAAGGTGATCCGCTGCCTGTCGACAGGCGACGGTCTGCAGAGGTGGAGCCGGAGCAGCTTTTATTTGATTGGTTCGGATTGTAAATGTGGACCCAATGAAAGTTTCCAGTGGGTGTAAAAGTAGGAGACTTTATGGCGGAGCGGCTTTTTGTTTTATTTATAGCACTCGATGTGCCAAAGCTCCAAAATAGAGGCTGTAAAGCCTCCAGGAGCCCGGAGGATGTTTGGGATTCCTCATTAGTCATGATTCTGCTTCCTCGGATCGATCCAGGCGCTGCACTCGTTTTACATTTTTACTGAGCTCGGTACTTTCTGAGGTCGTTAGAAATCTGTGTGGAAAGGGTTAACAGGCAGCGAGACGCCGCTGCGGGCTGACGGCGGGGAGTGCCAGAGATTTAAAGGCCAGTGGTCATCCCGAGGAGTTGTTGAAGTGGTGATCTGACGGTTTAGGGGGAAACATCTGTGCCGGCTGGGCGGTCAGCTGCCACGGCGAGCCAAAGAAAGCCCGCTTATTTTAGATCCGCTCGCTGTGAGCGTGTTTCGGGATGTAAAAAAAGCTCGCTGGATGCGGCTGCCAGGGCGAAGCTTTTTATAATAACAGCCTACTGTAAACATCTGAACGTGGAGTCATGATATCAATCACGCCGTCAGTCGCTGTTAGTCCCTCGCTGCAGCAGTTTGACCTGCTGAGCTCAAACCGAGGAGGTCAAAGCTTCATTATTTGAGCGACGTGCTTCAGCTTGTGGCCTCATCAGGAACGTCTGCATATAATAAAACAACCAATCATAAGCATCCATACAGTGTGGCAGAAGCATGTACGGCTGAGTATGATAGCTCAGGTTAAAGTCAGCCATCGTCCCTGGAGACGATTCATAGTTCTTTAAAAACAGGACAGACCTGCTCGAACACTCACAGAGATGCAGGTGCTTTATTTTGAAAAGCTCTGCTTTAAAACTCCTGATCTGTCTGATTCTTTTACTCCTGCTTTAACAGTGAAATGAGTCACTGTGCAGGAAGATTTCCATCTGAGATTCAGTGTTTTTTGTTTGCTTTATTCTTCATTTCTCTGAATGTGACAGGTGTGTATCAGGTGACTCACCTGTGGAAACCTGATCCTGACCTATAAATGAAAGCGTGAGCAGCATTTTCTTTAATCTGTTTTAAAAGTTTTTAATGGCAGAGGAAAACCTCCAAACGTGTCACGTGCTGTACTTTTACTGAACGTTAATGTCGGCCTGATGAAGCAGTTTCCTGTGTGTCGCCTCCGCCTCGAACAAAACCCGCGGTCGTGACCCCGACGAGTGTCAGGTCGGTGTTTGTCCTCCACTCTGGCCTCCCTCGCCTGCTCCGTGAGCTCTGAGCTCAGCGAATTAGATTTTTAAGTGAAGAAATACTCAAATCTAAAATGTTTTATGAGACGGGAACCTTTCACTTCTTATCAAAGCTTTTATTGTGAAAAATTAGTAATGGAAACTGATCAGATTTCAGCTTAATTCTGATTAAATAAAATATATTTCTACTCTAATTACACCTGCGACCTGCGCCAGGGAGAGCAAAGGACGTGCAAGCTGTTAGACAGGAAATGACAAAATAGACGGAGCCTTCAAAATAAGAGCGAGGGAGGAGTCTACCAGTCAAAGACAAATAAAATAAGTGAAGCTGAAAACGACTCCATTACCAATTGCGTGTCTCTCTGTGTCCTCGCAGATATCCAGGAGTTTTACGAAGTGACCTTATTGGACAGTCAGAGATGGGTGGAGTCTTCCAAGGGGGCGGACCCCATGGCGCCCGTCAACCTATGGGACTTCTCCAGCCTTCAAAGTACAACGGTGACCTCGGACACGCTGCCCAGCCTTAGCACCAGCATCGAGGTAAGAACTCCAGCTGCTGACAGCTGCCGCTCCGCCTGTCAGGACAGGAAGTGCCACCAACACTCGGGTTCTTTTTCCTGCTTCCTGCTGCTCTGTAGCAGAGACGCCGACCGTTGGTTAAAAATAGAAAACGGTAAAAATAGATCAAACCTTTCAGACCTCGCAGGATGAAAAATGAAGCTGCATTTGATTTGCAAAGCAGCTCGATGGACAAACTGACGCCATCTGTTCCCCGCTCGCACTAAACGAGGAAAAGCAGGATTCCCGCCAGCGCCGGCTCCTCGACGGGTACAAACGGGTCGAACTCCTGGTCACAGCGTGTTTGGTTTGATTAGTTTGGGCTGATGAGCAACTTGTTTCACTGCAGCAATAATATTTCTGCTTGGGGCCTCATTAAGTGTCGGTTTTCTTCCTTCAAAAGAAAATTCACAAAAACTGTGATGAGACTGTTTTATCCAGAACGTTAAAATTACAGGAGCTGAAATACAGTTTTGTGCTTCTGATTTCCAAAACCCTGAAACGCATAAATGCATCTTTAGCTCACGCTACGCTGAGCGGTTGTGGTCGGTCGTCTCCTAAAGGCCAAGAAAACCCCTCAGTCAGTGTGTGGATGCCATCTGTTATCACTCCTCCTGCTCTTATTTTGAAATAAGAGCTGGATCTTCCTGTCTTGTTTACCAGTTACAGCAGCCATGTCTTGGTATTTCCTGGCAGTGACAGAAACAGTCATCACTCATACATGAGAGATTTAAAAATAGAGAATGACACGGTGGTGTTTTGGCGTTCGTAACTGGAGAAGCCAAAATGAAACCTTTTCTTTCCTGTTTACTTTTCTGGACTTTTTTAAAATATAGACGTAACCACAGTGATGTCACCCTTTGGTTTTGTCCTCAGTCTTAGCAGTTTGGCTGCCACCATGTTGGTTTGTTTGGAGCCAGTAGTGAACATGTAGGTAGTTAAATGCTCAGTTACCTGGTAATGCTAGCAAGCATGCATTCAGAGACATGGAGTGGTGCTAATTAATGCTAACATCCAATTTAAATTGTTACATTTCATTAAATCTGGAAGTCAGACTTCTTGGACGGTCTGTTAGTGCCGTAACCTCACTGTTGGTCAGATGATGTCATTAAAACAGTCCAGAATACCAGCTCAAGCCTGGGAGCCAGCTAGCAGCTACAACCACCTGTGTCGCCATTCACCTGTCAAAGAGGCCACGCCCCTGAAACTACAAACTGTAAACCCTTAAACGGCTCTGGAGACCAAAGCGGTTTCCGTATCCGGCTGTGAACTTTTTATTTAAAAAGTCTGTGGGAACTCACTCGCTGCCGGAGCCTCTGGTGGACATTGGAGGAACTGCACGTTTTCTTTTGATCATGAATTAAATGTTAACTTAATTTTTCATGTTTCAAATGAACTTTTAGTAATTATGTTCTGCAGAATTCGTTCGGCAGCACTTTCCTAGTTTGTGCTGTTTTTAACATTTGGCATTTCTTCTTAGCTGCTCTCACATGTTAACTAAAAACATGTAATCACTGCGCCATCTGGTGGTACAAATTGGTATTGAACAAAATGAAAGTCGCGATTCAGCCTGAGCTTCTGTTTCACGCTGTGCGCAGGTGTGTTGGACATAAATCTGGAGCGGCGTTTCTTCACCTTGAGTTTAAATGATGTTAAAACAGAAACTCTACCAAAGTGCTTTTAAATGTTTGACTGGGTCTGATTTTCAGCCATGAGAGCAACTGTTCAGTTTCTCTCTGCTGTACGTGACCGTGCGCCTCCGCAGCAGCTTTGAGCTAAAACACGACGTTTGTGTTGGAGGACACGATGGCGTCAGATGTCCTTCACTAGTCCACAGGACAGTGATGATGATGATGAAGATTTAGATCAGCAGCCTGAGGAAGAACAAACTTCATGAGTTGTGCAGTTGTGTGTTTAACCTCAGGTGTGGTTTTGTGCTTCTGACTTCCTGATGACATGTTTGAGGGGCCGTGTGTGTGTGTGTGTGTGTGAGTGAGTGAGGGGAAAGCAAAGATCAACTGTTTCCCTCCACCTGATTTTTATCTAAACTGTCATCAGTTACACTTCATCACCATCTGGCAGTTTGGTTACGTCAGTAATTTATTGATTGTTTGGTTATAAAACGACCAGAAAACATTAAAACTGATCCCTCGTTAGTCCCTGAATCAAAGCGAACGCATTAATGTTCGAAAATCCAAACGACGTTCAGTTTCAGGGAAAAAACAAACGATTGTTGTTGTCTGATGTTTTTAAACACGCATCTCAACAAGAAAACAAACAGAAATAATGTTGAACATCAAACTGTTATTGATTGGAAATCCACAGATTTAAGTTACACTTTCTATAATATAAGAAGAACAAATCTCCTCCAGTTTCCAGTTTTGTGCTGATCTGATGTAAACCTTTGTGAGGACGTTTAAACTTCTCACTTGAAAAACAGTCCGAGGTCACCGACGCTGAGATTTCACTCTCGTGTTGATCTCACAGTTGATCAAAGACATCATTGATCAGTTTATTATTGGAGTTATTTTACCTGCAGAATGAATCTGTGTGTGTGCAGACCTGCTGCTCAACCCTCAAACTACAACTTGGTTTATTCCAGATGTTGTGAAGTTCCAGAGTCAATGCAGCACATCAACAGTCTGTAACAAACATCAGAAATACAACAGAGCAGCTCGATAAAATGTAACGTCACAGAACAGAAGATAAAATCGCACAAAACCAAATCAAATGGGACAAAAAGTCAAATAAAATAAAGACTCGCTGAAAGTAGAACTCATGGAAAATGTTCAGTTTAGTAGAAAAAGTGACTCTGCAGGTAAAACGGGGGAAAAAGACAGAGTGAAAGTGGTGACTGATGTTTTAGTTTTCTGACGTCTTATAATTTGAAACAATCGATTGATTATTGGTAAAAGTGAGAGATTAATGCCAGCGATCTCCATCAGTCTGCACGCTTCACATGCTTTTAAAGTTATTTTCAGTAAAGTTTCTGTTTTCTCTTCCTGAAAAACGAGAGCAGAGGCGGCAGGTTGTTTGTTTGGTGCTTTAAATCCTCAGCTGAGCTTCCGTCTGCGGCACAAACACGTCTCCAAGATGTGATTCGCGACGTTGTGGTGAACGCCAACATGTGAAACGTGAAAGCCGGCGATTCTGTTAGTGAAACGAAAACGGAGCAGTCTGCCTCCTCTGCTTCTTTCATTCGCTCTAATCCCGTGTTTTCATAATAGCAGATGGGATCAGCCAGAAATTGGAGTATAATCCAGAAAATGTTATTTTGTGTCTTTGTATGAGATTGTTTTTTTGGGAGGGGGTTAAAGCTAAAGTCTGCAGAGGTTGCCGTGGCAAACAGCTGGAGTCTGGATGTAATGCATCATTATTCCCGTGCTGTGCACTCGGGCAGGTGGACGGAGACGTTCGTCCGCTCGCGGCTGGCCTGAGGTTAGCGTTCAGGGTTGCGGGGCAGCTGATGCACGCTCAGGATTTACTCTGACGCTCGCTATGTGAGTGAGCGGCACATCCAGGTTAAGTGGAGGTTACGGTTCTCATCCGATGGAGCTGGCCAACCGTTCCTCTCTTCAGGCAAAGCTAAGCCTGCACTTCCTGAGTGAGGCATCGGGCTTCTCGCTTTGAGGAAGACAAAGGAAAATGTCTGAATTTAAAAATGACACGAGAAGCTTCTCCAGAACGTCTTTCACCTGCTTGTCTGTTTGCTCCCGCCTGATCCAGTCCGTTTGTTGTGTGAGGAGCTTTTCCAGAGCCGGACTGAGCTCGTTCATCCTGGTTTTTCAGTCCTGTGCTTTCAGCTGTCCAGGACCCGGGTTTGGGTCACATGGGTGTAAAGGTGAGCTGGTTGTTTGATCAGTACTCCATCTGTATCCTCTGGAGCCAATAAACTGGCTCCTTATTTTCAGAACAGGTCGAACGTGACAGCCATAATGACCCCGGGAGTTTTCTGCCAGCCACCATAACACGCTGCTGCAGGTGGGGACTCGTGTCAGTGAGAGCACAGCTGGTTGGGTTTCAGTCCTTTGCAGATGCATGAACGGAGGCAAACATGCGTCAGTGTGAGGTGGACATATTTCAGCAGTCAGAGATGGAGGGCGGGACGTACGCATCATGTTTAGATCGGAGCACAAACCTGACGTTGGCTGAGATGTTTCAACCTGCTGTGTTGTTTGATTGAATGCTTTTCTTCTTCTTTCCTCTTTTTCCCGACTGTAAATGCTCATGCTCCCCCGTAGGACTCCCCCCTCCTAAACGAAATCCTCCACACGTTGGCGCAGGCCAAGCGCCCGCCTGGCCGTGACGGACAAGTAAGTACTGCCTGCTGTTGGTGGGAGGGGCTGTCGGTGTCGTCCACCTTCGCCGCATGTCCCATCCAGTCCTCGTGTGCTTTTTTTGGGCCATCGGAGGGGTGGGGGTCAGGGGTCAGGTTCGCCCAGACGGCCTCAACGTGTCGCTTTGAGTCGTTCTGATCTGAGTTTGGATGAAAGTGGAACCAGAGCTGAAGTCTGAGGGTTGTTTTTAACACTGATCAATAAAACAAACTCGCAGCTCTCACCGAGGAGCCGTGGCTTCATGGTCGGCGTGTGAGCTGAACTCTGACCTGACGCTGCGCTCCTCCAGTTTTCATCCTCCATCTTCACGTCTGGTCTCAGTGTTTAAATATTTCTGTCAGCAGGAACGCGGCGGCACGTCGAGGCTGTCTGTGCTGTGTTCAGGGGTCGTGGGTTCATCGTGCTTCATTCGTTTTGGTTCATGTTGTCGGGTCTGAACGGTACACCTCCGGTCCTCAGAGCTGCACACACAGACACACAGCTGTCACTGATGTGGTAAAAACTTTATTAACTGATTTACACGAACGACTTTTCGTCGAGTGAGTCTTCAGTCGTTTAGAGTTTACGCATCGAATCAGGTGTGACGAGCTTTTCTTTTCACGCTGTGACCATAAATGGAAAACGAGACACCATGTTTCACATGAAAACATCACAGCTAGCTAATAGATGCATGTGAGCTGTTATTCTGCAGTTATGAGCTTTGAGAACAGTTGGTGCTCAAAGGCTTCACTTTACTGGAACAACAAACCTAAAATGTAACCAGTGTTTCCAAAACAAGCTGTAAATCAAAGTTAAAGTGATATTAAAATCATTTAAAGTGTTAAACGTGGATTAAAACTGGCCGAGGGTCTCAAACTGAAGCCAGATGAAATAGATTCATTTACCCACAGCACAATAGAAACACAGTAGATTTAATAGAGCTGTTCACAGCAGCAGTAAATGTGTTTAAGAACATTTTACTGATGCTTTTAATCTCTTTAAATGATGCAGATTAAAAATTCACTTTAAGCTCAGGATACGGCAGCAGAAGTTTGTTCGTTAGCGCCGTGCAGATGTTAGTTCCTGATTTCAGCTCTGCAGCACGGTTTCATTTACATTCAAGTCCAAATGAATCTGAAATTGAAGTGAAACTCTTCGATCAGTTCATGTTTATTGTTTTTGATTGAATTTCACTTCCTTATTTTATCCAAACTGAGCAAATAGACGTTCAAACTTCACTCAATTCATGTCAGCATGTCTCAGATATCAGCTGATTAAAAAGTAGTGTTTGAAATGGGTCAACTTTACATTTTGAGCTGTTAGTGAGAGAGTCTGTTAAAAAACACCGGGTATGACCCTGCAGCCAGGCTGAGAGCCTGCCTGCTCCTGACCCCTGAGTCTGCATGTGTGGAGCTTTTATTGTGAAGGAGCCTTGCGAGGCCTCCCCCGGACAGACTGGAGCTGTACTGGCGTTCAGCACCTTCGTGGTGGTGGTTCGTGTGGATTTCAGTTCAGGTTTCCGTGAGGCTTCGGTCCTGCGCCGCCTCTTCAGGCTCCTGTGTGTCTCGTGCTGCTTTCAAATACCATCCTCATGTGTTTCTCAGTGTTGTACGTTTCTGAGCGTCGCAGCTCGTCCGGGGGACTTTCTGACCTCACATTGCTGTGACCCACTTATGCAAAATCTACCTGCGAAGCTTCGTCCATAAGCAAACATTATTCACCACAAGGCAGCAGCGGCTCAGAGCCTCGGCCTGGAAAGAGTTAATAATTCACACAACATGAAGCTGTGGTCTGAGGCTGCTGCTGCTCAGTGAGTCAAACCATCTATCAAGGCTCAGCTCCCTTTTTATCCCACATTGTTTCACTGTCGTCAGGCTGCAGGTGGAGAACACCTGCTGACAGGTGAGGCTTCTCAGCTGCAGTGGAAACAGACTGTATAAAACAGATGGACGTAGCGTCGTCACCTGTTTGTTAGTGAAGTCACTGAAGGGTACTGTATGCTCATTGGTGAATGACTTTCAGTCACAAGTTGTTAGCCAATGAGCATCTCCCTCTTTGTCATTTTTTACAAACTCTAATGGGAACAACACAATCAACACTGTTGCGTTTAATGACACCTGAAAGCAGCGACTGAGACCATGAACTCATCAGGATCAGATGATCAGGCTGGAGGGTCAGAGGAGGCGCCACCTGCTGGACATTCAGAAGAATGCACTGGCTTCATTTTGCACAGCTGGAAACTGCATCCATCTTTTATTTACAGTCTGTAGTCGGAACCCACAGAGCCACAGCATCATCGCAGGAAGAGGCGGAGACTTGGACACGGACGAACTGTGAACGCGTCCTGTAAGATGCTCATCGACCAATTAAAAAACCTGCTGTGTACCTGGTGAGCAGGTGGTGAACAAGTAGTGTTTCAGAGGCGCTCACATCATCTCGACTTTACCTGAAATGTTTCCACAGTGCTGAAGCTGCTTGGGCAGCCGTGCAGAGAGCAGAACAACCAGCAAAGCTTTTCACTCTGACTTTAACTGATAACGCTCGTGATGTGTGACGACCACGGCGCTGTGAGCGGTTTGAGATGTCCACACCTGAGGCAGGTGCTGCTTCTCTGCAGCTTCTCTGCAGGGTTAAACTGTTCTTTTCATGTTACTGTGAAACAAAAGTCCAGTGCTAAACACAGTTGTGGGTCACAGCAGCTCGATAAAGGTTTTTTAAACTTTTCTGCAGTGAATTATCAGAAACGGGTCAAACATGCAGGCATGCTTCTCCCTGCTGCTGCGCGCAGACGTTAAACTGCTGCAGCTCATTTAAACTCCGATCGATCGCTCTGATGCTCTCAGCTGCTTGGAGAACAAGTACAAAAGCACTAATAACTATTTCTCTTCAGGGCAAACGAGCTCATCACTTTAATGTAAAGCCCGGCAAACTGTTCTGTGGAAAACGCCACTCGCATCACTTCCTGTTCTGTGTTAATGTCGAGGTGTGAAACACGCCATATGATGATGATGACACGCATGAGACGCGACGCAGCTACATGACGGATTCATGGAGCTGTGAAAGATTCCCACCTGCCAAACGCCCACGCTGCCCCATCTCCTCCTCCCCCTGCTCCTGCTGAGAGGGACACTGCTCCTCCTCCTCCACCTCCACGAGCATTTGGCGTTGAGTCATACATGTCATCAGCAGCAGTTAGCGTGTTTTCAAACCTCAAGAGGAAAAGCCGAGGCACAGTCTGACTCAGACAAGATGAGTTTGTGGTCTATTATTGAGTAGGACGTCACAGCGCTTCAGGGACACTTTAAAACACACTGATGGTTACAGCGCAGCCACCAGTCCGTAATCCAGTTAGCCGATTGATAGAAAAATTACTCATGAATCCTTTTTATGTAAAAATGTCAGACATACTGCTGTTTCAGCTGTTTGTTTAATGTAGAAAATATCAGGGAATAGTCACATATCATATCAGTCACTATTTCACATGATTATTTGAAGAAATAACTGTTTTATTCTATCAAGTTGAAATTTATCTATAATCAAGTCTTTTTAGAGTCATGTTGCACTTGTAATAAAACTGTATTATTCACTGGTAAGTACAAACTAATTTCAGCCCAGATCGTCATCTGCAGATATCATTCATGCCTGAGTGCTCAGAACCTGCCATTTAGAACCTGCAGGGGAGAAAAATAATAATTGTAATGATTTCAATCACATGACATTTACGTCATATTTGCATCAAAACTGTTTTGGTTTTGGTTAAAAGTACAATACCTGATGGCAAATGTAATTACTGAAAGGTAAAAATACTTGACTCAGTTCTTTATTACAGAATAAATTCATATTTTAATTAGTGTAAATTTATAATATGATAAATAATTAACTACATAATTTAAGCTGCTCCAAAATGTATTATTTAATGTCTTTGTTTATTTTTTTAAGTGTTAATAAATACGCTGGTCTGCAATTACGCAATCATTACAGTACAGGTATTTAGTGTTGCATTCAGATACACTCTGAAACTATTTTTCCAGTCAAAACGCGTTTGATTGATCGGTTTAAAGTGAAAACTTGACTGGATAAAATTATATTAATAATTTCTATCTCCTGTAACCTCGCTAACAAACAATACAATACACTGGTTTTAATAGTCCCGTGTTAATCTTTTAACCTCATAACTTGGAGGGAGTGGGTTTTTCCCAAAGCGCCTGAACGCAGCTTGTGTGTGTGGAGGAGCCGGGTTCGCTGAGCGCTGCTCCTGCTGAGCTCCGGATACGGTATGAAGGAGGACCGGGGGAGGGATGAGGTGGCTCTCCGGTGAGCGCACTCTCTCTCTTGGGCAGATTTATGACCGCAGTCGGTCGGTTTGTGAGTGAATGTGAAGCATTTATGAAGAGTGGCGCCTCGCTGGAGTTCGCTCAGCAGGAAGGACGGACGGAGATGAGATGCTGATGTTCCCGGGCTTCACTCCCGGCTCGGAACGATGGACTGCATTTGTATTGTCACCACAAAGGTAACGCTTGAAGAAAGCTCATAAAATACCGACACACGCACACACTGGAGGGCGAGTTTAGTTAAGAGTGAGTCGGTGTTAAATTCGGCTTTCATTACATCATTCAAACGGCTTTTTAATTAGGTGAAAATTCACTTTTTTCAAGGGTCCGCGCCTCATTCCCGCCGTTGGTCCCCATTAAAACAGCACCGCTGATGAAGTGGTTAGTATCGATTTGTGACGATACATTTATAAAAGTGAGATTTCGACCAAAAATAGTGCTACCTCCTAATAGGTGGTATGTTGTCATTAATTGTGAGTCGATGGTCAATTCGGCTAGTATATTATAATAAAGACGACTTTTTATTCAGTAAAAAAACTTACTTTTCTGAAGGGTTCGCGCCTCATTCCAGCCTGTTATACCCATTAAAGCAGCATCGCTAATGAACGGAGGTTGGTAACCGGTTTGGATGATATGAAGCGATGATTGTAGGGAAAGTAAAACCATTCATTTTACTGTATCATTGCCGAATTGAAGAAAAGTCGATGGACATATACAGCCCCAAGCCTTTTATTCTTACTCATCGGTTTCTTTTCTAAAAAATAAGGATTAGAAATAAATTTGACTTTTCCTAATGCGAGTTTGGCGTGACATTTTCTTTGCTCTTTATCTTATTGTATGGTCTTTACCTTACAATATAACACACCTTAAGGCAACAGTTGTTGTGATTTGAGGCTATATGGATTAAATTTAATTGAAATTTTCACGCCTTTGGTTTATTAAGCCTCTTCTCTTTTTAAAGTCATACTTATTTTTGGGATTCAGTTCAATCCATTTATTGATTACTGATCAGGATAGTTACCAGCTGACTGTTTTCACTTTATGCTGGCAGTGTGTGGGGTCTGACTTTGAACTGAACACAGGCTTCTTGGTGTTTTTAGAGCTGTGAATGAAATTTGAAAGCATCCGGAACATATTGACATTTTGATTGTTCATTTTTATCACATTATTAACATGTAATAATGTGACAGAGCTAATAATGCTGCGTGTGATCTGCTCTCTGCTTCCTGTGGCGTCACTGTAGTTGCTGAACGAGACAGAGCTGATTTTTGCGCTTTCACGTTTTTTTTTCCACACCAGTTGGAAGTCTGGAGCCGTCACCTTACTGAAGCTATTTTGAGCTCTTTGTGTTCCTGGACAGTCTGTAAGTTGTAGTTTCGTAGGTCAGGGAAAGATTGATAACTGAACATTGTCTGTTGAGATCCATGGAGCGTTTTAAATTCATTATGAGTGTTTTTAGGTGACACATGTCTACCTGTGTCCTTGAGCATCATGGTCAACCTGAAGAATCCCAGGTTTACTCCGTGATGCACTTTCTCTTTGTGTCATAGTGTTTGGTTGTTTTATCGGGTTTATAAAAGCTACTAGGGCAAAAACATTTATTCAGTTATTTATTGGTACTTTCAAACTGTAAAAAAAAAAAAACCTTTATGATGTTGTTTTAAACAACAAGCATGAGTTTAAAAACCAAACGTGAACCATGACGTTCAATAACAGAACATATCGCTGCATGTATCTGGTTATGATGACGACTTCTCAACCTGTCGTGTGATTTAAGGTTTGGGTGGCCTGCAGCAGTGGTGCTGGTGTTTCCTGAAGTTCAGATTTGGCTTTTTGAGGCACTGTCAGACTTCAGCCAGTCGCCATCTTTGTGCGCTGAAGTTGCTGCTCCTATCCTGGAAGTTCAGAAATAAGTTTCAGGTTCAGCGCGTATCCATGACTTGAGCTTCTCGAGGTGAAACGGTCTAATGGGGGTTTTAAAACATCTGCTGTAAAGGTGACAGAGGACAGGAAGATGTTGTAGAAATGAGAGAGACGCCTCTAAAACCAACGATAGAGCAGAAATGAAAGCAATAAAACAGAAGCTGAGGTTAGAACAGGAGGTCGGGTCAGTGTCCATGTTCTGTCTGTGGGAAGCGTTAAAGGAGCAACTTTGTCCTGAAAGATGAGTTTCAGTCTCTTAAATGTGTTTGCTGGGCTGAATCGTTAGTGGCTGTATGTAAACGAGGTTAACATCCCGATGCGGCGTCTCCAGCTGGTCTGGGATCAGTGTCCCTGCAGGCCGTCATCTCTTCTCTGAAATCCCATTTCTGTGATCCGTGTCTCTCCTCTGATCTGAACCCCCGCTGCCTCGTCCTTAAAAACTCCCTCCGTGTGACATTAAACTTAAAGGACATTTTTCTCCCTGCACCCGCTGAGCACTGATGAAGAGTCCTCAGTGGATTTGAACCAGCAACCTCCGTGTTCCTGTTGGTTTCAGGCGTCTCCTCCCCGCACAGGAAAGGTGTCAGAGCCTCAGGTGTGTGTTTGTAGGGCAGCGCCTCGGCGTTGGCGCTATTTTCAGCTCCTTATTAACGACGAGCTGCAGCTCGGTGATTCAGCAGGACAAAGCAAAGTCGGCTCGGTCTAAATACAGGAACACCAACAGATCAGCACTCGAGGAACACCTGAGGACACGGCTACAGGACGCACGCTGCCCGGGTGACTAAATATGTTACTTAAGAACCAAAACCAGCGTTTACAGTTTGAAATATGGTGAAAATTATCCACAGAGACCAAAACTGATGTGGGTTCAGCCTGTAAACATTTCAATGTAGGAACTGAGTCACTGCTGGAGCCTCCGATTGGAGGTCGGTGCTCGGATCAGAACCTGGCCGGGAGTTCAGGTCCTGGTGGCTCATCACTGATAGAAAGTTTGCTGGTTTCAGGCAGTTGTGTTTTTAGATGTTTCACGAGGACCTGTTGTTGTTCCTGGCCCCTCTTAGAGCTGCTTTGCATGATCCACAATTCAAAATAGAGCTGGGCGATATGAGATTTTTTCATATCACGATATGTTTTTTTTTTCATTTCAGGCGATAACGATATCTATCACGATATAAGCCAAATAACTATATTTGTAAGATTTAAATGTGCCGTTGCTCACAAGTAAAATGTGAAATAATCAGCAGCTTGTTTTTAAATATTTATTTCCCATAATAAGTTCAACAGGGTAGATGTACTTAAGGAACATGAGACTTTTTCAGATAAATAAAGGCAAATATTGCAAACTACACAAAAGGCAGCCGCTAAAGCGTTTAAGTTTCAAAATAGAACAAACGAAACAGACTAAATTGTCAATTCCACTTAGAAACAAAATATTAATTCTAAAAATAAATCTTAGTTTGTTTTACAGAAGAACAGACAAAATTGACTAACTTTTGTCAATATCAAATAAACTGAGAACTAAAAGGAAATTCTCAATCTCTCCTTGTTGTATAGCTGAGCTTTTCAAACAGTTTTAACAGTTACGTTAGTCTGACAAAAGCCGAATGACGAATCAGTGCTTCCAGTCAGAGACTGAGGCTACGTCCACACGTACACGGGTATTTTTGAAAACGGAGATTTTCCGTTTTCGTTTTAAAAAATAATCCCGTCCACACATAAAGGCAGAAATGAAGGAAAACGCTGCTATGAACATGCCAAAGCAGCAGGTGGCGCTAGATTCCTAACCGTGCAGAAATGTTGGCCAATCAGAAGTCTAGAAGCCTCGGTGGGAAAAAGTAAACAAAGCTGGGGCATAGAAGCAGAACCGAGTCGTATGTGTGGACGGACAGTAACTGTGTGTATATGTAAGCATTTAAACACTGCAGAGAGTAGAATTAACAGTATTGTAGAAATTCATTTCACCGAAACAATAACGTGGCGCAGTGTGACGCATGCACCAGTTTATTGTATTTCCAGACTTGCTTTCGGCACAATTTCCAGTGCAGCTACTCTGTTTTTTGTCAGACTTGAAATAGCCGAAATACCTTCACACTACGGAACTTCTATGGCTCTTCCGTTCGACAATCTCTCCGGCGTTGGAACCATCATCTGTTTTCTCTTCGGTCACGCTCGGTTGATTTTTCTAGTCGGCACACTCATTTCCTCCATTACCCGCTGGCTGCTTCCCAAACAAACACACGTGCGGCTTGGGACTTGTGCTGTACGTAACAAGTCACGCAACGTGACGCTGCAGCTGTGATTGGTTCGGCTCTGCGCTACTTAATTTGGATTGGCTGACCTTTTTTTTTTTTTTTTTTTTTAAGAGGACAAGAGCGGCGAGGTCTATCGCGATAGCTTAATTTCTCTACCGAGTAAAAGTTATTTCGCGATACATATCGTTATCGTTCTATCGCCCAGCTCTAATTCAAAACAATCCTTCTTTGTCTTCCTCCAGGCCTCGATGCAGCCCCTCAGTTCATCCAGCCTGATTAGCTTTGATTAGGTTTGAACACCTAGTGGGAGTGGTGGCTGTATCCCCTCTCTGTGACATCATTCAGGTCCAAGAGTAGAAAAAACCCTGATAAACTGAGAGCTTTAGAGCAGTCTGACGCCTGATCATTGGAACACAACGTGAATGACAGGAAATGAGGAAAATAAAACATCTTTTTTGTTTATAAAGAGATGCAAAAAATGACATAAATTGATTGATGTGTATAAAATCTCTCTGCTGTGTTTCTCGCCACGCTGAAACCAGCAGTGCAGGCGCTCTCACGCAGATTCAGACACTTCCTGTCAGAAGTCTATTTATGTCGACGTCCTCACCCCCCGGAGCGAAAATTCAAGCACGAGATGATGTTTAATTTAATTATGACTCTGTGACAGGACGCGGCGTTTCAGCGTCTCCGTTACGGTGCAGTCATGTCCTGTTACTGTCCATTTCCTTGTTGATGTGAGTCTGTGCGTCCTCACAGCTCTAACACAGCACTGAACCTGTAACGAATGTGTGGGTGGGAAAGAAGTTATCCAATCACAAATCAGCTCGTTACTGTGGGTTTAAACACGGAGTCGTCCTCACAAACGCAGAAACATTCAGAGCCGCAGTCTGCTGCAGCCGGAGGTCGGAGGTCAAATCGACCGTCTCCACTCCTTCCAGAAAACAACCGCAGTAGCAAGGGCTGATGGGAAGGCTGATCGGCCGCTACCTGCAGAGAAGCGTAACGAGCTCGTGCTGTCGGACTGTTGATGCTTCGATCAGCAGCTCGCCGCTGCGCCTGGAAACAGCCGCCTGAATTATTGATGATGGTTACGGGCAGAGCGAGGAGAGTGAACCTGCGAGCACGAAGAGTTAGAAACATGGAATCATTCCTAGATTGACTTTTGTCTGTTGGTCGTTACCTTTGTTTTTACCTGTGTTCAACTTAAAATACTTTAATTTACTTTAATTTACTTTCATTTAAAGCTTTTTATGACCTTGATGGCATTTTGTTATTTAGGTTTTCACGAGTTTACTCGACAGTTTTCTCTGATTTGATATATACTTAATGCTTAATGTCGTCAATAACATTCATACTTTTAAAGTTTGCATTTTTAATTTATTACTTTTTTGCTAAATAATTTTAATACTAAAGTAATTTTATATTTATTTTAATAACTTTATATATCTGGTATTTTTTTATATGTAAGTTCTTTTAAAGTATAATTTCATTTTAATACTGTCTTAAGTACTTTCAGAGCCCGTATTGCAGTACTTCATGGCCCAGAGATGAACACCTGCATTGAAGCTATTAGTGATGATTATGTGCATAAACTACATCCTGAGCTGCTCGGAAACACTAAACCTTCTGACCCCAAACCTTTATCGGTAAAGCCGGTCACATGACTCTCTGCGGTCACATCTGTCGCACGGTCGTGAGATGCGGTTTATTTTCTCTTTGCTGTAGTTTGACAGGACGGCAGCAAATATCCACACAGATGTGCTGATGTTCAAGCGATGCCCGGAGGAGGAAACAAACCCTCGATGAAAGCCCTGCGACAGACTGGCGACCTGTCCAGGGTGTACCCCGCCTCTCGCCCTATGACAGCTGGGATAGGCTCCAGCACCGCCCGCGACCCTGGACAGGATAAGCGGAAGCGAATGGATAAAGTTGAGGAGTTGTAAAGTGTTTTGTCTGGTGTCAATTATATCGTCAGTTATATCGTTATCGCAAATTTTCAAATGTATATCGTGATAAATATTTTTGGTCCTATCGCCCTGCTCTACTGGTTTCACCTGTTCTGCTCTAAGCTGGTGGTGTTAACCCAGCAGATAAACCGCGCGACACGTCGTGTCGAGTCCAGCTGTGGCGGCCGAAGCTCGGCACAGGAAGCTCAACAGCTATCTCTCCCCTCGCTGTAACGGCGCTCCTGCTGTGAGTGACGTCGAGGCGCCGTGAGGAATTTTTAATGGCTGTGTTTGCACTGCAAGAGGCTGATGGGCCCTGAAGGAGGACACAAGCCGAGAGGAGCAGCCATGCAGTTTAATAAGACACACACACACACACACTCACACACTCAGCAAGCTGCCAGCAGTCTGCAGGGAGGTGAGGAGAACAGAAGGAGAGGTTGGAGAGGAGGAGGAACAGAGAGGATGCTGGGAAGCGTGGGCAGGGCACTGAGATGAAAACAGAGGCAGAAGACTGGCTCTCACTTCTGTTTGCTTTCTGTGCGCTCTGACCCTTGACCTCTGCTGATGATGCCATAATCGCGTGGCACCACTGGGAGTTAAATTGGCAGGTTTCTTAAGAAGCTTCTCTGTGAGTGAGTGGAAGGTTCACACTGACGCTGTTTAATAAACGAATCTTCAGGTCAACATTTTAATTTGTCTGTTGTTTCAGTCTGTGGCTGGATACCTGCAGAGCACCTGGCCTCATTCAGGACTGTGTCCAACCCTAAAAACAGCTGTGCGACACATTTATCGCAAAACTTCAAGTATAAGGTGTCATCTTTTTAAGAAAATGTGTAGCTTTCATTCTGTTACTGTTACACACTGGAGCTGATGCCTCACGCCTCCATACTGCTGCAGGGGGTTGAATAGTTTTGAAAGGCGTCTGGTAACACAGGTGTGTGTTGGCTGTTTGAGTCGGTTTCTTCTGTTGCTGTTTAACTGATCAACTTTCTGTGTGCTGACTCTAAAAACGTTTTGTGTAAAATCAGACTGTATATAACATTTGTTATGTTTAGTTGTTTATGAATCCTTACTAAGATGATATGACAGTGCCTGAAAATAATTTGCTTTATTGGCAGCTACTCGTCTTATGCTCTGCTCGACTCGGATCAGCCGATTGCTGTTTGTGACGTTGCTGACAGGGACGTTGCCCCCTGGTGGACAAACTCACAGCATTGGACTGGGAAAGGTGCAAGCTATCCACCTGTCAGTGCTGCAGGGCAGGTGGACCAAAAGTCACGAGCTTGACTGGGATCACAGCAACGAGGTGTTTGTTTTGGTTTAACCACACCACCCCTGACACCATCCGCTGGGCTGGGGCACCCAGATTCACCTCATCCTGCCAGATGTTGTTCAGGTTGTTTCAGACGTGACCTCCGCTGGTTGTGTTACTCCGGGCATCAGTGCTGACTCTACCCTCTGTCACCAAAGACAGAAGCTGGGCATTTGTGGATTTTCAGTTTAAATTCTCACTTGGTTAATGTTGTGCTATCCACCCACCATAACACTGAGCGCTAGCAGCCGCGGTGGAGCAACTCAGTCGTTTACACATAGCAATGAGTGATATCGCCTGCTTTGAATAGTGGACATAAGGTGATATCAGCTATCTGCTAAAAAGCCATTCATTCACATAACGAGACAAAAAGGCTGCAACAGCATCAGATTTTATTTTAAAAATCTATTTTTGTCAGTTTTTCTGTTCCTGTGTGAAACTTTGCTGTTTTCTCTCTGATGAACAGACGGAAGTCAAACAGATGATAAACACCCGTCATTAACTGTGACGTTTGTGGGTCGCTGTCATCCACGTCTTTTATCACTTTGATGGAAATAATCTCTATTCTTCTAATTTATTCTCACGAGTCTGCGGCAGTTTCTCTGGATCTCTGTTTCTCTGCTTCAGTCGAGTTTCTGCTTCTCGTCTCCGTCGTGTTGAAGTCTTCATTAGGCTGTGGTTAAACATGCTGTTATTGTGCTTAAGAGCTTGATGCTTTGCTCTGCAGGCGTTTTTACAGCAGAGGAAGATTTCCTCCTCCTCCTCCTCTCTGATCCTCTGCTCCCCCCGGGCTTCCCCCCTCTTTCCCCCTCTCCCTCCATTTGTATGCATGCTGATGGAGAATCTCTGTGGTTTCCCTGCATATTAAACCGAGCTGTCATATCTCTGCTGCGCTGAATAATAGATTTTCCCTCTTTGTTTTAGAGAGAGGGAAAGATGAAGGAATAGAGAAGGATGAAAACACAGAGAGCAGAAGGAAAAGAAATGTGCAATATGTTAACATGATTCATTTCCATTATTAAACAGATCCTTTTATAGTAGCAAAATCACAGGACAAATGTTGAATTTGGAGAGTAAATGTTTGATTAAAGCCACAGAGCTGCAGCTGTTCCCTTCATAACCACAAGAAAGGAGGAGGAAAATTAATCAAGTAATCGTTTGACTTATTTATGGCTCCAAAATGGAAAATTAATCACTTGGTCCAGTCTTTCCAGTGTGAGGTCTTTGATTTGTGCTTGATTTCTGTTATTTGGGCAAAGAAGGACATTTTAAGGGTGAGCTAACTTTTAGACCAAAAGAACTAACAGATTAATCAAAAACTCTTCGGCCAAACTTAATTTTTACCAGCTGTGGTTGGTAGAAACTGCAAAATCTCTTAATGCTCTCTGCAAATGTATTTTTTCAAATGAAGGAGAATCAATCATAAGAACTAAATATACTACACTGTAAGTAAAGTAAAAAAGCTCTACTTCAGTCTGCTTTTAATATATTTGGAGCTAATGCACTCAGACACGTTATAATAAATAAGCTTCGTATGAATAGATTTTTGTTAATGTTGGATCTGTAGAAGAATATATTTTGTTCCTGTGCCCCATACACCGCACGGCTGCATGAAAACGGGCTCCGCCGTCACTCAAACAATAAAAACACTAGAACTAAAGTAGAAGCACAACTATGTGACGTCTTCAGGTTTCTTGTTTGATTCATTTTATGTGAAAAAAAATGTTCCGTAACAGAAACGTGTTTAGGAAGCTAGGTTTATGTTGTTCGTTTTTTAAATTAAACTGAAGTCAGTTTTATGTATGCAGCACCAAATCACACCAGCAGTCGCCTGAGGTTGCTTTATATACTGTGAGGACCTGACAATGCTGTTAAAAACATGACATGCACGCTGTTTTGAGAGACAGCTGTGGGGTTTTTGTTAAATGTCGGTGCCCCATACACCGCACAGTCGCACACTCTGGTTGTATTAACATTTGTTGTCAGTTCTTGGGTTTCCTTTCATTAAAGTGTATTTTTAGGTTGCAGCAGACTGATAAATGCAGGCACTGATGAGCAGAACTCAGTTAATGTTGGTAGATAAATTAAATTGGAAGTGCATGACAAATTAGTGAAAACATTTGCTTCAAATGGCAGGAAGCAGAGATTCCTTCCTGTGCGGAGCAGGGAGGAGATTTTCGGTGATAAGAGTCCCGCGGGGATCAGAGATCGTGATGTTGGACGGCAGGAGGACCCGAGCTGCAGACTCCGAGGGGAATCGCCTCTCAGTGCAGTCTGGTAGTTTCTTTGTTTTCACGCCGCCTCTGACTCTCTCAGTGTTTGTCGCGGCCGCTGTTGAAACAGGAAGTGGCGGCCTTATTGACTCACTCCAGGGCTTTCCCATAGAGAGCAGATCACAGAGCTCCGGCTTCCTTTGCCTGCACTGCGCTGAAAGATTTTCCAGCTGCCACTTTCTCCGAGCCTCGGCCTCGCTGCGTGTCTGCAGCCCGAGCTGATCTCAGGTCAGACTTCTCCCTACCTGAGTCTCTCCTGCAGCTGTGTGACACCTGGAGGACTTCCTGTGGTCCGTTCAGTCTGCTAATTATGGTCGTTGAGTTAAACTTCAGTTATTATTCGACGAGAATGGCGTCTGCTTTATATTCTTTTGGGTTTGACCTGCTGGTCAGACAGAAAGTGAAACAATGAGGTCACTGCGTGGAAACGGTGGACGACTGGAGACGATAATCACGGACTCCTGGGCTGCTAAAGCTTTCAAAGCTGTTGGGCAATTATTACAATTATGGTTTTGTCAGTTTCTTTAAATAACGGTGAGAAATCAGGTGATTGAACAAAGTAGAACTGCAGCTAATCTGCCCGCTGTGTTCCCGGCCTCCTTAATTTCACTGTGACGTCTTCAGTTGTTGACCTGCACAGTTACAGGAGAAGAATTAAAAGCATAAACATTTAAAACTTTAAAGTTTCTTTACAGGCTTTAAAGAGTCTTTATAGTCATGCTTTTAGGTAAAAACTAAACGTTGCAGATCCAGAATAATCTTTATTATAATTATGTGATAATCTGGAGCAGCTGCTGGTTTTGTCTTCACACGGGCCTCTGACGTCTGTTATTTATGCAACATCTTGACTGTAAACCGATTGAAAGTATTTGGTTTCATAAAAAGATGACGTGGGTGTCTTTAATGGAATTGTCGATGATCTCACTGGGAAGCTAAACATTGGCTTCTTTTTTCAGGAATAAATCCGCTTTAGAAAACTCTTCTGTCTGCGATTGTTTATGCTGATTTACTTTTGTCTCCTCAGGTTTGCTCAGATGATTCAGACTTGTTTGACTACAAAGTCTTTGACTCACCACAGCAGACTTCTAGAGTTTAGCGGGTTGGTCATCACGGACCGCTCGCAGGAAACGTCTCTGATTTGTTCTTATCTGTAAATGATTCCAGTTTATCTTCTTCTGCAGTTTATCTTCTTCCTCCTGTGTGCTCGGGTTTTGACAGACATGGGAAAATCCGTCTCACTGACGTCCTTGGACCAGGAAGTGTTTCCAGATGTTAGATGTGAACTTCATTATAAGTGTCGCTGTTTGCTTTTTAACATGTTACGGGCATAACTGTTAAACGTGCGTGGAGCTGATTGATAATCTTTACAGATCAGCTGGATTACAGTGAATAATACATATGTTTAGATTTGACGTCACAAACACGAGTGAGCGTGTTTGATGTGTTTATTGTTGCTTCGCTGCTTGTTGACCACAAATGGACCCAATCGATCGTTTGATAATTAAGGACGTGTTTTTAAAGCAGTACTTCTTGCGGCTTTACTGCAATCTAAACTAAAAATAGTTTGGGTTGGCGGCGTTTCATGATCAATATTTATTGGTGCAGTAATGCAGAATAACGCAGCTGTTGTATTACGCGAGTCTGTTGAGTTTGTTCGGCGTTTTGTGTGCACGTGTGACCCGACGGCCAGTAACTTCAGGTTGGTTTGCACATCTGTTCTCTGGAGAGAGCTGAGGAGTCTTCATTTTAAAACCTGCCTCTCTCTGCTGCAGCGTGGGAGCACAGAGGATTGTGGGTAGGGAGTGGCGCTGAGCCGCTGCAGATACGACAGGGACGCTAAGATGCGACCTCGAATGGCTCCGACGTCCCCCCCTCCTCCTCCCTCGCCTCAGGGCGACTCCTCGCCATCTGGGTCGGCACAGGCACAAGAAGTCACTGCCAAACTGTCATTTGGGACAAAAACACTCACAGGCAGACGTCTTAGAAACACTGAACGAGGGGGCGTGGCCTCTGAGGTACAGGTGAGACAGAAAACCTGGATGGTGATCATAGTTTATGAGCGGATGAAACACGGCACTTTGTTGGAGTTTGTCTTGGAGGAATAAGGAGAACACAGGAAGCTTCACAGGAAGTTATCAAACGTGTGGACTTTTATTTATGAAGGAGCACGTCGGCCCCAACGCCATCAGCTGTCATTGGATGATTATTGGTCAGCTGATACGTGGGGAGTACGTGTTTTTCATCTATAATTAGTTTGTGTGCTTTCAGTGCATATTAAATTCTTAACAGTGTGTTATCTCTGATACTTCTGGGAAATGAAGGCTGGATCACGCTGTGCGAAAGCTTTCCATTCAGTTTGGTGCATCAGTGTCTGTTCAGCTGCAGCGCAGGAAAGGAAACTTTGGTGTGGCTGAGGCTGTGCTGCCCCCTGCTGCTGGTCTGTGGCGGTGCTCGTTTCCTGCACATTGATCGGTCTGTTCCAGCCGGTGTTTAAAGTTGGCAGAGATTTGTAAGATTTCAGTCCTGGTTGCTTAGCACCAGCCGCTGCCAGCAGCTCTTATTAATATATTTGGGGGGTTTAATGTTTGTGGTTGAGGACTACGAACAAAAACAGTGAGCACACAGCGCAGCAACGATCTTCTCCTGTTTATTCTCGGGGTCGTCTGCTGGCAGAAGATCAGCTGATCGGTGAGGTTTGTCATTTGTTCTGATCTGAGATCTGCTGGAGTCGTGTTTTAGGAGTGTTCAGGTGTTCAGCTCTCCGTTTCTCAGTGTGTTTGACAAAAACGAAGCCCTCGGCTGCTGTCAGCTGGTCTCCTCTGGACCGTGAGGTCGGCTGGTTTCGTCTTTCTTTGGTGGATTTTGGATGTTTGGGATCTTCAGCAGGTTGTTTGGTTAGCTCGGAGCGTCCTCACTCTGACAGAGGAGCACATCTCTCTGTTTGGATGGTTTCATTCAGCTCTAATTGAGGTCCAGCAGGGGGCGCCACCTCTACAGCTGTTCACCTGACTGTGCAGGTCAGATACAGGCAGCAGTTTGTTCTGACTGGAACTGATAAAAAGTTTAATTTACAGATTTTGTTTTTCATGTGGCATGACAAACTATGTGTGCCTTATGTAAACCCAAAGTCTTAGTCAAACCAGCTGTGTGTGAACAGCTGCAAACACCTGGATCAGACTTTTCTGTAGTTTTGTTTCAGAGTTTAGCTTCTCTAATCAACATCACCAGTTTTAATGAACTGATGAATGTGCAGACATGTGAAGACCATCTCTGAGTTTAGGGCTTTTGATTGGTCAAAATGAGGATTTATACACATGTGACTTTGAGTGAAATGTTTCCTTATTAAAGTTCCAACAAATCAGTTTTCAAAGAGCTTTGAAAGGTGAAACATCTGCTGCGGCCAGCGATGAGAAGAAAGCCGTGAACCCCACAGCTCACTGTTGTTTCTGTTTCCGTATTTTTATCGTGTCGAGTGTACGGCGTCTGCCGTAATGAGAGCTGAAGGCGTGAAGCAGCAGCTGAGATCACAGGTGTGCGGAGGTGAGCTGCTGGATCGGGCTGTAGGTCGCTGGGTTGCACGGCTGACCTGAGGTTTGCATGAAACTTCTGTGAGAAACTGGGAAGAATATCTGTGTTTGCAGGTGTTATGTTACCTGTTTCTTTATTTATTTTTACTAAAATACTTCAAGATAAATTCCTGAAGAAAATACATTTTTATTCCAGCCCAAAAGGAGACAAATGTGCAACTTAAGTAGAACATAGATCAGCTGGAAATGTTGATATCTGCCACCACTAGGGGGAGCTGTCCTGCAGCAGGCATTCACCTGACTCAGGTGTTGCTGCAGGTTTGATCGGGTCTTTTGTTTCCTGACTGATTTCCAGCTGGCGTTTCAGAGGGCTCGTTTGTTTTGCAGGCGTCTAAAATGCCTCCCACTCTTCTGTTTTTTTGTTTGTTTGTTTGTTTAAAAAAATAAATTAAAGCAACACTCACGTTATTTTAACACCTGTATTCCAGGAAATTGGCCTAAAACCAGCATGAACAGCAGCGATGGAGCCTGTTATACTCCTGTTTTCTGTCTGAACTCCCTGAGAGGACTGAGACTACCTGATCCCGCTCACGTGCTCCTGAAACGACCCTGCGTCTCTCTGCAAGCTCCTCGGTGTGGCGGCCGGTCGCCGAGTGGCGTGTAAAAAGCAGCAAGGTCGCTGTCACTGCACACGCTCAGTCTGCTCTCCCGTCTCTGAGCATGTGCAGGCTTCTTGTTTGTCTGCACGTGTGCGAGCCTGACTCAGACTTCCATAACAAGGCGCTCAGACAGACGCACGCCCAGATGGAAGCTGATTGGTTGAAGTGTCTAAAGTGTAATGAGAGCCTGAGCGTCTTGCTCCAGTCTGTCTGTGCTCGGTTTAAGGCGTCTGAATCAAGCGCCGTGATTGGTGTGTGTCTTTTTTCTTTTTTTCTTTTTGAAGGGCAGTAAGTTTGGTGACCTGAGTCCTAAAACTACACTACCCATGATCCTCAGTCGCTGCTAAACCTGGGTCCAGTGTGATGGTAGTAAAGCACAGTTCACCCAGTCTGAAGCCTGAACTTGATGGTTGTTATTACCTTTAAAAACATCTTGTGATTATTGAACTTTTTAGTGGGGAGCGATGTTTCAGTCGAGTTGGACTTAAGAAGCCGGGGTGGGATCGACTCGTCAGCAGAAAGGCGAAGCCGAGGAGCTCCTGCCTCCAGCAGCAGCACAAGCTCTCTCTGAACAGCTGAAAATAATACAGAGGTCATCGATGAGTAAACGGACTTCTCCTCTGCACACTGCTGTTTGTGGTAACCGCTCACTACCCATGATCCTTAGCTGCTGTTGGGGGATTGGGTTTGGATGATGCGCTGCTGGTTTTCAGGTTGCAGGTACTGGGACTTGGGAGCTGTGTCTGCTGTTCTTTAGGCCCGCAGCTGTGGGATAAACAAGTTTTATTTGGATGTTTTGAGTCGTTTACCAGAAATATTGGAGCTCAAACTGTTGGTGGATTTATTGATTGGACACTAAATGGAAAATAATGTTAAACTAAATGAATATTTTCAGTATTGATGAAGTAAAATAATGAAAAACTCAAAAACTATTTGCCGACTCCAGCCTATAAAATTACAAATGTAAACATTTAAAGCTGATGTCTTTTGTAGTTTCCTGATGTGGGCTGAGTGATTGATTTTAGAAATAATCAACAGATTAGTCGTCAATAAGCCCGATCGGCTCATTCCTCTGATGTGAAGCAGCTTCCTCAGAATCTGGTTTAATGGTACAGAGCTCCTTTCTTCTCACTTCTCACATTTTCTGTCTTCACCCTGAATGACTAACACACACCGAGGAGGCGAGCGGCAGACAGTGGGTGGACGTGTGTGTGTCTGAGAGAGTGTGTGTGTGTGTGTGTGTGTGTGTGTGTGTGCGCGTGTCTGAGAGTGTGTGTGTGAGTGTGAGAGACGGAGATAAAGCGGCAGATTTCGGGTGGAGCAGAAGGTACAGAGTGAATCCGACCGACTGTCTGTTTGTCTTTCTGTGCTGGTTCTTAATTGGAGCGTTACTCTGCAACACACACACACACACACACACACACACACACACACACACACACACACACACACACACACACACACAGGATGAGATTGGGGGGGTTGTTTATGTTGATGTATTCAAGATTCTCTTCGGTATCAACATATTTTAGAAGAGACCAAGAAAGGAAGTGACTTAAACAGAAAGCCCCTCAGACGTGCTGCAGTCACAAACACGTCGCTGCTGTTACAGGAGGAATAAAGGGTTAATAGGAGGCTTAATTGATTAGAATTAAGGCTTTTGAGAAGTGGAACGAAAATCATACATGATTCCAAACATTTTTTACAAATAAATAACTGCAAAGTGGGGTGTGTGTAATTATTCAGCCTCTGAGTCAACACTTTGTAGAACCAGCTTTTGCTGCAGTTCCAGCTGCCAGTCTTTCAGGGTCTGTCTCTACCAGCTTTGCACATCTACAGACTGAAATCTTTGCCCATTCTTCTTTGAAACAGCTCCAGCTCAGTCAGATTAGATGGACAGCGTTTGTTAACAGCAGTTTTCAGATCTTGCCACAGATTCTGGATTGGATTTAGATCTGGACTTTGACTGGGCCAGTCTAACACATGGATATGTTTTGTTTTAAACCATCCCATTGTTTCCTGGCTTTATGTTCAGGGTCGTTGTCCTGCTGGAAGCTGAACCTCCGCCCCAGTCTCAAGTCTTTTGCAGACTCCAAGAGGTTTTCTTCCTGTATTTGGCTCCATCCATCTTCCCATCAACTCTGACCAGCTTCCCTGTCCCTGCTGAAGAGAAGCCCCCCCAGAGCTTGATGCTCCCACCACCATATCTGACAGTGGGGATGGTGTGTTCAGAGTGATGTGCAGTGTTAGTTTTCCACACATAGCGTTTTGCATTTTGGTCTCATCTGACCAGAGCAGCTTCTTCCACATGTTTGCTGTGTCCCCCACATGGCTTGTGGCAAACTGCAAACAGGACTTCTTATGGTTTCCTGTTAACAATGGCTTTCTTCTTGCCACTCTTCCATAAAGGCCAACTTTGTGCAGTGCACGACTAATAGTTGTCCTGTGGACAGATTCCCCCACCTGAGCTGTAGATCTCTGCAGCTCGTCCAGAGTCACCATGGGCCTCTTGGCTGCATTTCTGATCAGCGCTCTCCTTGTTCGGCCTGTGAGTTTAGGTGGACGGCCTTGTCTTGGTAGGTTTACAGTTGTGCCATACTCCTTCCATTTCTGAATGATGGCTTGAACAGTGCTCCGTGGGATGTGCAAGGCTTGGGAAATCTTTGTGTAGCCTAAGCCTGCTTTACATTTCTCAGTAACTTTATCCCTGACCTGTCTGCTGTGTTCTTTGGACTTCATGGTGTTGTTGCTCCCAATATTCTCTTAGACAACCTCTGAGGCCGTCACAGAGCAGCTGTATTTGTACTGACATTAGATTACACACAGGTGACTCTATTTAGTCATTAGCACTCATCAGGCAACGTCTATGTGCAACTGACTGCACTCAGACCAAAGGGGCTGAATAATTACGCACACCCCACTTTGCAGTTATTGATTTGTAAAAAATGTTTGGATTTTCGTTCCACTTCTCACGTGTGCACCACTTTGTGTTGGTCTTTCACCTGGAATTCCAATAACATTGATTCATGTTTGTGGCTGTAATGTGACAAAATGTGGGAAACTTCAAGGGGGCCGAATACTTTTGCAAACCACTGTAACTTGTGCGTTGTGGTTTCAGAGCTGATGGGAGACGCACAAAAGCTCGTGATCCCGCCGCGTGCTCAGATCCTCCTGAACTGTAACCAGAGACTAAACGAGAATCAAAGGACACAAACGGCAGTCTGCACTGATGCTGCCAAACCTCCTACTGTAATATCAGTTAAAGCGTTAGGTAATGTTAGTCACAGTGTTTAAATTGTTAAACATTATTAAACATGTACTGTGTCAGCCAACATCAGCAGCAGCTTTACTGCAGAAACCAGCTAATGTTCACAAATCAGGTTAAAAAGCTGCTATTTTTATTTTTCCTGATTTAGTGGTGATGAGGGTCGATGTGTTTACAAAGAGACTCAGTGTCTGAGACTAGTTTCTACATTTCTGCCATTAGTTTTAAGTTATTAACGAGGTTGAAGGACCTGGTTTATGTCGGTTGCTGTTTTTGTTGTAGCTCGTCTGTAGTGAGATGAAGTGTGATTCAGTCAGATGATTAATGAATATTAAAAATACGAATAAACGGTGATCAGTGAAACTTTAGAGCAGTTATATCAACTTTACTGTCCAGAACTGGTGCAAAGAAACAAAAACCAGCCGAGCAGTAAAAGTGACGAAAGTTAAAAGTCGTTGTCATGAAATGAATTTAACACTGTCGCGCTAAACAACAGGAGAGAGAGAGAAATAAAAATGATCCGGGCTGATCGGATGGTTCGTCTTCCGTTTGCTCGTTCCCGTCAGATTTCCATGAAACGTGGGGCTTAGTCCGTCCTGGAAGAGACTTTTGGACAGATGTGGATCCAGGATCGTTTTCTTCATCAGAAGCACGGGCTAATGCTCTCAGCAGGAAGTTGTGCCCCCTGGTGGCTGTTAGAAAGGCGGCAGGTTTGAGGCATCTGTGCGCCGGTTCACTTTTCAAACCCGGAAGCTTCGTCCATCTTTTATGTAACGCCGCCGTCAGCCCAGCCGACCAATCGCCTGTCGTATCTTCTTCTTCGCTGTCAGATTAAAACGCACCTCTCTGATGGAGGGAGCGCTCGCTGCTGTGTGTGGGCTCGCTCTTCCTCCTCAGTGTCCTCCTCTTCCTCCTCTCCTCCACATCACTGACTCTGTCCTACATCACTCTACCTTCCCTGAGGATACACCCCCACTCTCTCTCTCTCTCTCTCTCGCTCTCTCTCTCGCTCTCTCTCTCTCTCTCTCTCTCTCTCTCTCGTTCAACCCTCCTCGTTTCCGATGAGTCATGTGACCAACCTCTCTCGCCTCCCCCCGCTCCCCAGAGACCAATCACACCCCCACAGAGGGACGCTTTACGAACACACAGCAGCCCTCGCTCTCTCTCGTCATCATCGCGGGAGAGAGAGAAAGATAGAGGAGGAAAACAAGCGTGAGGACGAGGGAGAGAGGAGTCCGGGCGTGCGCCTGAGAGGAGGTCAAGAGGGAGAGGAAAACATTCAACCAGCAGAAGAAGAAGAAGGAGGAGGGGTCAGCAGGGAGGAGGAGGGGGAGGTTCTCCCTGAATGAAGGAAGAGCTCTGGGAGTCGTTTCCTCCCCGCCGTGATGGAGCGATGCGAGGAATGAGGGCGGATGGTGAGAGCAGGGAGCAGCAGCAGCAGCAGCAGTGGAGGAGGTGGAGAGGCAGGAGGTGGAGGCGGAGGAGGTGCTGCTGGGGGAGCCGCAGCCGGAGGCGGACGGCGCGGGAGGAGCCGGCAGCGCTCCCGGAGGAGGCGGCTGTCGGCAAACTGCCCCGGCGTCGACAAGATGTCCCCCAGCAAGAAGGTGGAGTGCTTCTCGCCCATGCTGTGCCACTGCAAGGTGGCCTGCACCAACAGCACCATCTCCCTCATGTTCGGCTGCAAGGTGGGTGTAGGAGGGGGCGGGGTCGTCGGTGAAGTGGGGTCACGGCGAGGGGGCTGGGTTGGTTTGTGGTAGGTTAAAAAGTAGAAACCCAAAATAAAGTTTGAGGAAAAGTCTCCCGATCATCGTTAAATGATGCCAGAACGTCACAAGTTACAAAAACGAGTTCGGAGAAATGTTTCTGAACGCTCGGCGACGAATCCTCCTGCAGACGCCGAGCTGCTCAACGTCTGAACGCGAAAGCCTGACAGGCGGGTCACATGACTGTCGTTTACCAGTTAACTACGATTTCTTTTGCTGTTTTGTTGTTTTGTTTTTGTTGACTGTCTAAATCTTTGTGAATCTTGAAAAGCGCCGAATTTATGATTCTAAAAACAAAACCTCAGGTTGGGTCGTCGAGCCGACCCCCAAACGATCCTCGGCTGAGTTTAATACAGTTGAAGATGTCCCGTCTTTGAGCAGCGGCTTCAACGGAAGGTAAACATTTTCATCCCAACAGATTTTTAAACTCGTTGGGAATCGCTGTCCTCACGTTTGCATCAGCAGAGGCCAGATTGGCCCTGATCAGGTCATCCTGATCCAGTCAGAGCGATAAGTGCTGAGACTTCAGCGTTTCATCATGGGATCACAGGATTTGTCCGTTTATTTCCAGAAATAAGAAACGAACAGAAACTACACGACGTTTTTGATGACGATGGTCGCCGTGCTGGATGAGGAGAATTTAACCTTTTTATGTCACACCTCCATGGTCGTTCTGGGCGTTATAAATCAGGAGGCGCTGGCCAGCAATGATTTCTGGGTAAAAAATTTAAAACCATGAGCGGCGCTGTTCGTGGTTCTGACTACATTTCAGTGTCACTGAGCTACAGCAGCGAAAATCTTTCCTCTGGAAGAAAAACGTCAGCTCTCCGTTTGTTCATCGGTCTTTCTGGCGCACTCGTCCGTCTGCTAGGATGCTGCGGGCGTCTCGTAGGTAGCATCAGTTTTATAATGCTCGCCGTACACGATGCCGTCTTTCATCTCCAGCTCCGGAAACACACTCTTAGATTTCCCATAATCCACCTCCACAGCTGCATTTGTGAGGATTCTTCAGGGTTGTGTTTTAAATGGATGAAAACGAAATGATTTCCTATTTAAATCAAACACTTTGTTGCATTTAAACGTCAGCGTGATTTCAAACACAGGATAAAGTTGCTGTATGTGTGTATTTATGCTGTTTACACTTCAGTGCATGTACACGTGTGGAGTAATCAGAGTAAATCGAGCTCATCTTCATTGAGATGGAGCTCCAAAGCTTGATGATGTGCCGTCAGGTTCCTCTGTGACGAGCTGGTATTAAATGAAAGTGTTTACACCGGCCTGCTGAAGAGTGCAGCCCAGATTATTCTGATCTTTAAAATGAGCCGGCGGTCTCACAGAGAAGTCGTTAACATTTGCTCCTGTGATAAAATGGAATAAATCTTTGATGGTGATCATCGCCGCTGCAGTCACACGGGTCTAAATTTACTTCTACAACTCAAACCAATCAGTAGCTGCTGATGTTTTCTTACATAAAGCTGTGCAGGAGCAGCGATGGCTGGACTGTGAGCGTAATCAGAAGTGTGTGGGTGAGACAGAAAAGCTGCAGGGCACGTTGTCAAACGCACACTCAGACGAGCTGCGAATCACAACCCTGAAAACGATGAACATATAAACCTGCTCCTGCTGTGTCCTCCCGCTCTGCTCCTGTCAGGCGACAGCTGAGGGGGAAATAACCCGTGTTCGCTGGCTGTCACCGAGCGGCTGTGTTTACCGTTGTGACCTGACGCCATGCCATTGGCCGCCCGAGCTGCCCGTCGCGCCCCGCTCTCCGTACCGTCCAATCGGAGGCTGGGTTTGAAGCGTCGCTGAGGCGCGATTGGCTGGCGGGGAGCGTCAGCGGCAGGCTGGAGGGCACGTGCGTGTGTGGTCATCATGTGCTGTGCAGGGAAACGCCAGCGAACCGAAAGCTCGCTCCCTCGTGAGCTCTGCTGTCAGCCGAGAGACGTCAGGGCACGGCGTGCACACAGAGACTCTGCAGAACTCATGAAATATTCACACGTTTTAACAGATTTACTGTCTCAGTACTGAAGAAAAAACCCATAAATGCACAAATATGGAGACAAATGAACCTGAAAAGGATCCAAAGTAAAGACGCACTTACAGTTAACAGATTTCATCATGTTGCTTTCTGTTCACCACCTCTGCATGTTTGACTTTGATCAATCTGTAGAAGCCAAGAAAGTTTCCCACGAGCTGCACGGTTACAGAGGTGATATCACGACTGCAACAATAAAACAGAACCTTCAGGGAGTAAAATTATGATAATTATGACGTCATGTCAGAGAGTAGACGGAGTATTTGAATTACAATGATCATGGCAGCGTGGTGGCCTCACAGCAGGCAGTCCAGAGAGATGCCAGTCAGGTCTCTGGGAGCGAGTTTGTGCATGATCTCTGCATTTATTACAAACTGTAGTGTTGTGAGAATAAGGCAGAGTAACTACGCAGTTTAATGTCTCAGTGGGGATTACACTCTGGAGATCACTGATTGGAGGAGACAGATCAGGTGTCTTTTTAAACTCAGCCAGTCGTCAGAGGGGCACCAGCAGACCCGAGGATGTACAAAGTGATCGTATAAACTACTTTAACAACCTTTCATTTAAAGAACTTGCTGTGAGCAGCTTCACACGTCTTCAGAAAAACAATAAATCTGTTTTTCCACGTTTCAAATCATGTTTTAGTAAATTTGGATTAAACTTATTATGACAAACAAGTTAATTCAGGAAGATGTCCCGATTTAAACCCCAGTTGCTCTTTAATGCTTCATGTGTATGAGATGGGGTGTCTTTAAACCTGTGGTGGCTCAGCCTCTCCTGATCGTGTCCGCCGGCCTGCTCGGCTGTTTCCTGTTGTGCGGCTGTGTCTGAGCGTCTTTGAGGAAACGATGAGCGTAAAAACTTTGCTGTTCAACAAACGGCTCCATTTTTCATGTCTCGCAGCTCGTTTCCGTAATTGCTCTTCTCTTCGTGCCGGCCCTTGAACGACCCCTCTTAATGTGATTTCTGTGTAAGTGAGCAACACGTCACAGTCGTCCTCCTTTACTTGATTCAACTCCGAGGCTTCAGATGTCTCTGTTGGTCAGATCAAGTCGACTTCTTCCAACGATCTGGCATGAAATTACAGCCGAGGAAAACAAAGAAGGAATTCTTTACTGAAGCGGGAAAAACTGGAAGATTTTCTCTTGATTTGAGATGCTCAGACTACTGAAGCCCGGATTAGCTTCACAGGAAGTTTAAAGGAGACGGCTCACCCCAAAAGCTCTCATTTTCCATCTGCCCTGTTGAGCCGTTGTTTTTCCTGAGTGTTTTGAACTAAATCAAGTGCTTAAACTCGGAAAACTTGCACCGATTCTCAGCTGGAAAACATGGATTGGCAGCTCCAGGTTGTTGAAGTTAACTCAAAGTCTTTCTCTTGATGAAAACCAGAGTTGGAGATTGGCAGACGGATTGGTAGTGAGGGCTCAGCTGTTGATCTGCAGGTGGACTGATGTTCCTGTCCTCGCCTGTGACCACGAGCTGGTGGTGACTGAAAGGTGGTCCGACCGATAACGCGATGTTTTCTGAATGGGATGTTTTTAACGTTCCTAAGAGCATCTGATTGTTCTGGAAACTCCTTTAACCAAACTCTCTGAGCTCATTGATCCCAACCCTTCGTCTCTTTAAAGTTGGTGCTTTTAATTTGGCTGTGTCCTCCCGTTTATGACCTGACTGGCTCTCAGGTGATGTCACAGCAGAAGTAGGGGAAGCTATTCAGACTCAGAGCAGCGTCTGTCCCAGTTGACCTCTTGGCCCTCTGGGCTTTGATTGGGCAATAACCCATCGCCTGGAGGAGGAGGGGGAGGGGTTTGTGGTATCATGTGGAGCAGCGTGTTGACCTCTGAGCTGTGGTTCAGGAGCCGCTCGGATTACTCCCGTGTGGATCAGGGTTTGATTGGAATCTGGTGTTAATCTGTCGGGATCGGGATGCTCATAAATCAGGAGCTTAGACGTTCACACGGAGACGGTCGGAGTGCGAGCTGCCGCCGCCGCCGACACTTCTGCTCTGCTCACAGAGCTAGACTCACAGACTAGTCTTAATTAAGTCCCATTGATCGGCTGCCATCGACCGCTCTCACAGCCACTCACTCGATACATTGTGCCGGAAGTTATCAATCATTGTGGCGTCGAGTATTTAGGGAGCTGCTGTCTTTTTCTGAACCCATTTTCAGACTTTTGAACGGCCGTCTCTCCGGGTTTGTGAGATCATCTCGATTCACAGATCAGACCGACGGCTGTCAGATTCAAACGAGAGCGACGTATGAGGACCTTCTGCTCTTCACAGAGCGCATATTAATGAGCTCATTTCACATGTTATTAATAAAGCTGGAAGAAGAGACGAATTTAAAATTCCAGCCCTGAAAAACTGCAGATTTAGAGTCTGGAGCCTCAGGCCCGTCGATACACTGCACCAGTTTAACGTCTGTGGCACAGACGAGCAGGAACAAGACCAGGACCTGGATGTTTTTAGCATCGCTCACTGGAGGAAACTTCAAAAAGTTCAGGTGAACTTTACAGAGTTGTCACCCTGTGGGTCAGACGCTGCTTGAAACCAGTTACAGCTCATGAACACTGTGGTTTTTACCATCTCGTGTCGTCGCAGGCTTGTTTAATTTAGTCATCTCACTTTGATCACACAGCCCTGTGGGTCCTGATGAAGGGCCTGAATCACAGAGCTTCTCTTTGGCCTATCAGTGACTGTAACATGTAGATTGCAGCCAAACAGTGTACCTAATAAACTGTCCTTTGAGTTTTTACCTCACTCGTGTAGAAAGCATGTTTAAAAGCTAAATAAATGGGCAGTAAATCTGATCTCAGACCAGCAGCGTGTGCTTAGCGTGTTTTTCTGTTCTGCTCTGCGGCTTTTAACGACACAAACAGCAAAGTCCTCCAGTTAGGTGGTGGTGAGTGAGTCCTCCGTCGGTTGTTTCTATCTTTCTCTTTGCATTCCTCTTCATCACCCCCTGAATCATCCAGCAGCCCTCCTCCTCCTCCTCGTCCTGAACATCCTGCTACATCCTCTCTGCGGTGATGCTCCTATTTATAGCAGCTTTTGGCAGGCAGGAGTCGGCGCTGTGCCGCCTCCTCCTCCTCGACAGCTCTCAGAGAAATGAGGAGGAGGAGGAGGAGAGGAGGAAGCTCTCTTCATGCAGAGAGTGTCATCAGTGGAAACCTCCCCGTTGCCTCCCACGTCCACACTTCCATTTGTGCCGCGGTCCACGGTGAGTGGGCTCGGCGTCTCGCTGATGGACCCTCTGACGTTACGCCGCATCGCTGCTTCAAACCTTTATTTCTCTTTGAATGTGGCCCATGTGGGCCCGGGCAGAGGGATTCAAACCTGTGACCTGATGCTTGGTTTGCGTGTGAGCGTCGCAGCGCTTCGATCTGCTTGCAGCTGCCTGATGCTTCGCCGACTGCCGCTTCACATCCAGCTCGAACTGCTCGAACATGCAGCTACCTGGATGATTAACCAGAGCAGAAGCTTCTCGTGTTCAGTCACAGGTCAGGTCAGAGCAGCGCCTGCAGTGGAAACTGAATCTTTGACCAATAAAACAAAAAAAACAACCCTGATGATGACTTTAAAATGTTTGTAGGAGAGATGGCTGAAAACTATGAATAATTAGTAACTAAACTTTAACCTCAGAGGAGTCGAGCTGTGGCGACCTTTAGACTCCCCGTGCTGCTCTCTGCCAGATAGTTTATATGTAAGCTGACAGGTTTCACACACAGCTGTGGTTTCAGTGGATTACAGTCTGTGGATGGAGCAGGCTCTGAAAAAGGTAACAGGATCGATGATCAGCGTTTCTGAGGACAGGAAGAGCCGTTAGCGTTTGTGTTTTCTAAGCAGAGAAAACACAAACGCTCACTCTGCTGGATTCTCACTGTTTGCTGGTGTAACTCGACTTGATGACTGTTAACAACGAGAAAATCGGCGGCACTGTCGTGCAGACTTTACATGCTTGTAGTTCACAGCTCTAACGGAGAGATTTTCTTATTTTAGGTTTAGGAATCTCGCTGAACCCACTCAAAAACAAAAGCCTGTTTCCTGCCAGGACGAGTGATGAGTAACCTCGCTGTTCCTCGAGTGCTGCGGCGCCTTGGTGAAGCCTTCGATCTGAGCTGCAGAGGAGCGTTTCTCTACGCTGACCTCAGCTGCTGCCGCCCTCACTTTTATCTGCTCTTCAGCACCATATGCCCCGACAGCGGCGGCGGGCGACCCGACCTCGCCTTAGCTGCAAGTCATCGCGTCCCCTGGGCTCCTGGTCATGTGACCTGGCCCCTTCTGTCCGGTCCCTTCCCAGCTGTCTCAGCTGATTTTTCAGTTCTGTGCAGGAAGCAGGAGGCTGAAGATGCTGAACCGTCAGCGGTGCTTCCCCTCGGTCACGTAATCTGTGTTAATCTGTGGAGGGAATTCCAGCAGTTACTCCAGTAATTAAAGCAGGAATTAATCAGCCCGCACACCAGCGTTCAGCTTCACTTCCTGCTTTCAAATACTCAAACGACATAATCAGGCCACAGCGCTACAGAGCGCGCTCACCACGATGTGTTTTCCTTCTCTGGCTTCGCTGAGCCCAATGCGATCAATCGGGCTGAGAGGTCACACGAAGCGGTTATCAACTGGATAAGTTGCCCGGGGTTTATCCTAGCTGTGGAGGAGTCGGAGATTACAGCAGATACTCCGTTAAGTGAAAGTTCAGACGCGTGTGAGACGGTTTAATTCTTCCAGCTGAAGCTCTGATTACAAATATCTGATATCAGGTCAGTTCCAGGATCACACATGAAGCAAAACCACACAAGAGAAAGCTGGAGTAAAGTTGCTTCTGAGAGTCTGTAGGATGTGGTTCCACACCTGCTCATCTGTTACCATAACAACATAATGTTCTGTGGAGCAGGTTCGGTTTCCATGGTGAAAACACTTCTTCGTGGACATGTTCGCCTTACTGTTCGCGCGACTGTTGACCTCGCGAGCAGCTGCTGTCACAGAAGCTCATGAAAATGTAAATCTAAAAGTTTTCATCTCAGCGGTGGTCTCCCGTCACCGGGGTTCCGGCTGTTCGGGGACGTAGGTACAGAGGCCGTGCAGCTGTAGGTGATCGGTGGACGTTCTGCAGAAGCGTGAGTCAGACGATGTGATTGGCAGCATGCGATTAACACGAGTCTCGTCCAGCTGCACGGTAATCATGCACCCGTGAAATTATTCCTCCTCTTAATCGAGGTTATCTGCGTTTCAGATTTCTGCAGCGAATCATTATTTTTAATGATTAACTGAAGTGAAAGTGTTCGTATTAGTGATGATCTTCAGGCTGAAGCAGCAAGATTCAGTTTTACTGTGAGGTGTGACAGCAAACCGTCATCTGAAGAGAGGTCAAAAACACGTCAGCAGACATGTTTGAGTTACAGCACGAGGCCTGCTCGCCGCTCAGCGTAACGTTTGTACCGCTGACCTGAAACCGTGCAGAGCCCAAAACAGTAAAAAGTTACTAATAAGTTAAAACCTTTTAGCTTGTGAAGGTCATGTCTGTATGATGTGCTGGCTGTAAGTCATAAGTGAGCAAACTAAAGTGACCCAGAAAGACTGATCCAAACACTGGGTGACAGTTCCTCTAATGACCACTAGAGGCTCCAGCAGAAATAAAGATGTTTACAGCCTGGTCTCTGGAGCTGACGCCTCCCTCATCACTGTATTCATAAGCAGCCAGGCTGTGCAGGTTTAGAAGAGTTGAGCTAATCCACTTATTTATCCACTTATTCTGAAGTTTACACAGGTTTGTTTTAAATATAGTCCTTCGAGCGACCTTACTCTGAACCTTCAGAGCTTCAGCACGTCGACGGGTGACTCATGGCGGCATCATCCATGTTTTCAGTGGACGAGGACAAAACTGTTTCGTTTCCATAGAATAAGCTACAGTGGTCGTGACATCACACACAGTCCTCTGTGTGGTGCTGTCATTAACAGCTGAGCGGTGTCTTGCATTGTTTAGCAGTTAAAGCAGGCGTGGAGGCAGAAATCGCAGCTTCAGTTTGATAAAATAACAGAGAGGTTTGGTGGAAGCAGTCAAGAGTGCTGAACACGACTCGGAGACAGAAACTACTCCAGTGTTTTTCCAGGACGATCATCTCAGACTGGACAGTTCGAGCTCCTTCTCACGGCCGGATGTCTGAGCTTCCTGAGCTTCCTGCGACCTTCCTCTGTGTTTGTCCCAGCTGGGCTAATCATGTGTCTCTCCTCTCAGACCGGCTTCATGATGCAGAGATCGGAGCTCTGTGGGGACCACGCCATCTGCTGCTAGTTTTTGCATCTTTGTTTTGGTCTTCCTCTGATCAGAATTGTGTGTCCTGCCATCCTCAGCCTGTGTGTGACAGTGAGAGAAAAGCTGACGCCTCCACAGCCGGTTCCTCCATAAAGAGCCAGCAGTCAGGTTAGGTCAGCATCAGACTCCATGTCTGTGCAGATCCGACTGCTGCCGACGCAGCCTCGACCTCATTTCCATTTGGACTTCCTGCTGGATCTGAGAAACATCAGCTCACAGTCAGGCTTCCTGCAGCCTCACAGACCTACACGGGTTTTGTAACAGCAGCTCAGCTGTAATTCAGCCAGTCTGACAGGATGAAGGTGTGATGGAGGCACCTGCACCGACATCAGGGGGACTGCTGTAGTTTGAAACATGAATCTGACGATGCTGCTGAGAGCTGCATCAGAGACATTTCAAATGAGACTGAGGTTTTTGAAGAATGTGATGGCACTCAGCAGCTGGAAGTCATGGTGTGGATGTTTTAGACCAGGCCGTGTTGACACCAGAGTTTTGGTGCTGTTATGAAGTTGAAATGAGTCGCTGTGCCTCAGACTTGTTCAGATTCACACTCTACATCTGTGGGTGTCGTCTGCGTGCCGCTGCCGCCTCTGTACCAGCTGTCGTCGTCCTTCTTGAATTCACCAAACGCTGGCCGGCTGGCGCCTCTCAGCCTGATGAACGGAGGTGTTGCCCTTCGCGCTGTTTGCTGGCTCTGTGCCGGTCAGCAGAGGGATCGGGAGGACGGAGGCGTTAAAGGTTCAGGCCCTCAGCGATGATGGGAGGTCTGCAGTTTGAGGCGCTGCTCGTCCAACAGCTCAGCTTCTGACCTGCCGGCTGATCCGGCCCACAGCCAATCAGGCGTGGGATAATCCCGTTCAGCCGCAGCTTAGCATCTCTTTGAAGTTGCTGCTGAAAGTTTCCGAGGTTCTTAGAGCACCGTCAGGGTTTCACCAATCTGCCTCACGGCAAAACCTCCAACTGCAGCAAAGCGGGATCAGTGTTTGAGACCCTGATCGAGAAAAAGCCCAAACACTGGAGCCAACACCCGGCTCTGAAATCATCCCGAGATCCTGTCAGCACGTTATAAATGTACTCAGGTTACTCCTGATTTTTTTTTTTTTCCCCCTTTTTAACCCATTAAAGTTGAATAATTCCCCCTCTTTAAAATCCCTGAGTGAAAACAGCCCCTGAAAGCCGAGGATTTCCTCAGAAACACTCACAAACCCCCATTTCTCCGACTCTGAAGCAGGCAGAATGAAAACCAGCAGAGAGCTCAAACCCTTGGATTTTCTCTGCATTATTCTCTTTGCTCCGATATTAAAACCAAACAATAAGACTTTGACGCTGAGAAATGCCGATCCAGCTGTGAGTGAAGAGGATGTAAGCGTTGGAGTAGCTCGGCAGTTATAAAGAAACTGTTTAGTGTTACAGCACAAATGAAACTGTGGCTAAACTGTGATCATACGTGTCTGTTTGTGTCATGTGACCTGAAAGCCTCGTCCAACGCGCTTCCTGTGCTGCTGTGTGTATACGAGCCTAACCAAGACACTGCCCGGCGTCGGTAACCCTCCAAAGCTGCGCTGGTGTTGTCTCCATTCATCAGCCACACTCATCATTATGTTGGAGCTGAGCACAGTTTGACTTTCTTTAGAACTGAAACAAACACTGTTTTAGTCTCTGAGGTCGGGATTCACACGTATCGAGTCTTTTAAATCGACTTCTGTTGGTCTCACTCTCATTTCTGAATTTAGTTCTTGTCCTTTGGGGCTCGTTTAACGCTCCTCGTGTTCAATTAGAAACACTCGCATTTTTCTTTTCAGACTCCTCAAAGACTCTTCGAAGTGTTGAGATGAAATAATAATAAAAACGCGCTGATGTTTCTTTAGCCGAGCCTCAGATGGTGGACTGAGTGTTTTTACTTTCGCAGCACTTACTGGAGCTGCATTAACTTCTATTTTCCTGAGCGTGGGCGAGCTGCCTGCATGTTCTCACAGTTTGTCTCAGCTGTTTAATTCTCAGTGGACTGGAGACGAATTTAGTCCATAAAAGTGTTTCTTAAAGTCAGGCCGACACAGACGGAAGGTTGCAACAATGTTACCACTGCCCTCAGATCGAGCAACGTGATTGGCTGCTGAAGCGTTTAAGTCCGTAGCTCCTTCACTGGGTTTTTTTTTTCTTTTTTTAATAGGGAAAAGAAAGACTTACTTTCATAAAGAAACTTTATGATTTTAGGAAACAAATAAATCCTGCGATCTTAGTTTTTGGTTGAAATGTTTTCAGTCGGTTGAATTCCTGTTACACCTCCGTGATGTTCAGGTTTCTGATGTCCTCCTCCCGCTCAGCGAGTTGGCGCTCTGAAAAGTGCCCATCACTCGGTTTGGTTACGTAACCGCGTCTGTGCAGGACCGTCGAGTCGTTCACCTGTCACACTGAGCGTCTCTCCTCCCAAAGCCAGAAAACAGATGAGTAAGACTGGAGAGCTCTGACTCATCAAGATGTGAAGGCTGCCGATCAACGGACGAGGCCTCCGAGGAGGACTTCTGCTCTTTTTCCATTTATATCCTTGTTTTTATTTTATAAACTACACCGACTGGAGCTCTGACCACAACAGAGACCCAAGCTGTGATTGGATGTTTGTTGGAGAGGTGCACTCTGGGACTTGAGTTTCTTCTCTTGCACAGGTTTTCTTCACCTGCACCGATGATTCAGTCACAAGGGTTTGGTGCTGACGAGCAGTGAGTCACCTCCTTTTGTTGAGAAAAGCAGTCAGAGGATCAGAGAAGGATTATCCTTTAAATGGACTGGTTCTTATATAGCGCTTCTCCACTCTGAGCACTCAAAGCGCTTTATACAACTAATTCATTCACCCATTCACACAAGCACTTCCAAGCTTAAGTATCTAACATTCACACACATTCACACTCCGATGGCTGCATCGGAGAGCAACATGGGTTAGTATCTTGCCCAAGTATATTTGGCATGCAGACTGGAGCAGCCTGGGATCGAACCACCGACCTTCCGGTTAGTGGCTGATCGGCTCTGCCACGCTGGCGTTCTTTCTGAATTCCTTCCTGGGAATAACAAACTCACTTGGTGACACCTCCAGCTCACCAAGGCCAATCAGAGCCCCCAGAATTTTGGCTCTGTGGACCCGTGGGTCACATTACTGACCAAAAACTGCCCGTTTAGAAAGCTGAAACACAGAAAAGCAGGTTAGCTCATGTTTGGGTTTAAAATTTATTACAAAAAAGGTTTTAAATATGAGGTCTCTGCTGGTTTGTTTGTCTTTTATCGCTTTGTTTTCCCTTCTTTACGTTGAGGTTTTTGTTTTGTTAGTTTGTTGCGTTTTCTTCTCTGTAAATAATGAACCCGTAATTACTGATTCTCACCACATGGTGGAGCCGCCTGCACTGTTGTTGCGCTCGAGTGGAGAGTTTCATGAAGATGTGTCGTGTATAATCGTGACAGCTGCTCCTCCCCGAGCCTGATTCTTTTGGTGGTTCTTCCTCCCCGCTGTCGCTGCTCATAGCGGTTCAACTCATTGAACTAGAGTTGTTGTCGCATTGCTGTTGGCCCCGTTTTGCTGATTTTTGTGTTTTCCTGTTGCAGAAGTACAGGCACCACGATGAGGACTCGTCCCCCCAGGACCAGAGCTCCCCCCAGCTGACGGAGGAGGCGGGGGGCCCAGAGCTGGTCCAGGTAGCAGAGAAGAACCTTTCCCTGATCGAGAATGTGCACGGCTACGTCACCCACGCTCACATCTCACCGATGAAGGTAGGAGATGGCATTGTCTCAGCCTCCCGTCTCTCTCATTGGTCCAAACGGCGACTTTACTGGCTTCTCTTTCAAACAGTCAGCGAGCCACAGCCTTCATTTCAGACGTCCGTCACAGTCAGATCATTGATGAGCGGTGCATCATTATGTTCTGTAGCTGCAGCAAATAAAAAGCTTGCTCTCAGTTTCAGTGAAAACCTGCTTCTGGAGGTTTTTAATGTAATGTTTTTAAGTCCAACGGTCCTTCTGAAAAGACCTGGCTGAGCCAACATTCAGGCAAAATCCAAGATTTCAGCTCATAAAATATTCATGTAACGGGAACGTTTCATGGTGCACGAACGAGCCTGATATTCTGACCAGAGTTTGTTAAAATGCCAGTGAAGTTAAATGTTTTCATGTGTTTCTCATCTCTTTACATTTGTTTCCTGATGGCGACTTTTCGTGTTTATGTGTGCACACCAATCAGAGTCGCCGCATTCCACTTTAATCAGTCGATCAATCGACGAAGCAGGTTTTTGTCATAAAATGAGTATAAATGTCTTAATCTGTTTTAGTCACACAGACACACACACACACACACACACACACACACACACACACACACACACACACACACACACACACACGTGGAGGATGAGGCTTGTTGCTTGTATGTGTTGCATCATGTGACCCATTAAAATGCTGACGCTGCTCTGAAGCTCACACCTGTTTCCTGTCATCGCGCCATCACACACCTTTCAAATTCCTCTGGTCCACGTTTCAGTGTTACAGCTGCAGCAGGTAAAAGTCCAGGTGAGATCACCGCATGGTATTGTGGGCGGAGCCTGAGAATTCCCCCTGAGGTAAACCTACAGGATTAGATGTTTGGGGTCTCGATGTTGAGGCCGTCCAGGAGTTCCCGCTAGTGGACGCTTCCTAAAGTTTTCCATGAACAGAATCAAAGCTGTGCGATCATAAATGTGAAAGGACAGAAATTCTGTCAAACATGGATTCATCCAGCTCCTGATGTTTCATCCAAACATTGAGAGGGAAGTAGCAGCCCTGGCTGCTGGAACGCCCTGTTAGAGCTTCCTACTAGTTTCCCGGATTTTCCCAGTCTGAAAATAATTTAGGTGACTCAAACGCTTCAGGACAAAAGCACGAGCTGATATTTAAACACTTTCCTCGTGTGATGTGAGCAGCTTCTCTCACAGCCGGGCCTCGGTTTGGAAACCAGATCGCGCTCGGTCTGTTTCTCGCCGTCCTGGAAGCTCGACCAGGGGAATTTGGCGTGCTCCCAGTCACGTGACTCTGCCTCCTGTTCGTGCTGCTTCTGTCAGCGCCCGCTGTGTTTGTGTCTGTCGCCGCTCGGGCCTCCACGTTACTCTCATAACGACTGTGTGTGCCGTTAAAGGAGCATTTCACCAACTCCACACGTCCACGTTAATGTGTGTGCCCATCGTCTGTGGAGAAGAGCTGTCACGGTGCATTATGGGAAGTGTAGGATCCAGTGTTTTTGTAGCTTGGCCGATTAATTAGGGACAAGTGGACAGTATTTAGAAAGATGCTTTTTTCTGACGAGCTGTTAAAGTAAGACTGAAAATCTCTTTAATGCTTTCAAAACGTTTGAAATTATCTTTAAGTTTGTAAAAATAAAATGGATACAGAAAATAACCTTCAGTTTAAGCCGTTCTTGACAAAGAAGGTGATGAATTATAAATAGTCATTAAAATGACTTTTTCTTCCCACGTTTGATGAATAAATCGTTTAATAAAAGATCAGTTTAAATAAAAACCAAAGGCTGCTTCGGTGAGATGTCGCTGTATTTCCAGCTGATTGTCACATAAATGTGTTTCCTCATCAGTGTGCAGCGGCGCCAGAGAACAAACGGAAAGGCCTCCTGCCTGAAATCTGCCTCCGTGTTTCGTGCTCAGAGCTGATTAATCCGATCTCCGATTAGCTGAGATGTGATATTTCACGGAGGTTTGACCCGTTTCACGCTGCACTGCTCGTGGTAACGGAGAACATGGGATCAGATCAAAGCTGGGTGGCTGTGACTCGCAGATGGAGCTCTGCTGCCATCGTGTGGAGATCAGATCATCTGCAGCACGAGGCCAAAGCGCCCTCACAGAGGGTGTTGATGCCGCACCAGGTGGATCTAACCCGACTTTCTTTGAGGCTTCAGTCTCTTATTTAAACCTTATTTAACAGAAATCTCAAAAATGTCTCTAATTTCTTTTTAATGTCTCGTGCTTTAAATATGAGACCTGTATGAAATCTGTAGGTGACTGCCTCCCAGTGTTTGTGAAGGGTATTACATCATAAATCACATGAACGAGGGAAATGAAAACAAAGTCATGTTTTATAATCTCTCTTAATATAGAAAGATTTGTGTTCATTCTAAAGACTTTCGAGATCTGTCAGATTTTTGATGCTTTGTTCTTTGAAACAGAATAAAAAGCTCGTTAATTTTAAAGATAAGGCACGTCCACATAGTTCAGACAGCGGCTGACATAATTATGTCAAAGTAACGCTTAACATCGGCGTCCACAGCGTCAAAACTGGGAACCTGCTCGTGCTGAAAACACGGCTCACGCCAACACAGGTTCACGTGAACATCTGGAACTCCTGGAATAAAAATGCACCACAGTAAATGTGGAGAGCTGAGAGGGGCACTGTGTTTGGTGTAAAGATTTGAGATGATGTGAGAAGAAACTCCTCTAAACTTTGTTTCTATGCAGGAAACAATTACCGTTAAAAAGAAAAGGAAAGAAAAAACAGCCGAACACGAAACAGTCGAGCTGCAAACGGTTCAAACGCTCCGTCGATCGAAGGGAAGGACGCGCATTCTCACATCTGACCAGCCAAACTCGCTGAAACAGTCGGACCAGCGTCAGATAAGCCTCAGAGAGCAGAAGGCATGAATAAAAAACTCTGTTCACGTGACTGAGTGAGTCCATCGTGGTCCGAGGGTTGGAGAAAGATCCGCTCAGTGCAGACGATAAAGTTTTAGTTGATCTAAAGAGAGAAACTGATCTCGATGAGGCTTTTTTGGGCCAGATGTTAAACACTGGATGAGGAGAATGAAGTCAAAGCTGTTTTGGTTTGTGTGTGAGCTAACGTCGGCCTCTGGGCTGCAGTTCTGTGGTGTAGTTGGAGGTTTATTGTGATGTGTTGTAGCCTTCACCTGTTCACTGTGTGTGTCCCCCTGTTGTATGTGGTTTTCCACACGTGTGTTGCAGCAGCGTTCACGCCTGATTCGGACTTGTGTGTTCGGTCCTGACAGTGTGACGGACTCGTCTCTGAGAGGGTTCAGCCTGCCGTCCAGTAAAAGCCTCAAAGTAACAGAAATGAACCAAAAAGTGCTGCAGAATCAATCAAGTCATAAATGTTTGACCCATTTTTGTTTCTACTGAATAAATCGACATGAATAAAAAAAACAAACCTCAGCAGGCTCATTGATCACTGATCTTCTGACCTGTGGTCACGCCGTTAACCATCAAAGCTCCTCCTCCTCTTTGTCCTCCTCATCAGTTTATCGCTCGCTCACCTGTGAACGCTCAGGTTTCTGTGATTCCTCTCCCTCAGATTTCTTCTTAAAGCAGATCTGACCTCATTTGTAATGATGTTCAGACTCTGATGATATTCTGTTATTCTTCTCGTCAGGTCTCATCTACAGATTCAAACCATCGAGGCGCTCTGTGTGCGTAAACATCGGTATGCGAGATGATGTCCAGTTCTGAGTTTAACTCTGGCGAGATGTTCAAATCGTCCCTTTTAACAATAATTTTTCTTTGTTTGGTGGAAATTAACCAAAATTTCAATAAATAGAATCAGTTATCAGCCTAGAGTTGTATATTTGCTGCAGCTCATCGAGAGTTTGTCATGAATATTAAGATAAAAATAATACGGCTTATTCTCTGTATTAGCAGCCAGGCTTTAAGTGCCTAAAGTCCCTCAGTCTCTCAGCTGGGCCCAACTGTCTAAAAGCACTAAATTGTCTTTAGGCAGTGACTTCTGATTGGTCGGGGTTAGCCAAAGATAGTAGCGTGCATGAAAACATCCCGTTTTACAGCATTAACCTTTCAGGCTGGTGAAAAATCGAAACAGCAAAGCATTGCAATATTTTGTGTACAGTCTGAATACTACAAACGAGAGGGCAACCTCTCTGCAAACAGTGGCAGTCTGACTCTGACTGCACTCGTTGTCAAAGGTTTGCAAATGAGTGCATCTACTTTACAAACGCAGACAGCCGGTTGGCATCAGTCTGAGTCTGTCAGGCAGCTGCAGGCATCCTGCTTAGATTCATGTAGAACAGACAAACTCGTGTAACAACTACATGTGAACCTCTGTGTGGACAGACGGCAACAGAGATGTGATTTTCTATGATTTCTCACAGTAAATTGTTGGTTAAGGTTAAACTGACTGTGCTACGTTCATTGTGTCCATGTCTGTCAGTCTCATTTTGCAGTGAGAACCATTATGCTGTTAGATGAAGTTATTGTAGTGGAGTCTGCCTTACAGTCTAAAGGACCTGCAGGTGACTGTTGCTGTGATTTGGCGCCGTATAAATAAATAAAACTGAACTGACAAAGTTTAACTTCAGTTTAAAATAGTGATAAATCACAGTATGTTTTTGCACAATAGTACAAATTGTTCAGAAAATGTTAAATTGCAGTAACATCACATGATGGGGTGAATCTGCCCTCTGACAGGAAGTGGACTCAGAGGAAGTTGATGTAAATTACAGAGTGTCGGTTTGAATCTGTAGATGAACGAAGGTAAAAGGTCCTGCTGACCGAAAGTCTTGGATCAGGTCTCGCATGTGTGCGGCCCCCGGGGGTGGAGGTGTCTGCGACTATCGTTAAAGCAGAAAGGTGGTGGAGACGAGTGCACTAGCCAATCAGAGGGAACCATGTTTGTCTGTCCAGTGTTTTCTGTGTTGTTTTGGTCGTTCAGTGTAGAAACATGTCACCTTCATCCGTACGGAGACGCCTCCCTGAGCGCTCCTCCGTGTCTGTCTGTCTGTGACGCTCCTCCTGCCGTGTCTGAGCGAGCCGCCGTGTCTCCTCCTCTGCTCCTCTGTCCTTTAGGTAGCGTCTCTGGAGTGCATCTTTGACGGCTCAACTTTAGGACAGCATCACCCGGAGCTCCCCTCCCCTACGTCCTCCACTCTCTACCCCCACGGAGAGGAAAGCCCCCTCCCCTCCTGCTCCTCCAACCCTTACCCCCCGATCCAGGTAAACCCCCACCCCTCACCTTCCCATCCCGCCGGGTTGTTTTCTTGGTACTGCTGTATTATTTCACATCGCCATCATGTTTCACACCTATCTGAAGCACGACATGCTCTGATTACAAATGATTTGCTCTGTGGTAAAAACTCACATGTTTAAACTGTAATAAATTAGCATTTTTAGGGGCGTGGCCTCTTTGGCTGACAGGTGGATGGTGACACAGGCGGCTGTAGCTGCTAGCTCTGTGCGTGTTTGTGCTGTGGGAGTGTTTTGGAGCGTTTTTAGTGACATTAGCTGACAGTAATATGGCTGCTGTGAGGTTAGTGTACCGACAGGCCGTCCAAGAAGTCTGAGCGCGAGCGCTGGGGAACTGTTAGGATTGTATTTGGAGGTTACTGAGCGTCAGTGAGCCGGTGTCTGTGTGATGCACCCGTACAGCTTGCTAACATGCTAATTCTGGTGTTTAACCCTGCCATAGAACCAAGTCTGCCAGAGCTTACTTTATATTTTTACATGCTGTGGAGCCATTTGTGGGAGCATTTCAAGTTGCTATACATCAATACAACTGTTATAGCCCAAATTTTAGTAATATGTCTGCATTAAGTCCACAGTAACTACATAAATTGCAAAAAAGTGCAATACACATATTTTACACATATTTCTACTTAGAGAAATTTAAGAAGCTTATCCCTCAAAACTTTAAATACAGAAAAGTTGCAAAAAATAGTTTACAGCAACAGCAAATTTATTTTGAGTGTCTTTATCGTTCTATTTTTTAGATACACCAATTTTTATATACTGCAGAAAAAACAAAATTAAATATTATAATGCAAATTTGCAAAGAAAACAGCAGGTGCATCAAAATAAACTATTTAAAGCAGTGCAATTTCTGTTCTAAGCATCCCAGCAACTATTCAGAAAAGCATGAAGTCCAGCATGACTTTTAAAAACACCAGTATAGGCTTATAAGGCCCATAAGTAAATTAAAAAAAAAACAACAACTACATTTCGGTTTCGGCCAGGAAATGGCGGACATGCGATAGTTCGCGCTGACGTCTATTCCAACCTAGGAAGTGTTACAAACAGCTGATCGGCAAAGCGTGTTTCTGGAATATTATGTTTTTGTTACTGCAAGTGGTTTTTATGTAATTTTTGCAAAGCTTTATGTGGAAGGAAACCGTGACCGAGGACAAGCTGATGGCATCAGATGTAAGTACAACTCCTCCGGTTTCATATGCAAAAAAAAAAAAAAAATTATTGAGCTAGCTACGTGGTTCTGGTTCTACAGGGATTTAAAAATAGTTACCAAAACGTAGCATGCTGCTCCGACCGGCTTTAAAGGGTTAAAGGGTGATGGTGTAATAGCTGACTGTCTCAGTGACTCAGTGCAGATGAAGTCCTGCATGTTTTGAGTCACACAAGTGATCTCAGGCCGTTTTCTCACCTGTGGGTCGTTTGCTCTGCTCTGATCCGGTCGATGAGTTTGTAAACCTGTAGCTTTGACTGCGGTTTGGTTTGTTTTCAATCACACCTGCACAAACGACCCGCACCAAGCTCTAACCCGAGGTCGATTTAAAAGGACTAAACATCGTCTTCAGCACATTAACAGGTATTCATTCTACAAGCTCACACCTGTGAATCTGTAAGTCTTCATGTCGCACATGCAAAGAGCCGCACACATCTCGACTCCTCACTGGTTGCTGTGGTACGTTTGGTGGTGAAGCTGGAGCTGAGAGTGAAATGTGCAGAGTGCAGGAAACGTGAGCAACGGTAGACCAAACCGCAAACTTGGCTGTGTGCACAACTTATCTGTAGTGAAGTTTGAGGGTCTTGCAAACTGCAGGAGTTTCCTGTGTTGGCAGGCGTGCCGATGAGTCAGCAGCAGGTCTCTGTTCGATTCCCGCTGACCCGCAGCTTTACTGAATGTCACTGATTTGTTTTCCACATGTTTTACCTGCAACTGTCCAAAGATAAAGAACAGAGGTGGGGGGGGTTCTGGCCCTGATCCGTGCAGCTGTTTGTGCCTCAGACTCTTCAGCACCTCCAACACTCTTTGGAGGAATCTCTTCATCCAGCTCTTCATTGTTTCTTAAACGTTTGATCTGCAGCGGCCGCCCTGCCTGACGTCAGCAGGTGGATGCTATCTCCACCGCCTCCACGGCGATAACGCAGCAAATGGACTGTCACATCCCACAAAGACGGCGAGGGCCGCGAGGACGTACTGTACGCCCCTGTGTTTATTGTCCCTTTCATTTTTTTTTTCATCTCGTTTTCTCCACCTCTCACTCGACTTGCTGTCCTCAGCAGCGCCATGGCAACACAGGAGATGAATGTCGACAAAGAAAATCCAGACGGCAGGAAAATGGAGAAGGAGGAGGAGGAGGGGTGAACCTGCACGGAAGGACAAGGAACGATTTAGTGAGGCTTTCAGTAACACTGTGAGGGGGTGATGATAAAATGGAGAGCTGCCCTCCTCTTCGTCCCCAACAGAAAGATTTACAGCTGCTCTCAAGTATATTTAGCAGCAGAGCTCATGAAACGAGGGCTCCTTCGTCTCCGCTGCACGTCGGTCCGGGGAGGACGGGCCAGCTCTATTTAAAGCTTTATGAAGTTTCAGGGAAACCGTTCAATGTCGGTGCGGACGTCTTCATGAGCGGGAAACTCGTGGATGGCGGGGAAAACGTGTTCATTTAAGCATTTATGATAGGTTCGTACACTGTAAGAAGAAACACGAGTGGCCGATCTCACAGCAGACAGAAACTTACATGAGTTTAAAGTTTATGTGCCAGGTTTTCTTCTTCATCACATCAGTGAGATAATTTATTAATTTATTTAAAAAAATGCATTTCTAACATGTTTTACTGAGGTTTTCTCTCCTGAAACTAAGGTTTCTGCTGCAAACAGGCTTCAATGTTTCCCTTAAACACTATGTTCTGCATCTGGACCAAACGTGCTCCTCTTTTTGCCCCGTTTGTACCGATTCAGTTTTCAGGAACTTTGGTTCATTAGTTTTCGTGTAATCGAGAAACGGTGAAAGTGTGCAACAAACTGAGTAACAAAGAAAAATCCAAACCTCGGTACAACTCAGAGTCTTGACCTCAGAACTTCTACTCAACATATTTACTCTTAAATTCATCTTAAAATCAAATAAATGTGAAGCTTTTGACTCATCGCTCTCTTCTCTTTGTATAAAATGAAGTTTGGTCTTTGGGGTTCATCCACAGCCTGGTTTAAAGGACACGGTGGCCTCAGGTCATCAGGATCAGCTGCTACGTAAAGCGGGGTGTCATCATCGTACAGGTGTGTTTCCTCTGGCTTATGGATCAGGTAACTGTTTGAAAGGCGTGTCCTGGGCAGAGCCTGGTGGGACACCATGTCAGAGGTTTAGTGTCTGTAAGAGAAGCTTTTAATCACTGTTTTCATCAGTGACCTCAGGCCCAACACGGCGCTTACAGCAGAAAACCTTTAAAGGACTAAAATTGAGACAAACATGATTCACCAGAAAGTCTTGTTTTATTAAGAATATGACCACAACTTTAGACTCTTGATATCAATCTAGTAAAAATTATACAAATTAAAGCTGTTTGACAGTTTTAAATGCAGTATATGCACCATACTTTAATAAGAAAACATTTATTTCGTTTGGACAAAAGGAAGCAGGCGAGCAGGTGGATAAAACCAGACTGACATTTTGGCCCAGCCTTCAGACTAGCACCACTTACATACGGATATATTTTTTTAGCAGGCAGTAAAGAACGAAGAGCTGACGTAGAGTGATGTGACTCTGATGCTGACGGTGCATGTTAATGAAACGGACACTTTGCTTCATCATGTGACAGACTTGGACTCATCTGTACTTCCTGTTCTCAGGTTTATGACCTTAAAAGGAAAATGTACAAAATCACGTAATGAAGTGAAAATTGCAGAATAATAACAGCCATTTAAAAACAAATGATGAGTGCAGGTTACAGCTGCGTGTTATAAATCATAGTTTTTAATCTATAACATTTAAATGACTAAAGAAAAATGTTGTATTCTAGATTTATCAAAATTATATCAATGCTGCGCTACAGAAATAAAAAGTGGTCTCCTTGAGACGTGCAGACGTCCATTGATCTCTGATGTTCCTGTGGGCCGGATTTGGACCCTGGGTGGCCTGTTTCTGGCCCCAGCACCACATGTTTGCCACCATTGCTCTAAATGAACTCACTGTGCTGTCGTGACCGCCACTCCTGTGATCTCCACACCGGGAAAACTCGGAGTCTTCCCTGCTGACTCATTTTCGGAGTCTGAAGTAGGACAAAGGTCAGCTGGACCAACCCCGCTGAGAGGGAGGAGGAGGAGGAGGAAGACTGTGTGAGGTTTCCAGACTGCAGAGAGAAGAGATCAGAGGACCAACTTCCTCCCTGCCTGCGCTCTCTTTAAACGCGCGCGCGCACACACACACACACACACACACACACGCGCACACACACACACACGCACACGCTCTCTCTCTCGCTCGTCCTCTCGTCAGCCCTGCAGTCTGCTGTTGCTGTCTGCTCCACACAGACGGAGGCTCGCCGACCGGCTGCCGAGCGATGCTCTCTCACCCCGTCGCCATGTTAATCCCCCCCCAGGGGCTCCGCGCTTTCTCCCCCCGTCACCCCCGCGCCATGACGAGCGTTTATCCCCGCTGACAGGAAGAGGACGACCGCGGTTCGGCTCATCTCCCAGTCACCTCCGTCGGCTCCTCTGCAGCCTCCCTGTTTGTGTCTGAGAGGAAGAAGACGAGGAGGTGGGGTGGGGGGGACCCAAGGTGGAGTGAAGCCCCCTCCCATCGTCTGTTCTCCAGCCAGCACCACCTCTGCCACCCCGCAGCCTGCAGCAGGAGCGAGGAGGCGCAGAGGAGGCGACACACCACCTTCAGCGCAGCAGCAGTGGCGGCATCAACATGCTCAACTCTGTGTGGTACGCCAAAAAGATGGGCCGCCGCATCATGGGCACCCTGAGGAGAACCAAGCGGCTCCACCGGCGCCTACTGGTAGGTCGCCCCCCCCTCCTCCAGCTCCTCCACCTCCCACCTATGAGGAAAATAAATCCTCCCAAAGGTTAGGAGGTAGGGGGAGGTGCTGCAGCGTGCAGCGTGACTCATTTCCTAGCACGTGTGTTCATACGGTCATGCACTCCCCCGTGTGTGTGTGTGTGGTGAACGTATTGATCGGGCCGTCTGCTGCGTGACGCTGCTGGCTGATGTGTAAAAGTTGCAACAGGAGATCTGCTGCTGCTGCGTCATGTGTCGGCTCGCGCACAAACGCTCACATCTGGTCCAGAAACGCCCTCGATCCGCATCCAGCAGATTTACGTCGTGATAAAGAACATGCGGCAGCGCGTGTGTGTGTCACTGAGGTGATTTGTTGATAAGGCTGCAGCGGCCGTGAGTGGGTTTTTACATTAACGTGTCGTCTCAATGTGTGAATGTTCCAGAGCTGTGCTTTGAATCTGACGGCGAGGACGAGGTGGCGCTCGGAGTCTCGGGGGTCCGTGTTGGTGTCGTACCTGTGCAGGTTTCCCTGACCCGCTCTCTGCCTCTGTGTGGCTACGCTGAACAGGTTTACCTGCATAAACAGCAGCATCATGTTCTGGGCAGATGTGAGGAACCCCTGCAGTAGCACATGCCTTCCCTGGCGTTGCCTAGCAACCTCTAGGCTCCTGACACACAGCGCTACCCGACCACCTCCCCCCCGTTTACTGACACACACACACACTCATACGTTAACATACATGCTCGTCTGCAGCTGTATTTTTATCACAGCGAGGTTGTAACGGGTGGCGTCATGGTTACAGCGGGCTATGACGCGACGCCTGGACGACGTGGAAGGCGTTTTCAGTGGCAACGAACCAGCTGAGGATCGTTTAGCAGCTAAAGAGGCGATAATTCCCCTCAGGTGCTTTCACGCCTCCCGAGTCGGATCATATGTTGATGTTCAGTTTATTCGTGCTGCCTCCGGGTGGAGGATCAGACTCTGTTACAAACGGGAACACGCTGGACTTCCCAGGGACGCACTGATCCAACTTTTCCATCTCTGATGCCGTTCCTACGACACCTGACAACGTAGCATCGTTAATATTACTCTGTAATCCTCACTGTGAGAAAGAGACTGGAAGTCATCCTTTTATTTTCCAGTAAAACGCTGAGCAGTGGGTGAAATGTTTGCCACTGTGGGCTCTGTCCACAGGCCGATTCACCTGTGACCCAAATATCTCATCAGTGTCTGCTTCATCGTTCCTGCTGTTCTCATCGGTCACATCAGGAGGTCCTGGCAGGATTCAACTCTTAAACATGTTAACATGAGTCTGAAGTCAGACTCGTGGTCATTGTGGGTTAGCATTGTTCTTCGACTACACACAGAAAGGAATGATGTGAAATGCACAGGTGTGGTCCTTCAGGGGGCGAGCAGCACATCATCGGTGCGTAGTCCGAATGCTGATTGGCTGAAATGTTGTCATGAGGTTGGTGACATAAAGTTGTGGAAATGGTAGACTGAGATAAACCACTTACAGATGGACGTCTGAGTTTAGTTATAATTAGGTAAATGAAGTCAGCGGACAACATTTTCATGGAAAATAATACGAGTGGTGATAATCCAGCTGTTGACACGAACGTCACAGCCCAACAATCACGCCGACGAGCGAGCTCACAGCTGGAATCAAACCTCGGGTAGTTTTGTAGTTTCAGAGCTGATTGTGACGACTCCTGGATCAGAGGCCACGCAGGAGGTGAGATGAGGACTGGAGCTGATGATGGGAAAGTTTGATTGTTTATAGTTTGTGAGTCATGGTGAGATTGCAGCTGTCAGACGATCATTAGCTGCTTTTCTTCAGAGAGAGATATGACACCCAGCAGGCAAACAGAGCTAAAAGCACCATTAATGACTGTTGTACATGAGCACAGTGTGAGGAAAGAGTAATAATGTGACGTGATGACTGAAGTGCTGTGTTTGGTGCGGGGCTGTTGAAATGCACGGTTTAATTTACCCCGAGCAGCAGACGTTACTTTGTTTGGCAGGCGAACCTGATGCAGGTCTGTGTTCATGTCAAAGTTACTCTAATTACATCCAGACATCACCGAAGTCCAAATCTTTCATCTTTCATTCTGACAGTTGAACTGTTAAATGGAAGATTTTACTGTCAGATCCAAAGTGACTCTCCTGGGTGGGTTGGTAGTTCTACTCCTCTGTTCCCTCGTGGGTTGTTTAGTGTTCGGGCAGAGCAGTCCAGACGTGACTCGGAGCTCTGATTCATGGCTGTAATCTGTTTCCTGTCCCGTCAGGTGTGACTCATGTCAACACAATTCTTTCATCTGTAATAAAACGATCAGCGTTGCTGCTTTAGCAGGTGTAACAATTAAGTTTAACATCCATGAAAACAGAATTTATTCAATTTAACGGAGTTAGAAGTTAACAGGAAGTACGCTCGCTAGTTTCCACCTAAACATGTTGTGCTACGTGATTGCTAGCGACACAGCTATGTTAGCATAACTTTAGCACAGTGAAGCTGGAGGATGAACGCCAACTTTTTTCCACTCATTAAAAGTTAACGTGAGGGATTCTGGTGGTTTGGGACAAATGCAATCGCATAGCAGGATGCTGTACACCGGGCAAACTTCAGTCAGGGGAACAACTGAGATAATCCATCCACAATACGAGGTTAGTTATTAATATACTGCAACAACATGGGAACAGAGCAGCTGCGAGAGAATTCAGCATTAATGAATCAATGTTACGGAAGTGGAGGAAGCGCGGTTTTTCGCTTTCCCCTTATTTTAAAAGTGCTTCATCTCTTTGCTGTGACTGTCAATCGCCATAATTTGCAGATGATAATGGTTTTAGCCGCTGCGATGCTTTCGATCAAAACAGGCGCAATTTGATGACATCATCAACATGCGCTATCGCGATAGAGCGGTATAGTCAAAATCTCTATCGTTGGCCAAATTTATATGGTTTCTATCGTTTCCATCGCCCACCCCTAGTTGAAGGTAAACCCTAACAACATGGGGTCAGCTACTTCAGTGATAACGCTGCAATCACCCATAAAACGGGGTTCTTCTCAGTCGTTGCCAAATATTTGCTAACGGGGGATTGTGGTGGTGTTGGGATTCTCTGATTCTCAAACTGAACCAACCTGAACAGAATTGAAATTATTTCGTTCTGAAGTAAGCGATCGTGGCTTAAGAGTTGGGAGTTCGCCTTGTAATCGGAAGGTTGCCGGTTCGAGCCCCGGCTTGGACAGTCTCGGTCGTTGTGTCCTTGGGCAAGACACTTCACCCGTTGCCTACTGGTGGTGGTCAGAGGGCCCGGTGGCGCCAGTGTCCGGCAGCCTCGCCTCTGTCAGTGCGCCCCAGGGTGGCTGTGGCTACAATGTAGCTGCCATCACCAGTGTGTGAATGTGTGTGTGAATGGGTGGGTGACTGGATATGTAAAGCGCTTTGGGGTCCTTAGGGACTAGTAAAGCGCTATATAAATACAGGCCATTTACCATTTACCATTTTAATTTTCTGGAATTTCAGTAAGCACGATTGACCCACCTGTAGTTAAGTCCGTGAATCTGTTTTAACTCACTGAACACAAATCTGCGGATTTTTTCTCTCTTAGTTTTTATAAAGAAAAGCAAACAGCAGAAATCGTGACAGAAATATCTCACATCCTCTGGCTGCTGCTGTTATGGAGTAACACAAACAGGCCGGAAACTATCGCTATATGCAGATGATGTCGTTTTGTAAAAGCACAAAATCAAATGGATCGTTCCTAAAGCTGGTCGTAAAAGGCCTCCACGGTTCTGCTGATAACCTGCTGTGTTCCTGCAGTTTCCTGTGAAATGAGGTAGAGCTGGGCGATAGAACGATATGTGTTGCGAAATAACTTTTTCTCGATAGAAAAATTAAACTATTGCGATAGGCCTCATCTCTCTTGTCCTCTTTAAAAAAACAAAAAAAAAACAGCCAATCCAAATTAAGTAACGCAGAGCCGAACCAATCACAGCCGCAGCGTCACGTCACGTGACTTATTACGTACAGCACAAGTCCCAAGCCGGTGTTCTGACAAACCATCCTACTTTGGCAAAACATGCTACCGTAAGTAGTTTATGCACATTTCTGCTGTCACAGAGCAATTCCAGCATCAATTTAAGTAGGTATGATGGTTTGCCACCCAACTTTGCCCATCAGAGTATGCTTGTTGCTCATATGCATACAGCCAGAATGGTTTTCCACTTCATTTTACCCGTTAAAGTATGCTTGTAGGTAACATTCACAAAGGTAGGTTGGTTTGGCAGTTAATTTTACCGGTCAGAGTATTTTTCTAGCTAATATTCACAAAGGTAGGACAATTTGCCACTGAATTTCGTGTTGTGCGCAGAAACAACGCGTAGGATGGTTTGCCAGGTAGGATGGATTCCCAGAACACTGGCGCCGCACGTATTTGTTTGGCAAGCAGCCAGCCGCCGTGCCACCCGGGTAATGGAGGAAATGAGCGTGCCGACTAGAGAAAAATCAACTGAGAGCGTGACCGAAGGTTACCGAAGATAAAACAGATGATGGTTCCAACGCCAGAGAGATTGTCGAGTGGAAGAGCCACAGAAGTTCCGTAGTGTGAAGGTATTTCTGCTATTTCAAGTCTGACAAAAACAGAGCAGCTGCACTGTAAATGTGCCGAACGCAAGTCTGGAAATACAATAAAGCGGTGCAGCTCAGTCTCTGACTGGAAGCGCTAATTCGTCATTCGGCTTTTGTCAGACTAAAGTAACTGTTAAAACTGTTTGAAAAGCTCAGCTATACAACAAGGACAGATTGAGAATTTCCTTTTAGTTCTCAGTTTATTTGATACTGACAAAAGTTAGTCAGTTTTGTCTGTTCTTCTGTAAACAAACTAAGATTATTTTTAGAATTAATATTTTGTTTCTAAGTGGAATTGACAATTTAGTCTGTTTCGTTTGTTCTATTTTGAAACTTAAACGCTTTAGCGGCTGCCTTTTGTGTAGTTTGCAATATTTGCCTTTATTTATCTGAAAAAGTCTCATGTTCCTTAAGTACATCTACCCTGTTGAACTTATTATGGGAAATAAATATTTAAATAAAAACAAGCTGCTGATTATTTCACATTTTACTTGTGAGCAACGGCACATTTAAATCTTACAAATATAGTTATTTGGCTTATATCGTGATAGATATCGTTATCGCCTGAAATGAAAAAAACATATCGTGATATAATAATAATAATAATAATGGATTGGATTTATATAGCGCTTTTCAAGGTAACCAAAGCGCTTTACAATACCACTATTCATTCACTCTCACATTCACACACTGGTGGAGGCAAACTACGGTTTTAGCCACAGCTGCCCTGGGGCAGACTGACAGAAGCGAGGCTGCCATATCGCGCCATCGGCCCCTCTGGCCACCACCAGTAGGCAAGTAGGGTAAAGTGTCTTGCCCAAGGACACAACGACCAGGACAGAGAGCCCAGGGATCGAACCGGCGACCTTCCGGTTACAGATGCGATTCCCAACCCCCTGAGCCACGGTCGCCCAATATGAAAAAATCTTATATCGCCCAGCTCTAAAATGGGGCCACTTTCGGTTTCTGTGATGTGGATAAAGATGTTTGCACTGTTCACACCTTCAGCCAGACTTTTATTTTGGAGGCCGGGTGTTGTGTTCTCACACCTGAGATTAATATTTTCTTTAGTGTTGGAGAACGGACGGCGAGAGAAGCTTTAGTCTGTATAAACCACTTTCCCTGCAGCAGACTTCAGAGCTCCTGCTGCATAAATTTGCACATTAACGAGGAAGGAGGAAGACTACTTAGGTTAATCCTCCACAGCTCCTTTACATGACTAAAACCACCCATGTTGTGTAGAACAAGCAGTGCCATTGAAAAGCTGTTGGTATTTGTGAATCGCTGGTTTGTTTACAGTGCAGCCGTGTGCTGACGTGAGTGGCCTGTAGGTGGAGCTGCAGACACACAGCAGCAGTTTAATCCTAATCTCCAGCAGATCCTTGGTGCTTCTCCTCGGCCCTCACCGTGGAGTCGTGATGTGGCTGTAAACGCTGGGTGATGAAGGAGCAGAGAGATGAGCCCTGATGTGTTTGTTTACTGTGACACACTCGGTGCGTCGACTTTCTGCTGTTTGTGAATCATGTGGCTCAGCCTCCATGACGGCGTCGTATGAGCAGATTTACACCAGTAGAAAGTCGAGGTGTCTCTCCATCGTCGTAAATGAAGGTGAGGCGTTCGGGGACTGTGGGGAGAACACACTGTTGGCTCTGGCCGCTCGGCTTTTTTACATCCATTTACGAAATCAAACCTCCGTCCAATGAACCCCACGCCGCCTCCTGTGCGATGGTTATTCTGTCGTATAATTAATTTGTCTGTTCACAACGAGCCTGAATGCTCTGAGTCCATATAATGAACCATCTGCCACAACAGGAAGTGCGTTCATAGCTTTGAGTTTTGGTACAGACTTGATTATTTTCAGTGAAACGCAGTTTTTGGATGTTGGTGTGGAAATGTCAGAGTATATGATGTGCAGGTATAAGTGTGAGATTTCAGTGTTAAACGTCTATCTGCTGCAGCTCGTTCTCCTCATGCACACTCAGGAAATCCCAGGAAACAAAATCTGCATTTATGATTTCTGAGCCAAGATCTTTTGTTTATGTAGCTTTGGGACAGTTTGGCATTTTTAAAAGTGTTTCCAACATAATCTGTGGGCAGTTTCAACAATATTTTGCTAAATGTGAATAATTTATCACCTCACTTGGAGGAAAACACAGTGTCAGAGCGACGTTCCTGCAGAGCTGCACCTGTAACCAGGCCGTGGAGGTCTGATGGAGTATATATCCACCAGGAGCGTCCACGCTGCTGTCACGGTGCAGATTTTATTTAAGTGAAAAGAGAGAAGGCCTGCATGTTTTTCACCTCCAGCTTCAGGTGGAGCTCTGTGGAGACGCAGCAGCCTGTGAGGATCGTCGGGTTTTTCTCTACAGCAGAGGCTTAAAGCGGCTTCCTGCCCGCCTGCCGCTAACCGGGAGTCCTCGTCGCACTCCCCCCTCGCTGCTGACACGCACGCCGCTGTGTCTGAATCCGGGGGCAGCATCGATTATTCATGCAGCGAGTGGAGCTGCCCGTCACCCCCCCTCGCGCTGACATGTGCCTCGCTCGCTGGAGCCGATTAATTGGCAGGAGAACGAGAGAAGACGAGAGGGAGGGTGTCACAGAGAAAGAGCAGCCGGCAGGGAGGGGTGAGCCGGGAGAGAAGAGAGGGAGTGTTACTGCGCTGTGGTGCCGGAGGTGGAGTAACACGGCAGAGTTTGGAAGTATCGCCGTCTCGTCGTAGGCGTTGGACATTCTGGACTCGAAGGAAGCATCTTTCATTTACTCTTTATCCTCCTCCCCCAGCTCCTCCTCCTCCGTTTGGGAAGATGACCACTCATTACCTGCAGCAGGACTTCCTGTCTAAAGCTGTGAACGGCGAGAAGAAGCTGCCGCGGGTCAACGCCAGCTTACAAGAGTCCATCGCCCACCTGCACCCTCTGCAGAGGCAGCACGCCATCGAGCTCCACCGACAGCAGCAGCAACAGTCGTTCAATCACCCGCAGGTCCAGGCGTCGCTGTCGACCTTCACCGCCTGCACCGTGCCAGCGTCCTGTCGAGCTCGCAGTCGGTTCCTCAACCTGCGGGACAGCGTGAAGAAAAGCCCGACCAAGAGTACGGCCAAAGTCCTCAAGAGCGCCAGGAAGGAGATCTCCTGGGTGCCCTTCGCTTACAGCAAGGTAGCGACATCATGTGACCTGTTCAGAGATTTTTACTTTTTCCACTGCGGGAACTAAAACTTTGTCGATTGAGCGCTGTACGTTTAAAGAAGTAAAAGATCGCTTTGTTAGAAAGGAGAGTGGGAGCTAAAGGCTGTTCCACAGAAACGAGCAGCCGACGGTGGGCGGGTGAATGGATGGAGGTTGTTCCCCTTTAACCACTGATTGATTTCTAAAGGACACACAGATTGTAGCACAGAGTCAGATCAACAAGTGCTGATGTTTGTAGAGTTTCAGTAAAATCAGCTGAGACTAAAAACTACAGTCAGGTTTCAGGAGACTCAGTGTCGGAGTCTTTATATGAAACGGACTAAAACCTGCTGCTGCTCAAAACTCCTGTTTGCTGTGGTGAGTTCAAGGTCACATTGGAGAACTGGCTGTTTTGGTGATGGTGGTTGTGGTGACACGCAGAGCAGTTTGTACAGTGTTGTAGCAGGAGTGTGTGTGAATGAGACCTGCGGTCAGTCAGATCGAGTTACTACACGGAGAATCGATGGACTCTGTCCACGTGTGACAGCCACATCACCCTGCCATCACATTTAAATCCATACTTAAACACTCTCCAGCTGCTCGTCTTGTTTACGACCGAATACATGAGCAATGGTGTGATCCACGTGTTTTGGTTGGGGATTCATCTGCTGCACATTTCAAGCTCCCATCTTTAAGTGGTGGTCTGTGGTCACACCGTCGCTACGTTATGGCTTCATCACCGATTCGGTCCAAAGCGTCTGTGGCTCCTCCCACCAGCGGACATTCAGATCCATGTTATGGATGCAGTGAGCTAAGAAAAAACTGCAGCTACACTTTTAACGAGGGGCTCGAGTGGGGGGGGGGGGGGGGGGGGTGTTTGATCTGTGTGGCTTCGCTGGTACACTGAAGACTAAAGTGACACACGTGCCTCATTTACTGAAAGCAGGACATAGATTCTCTGTAATAAACCAGCAGGGGGAGACTCCTCTGACCTCTGACCTTGGTTAAGACTCCGCTGATGAGTTCATGGTTTCAGGCTCCAGTTTTGTGTCCTGTTGAATAAAACGCGGTGCTCGTGTTGGAGATGAAGGACCATTAAAGTTAAAAGGACTAAAACGGGACATTCAGGGCGGGGCTACCATGTCATTGACTGAAGGTCAAGATGGTGAAAATGGTCAGTTTGAGGCCGTCCATCTTTTATATACAGACTGCGATGATAAGTTTGGGGTCGTGTGGAAAAGATGTCATCAGGTAAAATCATCAACTGTAAAAGTCTCTGAGAGAAAAATTAAAAATACTAATTGTGTAATTTTATAAACTCCAGGTGGGCTCAGCTGTGTTAATGATATTTATATGAAGGACTGATGTTATGTCAGTGGTGTAAGTTCATCGGGGTCAAACATCAGCTTGGAAACCTGATCGGTCAATAAATCGATTGACGTATTGGGCGTCTGATTGGTTTTGGTTGTTGTTATGGATTTGATGGTGTATCGTCGATCGCTCTCTGATAGATGAAATCATAACCTCTGCCCTCTCTGTGTCGCTGCATTTGTTAAACCAGTTTTGTGTCTTTTGGGAGTAATTAAGCCTCGTTGTCAGCAGCTTTCTGGCGAGCGGAGCCGCAGAAGTAGGGCTGGCGGATCAATGCGGTCGATGTGCGGGGCTAATTTTAGCGGCTGTTGGTTTTCCACGGGCTCCGGGTTCTGCTGCTGCAGCACAACAATTAAGCCTCTTGGAAACGCAGCGGCGCTTCCTGCCAGCAGCTTCACGAGGTCCTGCTGTTGCATAACAGAGGTCACAGCGGTGAGGGCCGCCGCTCGCTCCTCTGTGATGTTTCATGTGCACGCAGGGGTGTTAAATTACACGTAGACGTGAAAGAAAATCTTTGACTGAAACAGGAAACAGAAAAAAGATCTAAAAAATCCTTTTTTAATTCATTTAATTCACGTGCATCACACACATTTATGGGTTGTGTCTGAACAGTTTACAAAGGTTTTATTTTGTGTATTTTCATTCTTAGTAGATGAATAAACAGCAGCATGGCTGCAGTAGAAAGACGATCCACTCTTTTAAAGGCTGTTTGTTTCTCGAGCTGAAACAAACGAGTGGAGCTGCTGCCGGTGTGGCGTTCATGGGCAGATTGTGCGGAGGCTGCTGCTGTCGGGGAGCGCTGGTGCTAGTTAAAGTTAGCTTGTTCTGCAGTGTTCAGGTCAAAAACACATCCGTCAGATGCTGTAGTTCCCCAGCAGCACGTAGCATTGCAACGAGACGTCTGACGTCTAATACGCAGCATGTGATTGGCCAGCTGCTGGCTCGTTCAGACCAGTGATGATGTTTCCACTAAAACCAGTTACCAAGTTCACCTTTGAATCAAACGCCGAGTGGGCCCATCATGAAATGAAGAGGCTGCTGTGGAGTGAAAAACACGGCCTGAAGGCGACGCTGGTTACGCTCGACAGCATTGTGAGAACAATAGAACCACAATAGAAACGCGTTCAGCAAAAAGTGTCGCCAGACTGAGTCGGAGCTGAAACTCGACAGCAGCGAGGACGATGCTATCGTAGTTTTAATGTGGAGCAAAGAGGCGTGTCTTAATTTGGCAGCTGTGCCGTGTTCAGGTACATTTATTTAACGTTGTTTGCAGATATTTACTTGTAAACCTGCCAGCTGATCGTGTTATTGGAGCTGAATGAAATCGGTCCTCGAGCTCTTCGTTTGATTTTTGGGAGTTGAAGGTGAAACGATCAGTGACGTCATGGTGAACATGTGGGTGTGCGGTTTGAGCGCTTCTTTAGCGTCAGTAGAAACTCGGACGTGAGGTCGCAGATACAGCTGTGACCTTTGACCTTTGAGGGTCTGTGCCAATGTCATCACTGGCTGTCGGGGTTAAAGCTCCCAGATTGAAATATCCGCTGCTTTTCAGTAATGACATAAAGGACATCGGCCCCCTGCTGAAGCTGTACCGAGGGACTGAGGATTTACCCCACACACACACACACACACACACACACACACACACACACACACACACACACACACACACACACACACACACACGAGAGATGGCTTTAATCCTCAGAACAGCAGATGGGCGAGTTTGACACATCAGGATCGTCAGGTGTCACTCACACAGTGACCTCCTGTGATTGGCCGACCTCTCTGACACTTGGCGGTCCTTCTCTGTCAAACTCCTCCCATCTGGCACCTCGGCTCGACCTAAACGAACACCCCCTATCAGTCAGCATGCACATACACATATACATCCTCTCCTCCTCCTTCACCGGCTGTTCATCTGTGTCTAACCTTTGACCCCTCACCATGCTATTGTTCAGCAGGCTGAGGCCGCCCCGCCTTCCTCACCCATAATCCCCGTGATCCCAATCTTGCCAATCCCAGCCGAGACCACCGCCATCCCTCCAACGTCACAGGTCTCCTTTTTTTGTTCCTTTTTGACTTTCCTCCTCTCCTTCTTCTCTGCTCGATCCCTCCATCCCTCCCTCCTTCCATCCTCACTTCCCTCCTCGCTCATTTGGCTCTGCGGCTTTCTGTCGAGTTCGGTTTTCAGTGTCGGCCGTCCAGCTGTGGCGCTGATGAAGTGAGCAGATTAGAGATAGAAACAGCGGGAGGAATGCCACGCTCCCCCCGTTTGACTTTTCAGAGCCCATCTGGCTCCTCCCGGGCGAGCGAGCGAGAGTCAGAGTAGACGAGGAAGACGAGGTGAAGGAGCAGCTTCTCCCCTCCTGCACGACTGGATTTGATTGATTTTCTTGATTTGTTTCTTCATTTAAGGCTTCATGCTTCAGAACTGCATCTTCTGCAGCGTGAAGCGCCACCATGTACGTACCGCTCGTGCTCGCTAATCTGTGCTCAAATCCTCGGGCTTCCCGTTTTAGCATCATGAGGAGAGTTAGTCTTTTAGCAGCTGCGCGGTGGCCGACCCGGGCGCAGCGTGGGGTGTGATCGGAGGGGTGGAGGTTCAGGGGGGTTTCTTTATTGTGAGGGTGTTTGTAGGGTGGAGATGTTTTTCCTCTGTGATGTTCTGACGTGTCTCCTCGTCTCTGCAGGCCAATCCTCCGCCTGTGGTGGTCAACGCAGACAGCCTGGACACACCTCCATACGTGAGTGCTGCTCATTTCTGAATGGATGCATGAGTGATGGATAGATTGGAAGATGATGACAGATGCATGAAGGCACGATACCTGTGTTGATGATTTTATGGATAAAGATGGAGTCATGGGTGGATAGGTGGGTGGGTAGATCCACAGACAATGGCTAGGATGCAGGACTCTGTGGATCTGCAGATGTTTGGTAACTCCATCTTCACCGTCGGTCCAGCTGCAGCCTCACCTGCCTAGCACTGGACCCGTCTTTATTAAATTGATGTTTGCCTCCCGTGGACTCCGGCCGCTGTCAGCACGGCGTCGCTTCAGTTTCACCTGACGGGGAGAAATATTTGAAGAAGCATCTGCTTCGCTCTCCTCTCCCCACATCAGTTCAGAGTTCAGTGCTGCAGCACGTTTCTGTTAATTGGACGGTTTAAAGGAAATGTGTTAGATCAGAGTCGGTGAGTGGAGCCTGCAGGAGCTGTGGGCAGACGGCTGCATCGCACGAACCTTGAACTTCAGGCTTAAGAGGAGGAAATAAAAACTCTTCAGTTCTCCGAGGTTAGACGTGAGCCTGAGGAGCAGGAGGAGGCTCAGTTGAACCCTGGACTCAGTGAAGTGTTTCTAATGAAGTACAGTAGAGTCTGTGTTCTACTAACGTGTTTGCTTCCTATAAACTGCTGCTGGGAGGAGCCGACAGGTGAGCTGATACCTGTGTGTGTGTTTGCAGGTGAACGGGACGGAGGCTGATTATGAGTACGAGGAGATCACGCTGGAGCGGGTAAGCTGCCTTTACTGTTTACTTCCCTGTGAGTGACGGCCGTGCTGCTCGCCGCGAGAGCCGCCGTAACTCCGTCGCGTCTTTACGAGCCACATAAACGAGCCGCGGTCTATGACTCGCAGGACGGGCGACCTGCCGTCTGATGCTCTCTGTTTGACTTTGAGGCGCTGCTTTCATGGACCTCCGCTGCCTGCACCAAACCTCCCGACCGTCTGAGATTTCGGGGGAAACGAGGACGTAACGAATGAACCAGATTCTGTTAAACAAAGCAAAAGTTTCTGATCCTCTCACACAAACAGTTTCTCTTTAATCAGCTCTGTTTTAATCCTCCTCGCTGCCTCTGGTATTATCCTCCACATTGTTACCGTCTTCCTCCTTTTGTTCTTGTCCTAATTTTGCTCCTTTAAGTGCAAATTATTAGCACAGCTTTAAAAAAGTCTCACAGGGTCTGCCTGTCGTTCTGTCTGCGGTCTAACCGGCCTCGTGTTGTTTTTATCATCACAACCAAAATGTTTCCACACATGACACAAACTGAATCTGATGCCCGTCCACAGCAGTGGACACGCCGGACGCCCACCGCGGCAGGAACCAGCCATTCTACACAATAACTGCACATTTATAAAAGTTCAGTGCAGAACGGCATGCTGGGTAATTACAGCAGTGTATTTGAACCAGTGAAGGTAAAAACAAAATGTTTAACAGCGCCTCGGAGCCGGTGCACGCTCTCGGGTTCTGGATGTTTGCTGACGTTATCTGATTGGTGCAAACTCGTGCCGGGGGATTCGCGTAGCGGTACCTGCAGACGTGTTCATGCTTCGTTGTTCCAGCTGTCACTTCTGCTCCTCTTGGCTGCGGTTCGAGGTTTTCCAACACGGCGTCAAACTTCAGTCGTCACTGCTCAGCAGCATCGTCGCTCACCTGGAAGGCTTTTATTGTGAAACGCTGGCAGGAAGTGTGAATCCTGAGCATGCTCACAGACTCGGATCGTTATCATTACTACTGTGATCACTGTGGTTTCCAGGGAAACTCGGGGCTGGGCTTCAGCATCGCAGGCGGCACCGACAACCCTCACATCGGTGAAGACCCCAGCATCTTCATCACCAAGGTGATCCCTGGAGGAGCGGCGGCGCAGGATGGACGGCTCAGGTGAGGCAGCAGGAAACTGTTGGTTGGTGAAGGAGGTGTGACTGATGTCTGAGCGGCTCCTTCTATTTTTGATCCCTCTGTCACCTCATTAGAGGAGGGCTCAGATTTTCTTTTAAACTGAAAAACAGCATCTCCTACAACACCCAGAATGCTTTGCAGCAGTTCCTTCCAGGCTGCTGCTTTAGAGCGTAGCTGCTGTGGAGGACAGGCTGTTAAGCTGATCAGGGAGCAGTTAGTGGGACAGAGGGAACAACGTGTAACTCACACAGGTTTCTAACACTAACCTTTCTAAGATCACAAACTTTATGAGCTTTCACTTTTTACCGGCTCAGCTTGAAGCTGGCCTGACGGATTCAGCCTCGTATAAAAACATGTAGAGAGAGAAGGACCTCTGTCCCTCGGTCTGCGTGGTGGTGTCCTCACAGCCGGACCCCCGCTGTGCCCTGCAGCCTTTCATGGCTCATTCATAATGCAGAAAGTCTGTCACACCTGATCCAGGTGATGATGATGAGGACGAAGAGTACGGTCTCAGGTTTCCTTTAAACTGTTTGTAAGTTTGGATCCGTAGTTTGACTCTACTTCCTGCTTTAGCTCCAATAAATGAAAGAAAAGCTGTGACATCATCAGTTTCTATTGAAGCAGGTGACCTGACTGACAGCGCGGTGTTCACGCTCTGTTTCAGGGTCAATGACGTCATCCTGAGAGTCAACGAGGTGGATGTTCGGGACGTGACCCACAGCCGAGCCGTGGAGGCGCTGAAGGAGGCGGGATCTCTGGTCCGACTCTACGTCCGCAGGAGGAAACCCGTCTCGGAGAAAGTGATGGAGATCAAGCTGGTGAAAGGACCCAAAGGTAGCGTGAAGGCTTAAACTGTGCCTGCGCTCAGATCCGGCGCCCTGTCTGAGCGCAGGCTCATTATTAAACCTGTGAGTGTTCCTAATGTTTTGGCTCACGGCTGCAGCTCTGCGCAGATGGCGTGGATGTGTGCCGGCCGTGTTGCTGGATTGTCTCCGCTTGCTGAGGAGCTTTAGTGAAATCCCCGCGGGCCTCATGATTATTCAGACGAGGAGCCCGGCTCAAGAACAAAGCCTCGGTTTCCACGGAAACATCCTGAAATATGCTTCTGTGCATTTATGTGTCCTGATTCGTTCCCGTGTTAAACCAGCAGCGGCGCGTTTCGTGGGGTGGTTGTTATTTAAAGTTTGTCCCTGTGAAGGACGCTCAGGCGTCGGAGCTAGACTCCAGAGTTTGAGGGTTTTTACCCAGAATGCTTTTCCCGTCTGATCACCCTGCACCCTCCTTCTGGTTCTTTGTGTTGCAGGTCTCGGCTTCAGTATAGCGGGCGGCGTGGGGAACCAGCACATCCCCGGCGACAACAGCATCTACGTCACCAAGATCATCGAAGGCGGAGCGGCTCATAAAGACGGGCGGCTGCAGATTGGAGACAAACTGCTGGCTGTAAGGATCAAACACGAGAAATCACATCAGACGAATTATTTATTTACACCACGGCTACAAACTAAAAGAGTAAACACGAGAAAGTCAAACAGAGTTACAAACATTCAGTGCAATAAAATAATTAAGAAAAGCTCTGATGAGATTATTTATGAGACCTAATAAAGACTCAAATTTGAAACCAGTAAAATTTGAAATAATAATTAAGACAAACTTAAACTTATGACATGAAGTAACTGCAGGAAAGAAATAATAGAAGTAAAGACGACTAAAAGTAGAAAAATATAAATAAAAAACAAAAATAGACCCGTAAAAAAAAATCAATAGACACACAAGACAGAATACTGTATTTGAAAAAAGAAGCACAATTAGAAATTAATTAAAATAACAATAAAAACAGAAAATGGGCAGATTAAAGGAAAGAGCTGGAAGTTAACATAAAATAAATAAAATATTTAAAAAAAATTTTAATTAAAACCTTTTAAATAATCAATAAACCAAAAAGAACTGTTAATGTTAATTAAAACCAATAAAGCCTGATTTAAATAATAAAAATAAAACAAACAAATTACATTATTTTAAAAAAGGAAAAAAATTAGACTAATAAAAGTTAAATATAATAAAAGCAGGTTAAAGGTCAGCGAGTTAATAAAATAAATTAAAATAAAGTAAAATATTTCTGATAAACAACCAACACGTGTATAAATAGTAGAAACAGGTTTCAGTGCTAACGAACAAATAAAGTTTTAGATCTGCAGTAAAAACAGGAAGTTGCTGAGTAGACGGTGAAGAACGAGCACCATGAATATTTCTGAGGTTTTAACAATAAGATAAAGTTTCACCCTTATAACATTTTATAATTATAAACGTATAAAATGTTTCATTAAGGGAAGACGCGCTGAATCTGCGGTGCAGGCGCACCTCACCACAAACTACCAAACAGCAGACCTTCAGAATAAAAGCACAGGCGTGTCTGACCGCTCCTCTCTTGGTGTGTCCGCGTTCAGGTGAACAGCTCCTGCCTGGAGGAGGTGAGCCACGAACACGCCGTCACTGCCTTGAAAAACACTCCCGACGTGGTCTACTTGAAAGTGGCTAAACCCAACAGTGTCTTCATGAACGACAGCTTCGCTCCGCCCGACCTCACCAACTGTGAGTGCAAACACACACACCTGTGACCTCACCACTAAAGTTTGCTTCTGTGTTTGCAGCTGAAGAGGGAAACGTTTTGATGCTGCGGTCGCGTTTCAGTTTGTTCTGGGTTCGGGCTTCCAGAAACAGTTGGAAAACCCATAGTTGAAAACTTCCCTGGACTTTTTATCCTGAATTGTTTTCCGTTTTAAGATCTTCCAGATAAATGAGGTCTCACATAAATCAGCTGACCTGGTTTTGAGTTAAAGGTTTCCCTGTGTGATTGTCGGTTTTCTGGAGTCCCGGCTGAAGGCTTGTTGGTTTGTCTTGAACACTGCGGTGGATTTTTGCTCTGACGTCGAGCAGATTAGAAGGTCCTGGCTCATGTGGTCAGGATGACATCCGACCCTGAGCCGGTGTGGACCGCCGCAGTCTCTGATGATCAAGTGGGGCGGGGATTCGTCAAACGACACGCCTCAAAGTGCAGACGAGGCCGGTTCCTTTAAAACATTTCTCTCTGAACCGGCAGCTTTAGCAGGGATGAAGACGGCCCATCTCTGAACCTTGTTTTTACATCTCTCACTTCGCTGCAAATTACAGGAAGCGCTCTGAAACTGTAATACTGCAGGACAAACCTGCATCCCGGAGACTCGAAGCTGGCACCGAGCTGTTGAGGAGATGCCAAAGAAGGAAACACCCCTCAGAGATGCTGCGCGTCAGGCTCCTCGGCTATAGAGACCGAGGAGCTCCAAGCAGCTGTGGAGGATCCGGAGCCGAGGAGAGACTGATGGGAACGCACAGGAAGACACGGAGGCTGCAGGAAGTGTTGCACGTTATAATCTGAGTAATCATCATGAGTTGACATCCTTAAATCTAACACAGACTCTGAGCCGAGCAGGCTGGTGCTGGTTTGAAGCCAAACGAGGAACGAGCACAAAATATCCGATCCCGAGTCGCGGAAGAACGATGTTTGGCAGCTCGGCTCTCACAAACGCCACCAGGTGCCTCAACTCATCCATGTGAAACACAGACTCCCTAAAACCGAGTGCTTCCTACAGCCTTGTGCTGACAGCTATGATTATATCTGAAGTTTGGGCCACAGTCGATCAGCTGTTCAGCTTCTGAGTTTGTGTCTAAACCGAGTCGTGGACCAACGACGCCCTTCGTCTCCTGCAGTGGCAGGAAAACCATCGCTCTGTTAATTATGCAGGGACGTTATTTGTTTAACCTTAAGTCTCCGGGGGAGTGTCCTGTTCGTAGAGAGAACAGTTTCCGATCAGACGAACATCAAACTTTCAAATGTTTTTAAAAATGGAGACGAATGGAAACTATTTTCAGGTTTCATCCTCTCGGTGCTGCTGTCACAGATCATAATAAACTGACTGCGTGTTCGTCGTCTCTGTCATCGCTCTGATGCTGCGGTTACAGCTGATCCTCAGCAGAAATGTGACAGGGTTGAGTTGGGAGGTGGTTGTTTCTCGCTCACCGGTGTCGTTTACGACCCCCCTCGACGGCTGCCGGCCTCGGCCAATCAGGTGGTTACAGGGGCCGGACAGGCAAGCAGATGCAGCAGCTCAGCGTCAGACACACAGCGGCTGTGATCAGACTGGTTTTAGTGGTCTTCTCTCTTTCTCTTCCAGCGTACTCCCAGCGCATGGAGAACCATATCAGCCCCCCCAACTTCCTGGGTCAGCCCGTCCCTCCGCCAGCATCCTCGGGGCGTTACTCCCCGACCCCGAAGAGCACGCTGGGAGACGACGACGTCACCCGGTGAGAACAGAAACACTGTGCACGCGCACGCCTGCACTGAAACGTTTCAGTGTTTTTGTAGCTGAACCACAGCTGCTGCGCCCTCTGCTGGTGCACACCTGCAGTTACACCCTCCACCCTCCCGTCATAACACACACCTGCAGAGTCTGAGTGGGACCCTGCTCACATGACTTCAGATGATTGACGGCTGCAGTGCTTTTTTTCCTGCAGGGAGCCGAGGAAGGTGGTGCTTCACAGAGGAGCGACGGGACTAGGCTTCAACATCGTGGGCGGGGAGGACGGCGAGGGGATCTTCATCTCCTTCATCCTCGCCGGAGGACCTGCTGACCTCAGCGGAGAGCTGAGGAAAGGAGACCGACTCGTCTCCGTACGTAACAACGCATTAAACTCTGAGATCAACAACTTAAACCAGAGTGTCTGTCTGAGTCAGTGATGAGTCGCTGCCGGTCGCTCGCCACACGCAGGCAAACACGCGGTTGACTTTCAAATTAAAAGCTGCACCTTTAGAGAAGTGCTGGATCAGACTGAGCCGCTCGTTTCCCCGATTGAGTCGTCGTTCCGCGTCTGACATTGTTTTTGTGTTTTCAGGTGAACGGCGTGGACCTCCGTAACGCCACCCACGAACAGGCGGCCGCCGCCCTGAAGAACGCCGGGCAGACAGTGACCATCGTCGCCCACTACAGACCAGAAGGTGGGACAGCAGCACGCACCTGCAGGATCACATGACTCCAGCAGCAGCTTAAATAAAAATAACTACATTTAAGTATATTTACAGTCGGGTGTGAGCAGGAAAGGGAACAAATCCTCTGCATTTAGCAGCTGGTATCAGAATATTTGGCTGTTTGATTATTTTCACTTTAAAATGATTGATTATTAATCCAGCTGTTCACAGATGTTTCAGCTCTGATCTCTGTGGGAAACTGAAACCAGCAGTTATCTCTGATTTTACCAGAGAAACAGTCCAGTTTAAAAAGTTTCAGATTCTGTTTGGCTTCATAAAAATCTTCTGTAGAGACTCTAACGTGTTTCTGTAATTTCCTGTGACCTCTGACCCCTGGATGGCCTCTGTGTCCGCTCAGAGTACAGCCGGTTTGAGGCAAAGATCCACGACCTGAGGGAGCAGATGATGAACAGCAGCATCAGCTCGGGCTCTGGGTCTCTGCGGACGAGTCAGAAGAGGTCGTTGTACGTCAGGTAGGCCTAAAGCGTGGAAGGCGCTCGCGTGCTGACGTCCTGTGTTCTGTTTTTAATCGGTTTGTTTGTCGTTCGTGTTTTAGAGCTCTGTTCGACTACGATAAGACGAGAGACTCCGGTCTGCCGAGTCAGGGCCTGAACTTTAAGTTCGGAGACATCCTTCACGTGGTGAACGCCTCCGACGACGAGTGGTGGCAGGCGAGGCAGCTGACGGCACAGGGAGAGGTGGAGGAGGTGGGGGTCATCCCCAGCAAGAGACGGTCAGTCCCAGTTACATCTGCTCCACCAATCAGGATTCAGAGCTCGAGAGGACGTTTGGCTGGAGTTTGTAACTTTATTTAAACAAACATCCGGGTCGCACCTGTACAGGTGTCACTGCGACGAACGAGAGCTTCACAGTGACGCTCTGAACATTTACCAGGTGACCTCCGAGGGTAAAGGCAGAGTTAGACTGTAAGGTCAGGATGTCGTCAGAGACTCGAAAGGCAAAACCTTCCAGTTTCTGGAGGAACGCTCGCGGAGTGGCGGCAAGCTGCCGACTCACTCGATTTGCCCTCGAGCTCTGAGGCGGAGCTCATCGCGAGTATCTGACAGATTCATGCATAAAGTCTGGTTCCCTTGTGATCTCTGCTGACCTTTGACCTTTCCCACAGGGTGGAGAAGAAGGAGAGGGCGAGGTTAAAGACGGTGAAGTTTAACGCCAAGTCTCGGGACAGAGGGGTGAGTGACGGCGTAGACGGTCCCTGGAGTCAGAAACGTGTTTTAGTTCCAGTAACGCGACTTTATTTACACACAAAGACGTTTTTCTGTTCTTTGTATTTAAGCTGTAAAACATTTTTTTATTGCTTTTATTGTCTGTTTGATTTCTGCGTCTTTAAAGATGCTCAGTTTTCCAGACTCGACCTGATAGAACGAGTCGGACTTGTTTAGACTTCAGTGACTCGTCCCATCTGATGCTCTCAGGATCAGCCGACTTTATTTATTTTCCCCGCAGTGACGTGTAACGTGCAGGTTAGTGAAGCCATGCGCGGTGTTACCTTCGTACAGGCGGTTGAAGTGCACGCGTGTTTGGGCCGTTGTGACAGACTTCAGTCTGTTAGCTAACGACTCGGTTTTAGGGTTTTCATCAGTTACCGGACGTTACTGGATAAGTCCGTCTGCACCGCCCGCCTTTTTTGAAACCCGGCAGTGAGGGAAATGGCTGCCCGCGGCGCCCGCCACCTCGAGTGTGACGGGTGCTTGTTTTTCTGACCTTCCCCGAGCGTCGGCGTGTCGCACTTTAAACTGCACCAGATTCATTCGTGTGAAGGTGAAACGTGTTTGAATAAAGTCGGCTGATTCTGAGCTGGTTGATGACACGTTTCAGGTGTTTGGCGCCAGCTGTGTGCATCATGTGACCTCTGTGTGTTTGAGCCACAGCCACCTGATCTCCACCTACTAATGAGTGTTTGACTAATGTTGAAGCAGCCGGCCGTTTAACAGCATGACGATCTCTGAGGCGTTTCTTCTTCTTCACCAAATCGCAGCAGCGCCTCCCCCTCCCTCCCCCGCCACCTTTAAACCGTGTGCCGCTTTAATACGTGTCTCCACGGCGTTGCTCGCCAGCCGCCACGCTAACACGGCAGACTGAGGGCGGGGAGGCAAACCGTAGAACGTGCATGGTGCCCGCGGTCTGCTCCCCGCCTCTTCGCGAAACGCTTGACATTGACGTCTGCTGCTCTCAAACCTTCCTCCTCCTCCTCACCACTCACCCTCCTCACCCTGTTTTCCGTCTCCTGCTCTGTAACATCAAAGTGCAGCATGTGAGCTAATGATGTCACAGGTCCCGCCTCCTGCTGATGAACGACACGCAGCGGTTCAAATGTCTGCTTGTTCTTCTCGTTGAGCCATTAAACCCATTTATAGTTGAACTAATCAATAACTTGAACACAGACCTTTTTAGTACCATAGTACCATAGTAACAGACGGTTAAAGGAAAAGGGACACGACTCTGTTCTGTGTTTGGCTTCTATTTATACATAAATGTAGGTTTAGCGTTCGTAGCCTCAACTAATCAATATTTGCAGCCATGAGGTGGTGGAGACCAACAATGGAGCTGAAAGAAGGTGGATGCCGGACTCAGACGACTGCAGCTGCCGGCGCTTTTTAAATAAACCTAATATTTGTTGGTTGGTTGCCATGACATCAGCCGATATCGTTTTGTTATAGCCTCACATCTGGATGAGTTTATTTTAAATATCAGTGTTAACCCCACAGTAACCTTTACAGCCTGACTGGTGACGTCACGCTTTCATTTACACTTCAAGACAAACGAAATGCAAAAGCTTGAAGCTAAATTTAAGCTTCAGAAGTCCAAATGAAGAAACCACGTAAAGCTGAGAAGGCCTCTGAGCCCGACCCGCGGGACGTTTGTAATCCTGGGGTTTGTAGCACCAGTGTTTCCTCAGTGCTACACGAAGGAACATAAATGCTCTGTGGAACGACTTTTCCTGATGCACTTGAAGGCATCGCATCAGCACCATCTTCGAGCCGATTCGCCGAAATAACCAAACGGCTTCTCCCAGCTTGTCGCTGCTGTGTCTCTGCATGTCGTCAGCATGTTCACCTTCATCCTCCTCCTCCTCTCCGACCGACGCTGCCTTCACTGTCGGCGTGTGAAGCGGGGCGTCAGAGCAGGTTGCGTTCAGGGTCGGGGCCTCTGTGTCCGAGTGTTTTAGTTTAAACTTTGTGATTTTTGTGTTTAATGTTGAAACTGTGAGCCGGTCAGACGCAGACTCAGACACCCATCACACCCCCTCATCTCCCTCTCTTCCTCCTCTGTTTTTGTTTTACTCCATCACCCCTCCTCCTCCTCTTCCTCAGCAGTCTCTCAATGACAAGCGTAAAAAGAACCTCTTTTCCCGAAAGTTTCCGTTCTACAAGAGCAAAGAGGCGAGCGAGCAGGAGACCAGCGATGTCGACCGTAAGTACAAGCGCGGGGAAGCGGGGCGGGCGGTCTGAAAGGAGGTTGGCCGGCGACAGGAAGAGAGATCAGGTGGCGACGGCGTGCTGAGCGCGCGCTGGTCGTCACCGCTGCAGGGCGTGGCCGCGGTCGTGCGATCTGATTAGAAGCCGTTTCTAAAACCTGAAACCAGAGCCAACATGGCCGCCCTGCAGCGGCGCCCCGGCGGCGTTCCCTCTGCTCTCTCAGTCTGTCGCTCTGTCAGTAACTGTGTCTGTGGTTGTTTTCCCTCCTTCCTTCACTCGGCTCTGCTGCTGCAGGACAACAGCGAGGACGTGCTGTCCAAAGGACACAGTAAGTCTCTCCCCAACACCCCCTCCCCCAAAACTCCCATCAGCCTCTTCGGTCTCCACCAGTGTCCTCCCGAGAGCTCCACTAAATAACCAGAGCGTACAGACGCCGCTCGCTCTACAAGCGAGTTTATGAGTTGTGAGCACGAGCATCCTTCCATCCTAAAACCTCTGGGGGCGGAGCTTTACGCCGCCCGATTTGTATTTGAGGTTTATTCTACTGGTTGTTTGTTTTGAATTAAAAGCAGCTTCGTGTTTTAGAGCAGACGACTTTATTTTGTTTGTTTTGTGAAGTAAAATCAGACGAAGCATCAACGACTCCTGATCAGCCTTTGATCAAAGTGATTATTCAGATTTTAAATGATGTTCATAAAACTGCATATGGGACCAAAACTATCAAATAAAACTCAGAAAACCACAAAAACCAGTCAAACACGTAACAGAGAACCAGCAGGTTCAAAGTTCCCGACTGACAGGAGCTCTGATCCGGATCAGTTTGTTATATTTCATCCAGAACATGAAGATAAAATCTCAGTTTTTCTTATGTCAGTGTGTCGAGTGTCAGTGAAGGCTGCTGTCGGCAGGCCCGGATCAGCGCGTTTAGTTTTAATGCCGTAAAAGACGCTAAACTGAAGAGTCTGATGATGGTTCCTGGTGGAGTCTGAGACCCCTCCCCCTCCTCTTCCTCACCACAGACCCTCGTGGATCCTTCAGGCCGGCGCTCTTCACTCTGGCCACGAGTTTCCGCTCTTCATCTCTCACGAGACCTTTGTTTTTCTGTTTCATGGCAAACGTGTACAAGTTACAGGAAGCTCTAAAAGCTGAACACGGCGACCGACACGAGCAGATCTGAAGCCGAGCCGCTCGCTCAGTCATCGGGAAATAAACCCGCCCACAAACACGGCTGATCGATAAACCAGGGAACATTTTTAGTTTTGGTTAAATTACAGTTTAAAATGTGTGTATTCAGGTCTTGGTGGTGTTTCCAGATGTTTCCAGATGTTTGTCCAGCTGACGATCTAAAGAAAACGTTTAATATCCCAGAAAAAATCTGATTTTATTTTCTTATCTGAATATGATCATCAGCGAGCTGAAAACACAGACTGTATATAAAGGAGGGAAGCGTCTTAAAGCTGCGTTCTTTTTAATGGCCAGCAGGGGGCGATGCTGTCCTGGTGAGTTTGTGGTCTCAGTCTTTAGTTTTAAGTCTTACTGAGTTAAAAACGGGATATTTATTTAGTTAATTTTGGTCTAAGTAAAATGTTTAAAAGGTGATGGAGGGGAAGTCGCTGCCCACTGAGTGCGCCGTGTCCCTCAGTTCCCTCCCTGGTTCAGCCTAAATCGCTCTGCTCGAAGCAAACGGATGATGTCACGGTGGCTGCTTCCATCGTTTATATACAGTCTGGTTTTATCCACATCGCCCAGTTTTCAGAGTCGAGTCTTTGAACGTGAAGCAGTTATATTTGGATCTGAGGTCAGGGAAGACTCCTGGAAGTTTGGGAAATGTTTTAAATGTGTCCATTATTGGGCTGAAAAGAGTCGGACGGTGGTTGTTGCTGTGATTGATCTGCCGCCTCGAGTCCCCCTGCGTGATCACGGCTCGGGGCAAAGCATTGTGGGACGGCGATGTGACCTGTCGTGTCCTGTTTGTGTTGTGATTCCAGAACACGTGACGTCTAACGCCAGCGATAGTGAGAGTAGCTACCGTAAGTGCCGCTCGATGACTCGCAGGAAACACTAACGATCGGCGCGACCTGTCACTGAACCCGCTAACTCCCTCACTGACGCCGTTAACAAGCACAGACTGCCGATTGGCCAGTAACAGCATGACCTCACACCCTCACAGTCTGCCCCTCCCCCCGCTGCTGCATGGACGCTGCCGCCTCGCAGAGAGCGACTCTTTCAGCCACACCGCACACCGAGCATGTCGGCACAGTTCACTGATTTCATGAAGCCACTATAAAAATATTTCACCTTAAAACTGGAAACCAGAAACGCACAGCATCACCTGTAACCCAGCGAGCGCTGCAGACTCGGGTGATGTTGTGAGAGCACTGTTATGAACCATTAACGGTTAAAAACGAGCTCAGCGAGCAAACCCGATCAGAGATAAAGGCTCCTTTAAACATGGAATCGGATCAATCTGAAGCAGCACAGCAGTGGGAGTGAAAGCCCGCAGGCTGAGCTGTGACTGCAGCAGAAAACCTCCGATACCCCGAAAATAAAGATGAGACACAGGTGTAGAACGCCAGGCCTCGAGGTGTCCTGCAGGTTTTAGGTATCACCTGAATCCAGTGATTACTTCATGACCAGGCCTCTGGAGAACTTCAAGACATGTTGAGGAGGTCATTCAGCCATTTAGATCAGCTGTGATGGATCAAGGACACGTCTGAAACCTGCAGGACTCCGGCTCTCTGGGCCTGGAGTTCCCCGCCACTGATGTAAGGTGACCGCGGCTCACACAGCTCAGATTAAACAAGCATGAGTATGTGAGGAGTCGCGGCGTTTGTGCATGCTGAAAATTGGATCGTGAGCTGTTAGACGTGCAGACGTCAAAGTCGGCGTCGTCTCCGATTCCAGAGCCGTAACTGAAACTGTTTAAACGCTTTCTGCTCCCGTCGCCGTTCTCTAACGGGAGAATTTTAGTTCCTGAGCACACTGATGTAATCCCGCAGGTTCAGACCCCGCCTACTAACCAACCTCAGTAGATCCCATCCTCCCTCCTCTCCTCCGTCTCTCCTCCTCTTCACCTTCATCACACCTCACTCCCGTCTGAGCTCCGGACGCTGAAACTAACCGACCTCTGTGTCTCCAGGTGGGCAGGAGGAGTACGTGCTGTCCTACGAGCCCGTCGTTCAGCAGGAAGGTGAGACATCTGTGTTCGCTTAGCTTTCTTTTTTTAAAGTAATCTGATTACCACAGGCAGCACTCAGGTGTTCCTGCATATTCGACATGCTTCGATTCTGTCCCACAGTGAACTACACCCGCCCCGTCATCATCCTCGGCCCCATGAAGGACCGCATCAACGACGACCTGATCTCAGAGTTCCCCGACAAGTTCGGATCCTGCGTCCCTCGTAAGTCCGCCGAACGCCTGTAAACAGAGGCTGCGTTGTACGCTCGTGTCACCTGATGTTTAATGCTGACCCCGCCCGCAGACACGACCCGGCCGAAGCGGGACTACGAGGTGGACGGCAGAGACTATCACTTCGTGATCTCCAGAGAGCAGATGGAGAAGGACATCCAGGACCACAAGTTCATCGAGGCGGGGCAATACAACAACCACCTGTACGGGACCAGCGTGCAGTCGGTCCGGGAGGTGGCGGAGAAGGTAATGGCGACACGCCCCTTTGACCTTTAACCCCGCTCTGACCTCATTCAAGCAGCGGCGTGTGGTTTGAGATGTTCTCCTGCTGTTTTCAGGGCAAACACTGCATCCTGGACGTGTCAGGTAACGCCATCAAGAGACTCCAGCTGGCTCAGCTCCACCCCATCGCCATCTTCATCAAACCCAAATCTGTGGAGAACATCATGTGAGTCACTTCACAGGAAACGCCTCCACTCAGTTCTCCCACACGAGCGTGAAGGTGACGTGGTTTTTCTCTGCAGGGAGATGAACAAGCGTCTGACGGAGGAGCAGGGCAAGAAGACCTTCGACCGAGCGAACAAGCTGGAGCAGGAGTTCACCGAGCATTTCACAGGTGAGTGCCCTGGCTCCACCCGCCTCAGCTCAGGTGATTCTCCACCCGCGCCGTCGAAACCACGTTACAGTCTCGCATGTGGTTCCTCTCTGCCCCCTGCTGGTCACGTGCTGGAGCTGCACCTCAACATTAGTGCAGCAGACGGGAGGAAATGACGAGTCTTTGTTTGAGACGTGACGTTTTAAATTTGGCTGATCTCCTCTTCGAGGTCGTGTCCTCGTGCACCTCTGCGAGCGTGCATCCTGATGGAAGTTCCTCACGCAGACTGGCGCTATACCACCCTGCCGGGACCTTTAATAACGAGCAGAAATGGCGCCGCCTTATCAGAGAGCAGGAAGTCCGAGAAATGAGCTCGAAGGATCGATCAGCCAGGTTTAAATACGTTTGTAGTTTTATTTTTATGGGCGGAGCTTTTAAACTTCGAGATGAAAGGAGTGTTTTGATTGGTTTCAGACACAAGCAGCGCTCTGACACGTCCACAGCACTAATGACATCACAGCTGATGCAACAAGAGGCACCAATCATAACTTTATTTACAAACATTTAAAAACGATAATAAACGTCAGCGGAGTCGGGATGAGTGATGTACAGGTGGGCTGTGCCCGTCTTTGATGATGTCACGCGCTCGCCGCTGACTCTGCTCTGTGTGTGTGCAGCCATCGTGCAGGGCGACACGCTGGAGGAGATCTACGACCAGGTGAAGCAGATCATCGAGGAGCAGTCGGGTCCCTTCATCTGGGTTCAGTCCAAGGAGAAGTTATGAAGACGGCCGCTCCTCCTCCTCGTTTTGACGGACGAGTCGACCTGCAGACGTCCCCTCCCCCACGCCTCACCCTCCACTCGCCCCATCAGCGACGCAGCGGCCGACCCGAGTTCAGTTTAGCTTCTTTTCTTTCTTTTTTTGCCTGATAAGACTTCATGTTTGGGTTTCCTGACCAGCAGAGCAAAGCACACAGGAAGTTTGATGACATCACACTCACCGCGGTACAGCTCCTTAATGTTTAAGGGAGGAGAACTTTAGAGGAGACGAGGAAGGTACCTGGAAGTGACGAGAAGAAACGTACGAAGTGGATTTTATGTTTAGTTTTTTCTTTGTGGGTTTTTTTCCCCTTTTTTTGTCTTGTAAGGTAAGCTGGTGGGCGGAGTTTCAGTCTCAGGCAGCGTCTGTCGGTCCGGAGGAGGCGGAGACACAAAAAGCAAAACTTTGCACGTTTGAGCTTTAACAGCATGTCAGTTAATCCCGTTTATTTTCCCATCAGCCCCGTCGCCTCACGTCTGATGTCACCGCTTTTCTCTTCTGCTCGTTTTTTAGACTCTACTCACGTTTCGTTTGTTTTTTATTTTCGCTCCTCGCTGCTGCTGGATGTTCGTCAGGACGCTGCGAGGTTCCTGCTCTGCTGCTAGAGGGCGCCGCAAGGCTTAACGAAGGAAAACGACAGTTTCTTTACTTTGTTTTTAGAGGAAACGGTTTTAACATTTATAATTTTCTGTCAATGAGAAAGAATCTGACAGATTTTCTGATTTCAGGGATGAAAAAATAAAAGCTCTGATGTTTCTGCAGACGTCGAATCGTTTCTCACCAAACCACCGAGACAAAGAGACAGAAAACTATAAATATTTTTATAGATGAAAATAAGCTGAGTGCAATCATCAAAAATTATAAATCATATCTATAAAAAATATTTTATTCATTAACGTGTTTAATTTCACTAAAACACCAAATGCAAGACAGAAATTTCCAAATATGTTTATTTTATTACCAGAAAAATCTCAATATTAGAAATAACAAAAGAATCTAATAAAATCAAACTATTTTAATTTACTAAAGAAAATTATCTCAGAATTTTATGAAACTGATTAAACCAAATATGGTTTATGATAAAATCTAATTTAAGATAATTAAAATCAAGAAAAATGCTACAAACATTTTCCGCCTGTTAGAAAAACTGCTCATAATTAATAAAAAACAGATTTTTATGAAAGATCCAGAACAGCAAGGAAAAAATAATCTAATACAAAAAGAATTTGAATCACCAGAAAATGCAAAACAAATTAAAATTGTTTTAACATAAATGAATTTAGAAAAGCGTGAAACTTTTAAGTTTAGAATAACTTAAAATCCCAAATCCGTATTTTATTTACAAACACACCAGAATCACAGGACAAAATAGATTTAATATTTTATTATAACCCCTAAAACCTAAAAAGTAAAAGATTTTATTTTACCAAAATATAAAACTTCCTGTAAACAGTGAAACAAGAATTATATTAACTTTTATTACAACAATCTATTTTATTATAATGAAATTATAACTGTAACACTTATGAAAAATTAAAAATATTTAAAAGCACGTCAGAGCTGCAGGACAACACGAGGAAGTAACGCCGACGTCAACGAGTGTCTCGTGAGATCTGAACTCCTGATTTTAGATTCTCTTCAGCTGATTTTTTTTTTTTTTTTTTTAATTCTGGTCTCTTTTTTTTTTTTCTCACTTGGACGAGTCCACAGTCGCGTGATGCAGTGGCGCCCTCTGCAGTTAGAACCCCGCCGGTCGTCGCGGTGACGGCCATCAGCGTCGCCAGTGTCTTACCACAAAAACGATGTCGATCATGCGATTCGCGCGGCGAGCCCGGAGACGAGCTGCCACCTCTGGGCGTCCACAGGTGTCGGAAACACGATTATTGTACAATGAGATTTTGACAGATATTTAACCCTCGGTAAACTGCCTATTTTGTTATAATAAAGTCTATATTGAACTTTACTTAAGCACTACTACTACGGGAATTATTTTCTTTGCATTGTTAATCATATATGAATAGAAAAGTATAAAGATATTTGAATATGAATATATATTTTTCTTTTTCTTTGATCACCACCTCCTCTGTCTTTTAATTTTCTTTTTTAAGCATAATAAAAACTTAACAAGAAAACCTGTGTGTTCATTTATAAAAGTCACACTTCAGTCGGCCTGCCTGAACACGTGTTGAACACTGAACGGGTGACGTCCTCCACGACGCCTGAAGATTTCTGAAGAGGAAGAAGAAACCCTCGTCTGTCCCGACGTCGCTGAAAAAACTGCATTTTTATTTGATCTTCAGAGTGACGCTGAAAAACTAGTTCATGCATTTATTACTTCCAGGCTGGACGACTGTAATTCATTATTATCAGGAAGTCCTAAAAACTCCCTGAAAAGCCTTCAGCTGATCCAAAATGCTGCAGCAAGAGTCCTGACAGGGACTAGAAAGAGAGAGCAGATTTCTCCTGTTTTGGCTTCCTGTTAAATCCAGAATTCAAAATCCTGCTCCTCACATACAAGGTCTTAAATAATCAGGCCCCATCTTATCTTAATGACCTTGTAGTACCATATCACCCTATTAGAGCACTTCGCTCTCGCTCTGCAGGCCTACTTGTTGTTCCTAGAGTATTTAAAAGTAGAATGGGAGGCAGAGCCTTCAGTTTTCAGGCCCCTCTTCTGTGGAACCAGCTTCCAGTTTGGATTCAGGAGACAGACACTATCTCTACTTTTAAGATTAGGCTTCAAACTTTCCTTTTTGCTAAAGCATATAGTTTACATCGGGGGTCTCAAACGAGCTGTGGGCCACTGCTGGCACTGTCATCTAATGTGAGGGACACTTTAGTGTTCACATAATGCAAAACAAACAAGAAAACACCCACAAATATTTCCCAAATTTCAAATATTGTATAAGAGGACAAAACTGCTACTGTTAACGTGAATTTTTCTTTTTCCTTCCTCTTAACTGAAGCCTTCAATGAACTACCAAATAAACACAATGGTCCTCTTTCTGGCCACACATGTGGCAGCACCCCTGCTCTCATTTTATTTCTCATTTTTCTACGTAGCGCCAAATCACAACAACAGTTGCCTCAAGGCACTTTCTATTGTAAGGCAAGGCAAGTTTATTTGTATAGCACAATTCAACAACAAGGTGATTCAAAGTGCTTTACAGAGACATTAGAAACAAAAACAAATAAAAAGCATGATTTAAAATTGATTAAAACAAGCAAACAAACAAACTAATTAACAAACAAACAACAGTATATAAAATCAAAACAGATAAAATCAGAACATAAAATCAGTAGTTAAATGTAAGTTTTGAAATTTAAGCTTAAAAGTGTGGATTTGGTGCTTTATTCAAATGCAGCTGAGAACAGGTGAGTCTTCAACCTGGATTTAAATAAACTGAGTGTTTCAGCTGATCTGAGGCTTTCTGGGAGTTTGTTCCAGATTTAACAACCCTCAGAGGTCCTTAGGGACATTTATTGTCTTTTGCATTTTTAATGTTAAACCATTTTCACTGTGTTGAGTGGAATATAGCCAAATTTGTCAAAGAATTTTCTTTTTAATTATATTTTATAATTGTGGTGTAAATTCATTGAATTAGCCTAAAATGGCTAAGCTACAGAGATGCATCCACCTTAGTCTCTTCGGACAAAAATGTCCCCATTGACTTCCATTATAAACGCTATTTTTCACTGCAGAATTATTACCGTTAATGTCTTGGTGATTACTTATGTTTCCGTTTCGTTTTGTACTATGGGCCTTAGAGTTGTAATATTTTTATTTGTCCACCTGGTGGCGCCCTTGCTCCACATTTGACCCCGGGCTGGAAAACAGCGGGCTGCTTAGACAGACCTGCGGGAAATGAAGCCTCATTTCCGGCGTGCAGCAGCGGCTTTGCCCGCTGATCGGGCGGGACCATTTTCGGTCCCTAGGACCATGAGAGGGTGCTTTTTTTTTTTTAGTCAACAGGAAATGACGTATTTGTTGTCACGTGGTATCGGACGTACGTGCTGGAAAAAGGAGTCCCCGGTAATCGTCGCGACTTACCCCGGGAAGATGCACTTATTTCGGCCTAGAGGAGGAGCATTTGCCGCCTGGAGACCATTTTCTGGTCCTGAAAAAAAAAAAAAAAAGGCGATCGAAATGAATGTTGGTGCCAATCTTTAGTCCATCTAAAGGCCTAATTATAATAACAATTGAATATTACCTCAAATGTTTTTTTTGGAAAATATTAAAGTTTTATGTTTTTTGGGGCAAAAAAAAGCAGTGCGCTCATGTGACGAAACCGGGATATAAAGGGTTAAAATCCGCGAAATGTAATTAAAACTTGACATGAATATTTCAAGGAGAAGTAGTTTTAAAAGACTGACCAATTTAAAGTGAAAAAAAAATTAATATTTAATATTTTTATTGCACATTTTGGGGAATGGACATAGGCTTAAAGGTGGATGCATTTTTTTTTAATGTGCTCCTGCAAAAAAAATAATGGCAGGTCAAAATGAATTTTGGTGCCAATCTTTGGACCATCTAAAGGCCTAATTATAATAACAATCAAATATTACTTCAAATGTTTTTTTTGGAAAATATTTAGTTTTTTTGGGGCTAAAAAAACAGGGCGCTCGTGTAATACAACTGGGATTTAAAGGGTTAAAACAACGAAAATATAATTAAAACTTTATATGAATATTTCAGGGAGAAGTAGTTTTAAAAGACTGACCAATTTAAAGTGGAAAAAAATATTAATATATAAAGTTTTTATAGCACTTTTTGGGGAATGGACATTTATGTCCATTAAAAGCAAAGGTGGATGTCTTTTTTTAAGGATCTCCAAGGGATAAAGGAGCATAAAAGCTGAATGCAGCTTCTCCGTGTCTGGTTCTGACTCTGGGAACTGATAAAAGACCGGATCCAGATGACCTGAGGGATCTGGAAGGTTCATACTGGGTCAGGAGGTCATTGATGTATTTTGGTCCTAAACCATTCTGAGCTTTATAGGCCAGCATCAGAACTTTAAAGTCTATCCTCTGACGGACAGGCAGCCAGTGTAAGGACCTCAGAGCTGGACTGATGTGGTCCACTTTTTTGGTCTTAGTGAGGACTCGAGCAGCAGAGTTCTGAATGAGCTGTAGTTGTCTGACTGATTTTTTGGGTAGACCTGTAAAGATGCTGTTACAGTAATCAAGCCTACTAAAGATGAATGCATGGACTAGTTTTTCCAGGTCCTGTTGAGACATCAGATCTTTTATCCTTGAAATATTCTTGAGGTGATAGTAAGCTGACTTTGTTATTGTCTTAATGTGTTTTTCTAAGTTTAGGTCTGCATCCATCACTACACCCAAATTTCTCGCCTGGTTTGTGGTTTTTAGATGTATAGATTGAAGTTCTCTGGTGACCTGTAATCGTTTTTCTTTGGCGCCAAAGACTATTACCTCAGTTTTGTTTTTGTCTAGCTGGAGAAAATTGTGGCACAGCCAGTCATTGATTTCCTCAATGCATTTACCAAGAGCCTGTACAGGGCCTCGGTCTCCTGGTGACATTGTGATATATATTTGTGTGTCATCTGCATAGCTGTGGTAGTTTATTTTGTTGTTGTTTATAATCTGTGCCAGTGGGAGCATGTAGATGTTAAACAGAAGGGGTCCCAAGATGGAACCTTGGGGAACTCCACATGTGATGCTTGTCTGCTCAGATGTGAAGTTACCTATTGATACAAAGTATTTCCTGTTTTCTACGTATGTTTTGAACCAGTTTAGTACAGTTCCTGAAAGACCTGTCCAGTTCTCCAGTCGTTTGAGTAATATGTTGTGGTCAACTGTATCAAATGCTGCACTGAGATCCAGTAAAACTAGGACTGACATTTTTCCACTGTCTGTGTTCAGACATATGTCATTAAACACTTTGGTCAGAGCGGTTTCAGTGCTGTGGTTCTGTCTAAAACCTGACTGGAAGGCATCGTAGCAATTATTCTGTTTTAAGAAGTAACTGAGCTGTTGAGAAACTGCTTTTTCAATGATCTTACTTAAAAACGGGAGATTTGAGATCGGCCTGTAGTTGTTCATTTGTGTCTTGTCAAGATTGTCCTTTTTCAGTATAGGTTTGATTACAGCCGTTTTTAGTGGTTCTGGAAACACACCTGATATTAAAGAAAAGTTGACGATCTGTAACAGGTCTGACTCTAAAGTCTTTGAGACCTTTTTGAAAAAACTGTACAGTAGATTCTACAATAATACATACAGAGAAAAACCCAACAATCAAATGACCCCCTATGAGCAGCACTTTGGCAACAGTGGGAAGAAAAAACTCCCTTTTAACAGGAAGAAACCTCCAGCAGAACCAGGCTCAGGGAGGGGCGGGGCCATCTGCTGTGATTGGTTGGGGTGACAGAAGGAAGACAGACAGATGACCACATTAAAAACGCAGACATAAGTGAACACATTAGCTTTTGACTCTCACTGAACTAACAGCCTATCCCTCTGCGTGTTTGTGTACTCTGCTCATATTGTCTTCCATTAAATCATTTTTTTTTTTAACATTGCACTCAAAAACAAACAAATCCTTCTGAACAAAAAAAGTAACGTCACCCAATATATGGGCCACGAGTTTGAGACCCCTGTTTTACACACAGTATATATTTGGCACTTTATATTTGATTTTACTTTCAAATATAAAGTGCTTTGAGTTGTTGTTGTTGTGATTTTGCACAATATAAACAGTACAATAATAGATGAGCTGCTCCACCTCCTGAACTACAACCACCTCTGTGGCACTCGGCGCTGTAAGCATGACTAACACGATGTTCATTTTTATTAATGTCTTTATTGATAGAAAGCTTTGCATCACTGCTGCATTCTTTGTTTCATTTATAATATATAAAGCCCATGAATCACATCATTGACTCCAAACTGTACAAAACACTTATGGAAACCATGATGAAGCATTTCATCCAGTGTATTGAGAAAACATCGAACACCAGAATAAAAACAAAACTCAGTCCCATAAATCAGCCTTTACAGCCTGCGGTCAAAGAATAAGGTTCTCCAACACGGCCTCCAGCTTACTTGACCTTCAAGTTTTGTCCTTTAATCTGAAAGAACCAGTCAGTGCTGGTCACTTCAGACTGAAGTCAATCCCTCCTGGTCGAAACCGCGCCGATTCTTCCCGTTTGCTGATGACCTCAAATGTTTCCTCAGCTGCTCCTCTCCTAAGAGGATGCTGTGTGAGAGTCGTGAGCTCTCATGTGATTTTTCCACACCGTCGCATACGTAAATCTTTCCCCGCAGCTATTGCAGGTGTAAGGCTTCTCACCTGTGTGGGTTCTCATGTGAACTATTAGCGGCGGCTTACTGCTGAAACCTTTCCCACACGTTTTGCAGGAATACGGTTTCTCACCTGTGTGGCTCCGCATGTGGACTTTCAGGTAGGAGCTGCTAGTGAAGCTTTTACCGCAGAGATCACAGGCATACGGCTTCTCACCTGTGTGCACAATCATGTGTTTTTTCAGATGAGAGGTGCTACTGAACTCTTTTCCACAGGTGTCGCAGGAGTAAGGCTTCTCACCTGTGTGGGTTCTCATGTGGACTATCAGAGGAGGACAGCTAGAGAAATTTTTTCCACACGTTTCACAAGAAAAGGCGCTTTCACCTGTGTGAGTCATCATGTGGTTCTTCAGTCCCGACGAGCGGCTAAATCGTTTCCCACACACTTTACAGGTGTAAGGTTTCTCACCTGTGTGGATTCTCACGTGGGCTATCAGGTGAGTACAGCTTCTGAAACCTTTTCCGCACGTTTTGCAGGAAAACGGTTTCTCGCCTGTGTGCGTTCTCATGTGGACTTTCAGGTAAGCGCGACTACTGAAGCGCCTGGTGCAGGTTTCACAGGCGTACGGCTTCTCACCTGTGTGCGTTCTGATGTGGTCGGCCAAAGTGGAGCTGTGAGTGAAACATTTCCCGCACGTCTCGCAGAAATAAAGCTTTTTACCTGTGTGAGTTCTCATGTGATTGTCCAGCTCTAAAGGGCAGATGAACCTTTCCTCACAGGTGCTGCAGGTGTAAGACTTCTTGTCTCTGTGGGTCCGCCTGTGCAGGAGCAAGCTGACGTTCTTAGTGAAGCTTTTCCCGCACGTCTCACACGAGTACAACCTTTCACCTTTGTGAGTTCTCATGTGACTCTTCAGTCCCGAAGACTGCCTAAATCTCTTTCCACAGGTGTTGCAGGAGTAAGGTTTTTCACCTGTGTGGGTTCTGGTGTGGACGGTCAGCGAGTCACAGCTGCTGAACCCTTTACCACACGTTTGGCAGGAATACGGTTTCTCGCCCGTGTGGCTCCTTGTGTGGATTTTCAGAGACACTGCTTGCCAGAAACGTTTCCCGCAGGTGTTGCAGCAGTGAGGCTTCTCACCTGTGTGGGTTCTCATGTGGCCTATCAGTGACGAGCTGCTGCTGAAACATTTTCCACACAGCTTGCAGGAGTACGGTTTCTCCCCTGTGTGGTTTCTCAGGTGGATCTTCAGCTGACCGCTGCGATTGAAGCTTTTCCCGCAGGTTTCACAAACGTGAGGCTTCTCACCTGTGTGGATTCTCAGGTGGATTTTCAGATTAGAATTACAGCTGAAACTTTTGCGGCAAAATTCGCATGCAAAAGGCTTCTCGCCCGTGTGACTTCTCATGTGGACTGTCAGCCGATAGTTTCTTCTAAAACTCTGACCGCACAGCTCGCACGTGTACGGCTTTTCGCCCGTGTGGGTTCTTGCGTGAGCTTTCACGTCGAACTTGCGGCTGAAACGTTTTCCGCAGGTCTTACAAGCAAAGGGCTTCTCACCTGTGTGGGTGCGTATGTGAGTCACCAGGTGGAAGTTACTGCTAAAAGTCTTTCCGCACGTTTCGCAGGCGTGAGATTTTTTATTCGTGTGCTCGTCTTTCGTCTGCGACACTGTCTTAAACACTTTTGCGTAAACGCTGTGCTGCACGGACTTCGAGCTACTGTCAGTGTTACGTTGAGACTCCAGTATGAGCTGTTCTTCCTCCCGATTGATGGAAAGCTCCTCCTCTTCCTCTTTCATCTGTTCAGTCTCTGCTTCCTCCTGATTGGTGCAGAGTTCCTCGTCTTCCTCTTTGATCTGTGGCAGCTCTCGCGCTTCCTGATCCAGACTGCTGCTCCTCTCCTGGCTGCAGAGCTCTTCCTCCTCCTGTCGAATGTCTGAAGGACAAAGAGACAAACATGTTATAGATGTGATGACAGTAAAAAAAAAATTAAAACCCTTTAGACAATCATCATCATCGCCGTCCATCACAACCGTGGCCTCAGGTGGGACTACTTCACACTCTGCAAGCCATCACAGTGGCTGCTAGAGGTCATTACTCGACCCTGAGACCTCCAGAGAGGACTCCTTCACCCCCCGTCCCCACAACCCAAATTATGAGCAGAATCACTCCAACAGGCGACAAAGTCCAACAATCAGCAGCAAAAAGTCTGATTTGCTGCTGGAAATGCAGCTGAAGAGCTCACTGCTTGAGAGATAAGGTCTCACGAGGAAGACGCAGACCAGCTGGGTAAAGTCCCACCTGTAGCTCAGGAGGTAGAGCAGGTCATCCAGTCTACATGAAAATGCTAAACCCCAAGTTGCTCTTTGACGCAAAAAGTGCTCGTGTGGATCTGAACAGGCTCTCCTGTCCACCACAGATGCTTCCAGGGAGTCTGGATCCAACCCTGCAGACCCTCAGGTGCATTCAGTGGTGGACCAGCAGACTGTAGCGGTGAAGAGAGCACAGCTGGAAGCTAGAAGGTGACCCTGTTGATTCATGTCTCTAAGGAAGAGAACATCTGGAAACCTGCAGCCTGAGCCAATGCAGGACGTTTACAGTGAACAGCTGGACTGAATAGTGAGGCAGACTAAATCCAGCTGTTGTTGGCTGTACAGTGTTCGTGTGACTCTTTGGTGGAAGCAGAACTGGGAAGTATGGGAATTTAACCACCATCACTGGCAACCAGGTGTCAAGCAGCTCCGCCCCTGGAAGGGATTCTGTTGTTTAAACAAAGGCAGCCCACGATTGGAGGACAGCATCAGCTGATCCAGCAGCAATACTGAGCTTCCAATTAAAAGTAACTATGGCAACATTTAGGCATGGCCGCAAAAGCTGACGCAGGACGTCCACATAATGACCACGACAGCAAGGCTCGCTGTCACACCGAGCTCTGATTGGCTCCTGCCTGTGCACCCTGCTGATGACACACACCTGTTTACCTGCACACGCTCCCTTTTTCTGAATTTAATGCGGAAAAAATTACTTTTATTTTACTGTAGAATTTCCACCACAGTTTACCCACAATGCACTTCTGTAATCAAACAGCCAGGTACCAACTCCTGCTCGTGGATCTGTCACACAGATGTTCACAGCTGGAGAGAGAAACATGGCTCCTGTGGATCTGTCCTGGAGGGAAATGTCCCGTTCAGTGAGCTGAAGGTTTCACGAGGAGCCGAAACACGGTCGTCAAACCGCGTAAAAGCTGAATCGGCTTTTATGACCCAGCTGCCGCCAGGTGAACCGGAAACATTAAACAGGTGAGCTCAGATTTAACAGCCCACCTGTGGAGAATCCTTTATGACGCAGATCACCCGCTTTCTTTTCTCTCTTTGGCTGTGTCCCAATTCAGGGTCTGAACGCTTGAAGTACGCGCACTACGCATACTACGTACGGTGCGTACTATAAGTACGAGAAGTGCGGAAGTGAGAGGCTTGTGAAATGGGACGGCATACGCTTCGTCGCGTTGTTCAGGTTGCCTAGCAACCATGATACTAACCGCGAGACACGTTACAGCTTTGTTTGACAGAAATGAAGGAGAACATGTTTTGTTGGTCATTCATTTTTGTCATGACATCACTTTAGTTGAGTATCTGAGGCTGAGACCACGGGACTGTAAAACATGATTGTTGGGCTTCATGTCTGTGCTGAACACTCATTTAAGATTAGTTATCTTAGTAATCTTTACTAAGATTAGTTAGTAAATAACAATTAGCTGATGTTGTTCATGAGACTAAAGTCATCTCACTGTGGTAATGTAAATATAATATGGCCAATATTATAGTATTGTCAGATTATTATGATATATATATCTGACTTTCAGCTTGTGTTTGTGGATATGTGACTGACTTTAATTATTACACATTCGCACATAAATAAGTGACGTCATATTCAGTACTTTTGACAGTTCACTCTTCGGCCGCTCCCTTCTGCCGTATTTTGCGGCAAAATTATCCACACCCACCGCCGCGCTATGAATTGTGGGATATACGAAGCGTGATATTTGGGGAAATCGACGGTGCATTTGGAGTATGCATTTGAAGCACACTTCGAATTGGGACAGCCGTCGTCGCGTGGCGGTGACGTAACCGCACTTGAAATGCGTACTTCAAGCGTGCAGACCCTGAATTGGGACACAGCCAGTGTCTCTCTGATCGTTTCCGGTTTTGCTCACCTGTCCGGTGCGGCTGCCTATCAAGTTTCCAGGTGATGTCCAGCAGTCTGCGCCTGCGCTCGCGGTCCATCTCCTCCTCGGTGCGTTGTTCAAACTCTCTGCCACCTCCTGCTTCTCCTCCTCCGTCAGCAGTCACGGCCTCGGTGACAAACTCAGCCGGAAGTTGAAGGGAAGACATTTTTGATGCAGCCGAGAGAAAAACGTGAGATTAAACTTCAGTGAAGCTAAAGCTAATGCTAACTCCGCCGTCCATCCGGAAAGCCCGGTGTGCTCTGCGCATGTGCGAAAAGGGATTCTTCCAGTTCCTGCCTTTCACAATAAAAGTGTAAACAACGTAAACTCGGAGGTGCAGAGGGAACCCTTTCAGAATAAAACGTGACAGAGTCCAGAGTGAGAGATCATTTTTTACCTTTAGTGTGTTTCATATTTTGGCTCCACGCTCCTCACGCTCAGCAGTTTTAATGAGAGCAAAGTGATATGGTACTATAAAGTTATTAAGATTATTTAGGGCCTTGTATGTGAGGAGCAGGATTTTAAATTCTGGATTTAACAGGGATCCTGATAATAATGAATCGTCGTCCAGCCTGGAAGTAACAAATGCATGAACTAGTTTTTCAGCGTCACTCTGAGACAGGATATTTCTAACTTTAGAGATGTTGATCAGATGAAAGAAGCAGTTACAGATCATGTCCTGGTCAGAAATGACTCGCTGATGATGTCATCCAGACTGGTGTCAGTGGGAAACACAGCAGCCTCCTAAACTTCTGCCCGAGACTGTGACACCTTAAAATGACTTCTTTCAAAGTTTCATGATAAACTTAGTTAAACGCTGCCATCGCCTCGGCGGCGTGAATGTTGGGGTAGTTTTGAGCTTTCAACGATTTCACTGAACTTAATGACGGTGCGGCTTAAATCACAGCTGATGTTTGGTGAAGCGTCTGTTTGCAGCTGCTTCTACATCGTGTCCAGGTGAACCTTTGACCATTTTCGTCATTCCTACAAACAGCCGCAGTAGATCTGGGATTACTCGCAGTCTGACCACCACAAACAGCCTCACGAACGCAAACTGAGCCCGACGGCAGTTTATACCAATGGCGATGGTATAAAGGAGGCGCTGATCCTCCTCAGGTGCGCGCTCACCTGTGGGACCGATGTTCGTTTTCACTTCAGAACAAAATTAACATGAAATAAGAGCGACGGCAGCGTGAGCATCAAAGAAACACGAGCACGCCAAACAGGAATCGGACCACAGTCAAACTTTCAGGTAGACTTTATTGTCAACATAGGGACAGCAGACAGGCGTGACCTTTGACCCTGATCCTCCAGGAGTCTGTTCAGTAGATCAGCAACAGGACGAGAACGAGGGGGAATAAATTAAAACCCAAAACAACTCGTCAGGTAAAAAACAAGAACAACGGGAACTCCACGCTACGAGAAACGAAAACAGAAGCTTCGAAAGGAATTCATAAAAAATCGATTAGAAAACGTTTCAGTTTTTGGTTTATTTCTTCCTCGCTGTGCTTCTGTGACACACACACACACACTCGCTCTCACACACACACTCGCTCTCTCTCTCACTCACACACACACACACACACACACACTCTCACACACACACACACACACACACACACACACACACACACACACGCTCTCTCACACACACACACACACACACACACACACACACGCTCTCACACACACACTCGCTCTCTCACACACACGCACACACACACACTCTCTGTACATCAGATCAAACATCAGTATTTACACTCGTGTTAATAGATTCTATATCTTTAAATTCTCTCTTTGATGTCTGCAGCTCATCTCGTGGGCGAGGGAGTTATATACTTTAAACCCCACCCCCACCCAGGGCAGGACCAATCAGCAGCTGCTGTTCTTGAACTCTCCGTTCTCAGTGATTGACAGCTTGGTGGGGTTGCTTGGCGACAGGCCGTTGCGAAGGTTGGGCGTGCTGTAACGCTCCTTCACCTGCGTCAGCGCCGCCATCAGCCGTGAGTTCGCCGCATCCAGGGACCCGATCCTTTTCTCCTGATTGGATAAAGATGAGAAAGGGGGCGGGACAGGAAGTCAGACCGACAGGTAAACAACAACAACAAAGCAGTTTGGTGTTGATCGGAGAGTCGGGTCAAAACCACACAAGGAAAAATAGAAAGTAACATCCCTTAAATCCAAGAAACTTTAATGAAACTTTTATTAAAATACTGATTAAACGAGGTGACGGATAAGAAACAACTAAAGAAAAAAGATTTTTAATAAAAACGACTTAACCCTGAGCTCCTGAAATCACCTGAATCCAAATCAGGCTTTAATGAAAACATTTCACAGCTTTCTGAACACTAATGGATTTATCAGTGAAACATGTTCAGTGACACAAAGTTTACTACAAAGATCTTTAATCGGACACGTTCAAATAAAACCTGTGCGACCGACGAAACGATGCAGATTTAAAAGGACGATTTGGCCTCTTAACGCAACATTAAATGATTTAAAAAGGTTGAAAAAAAGACCAGCTCACACAAAATCTAAAAACGGTTCAGCTTAATAAAAGCGGCGACGTGGTTTTGACCCGACGTGAAAACAAAAACAACCACAGGAAGTTTGAGGGCAGCAGCCGAAAATATAAACAGCAGCCCAAAAAAGCTCAAACCAGCGAAAAAACAAAAAGGTGAAAGTCCAACGCCGTCTCCTGAGCCTGCTGACGACTCGCTTTATTTTGAAAGGGTGAACTAGAAGCTGTGGTGGTTTACAGGGAGGGGGGTGGGAGGTGGTGTGGGGAGGGGGAGGTGGGGTCTGCAGCCAAACTTAAACAAAACCAGCCGAGAGCGCAACACGCCGACACACCAACGTATTACAGAGCAGCTGGAACCAGCCGTCAGCTGAACTACAGGAGCCCCCGAGGCCCAAGAACGACTTTGAAGATGAAGCTGAGTGAAAATATTTAATTATTAATAAATGTTCTTATTTACTGTGACTGAAGGAAGGACGCTGTTCGTGAACAATAACGTTCTTTTGTCAAATTGACAGTTTTTTATCCCCACGTGAACCAGAGGGGGGCGCCCACCAGGGGGCGCCGACAGCTGCACTAATCCTGAGCTCTTGATAAACTCAATGCTGAAACTCTGCGCTCTGATTGGCTGGTTCAACAGGTGTCAGGTGTGTTGGCAGTGTTTTTTCCCCCCTAAAAATAAATTCATAAAAACAAAAAACACACAGCGTGGCGTTGGTGGTAGTGGCGGTGGAGGAAGGGGCGGGGCTACAGTTACTTGCCTGATTGGTTTATTTCACATCCGTTACTGACCTGAAATCAGTGGAGAGACTGTGAGACGTTTCAAAAGATTTAAAGTTTCGGTCACAGCTGCAGCTCGAACACGACGCATCGCTGCTTCCCTCTGAAACCCATTACCTGTGCCACAGGTGTGTCTGTACCTGAGCGTCGATGATCTTCTGTTTGGCTTCGATCACTGCCTGCATCTCTGCGTGGTCCCGCCGTAGCTCCTCCTCCACCGCCATCAGTCTGCAAATGTACAGAACATCATCATCATCATCACCTTAAATATCAACATCTGGGTCGTGTCCAAATCCATGGGCTGCGTCCTCCTGAGGCCGCATTTGTAGGCCGATTACGTCACAGCGATGCGCCGAAGGCTGTCCAAATTCCTCCGAATGCGGCCGACACACGCGTCCTCCTTTTCCCCGAATTTGAAGGATGGGTCAGGTGTGTCCTTCGTGACCCACCATATCCCAGAATTCATAGCGCAGCCCAGCCAATTCCAGTTTCCAACAATGGCGGCCGCTATTAAGTTTTAATATTACTCTTATTAATCTTTCTGGGTCACAAAATAAACTTTTAACATATTTTCAGGCGAGACTGTAGCTGTGTAAACATCAAATATCTGCTCGGTTTATCAAGACATCGCATATTTGCAGAAGTGCTCCGACGTTTTCAGAGACGTCTGTTACCCACCAGCTGGAGAGCTGACCGAGCGCTGGAGGGTCACTGGAGCCGCCGAGAATTAGGTTAGGCTTATTATTACTTAAACGTAATATATAAGTACCTGAGACAACCTAAACATGTTCTTGTTGGGCTTTTTTCAAGGTTTTATTTGTTTGTGAGTAAATCGGTTTGGCTGAGATTAAAGTTATTAGATTAGATCAAATAAAACTTTATTAATGCCCCGGGTGGTTTTCACACAGCTGAATAAACGTCAAACAGAAAACTGATTAAACAGAAGTGTGAGACGGTCGAGAGTTTACTCCAGTGTCCTGTTACAGAGGGATGCAAAGGTTTGGGCAGCCTTGTTAATAGTCATTATTTTCCTGCATAAATCGTTGGTTGTTACAATAAAAAAATGTTGGTTAAATATATCATAGAGGAGACACACAGAAGTGAAATGAAGTTTATTGGATTTACAGAAAGTGTGCAAGAATTGTTTAAACAAAATCAGGCAGGTGCACAAATCTGTTGTCATGTCATTGATTCCAAAACCTTTAGAACTAATTACTGGAACTCAAATTGGCCTGGTAACCTCAGTGACCCCTGACCTACATACACAGGTGAATCCAATTTAAGGGGGTCAATCGTAAAGTTTCCCTCCTCTTTTAATTTCCTCTGAAGAGTAGCAACACGGGGGTCTCAGAACAACTGTCATCATGGTGGGAAGGACACAGAAAGCTGCCTCAGAGAGTTACGCCGTCTGTCTCCACAGTTACGAACATATTGAGGCAATCAAAGACCACAGGCTCAGCTCAAGTTAAGGCTCGAGTGTCAGACCGAGAAACAGACAGGCGCAGTCGAAGATCGCAGCGGTCCCAGATCAGATGTCCACACTGGAACTCTTCCCCATGTTGCTGTCTGTGTTTATTGTGCTGTGGTGTGTTGATATCTGTGCATTCCTGTATTACCCTTCTGTGTTACACATTGTTTTTTCCTCGCTACCTGGCCTGACCTGTCTCCCCAATGTGATGTTTGTATTGTATGTACGGTCGGCAAGGTCTGTCATCTCGGCTGTGGGCAAAAGACCTGCAACTGACAAATAAAGGCCATCTCATCTCATCTGGACAAGCCAGCTTCATTCTGGAATAAGCTGCTGTGGACAGATGAAACTAACATTGAGTTATTTGGCATAACACGGGGCGTTATGCACGGAGGAAACAGAACACAGCAGTCCCAGAAACACACCTGCTGCCTCCAGTAAAATGTGGTGGTGGCTCCATCACGCTGTGGGGCTGTGGGGGCAGTGCAGGGACACATGGTTTCCACTCAGTATCAGCAGATTCTGGAGACCAATGTCCAGGAATCAGTGACAGAGCTGAAGCTGCGCCCGGGCTGGATCTTTCAACGAGACAACGACCTGCTCAAAATCCACTAAAGCTTTCATGCAGAGGAACAAGGACAACGTCCTGGAACGTTCATCTCAGCCCAGACCTGAGTATTATTGAAACCTGTGTCCATGCTCAGAAGCCATCAAACCTGACTGAACTAGAGATGTTCTGTAAAGAGGAACAGTCCAAAATACCTTCAACCACAATCCAGACTCTCACTGACCCACAGGAAGCGTGTAGAGGCTGGAGTTTCTGCAAAAGGCGGATCTGCTAAATATTGATTTCATTTCTTTTTTGTGGAGCCCAAACTTATGCACCTGCCTGATTTTGTTAAAACAATTCTTGCACACTTTCTGTAAATCCAATAAACTTCATTTCACTTCTCAAATATCCCTGTGTGCATCTCCTCTATGATGTATTTAACTGACGATTTATACATAATGACTATGAACAAGGCTGCCCAAACGTTTGCATCTCACTGTATGTTTTAGACAGCAAGGAGCAGACGGCTGAGGTTATTAAACTCCACCGAGTCAGCGGCGACGCCGATCTGAAGGCTGGACCGTCCAATTCCACGGCCGTTTACTTCCGGCCAACCCGACCTTCTGAGGACCCGGCCCACGTAGGCCGCGAAGGCCGGGTCCTCAGGAGGATGCAGCCCATGAATTTGGACACGACCCTGGTTTGATTTACTTAAACTCCTCCTGAACACCTGAAGCCCATTTTCTGTGACATCAGCCCCGCCCCTTCCATCATGTGACCTGTGTGTGCGTACCTGCAGATGATGCTCTTCATCTGGGTGTCCTTCTCCTCCTGCTGCCTCCTCAGTCGCTCCTCGCTGTCCTCCAGCCGGTTTTTGTACTCGTGCAGCAGCTTCTGCATCTGCTGCTCCTGAGCGAGCAGCCGCCGCTCGTACTCCTCGAGGCGCCGCCCGGACACGCGCAGGCGCTCCTTCAGCCGAGAGATCTCCAGCTCGTACTGTGGAAACAGGAAGCAGTTTCACAGATATGAGCCTTCGTCACTTCCTTATGGGCTTCGCCTGCAGCCCAGGTGTGCCTGTTACCTTCTCTGTGTTCCTGCCCTCCTCCCTGCTCCTCTCCCCTCCCTCCTCCTCGTACTGGCCGTTGTTTAGGACCCATGCCGCCGTCCTCTCCACGGGAGACATCGCCACCCCCTCCACTGGAGACGCCACCTGCACACAAAGCAGTGACATCATCAGAAACACACCTGAAACGCTAAAAGTCTGAGACTCGGCGGATTTCTGTCGTACCTGTGGCATCTGCTTGGTGGTGCTCTTTGGGGGCGGAGCCACGTTCTCCACAGAGCAGGTGGACGGTTGGCGGTTGATGATGCCAGCGGCAGGGGTGGGCGTTGGCTCGGTGTTGGCGCTGCTGCTGCTGCGCAGTGAGGCGCTGTGTGCAGCGGACCGTGGCGTCCTTGCCCCGCCCCCTTTGCTCTGCTGCTCCACCTTTATGATGTGGGCGGTGCCTGCTGTTGTGCTCTGACGAGGGATGGCGACCGCTGTGGCGGTGCCGGGTGGGAGGTCTTGCAGGGCATGGCGGCGTGGCGTAGAGCAGTCCTCGCTCTGCGTGCTCCGCCTGCTGCCCACCTCGTCCAGGCTGCTGTTGGACGGCGCGCGACCTTTGCCCCCCACCTGGCTGCCGAAGTCGTCAGAGTTGCTGTGGCTGTTGTGGGAGCTCTCGGTGCTCAGGTTCTCGGAGCTGGAGTCCTGCCGCAGCGAGTGGGCGGAGCGTGTTGTCGTGCTGTGGGCGGGGTTACTTAGGTGGTAGACGGGGTTCTGGAACGAGAGCGGCTGCAGGCTGCGCTGCTGACTGACGGAGGCGTGCAGCGGCCGCCTCACCTGCGGAGCGCTCTGTGGCTGTCCATCTCTGGGCGGGACTTTGGCCTGGTGTGGTGCCGGCTGAGGTGTGAGAGGGTTGGAGTGGGAGTAGGTAACCGGGGCAACGGCATGTCCGACGGAGGCCTGCGAGCCAACCCTGCTGAGACGGGGCGGGGCCTCGTGGTGTGGCGGGGGCCCCGCGTGGCCGTGGAGGCTCTGAGCGTCCTGCAGGTCAACCAGAGAGATGCTGCGACCGTTGGGCAGCAGCGTGTCGCGCTCCTCCTGGTCGGAGAAGCTGGTGTGGTTGGAGGGATGCTGCTGAGGCAACAGGGGGCGCTGACCCCGAACTGGTGTCTGCAGACTGCGAACCTCGCTGCGGCTGCAGGAAGTGAGACGTGAACAGCAGTTAGAGAAAATGAAACTTTTATGGCTGATTCCAAACGTTTCAGGTGAAAGCCTCGTGCAGTTAGGCGTTCCTCAGGGATCGATTCTGGGGTCTCTGGTGACTCTCCTTTATACCTCCATCTTCTGCAAATCTCATCTCTTCTGACATATTTCAGAAATGTCTTATGAAGCTAAGCTTGTTTGAAACAGCTGTGCACCTATTTAAACATTCATGCATGTCAGGAACAGGATGTGTTGCACAGAAGCGGGTTTGATGAATCTTTGTGGTGAAGACACCAGAAACCTGTTAAACACCTGATCTGTCTGCTGATTGGTTACCTGTCACTGGGGTCCTCAAAGATTCGTTGCAATCCCGACGACAGGCTGCCGCTGATGTTGTGGGCGGAGCTGTGGTCCTGGAAGCGTCGCAGCTGCTGCTGGACGGGCGTTGGAGCGGCCAGGCAGCGAGTGATATCTCCCAGAATCCTCGGCAGCGGGCCCAGCTTCGCTATGGTGGCCTGCAGGAAGGAATTTTCACCCTGTGGTCGCCGTGTGTGCGTTTGTGTGTTTGTTCGTGGATGGTTTGAATGGAAGCACCAAGATGCGGTGGTGGTGGTGGTGGGGAAGCACATAACAGACAGGAAGTGAACAGAAAGAGGGGGGGGGGGAGGAAAAAACATGAGGGAAACTTAATGAGAACGAAAACAACTAGAACGACATGCTTCTACTGAACAGAACCAGAACCGACACAGCAGAGCCATGCTGAGACGGGTGAGGCAGGGGGGGAGTGGAGGGTGAGCTGGAGGGGGGGGGAGGAGCAGTTCAGGCCATGCTGTGATGTTCAGCCACGCAGCGTTAATGTGGTTAGATGAAGTCAAACATGTCACATCGAACACACCACTCAGCGATCAGCTGATAGACACATTCTGCACACAGTGATGTCATCCGGGGTCAGGGTGTCCTGTGAGGACGCCGCCCGTGGCTGCTACCGGCCTGGTCGGGCTGTTTTCGGTCCAGCATCGTGCAGTTTGCAACATGTTGCTTTAATAACTGCTCAAAAAACTTAGAGGAACACTTCGACTCGCTCAGCATCAGGTCAACATCCCAAACATCCTGTAAGTGTTTTAATGTTTCTGAGCGTCACAGGGACGCCTGCTGAGTCTGCAGCACCTGAGCTGTGTGTGAGTCAGTGTTCACCACACACACACACACACACACACACACACACACACACACACACACACACACACACACACACTGTCTTGGTGGTTCGTGTGTCTGTACCTTGTCGAGCTGAGAGACGACCTCCCACAGGAGGGCGTGCAGGACGGACACCTCACGGCCGAGGTCGATGTAGCCCTCGAACCCCGGCGTGTTGGTCAGCGTCTCCGGGTTGGAAATCTCCGACAGGAAACGCATCATCCCCGCCCATTCGTGCTCCAGGAAGTCGTTCATGAAGGCCATGTACTCCTCCTTGTTTCCAAACCTTTGGAGGAAACGCAAAGTGAGATTTCGTTTTTTCAGAACAACCCCGGCGGCGCCGCTGACCTGCAGATACTCACTTGGTGAAGTTGGCGAGGTTCTGGATGACTTTGGCGATGAGCGTGAGCGTGCGGGACGTTCGGTCGTCGGGATACTCCTGCATGAGGTTGAAGAGCGAGGGCGACATGATGGCGGGGCAGAGGAAGCGCAGGAAGAGCGAGGCGCTGATGAGGCGCTTGCTGATGTCCTGCTGGTGACCGCGGGCGACGCACTGCTGCTTCCACGAGGCGAACACTTCCTTCAGCTCACGAGGAAACACGCTGCGGAGACGGGAAGGAGCCGACAGCACTCAGAGAAGGAAGGAAGGATCAGGTAGCTGCTGCTTCCCGCCACACGCTGAAGGCTTTTAATACGCCTCAGCGAGCAGGATAACGTCGTTTACGCCAACACACACGGATCCCAACTTCCTGTCTCTGAGACTCAAACCGATCCCAGCGACAGCTTCACGGTCAGACCGAACGGCCATCGAGCATCTGAAGGAGGACGACTTTAATTTACCCCAGAAAACATAAAACGTCTCCATCAAAGCCGGAGCGCCGTCGTCTGGCTGCTCATTGGACAAACAGGAAACATCTCACCTTCAAAGGCTTTTAATTCGCTCATTTTCAGTAGCAGAGCTCAAACATCAGACGCCACCTCACAACTTCCTGTAACACTTTGCTGCCGTTTCATCCAATCACCATGTTAACCTGCTGTGACCCTGATTAAACTCACAGGTCAAAGGTCAGCTCAGAGGAACAAACAGGGTCTCTGAGCTGTAGTTGCCTCCCGGTGGCAGCAGGGGGCAGAGGTTAACGGTAGACGACCTTCACTGAGCTCTGCTGGTTTTGTCTGATCCCTGATGCTGTCACGTTAGTAACACCGTTACTCCTGCTCTGCTTCTTGTGTCTTTTTAAATGTCCTCACACACACACGCACGCACGCACGCACGCACGCACGCACGCACGCACACGCACACACACACACACGTTGTCAGAATGTACGATTTTACTCTCAGATAAATGTTTTGGTTGTTTGTGAATTTAAAGGTCATTAGAGGTAAATAAATAATGGTTATTTGCCTTTAATGAGACAAGATGCAGCAGAGATGAAGCAGAGCTGCAGTCGTCTGGTCTTCCTCTCAGATACTCTGGAAGGCAACAACTCAAACTCACTGTGAACAACTAACAGCAGAATGAGCCTTTCTAAGCACGTTTCTATTGTAAGTGGCCAAAGTCCATCTGCGCCCTGAAATTTTGCTAGCAGTTTTTACCAGAAGTCCCGACCGATTCTTATTCTTCACCGTCAGGTTACCAAACCAGGCAGCGATACAAAAGGACGTCACAGATTCGATAAAACTTCTATAAAACAAAGACAACAGATGAGATGAGACATTAAAAGATCTCCTTTTCCTTAAAAAGAACCGTCATTGTTGAACTTTTTTAGTGGCATCAGCATGAGATTCAAAACAGTTTATGATCAAGTACCACAGACAGATATTTATAACTCTCAACGATCCCAATATCAGCGGGTTTAATGATGGAGGGTGATGAGCTATAAGAGGACTTCCTAAAATCTATAATCATGTCTTTAGTTTTTGACACATTAAGTGACAGGAAGGACTCATCACACCAATCCACAACATCATCTACAACCTGTCCACGGCCTGACTCGCCCCCACTAGAAGACTGACGATCACTGTGTCATCAGCAAACTTCAGGATGTGTCTGTTTGTGAAACTGCTGCGACACTCACTCGTGTACAGAATGAACAGAAGGAGGCAGCACGCTGGGGTGATGCAGCAGAGCAGGAGAGCACATCAGGAAACACATGATTCACCCTCACACAGACAGTCTGTCACCCAGCCGACCACACTAGTTTAAAATGATTTTAAAGCCTGTCAGCAAGTAAGAGGGTTGAATTGTATTAAATGCAGATGAAAAGTCAGCAAATAATAATCTTGCGTGGGTGTGGGGGGCCTCAAGATGCTTATACAAGATGCAGGAGTGTGACAGCAGCGTCCTCCACACCTCTCCCTGCTCTACAGGCGAACTGGACGGGGTCAAGATGGTGTTCAACATGCATTAAAATCTCCTTCTTAATTATCTTCTCAAATGTCTTCATCACTAAAGAAGTCAGAGCCACAGGCCTAACATCATTCAGTGCCTTAGGAGAACTGCCCTCAGCAGCAGGAACAATGACAGCATGTTTCCAAAGCTGAGGCACCGTCTGTAGCTCTGAAGAAAGTGAGAAGATATGGTGAAAATCCCACTCAGCTGATCTGCACAAGCTCTCAGTACCTGTCCACAGACGCTGTCAGGTCCAGGACTCTTACTCTTAGTGTGTCTGAAGAGATTAGCTACCCCCCCATCAATACAACATGATGGGGGAGTGATGGTGCCGGTCTGCCTAGAACAGTCAAAGTTCTCAAAACGCAGGTAAAAACTGTTGAGACTGATGCCAGACGTTTGTCAGAGGTAAACCCCTCTAACGTGATATTACTTTTAGCTTTGGTCTGTAGCCCTGCCATTGTTTTCATACCAAGCCAAGCTCTTTAGGGGGTGTTTGAGAGAAGTTTGAAGACTCCTCTCAAACACCCTCAGCTGCTGGGACCCAGTCGTACCAGTAGGAGTTGATAATCTTGCAGAAGGCCAGCTCGCAGCACATCTTCAGGTTGCTCTGATGTTCGGCCAGGTCTCCGGTGGAGCATCGGCTCGGGTCCACCTCGCAGTTCTCGTCCGACTCGTACAGAGCTTTAATGAACTCGCCTGCAGACACAGACGGACGAGGCATGAAGACAAACTGACGACCGGGCGAATCAAACCACACAGGAAACAGTTTTTTAGGAGGCGGCTGAATTTACTGGACACGTCTTCCCTTCATACTCTTAACGTTTCACGAGTCACAGCACGTCTGAGCACATTATCTTATCTGAGCACCTGTGTTGAGGAGCCACCTGTCACACATGCTGTTTCAGAGTGAAACGCAGCCAGGTCCAAACCAGTATGAATTTAAATATGAACTGGAGCGACTGGTTTCACCTTTCTGGCTCTCTCATTAAGAGTGAGGCCTTCACTGTCAGCAGAGAAACTCTGTATTTACAGCTTCCATCCCTGTTAATCTTTAATGAGTCACCCTCTGAACCTGATGACTGTTTAACGGGCGACACAGCGCGATGACTCGGCGAGCTGAAAATTTGATGAGCTGAAAATACGACAATAAAAAGTCGCTGTGACAATCAAACGCCTTTAATCGATGAAACCTGCCGAGGAGGCAGGAACTTATTTCTATTTCCAGACATGAAGCTATAAATATTTTAACGAGGGTGACGCTGCTCGTGTCTTTGAAGCGTCTCTCAGTAACAGTTTGAAGAAGCTTTATTGGTTTGTAATGGCGGCGGTCTCAGCGGGCCTTCTGCTGTCACGGCCTCGACTATTTACAGCGTCTCTTCACAGCAGAGCAGAATCAGCCGGAGGAGGATGAGGATGATGCAGCAGAGCAAACACATAATTAAAAATAATTTAAAAACTGAGTCTGCTGACAAAATCTTCACCGACTTTCTTCTTCATGTGTTTTTTTCTTTTTCCTGGCGTCAGCTTTGCCGGCGAGGTGGCGTCTGCTTTGTGGAGCAGCTTTGCATGACTCACAGTTCATAATAATCCTCCTTTATCTGACACCAGGACTCTGTACAGCTCCTCAGTTTATCCTGTCTGAAACAAGCAGCTTTAGCTCCTCCTCCTTTAAACCAACTTTCAGAAACGGCGGGTGGGCGTGGCTTCTGAGATTACTATAAAAGGATACCTCATCTCTATGACATCGTACGAATCCAAGAGTACAAAAACTGTGTGAAACTGCACGGTTAGTCAGCGGCTCGGCGCTGCTCATAACTCTGATTCATTGATTAGATGCTAATTAATTATTTAACTGCCAATTATCAATACAGCTGATTATCATTTTTAAGACCTCTCTGAGACTAGATTTGGATATTTTGTTTTCTTAATTGTAAACCTCTGGATCCAATAACAGTTTAAAAATTCACAGGATAAACAAGGTGACTCCGCCCACCAGACGGCAGGTTACAGGTGTGTGCGAGGCTCACCCAGCGCGTCGTGCAGGTATTTCTGTCCCACCAGCTTCAGATACTCCTCGATGGCCTTGGTGGCCAGCGTGTTCTCCCTGAAGATCAGGACGTCGTGGTCGGCGCATCGATCCACCTCTGACATCACCAGGTCTGTCAGGAAGTCCTGAGGAAGAAGAGGCGGAGATGAAGAGGGCGCCATCATAGTTAATCGGCTCACTTACAACATTGGTGCATTTACAAACGCTGCACGCCTCCTCTGTGATCCATGACATGAGCGTCACTGACCAACTCTGGTTAATGTTAATGGAGTTATGGAGTAAACGTGCTTTATGGATCATTTTGGGCTTTTACTGAATCTGCACGGATTCACTGGAATCATCGAGGATGGGAATCCTCCGGCAGCGAGCATTTATGGAAACGCCGTCGTATTTGGGTCCGACTTTCTGCTGTTATGCTGATATTCAGGAACCCGTGTGAAGGCGGGTCCAGAGCGAGCGCTACCTGCAGTTTAAACCTCTGGGCCGACATGTTTAGCTAACAGGAAGTCAAACGTCAGCGTGGCTGATTCTGACCTTTGCCCTGCCCGTGCTCTGCAGGATGTGGACCAGCGCGCACGCCATCTCCTCCTTGTTCTTCACGCTGATGACGGGCTCGAGCACCGAGCACAGCATGGTGTAGTTATTGGTGACGAACTCGGCGAACTCCTTGTACTGCTCCATGGGCAGGATGGAGATGGTCTGGAAGCGCGACTTGATGCGGATCGACGGCCCGCCGCCTTTGCCCTTGCTGGTGGTGGGCGTGCTCACCGGGTACCACTTCTCCACGAACTGCCGGCCCGTCACGCTCGCCACCGGGATGTTGACCAGGCCCACGTAGTTGTTCTTGTCCTTTTTCTTCTTCTTGTCCACGTCGCGGTAGATGTGCACGGTGATGCTGTGCACGCCGGGCAGGCTGGAGAAGTCAAAGTACTCGCCCCAGAACAGGCTGTCGTGGCGGGTCTTGCTGGTGGTCCGGGCGTACAGGACGTCGTCCAGACACAGCTCGCAGAAATATTTCTTCTTAGGCGGCAGGTCTTTGGCTTCGATGATCCAGAGTCGCAGCAGGTTCTCGGCGCGCCGGCAGTTGTCCTGCGAACGCAAAGACACCGTTTGTTAAACTGATTTTGTGACAGCACAAACTAACGGACTGCAACTGCAGTTCCTCTGATGGCCACTAGAGGCGTTACAGCAGAAGTAAATATTTCATGGGTGCAGCAGGACAGGAAGTCGGCGTTGAACTGAACAAACTCTAGTTAGAGCTCGTCTCACCTTGTTGGGCTGAATCGTCCTCCTCAGGTTCTCCATCCACTTGTCTCTCTCTGAGGCCGACGTGCAGCTGAAACACTTGCTGCCGCCCGAGTACGTCACCTGACAGGTGAGACAGAGAGGGAGGGTCATCGAAACAACCAGGGGTGCAAAGTGACACGACTACTTACAGGTACCTGCTAAAACATCCAAAGGTAACAAGACCGGGACACAAAACATATCTGCTCTTTTCTATATCCGTCTTTATTTATTCTACAGCGCTGAAAGGACCTGATCAAACTCATCGTTTATCAGTTTTGTGACGTGAAAGTGGAGCTACATCAGTCACAACGAGCAGCGTGGATCCACTTCACGAGCGTCAGTAAAAACGAACGCTGCCCTCCAACACAAACAACAATTAATTAGAAAATCTTTCTGCTGTTAATCATCAGCTTTAACTGAAGCTCAGCTCAGACGTTTCGCCGTGCTTCACCTCGAAGCAGAACTCCTGTCCCAGGATGCTGCTGTGCAGAGGCTTGATGAACACGTCCTCCTCCATGCTCAGGTCCAGAGCCTCCACCGCGCTGCCCGGGCTCAGCAAAGACTCATGGGAGCTCGACTCCTTCAGCTTGGGAAGCACGCGAGATCTGGAAGACAGGAAGGAGATGGAAAGGTAAACGGATGTTAGGGCGAGTTTAAACCACAGGGGGCGCCGCTGAGCCCGGTAAGCGGCGCCACCGGCTTCACCAAACTCCACCCGAGCCGAGAGCACCTACGAAAAACAACCACAGAGCCAGGAGAGGGGGGGGGCCCAGAGCATCCCTCCCACCTCGACCCTCCGGCAGACGCGCAGCAGCTCTGGTCACCGCCGCCGCCACGCTTCACCCACACAGTCCAGCAGCCGGTAAACAAATCCTGAGACGGCCAATCGCATCCTGCCTGCGGGACCGTAACCGTGGCAGCGGCCCCCGCTGGGACAGCCGGCGCTTGGCAGCGAGTGTGACGCAGCGAGGAGCGTCTCAGAGGACGCAATAACGAGGAAGAGCTGCAGCGCTACGAGCAGCAGAAGAATATTGAATCATTCAATACAGCTCCAATAAATCAGAATAAACTCTGCAGCGAGGCTTCACGGTCACGTGACGGCGCCGACGGCGCTTTTGCAGTTCAGAGCTGATTTTTAAACAGAAACTGGTGAAGCTGCTTTTACCTTTAATGCTCCGACCGGCTGGACCCGCTCACATCAGCCACACCACAACTTCTGCTTTTTATTTGAGCCTCAAACAAAGTTTTCTGCAGATAAAATCTGAACCTGCGTCTCTGAGAAGCTCCTGTTTCAGGTGGTTTCACTTCCCCCGTGTTTATCCAGCGCTGGTTTCCAAATGTTTCCCCGAAGCTCATCGAAGGGTCGGCTGGTTCATAGCCCCCTCCCACACATGTGCACGCACACACACACACACACACACACACACACACACACACACACGGTTATGACACCAGAGTTTCCTCTGATTGGATCATGAGATGGAGACCCGTCCGTGGAGCATCTGCAGACCACAGCGTGTTGTGTAAGCGTTCACTGCTCTGCATGAGATCAGGGGTCATTTCGAATTCACTGAGTGTGTTTGTGCACTTTCTCTGCTGATGCAGTGACGACACAGCTCTTTCTGCAGAGTCACACTGAGAGCAACAAAAACAACAGCGTGAAGTGAATCATCACGGTTTCCTGTGCAGACGTCCAGGTTAAACTAATCAATGTGATGGAAACGTGTGTGTGTGTGTGTGTGTGTGTGTGTGTGTGTGTGTGTGTGTGTGTGTGTGTGTGTGTGTGTGTGTGTGTGTGTAATCCTCCCGCTGTGTCAGATGAGTTACATAAACCCGGATTACCGGCCTGAGATCAGCAGTGATGCTGTGACATCATGATGCTGAATTAACCCTTTAAGACCTACCATAGAACCAAGTCCGCCAGAGCTTATATTATATTTTTACATGCTGTGGAGCCATTTTTGGGAGCATTTCAAGTTGCTATACATCAATACAACCGTTATAGCCCAAACTTTAATAATATGTCTGCATTAGGTGCAATAAACTACAAAAAAATTGAAAATCGTTTTTGTTTTTTTAACATATATTTCTAGTTAGAGAAATTTAAGAGGCTTATCCCTCAAAACTGTAAATACAAAAAAGTTACACAAACTAGTTTCCCACCACAGGAAATTTATTTTGAGTGTCTTCATAGTTTTATTTTTGAAATACACCAATTTTTATATACTGCAGGAAAAACAAAAATAAATATTATAGTGCAAATTTGCAAAATAACAGCATATGCATCAAAATAAACTATTTCCAGCAGTGCAATATGAGTCCTAAGCATCCCAGAAACGACACAGAAAGTCATAAACTCAAACATAACTTTTTAAAACACATAACAAGTAAAACACAAGCTCATAAGGCCCCGATCGTAAAAAACTACATTTCCGCAAAATGACGTCACTTCCGGTTTCGGGCAGGTCATGCGGTCATGTGATAGTTCGCGCTGATGGACGTAGGAAGTGTTACAAACAGCTGATGGATCGGCGAAGCGTGTTTCTGGAATATTATGTTTTTGTTGCTGCAAGTGATTTTTATGCAGTTTTTGCAAAGCTATATGTGGAAGGAAACTGTGACCGAGGACAAGCTGATGGCATAAGATGTAAGTACAACTCCTCCAGTTTCATATGCAAAAAAAATTATTGTGCTAGCTTAAGTGGTTGCAGAGCTACCGGGATTTAAAAATAGTTACGCAAAACAGAGCGTCCTGCTCCGATCGGCTGTAAAGGGTTAAACGCTCTGACCGTTAGATTCCATCATTGTCGGCCTCGTGATTAAAAAACTGCTTTTATTAAAGCTGAGACTGAAGGTTAAACACCGAGCGATGCACGAGCTTCATCATCTGCCATCCTGATCAAGGCTGGTCACAAACCAACAGCGACGCTCAGCTGGAAGCATCGCTGTGCATTTGACTAATCCGAGACATTTGGCTCTCCGTCCACAAAGCACCAACCAGAAGAAGCTCTTCACTCATTTTAAAGCATCGTCACGCTTTCACTGAATTCAGGTGTACAACAAATAACCTCAGATCTGTAGGTCAGCAGTTCGCCAAGTTTCACTCAAACCTGCAGTTCCTCTGACGTCCACTAGAGGCTCCAGCAGTGAGTCAGGTCTTATACACCGGCCTGTTAAAATCCAGCTTTACAGCAGGACTTCATCAAGATGCCGACACAGTGCAGAAACCAACGTGTGAGCACACGCATCGTTTGTATACAGTCTGTGGGGTTGACTTCCTGTCCCGTCAGCTGATTTCTGATCAGGTGTGCGTCAGGATGATTAAAGGAAAAAACTCCTTATCTGGAAATCCCTGCAGCTCGAAGCTTCAGACTGTGGATGCATTAATTAACCTTGAAGGCAGCTCCTAGCCTCGAGACTAATTTCCCCTGGTGGTCGCCTGTGGTATTACAATTTTAAAACTAAACCACTACTGAGCACGTGCAGAAGCTGGCACCCATCAACACAAACCCAGGAGTGGGAAACTTTTCACGCTCACGACCTGCTTTAGATCCAAAAACCTGCAGTTTCAGCGCGAGTTCAAACACGAGCAGAGGAATCGAGCGCTCCGGTTAGAAGACGTTTGCTAAGACCTGCCTGGTCATGTGACCTACAGCCGCAACGCTCCATCGGTGAAACACAGTAAGCCATGTTTCACCAAATAAAAGAGACAGTCATAAAACACACAACCTGACTGCTTCTTTGAGTGTCAGCAGAGTGTAAACACACACACACACGCACACACGCACGCACACACGCACACAGGAAGGGCTGGTCTCCTGCATTAGGACAGAAACCTGATCCACTCTGCTGCCAGAGGAAGACGAGGAGGAAGCACTTACAGGTCTAAGCGCGCACACACGCACACACCATCTCTGTCTATGGTAATTCCTGTGATGATGATGATGATGATGATGATGAAGGGCACAGCTGGGTGAATCAGAGGAAGTTTTCAGTTCGCTGAAGTCGAGAGCTCAGAACATCTTCTGGTGTGAGACCAGGAGACACACAAATCCAGAGTTTTCTTAAAAGTTTTTCCCACAGTGCACCTCTCTGTGTACAGTATTGGCTCCTCGGGGCTCCCATAGCAACATTATTGAAGCGCAGCAAACAGCAACGCGGCCGCGCTCGGCAGACCGGGTCACCTTCACGGTTCTGAGGCTGCTCGCAGATTTATTTTTGGCTGTTGACCCGTCGCGTGGGTTCTGCGGCACCACAGGACATTAACTCTGCTCCGTAACGAGCTCGACTTCAACCGCTGCGCTCAGATAACACCGGAGCTCGCGGTGCTGCTCCCTGCGGCTCAGCTCAACCTCAAACTTCATCTGAGACGTCTGTCAGTGCTTCTCCATCGCCCACAAACCCGGAGACTCCCGTCCAAAGACAGCAGGAGTCAGTCAACCAATCACAACGCACCGTTTTCATCTCACACGCGCGAGTGCAGTCCTACCTGAATCGGAGCGATTTGGAGAGCTGAGCTATCCGAGCTCTGCGGAGGAGAGAGGACGAACCATCCATCAGGAGTCAGAGCTCAGAGCTGACTGAGAGCGAGGCTGCGCGTGTGTGTGTGTGTGTGTGTCTGTGTGCGTGTGTGTGTGTGTGTGTGTGTGAGTGTGTGTGTGTCTGTGTGCGTGTGTGTGAGTGTGTGAGTGTGTGTGTGTGTGTGAGTGTGTGTGTGTCTGTGTGCGTGTGTGTGAGTGTGCAGCATTATCCTGATGTCCAGCTGGCTGTCACTCTGTCGGTTATAAAGCTGCACTCAGCATCAGCACCACGCACACAGAGGCTGGGACAGATGTTGTGCAGAGGTTCAGCAAACACTTCCTGGTGTCACACACTTCCTGTTGGCCGTTAAACCTCGCTCAGGCTTGAAGCTCCTCCCACACCTGCATGAATCCAGGAGGAGACCTGCATCTGGATTAATTCCTCACTCACAGTTTCCTGTCATGACACGCGCACGCCGACCATGTTTGTTCTCATGTTGGTGAATCAGGTTAATCGCCGCGGTCTGAAATCTGCCACGCCCCCATTTCTCCATATAAGGAAACACACTCACCTCGATGCTGACTCTAACAGTGCCGATTGTCTTAATAAGTCAGGACGCAGTAACCATGGTGATAAATGCTGTAATGCTCGGATTAAATCTGATTATTTTCCCTCAAAGGAAAAATAATCTTGGACTGGTTAAACTGTCGCTCAAAAAAAGCAGACAGGAAGTGAGAGGAAGTGCTACCACAGCGTGTGAGGGCGTGGTGGACGGCAGCCCGTCTCTGAGCCTGCTCCTGCTTAAAGGGGCTTCTTCTCCTCACTGTCACCAAGTGCTGCTTGTAGGTGATGGTTGGTGTCGAGTCTTTACAGCTGTATAAACCGTCCGACTGCTGTTGTGTCAAATATCTTTGTTTACTATCATCAAAATCGCCGAGGAAACGAAAAACATTTTTGTTAAAGGACGTTTTTGAATGACATATTTTCTTGGTGACACACATGGATCAGAGCTCAGACAGGAAACGAGTCATTCACGACTTTAAAAATGATTTCACAATAAATTTAAATCGAATTTAACAGGAAAACAGAGTCATACCTGGAAGTTTTCCAGGGAAAAGATCTCATGAAAACACACTCAGGAGGAAACGTTATCTTACAAACCCACCAAACCTCTGCAGAGTGCAGCAGATTCCAGTAAAACCACCTCCAGGCAGTGCTGGGAAGGCTGGGCGGGTTAATGGAAAGAGGGAAAACCCACAACCTCCACCATCGGCAGGAGGAGAGACCTGCTGCATATTCTCCGACCCGCCCTCTGTCTGCCGCACAGAGTTGTCACATGTGACAGAAGGACGCCGGGCGTCATTACTGGAGGAAACGCAGAGCGACCAGAAGCAGCAGCCAGAGCAGGAAATGAGCTGCAATATCAGAGTCTGCTGCTCAGCGTCACTGAGCATGAACGAACTGCAGATTCACTCAAACCGACGCGTCCGCGACTCTGACCCGGCCCACAGTCAGAAGCTCTCTCTAACAAACCAATCAAACCGTCACCGGCTCGCCGAGACCGAAGGAAACCGTCACATCACGATTCCCAGCAGACCTCTTATGGAGCCAGTTTCCTCCTTCATAACAAACGCTGTTAGAGACCGACTCAGTCGACCCCCCAGGCCTGAGCAAACCTGCAGTTCCTCCAAAGTCCACTAGAGGCTCAGAAGTGAGTCGCCCCCACAGACCCCCACGTGAAAGGCAGACGTGATGCTGTTTGCTCATATCAGGGGTAAAAGCACTCAGCCTGGCTCGTCTGTGTTCATATGATCAGTTTACGTTTATAAATTCTGAATTTTAGGAACATTTGTCCGTAAATTCATGTAATTTGTTTACATTTATGTTCATTAACATGCACTGTCCTAAATAATGAAATTAAACTGAACAGACGTGGAAACACACTGTGCAGGACCTCAGTGCCTGTTCCAGGCCAGGCTGTCCTGTTTCTAGCAGGGGGGTCTGAACCGTCCATCTGGACCCTGCAGAACCAGCAGAGAGCGTCGCCTGCGGGTGGAGACCTTTATCATCAGGCTGCAGGCGGAGGAAGGACTGTGCACAGACATCCCGTCTGCACCAAGGCTGGAGTGTGTTTATGTTTAGATTTAATGGAGTAAAAGACTCAAATCTGAGCCAAGAACAGCTGAAGAACAGCTCGAGCTCTGGAGGTGTTACCTGTCGGCATCGGCGGGCCGGATGGAGGGCAGTCTGAAGCTGGTGTTTCTGTCCAGTTTGGTCTGACTCCTCGTCCTTTTGATGGAGCCTTTAAGACGTTTACTGAAAAACCCCTGAAGGAGAAACAGCAAAGGTCAGAATCAGTCACAGATGGTGATTTTCACGAGAGCAGCACTGATCTTCACAAAGACACGTTAACGTGGACTTTCATGAGCATTGGATCGGTGAGTAATCGCTTCAGATATTCGACTGTAACCTCAAACCGTCTTCCAAGAATAAAAGCGGCTCCTGTTTCTACTGATCCACCCTAAAAACTCTCAGATCTCTCAACAGCGTCTCACACGTCCTTTTTCCATCCTGTTTCTGTCACAAGAGCCTCGCTGTGAGCGATGCTGCTGTGGCTCACACAAAGCTCCGCTCTGAGCCAGCGAGGTCCTTCACAGAAACACTTCTCCATCCTCGACCTCACAAACTCAACTCACGGGATCCAGGTGATCCACCAGAAAGATGAAACACTGATGCAGCAGCACCATCCCTCAGTCCTCAGCACAAACCACCACCTTCAGCTGCAGTCAGGTTTAATCTCATTATTTTGGTGATTACTGTACGTGATTCAGCAGCGATGAACGGGCTCAGGTGGACGTGCCTCGACTAGAAAACGCCCTCTGGTGGTGTTTTCATGCAGGTGGAATAAATGACGTGAGCACAGCATCCGCACACACCTGTGCGTTTCAGCTCATTTTAGAGCGACTGTAACTCCGTCACGTTTGCACTGAAGACACAACTCCAAGTTCTACAGCGATATTCGCCTGCGCCAGCTGCAGTGAAAGGCGGTGGGGTCTGAGTCGTCCACAGCACAGTGTAGTGTAATGTTTCACAGGTCGCTGAGCTCAGCAGCATGTTTGACCAGCACCTGCTGCCCCCTGGTGGCGTTTTCATGCAGGAGAAACAATAAATGTCTTCAGCTCAGCCACTCTGAGACTTCTGGTAGAAGATTCATGTGTCTGTTGTTTTGCTGGTATTAAAAATCACTCTGACATCTAAACACACCGACACCACCCAGGCCTGCTTCAGGCTGAGTGCTGATTGGTTCCACACTGATGAGTCATCCCTGTATCTCCATCTATGATCAAACTCTGATCAAACCCTTCAGCTCTCAGGTCGTCTGTCACAATAAAAGCCCCGTGCAGAGCTGTGGAAGTGAGCGGCCTCATTTCCGGAGATATTAATATCCTCAAACGCATCACCTCCTCCCCCCTCCCCTGCAGACTCCCTTCAGGCTCATTGGCTCCTTTTAATGCATCAGAATAAAGACGCATCCTGCCAGAGAGCGAGGAACACTTCAAACAGGCCGCCTGCACCCTTAAAAACCGCCTCCACCAAACAGCCAATCACACCTATTGATCACGATTATTGGTCTCTGAGGATCGCTGAACAGACGACTGAAAGCTTCGTGTCACTTCCTCACCACTGATGAACTCCCAGCATGCTCCCCGGCCGTGTTTACTTAAATCTGCGTGAAGACGTCTGAAACTAAAAATACGACCTGAGAGCTACGACACAAACTCTCAGCACAGAGTTTCAGCTCTGCTTCAAAGTGCTAACGACGGGAAAACAGTCGCAGCAGAGCTTCAAACAGAGACGCTGGAAACTAACAGAACAACAGCTGCAGTAACAAAAACAACAGCTGCAGTAATATCCTGTGTTCAGTTGCACCGACATTTTATTTACTGAGCACTTTCCTGATAACCAAGCTAGTTAGCATTAGCATGCCACCCTCCCTTCTGGCTGTGAAAAACTGACGAGGCGTTGATGAGTGATGCCACGACCTAAACACACACGTAACTTATTAATATCAAGTATTCAGACTTTAGCGCCACCTGCTGGTAACAGGAACTCTGCCTTATGTACAGCCTGATATACAGCAAACAGGCGACACGTGTCCGTGCTCTGAGGGTGGAGGAACACCAGAGAGGACGACGGAGCAGAGACGGGCCTGAGATCTCTGTGATGGCGTGCAGTAAATAAATACATGCAGAGACGCGTTCCCGTTACTCACCGGCACTTTGAACGGAGACGTGTTTGGATTGTCGACTGCGACGCTCTTCTCCGAGCTCCCCAAACCGGAAATACTCCTCCTCCTCGGAGATCTCTCCGAAGAAACTTCTGCAAAGAGAGAGAGAGAGAAAGGGAGGGTTAACCAGCATCATCATCATCAGCCTCTGAGCTGAGCGACGGAGGACAGGCGAAGACGTTCAGACATGACGGAGGACGAGGACAGACGTCGGGTCGCAGATATCTACACCTTCTGTCAAACGTTCTTCCAGTAATCACGCCGCCAACACACTTCAAGTCATTTTCACCAACCAAAGTGCTGCAAACGGACTGAAAGGTTCAAATAGGAAGAAAACCAGAGAGCGCCAACAGCACGTAACCATGACGACTGCCGCTGACCAGTGCAATCATCTGAGCCGCCACGTCTTATGGGTCGTGTCCTGATTTAACATTTAACTGAAACTTAAACATTTACTGGACTGTAAGTCAAGGCAGATGTTCCACATGAGGTCTACGGGAGAGTCTGATTGGTTACACATCAGAAGTAAAAGCCAATCAGAACTGAGAACAGAGAAACACATTCAGTCTGAAGCAGCAAAAACAAATGAGCTGAAAGAGTCACGATAATAAGAGAGTAACTTTAATGAGACAAACTTTAAAACATGAAGACAAATCAGCTGTGACGGCGCCACAGCGGCTATGCTAATGGCAAAAAGGCTAAATTATGCTAGCAGCTACATGGACAGGAAGCCTCACACTTCCTGAAACCAGCTCAGCTAAAACTTGAACATGTGAACAGCAAACAGAAGAGGAGCAGACAGAAGCAGTGCTGGGACCATCTCTACGTTATTTAATATGAACACTAACCAGGATTTCCACGGCTCAATGACAGAGGATTCAAAAGTACACGACTAATAATAAATAACATCAGTGATGAGAGCATGGCGCCAGATTCTTTCTGCACCTGTAAATCATTCAGATATCGCTCCTCTGTCTCTCCTCCTCTTTAATAATCTGTATCGGCCCGTCTGTGAAGCTCGCCAAGCTTCCTGCTGCAGAAACCAGAGTCTAACATTTCCGCGTCCTCCTCTGCAGCTCTCTGCAAACACATCCAGTGGGCCGGGTTGGGCCCCGAGCCACATGTTTGACACCTCTGTATGAGAGTTCATAACGCAGCCGTTTGGAGCATGAAGACACACACGAGCCACAATCAGCTGTGGGAGTTCCACCCCGACCCAGCTCAGGCCGCCGCCACCTTATACGGAGCCAGCAGCGTCATGGCGACACCAGAACAACATGTGGAGAGACGCTGGCGTCCGACCGGCAGCGTATGGAGCCAACATGATGTTTACATGCTGAGGAAACAAAACGTGCTGCTCTGCAACAGGAAGTGAGCGCAGCATGCAGCAGCGGGGAGCTGTATCAGGTTCCAGCTGCAGGACGAGGCGCTCGCCGCATGCACGCCGCAGGCATGCAGCGCTGCGAGGAAGCCGGGGACAAACTTTCATGCAACCCCCCACACCCCACCAACCGAACCACCCCTGACGATGGAGGAAGAGGAGCGCTGACGGGGACGCCATCAGCGCTGGTCTTTCACTCCCGGGACAAAGTTGAGGCAACATGCGGCAGGAAGCCCGGTATGACAGGTCGGTCACATGACACGGACAGAGACATACACAGAGGGAGAGAGAGGGAGACGGTACCTCGATCGCAGCTGTTCCCCATCATCTGAGGAGAGGACACACACAGAGTCAGACGGGATTGGCCGGAGCCGCTGCCACCTGTCAGCCAATGAGGTTAAGCTGCAAACATCCGTCTTTGTCCCGTCCTCCACTTTGGCATCCCCCAGCCCTCCCCTCTGCCACCCCTCCCTCCTCAGCACCGCATCCTCCTCCTTCACGCTGCCTCCTTTCCCATCTCCTCCTCCTCTCTCTCCACTCAGCAGTAATTCTAAGTCTCGCTCGTCCGCTCGCTGAGGTTTTACCGCATTTCTTCAATCAATCCCACAAACTGCTCCGTTCTGCTGTCTCTCCTCCTCCTCTTCGTGTCTTCCTTCCTCTCTGCAGACCCTCCTCTCCCTCTCCCTCTCTCTCTGTCTCTGCAGCACCTCCCTCCTCTTCCTCTCTCGCTGCGTTTATCGCTGCCCTCGGAGGATAATTACCAAATAAGTTTCCCCTCAGCCGGCTGATGTGGGACACAACTCTGGGGGCCGAATCACATCAGGCCTGCAAATTAACTCTATTTTCAGAGTCTGTTCATTGATCCGATCACTCGCTAATCACCATTAATCACTTTCAAAAGCATAATTTATGTCATCGGTGACCCGGGACTGAAGAGTCGACGCTTTTTAATAACACAAATGTTCACACTCTGGCTCTTTAACCATTCAGCACAGGATCCGACACCTGTCTCTGAGTCTGAAGACTTTCAGAGTTTCTTAATGATCTGCTCTAAAATGAAAATTATTGAAACTTTTAGAAACTGTACCTGCAGCTGCGTGCAGACTATGAAACAGTAATCAGACGCGTCTGCAGACGCTCTGCCTGCTGTTCAGCTTAAATATTATTTCCTGTTTTTGCACCTGAGTCGTTCAGACCATCAGCATCAGTCCACACCTGCTGTTGTTGGCACACAGGTAGACTCAGTGCAGCAAAATTTAAACCCACTCATGACCAAGTGTCCTCTGTCACACTCAGTGGATCCTCTGATCATCTATAAATATCTATTGATCAGCTGTGTCTCAAATATCTGTACTCTGAGACAAGTAATCAGCAGATGAGCCACACCAGGAATCGAACCAGCAAACATGTGACATGTGATCAACAGTAATCATCAGTTTGCTCAGGTTTTCACCTTCCTCCTCCTCCTCCTGCTGCTGCTGCTGCTAACGAGATATTGATCAGCGGGAACTCGGCTCAATCTGTCGTTTCAGCGGATCCACCAGAGACCGCGACCTTCACAGACGGGGTCACGGTCAAACCAGAGACCAGCAGCTCGCCAGTCTGGTGCTTTGGTCTATTTTTGCTTAGGTCTGTGACCTGTGGGCGTGGCTTACACTAACACTGTAGCTAACAGACTGAGGTAAAACCATGCACGTGCACTGCTTCTGAAACTTTGCACCTTTTCATCTAAATATGCTTTTAAAAAAAAAACAAAGTTGTCAGCTGATGCAGCTAGCTGCTAATTAGTGCTAACACCCACGTTTGTTAGCAGTAACCTCACAGCAGCCATGTTATTGGCTAGATGATGTCATTAAGCTTCCAACCGCACAAACACGCGCCATTGGTCCAGTTCAGGTCAAGCTAGCAGACAGCTAGCAGCTACAGCCGCCTGTCAGTCAAACAGGCCCCGCCCCCAATAATACAAACTTTAAGCAGGCTGTAAACATGTTGCAAGCATTGACTCACTGCCAGAGCCTCTAGTGGTCATTAGAGGAACTGCAGGTATAAAAGCATGAACGTGTGAACAGATGCACACTGAGGGACTCTGGACGGCTTTCAGTTGCTGGATCTATCCGCCGCCCTCCCTCTGACCACCACGACTTTGGGTTAAATCGGCTCACGTGTCGGCTCATAGGTATCGAACTTCCCGGACGGACTCGTGGGAAAACCGCTGCTAAAAATAAGCCTGAGGGCAGAGAGAGGCAGAGCCGAGGGACAGGAGGAGGCTATCGGGTGTCAGAGAAAGTCATCCATCAGCTGCTGGTGTCGGCGCACGCGATGGTTTCAGCCTGTTTGAGTTTAAAATCCCGTCGGCCTCCGAGGGCTCCCTGAACATCTGTCCGCTCACAGCTGGCTGATTAGTTTAATGTCTGAGTTATCGACTCGACCGCCTGATGAATGAGCAGCTCTGTGAGGACAAACCTCCACAAACAGAAACCTGCACATAAACAACCAGGTAATACTGACCAATCACATCTCAGCAGACAGCGAGCAGGTAAACACTGAACCGTGAGCACCCTCCTCCCATCATAAGTGGTTCAACCTGTCACCTGTGTGTGTGTGTGTGTGTGTGTGTGTGTCAGTAGTGTGACACCGCTCAGAAAAGATGAATGGGTGGATGTGATGTCATCAGAAAGGAGCGCGAGGAATGCTGAAGCTGACCTCTGTTGAACTCTGGCTCATTCAGGAGTTGACACACCTGACACACACACACACACACACACACACACACACCAGTCTGCTGCACAAAGAAACCTTTGTGTGAAGCTGTCTGCAGGGCAGAGTGGGCGGAGCTTTCACAGCAGCAGGTATAAGGTGAGATTCCCAGAAAGTCCTGGTTTTAGCGAATGTTTCCCAAAGTGGGAGGGTGTCTAAGAGCAGAGCCGTGAGGCCACAGCGCCTGCATGAAGGTGAAACAGCCTCATGTCCAAACATCATCAGGCGTCTGGGCTCACGGCCGTTACATCACAGGTCTGATGGCTCATGACATCATTTATCAGTGTTTACACATTTTTTGTATTAACGGCTGTCAGCCTGCAGCAAATCTCACATATTTTATATGATTATTAGAAAACAACAAACTAAAAGATTCCTCTTAACGGAGCCGTGTAACAAAAAACACTGAAGAGTGACAGTGGGTGAAGGGATCACTTCTTTCCACATTTAAACAATTTCAAGTGTTTGAATGTGAAAATACTGACGGTAGGAACAGCGTGGATCCTGTGGAGGGCTACGACCGCGTTCTCTGGCGTTCGCCTTTTTTAAACTTGTTGTGCCGGCTTTGTTCCTTCTCTTCAGTTGTCATCAGAGTTTTTCTCAGCAGGAATGATAAAAACAACGAGACCCCGTCAGCCCTCCTCCTCACACTCAGCTCCGCTTTCACAACAAATATTCAAAGAATTTCTTTTCACATAATGAAACCAGTTCTGTTTGTCGAGCCTCGTTCGGCCCGTGTGCGTCGGCCGCCTCCTCTCGCGTCGCTTCGCATTCCTCTGAATAAATTAACAGTATCAGTGAAACTCTGAGCCACCAGCTCGCCCCGCTGCCGCTGCTCAAACCACGACCACGGCGCCAGGATTCAACCTGCTGTCACCTGCCCGATCGGCTCGGATGTCGTTCGCTTTGGTTTCTGTCATGAGGAATGTCGGGGCAGATTTAAGACGTTTGGAACGAGTGTCGGATAATAAACAGCTGGTCCACACACTCAGTTACACGTATTATTTCTATTACAGGTAATCAAAGCTGAAGTTTTGATCGTTTTGTCACATTTCGCAGACCTTAAACGTTCTTGCTTCATCAGACCTCCTGAAGCTGTGGCTTCATTAACAGTGTGGAGCATCAGGTCATCTTCACCTGCAGAGCTCAAACTGGGATCATTTAAAAGCAGTCCTGAGCCGCAGCTTGTATCTTTGAATTCAGGTGTTTTCAGTCTGGATGCCACAGGTGTACGAGATCCAGCTCCGTGAACTCGAGCGTGGGCTGCAACAGGACGCCACCGCGGTGCAGCGTTTGTGCTGATGTCAGAGCGGCAGCGACTCTGCTGAGTCGTGTTTAGGGACATTGATGCAGTTTAATGCATGAAAGTCGCTGCCGCTCTGCTGACGCTCTGCTGACTCAGTAGCTGCAGAATTCATCCTTTGACTTTAACATCAGCACAGACACGGTGAGCCGGGAGCTTCCTGGTACTTCCTGGCAGCTCAGCCTCTGAACGCTGCGCCGTCTTCACCTGATTTTTAACTCAAATGTTTCTGGATTTGAAAACATTTGCTGCTCTGTTATTTGGTAAGCTTCTTTAAAGTCCCGTTGCTGTTCTGAGCTCTACATTATTGTTTGCGACACTTTAATTTCAGATCAGCTCGAATGTAAAGCGTGAATTTGTGGCTGACTTCAGATTTGTTTCCACAGCTCTTAATTCCAAGTTCTGGAATAAACCTTTAGTCTGAATAAATGTTATTTTGTTTCGTCCTATTATTGCAAACTGTTACAAACAGTCGAATCTGACCTGGGGTCAGTCGTCTTCCTGTGCTGCGAGGACGCCGCCCTCATTAAACTCCAGAGTGACAGAATCACAGTTACAGCCTCGATCAGAGCGAGCGAGGCGCCTGTGGAGACGCGTGGTCTCTGCTGCCACGAAGCATCTCTGTAGGTCTTTCATAACGCCGCCTCCTGCAAGGTCAAAGGTCAAACTCTCTAAAAACAAAACTGCAGGAAACAGTGGCGTGCTCCTTTAAAGGGAGCTCCCGTCATGCTGCGTGCATCCTCAGATGGGAGTCGTCTTCGGGAAATTTGGGACACAATGATCTAATCATAGCAGGAGCGGGGACAGCTGGAGCGCCGCGATTTAGGCTAACTGTCACAGCATCCGTTAATAATGACGAGCAGCCGAGCGCACGGAGCCGGAAGAAACGTGAGAGCCGCCGAGCACCAGGCGCCCGCAGTAAGGAGACGTCAGCGTACCTCCAGATCTGAGAGGCTGAAGTCATGTTTGCACACTGAGTGTGACTCAGGCTGGCCGTTATAGTAACCATCATCAATGAGCTCGTTAATACGCTTTAACTAGCAGGTCATTACTGAGCACTAATGACAATGAAACTGAGGTCACTCAGAGGTCACTTTGATCTTTATTGTTGTCCCTGATGACGAGCGGCTCTGCATTGGAGCAACAAGTGCATCATGGGACGGACGCTGACGACTCCGAGCAGTGAATGACTGTAAGCTGTGATAATGGTTGCCATGGTGCTGCAGCCACACAGGTTTTTGTTTTTTAAACTGTCCTCACACAGGAAGTGATGACAGACCGCAGGCAGAAGAGACTGGGCGGGGCTCGCCCGGTTTCTCAAGATGACATCATGTGTTGTGAATGAACTCGGAGATAAGAGGAAGAATCCTGACCTCAGGTGTCACCAGATTTGTTGCTGAGGTGACTACAGGACAGGCTGAGGTCACACCTCTGCATTACTGAGGACTGACAACGTCCCGCTGACTGTCAGCTGATGCTTCACACTTAAATATATATCATTTATTTTAGAGAAACGAGCTGGAAAACATTTATTTGCTGATTAAGTCAGAGGACTGTGAGTCAGGAGAGCGAGGGCCACAGCCTTCTCAACCTTTGTCATGTGCACTTGGTTTCTAACGACCTGGTTAGAAATAATGGTCGGTTTGATAAAATACAGGTTTAGTCGATCTTATTTTTTCCTACAGTCGAGCTCTTGTTCTTTTCCACACACTCGCTGTAGTCTCAGTCCAGTGTAATAACCCTGGAGCAGGTTTTACTCCCAGCATGCTCCGAGAGCTGGTTTTAAAGTTCAACCACGATCTGAAAGCTAAAGTCGGTTCTGCTTCAGATCTCAGCGTGGAGGTTTTAATGCATCATCATTTCTAAATACATGTTTACCTTTAATGTCTAAATGATTCTGACTCTCACCTGTCCTCCGCCATCACGCATCCTGCCTGCAGTCTGGGCGTGACCTCTGACACGGAGCTTTGATTTGACATTCAAATCACCAACGGGCCGCAGCCATGTTTTCTCCAGGAACATGAGCCTCCATCATGTGGACTCTGACACAGCCCCACCTCAGCTACTCTGCACAGACTTCCTGTTACATACAGGGCTTTAACCCGCCCACATCACACACTCATGTACACCTGACGACCCGAGCTGCAGGACAGGGATGCAATGATCGGGACCAAAGAACCAAAAGGTGATTAAAGTGCCGCGCTGCGACAGCCCGTTACCTTGCTGGCACGCTCGCTGCGTTAGGTTAACACTTGTTAGGAAGCTTTTATTGCACCATAACAGTAACACAGCATGTCGTTAACTGCCTGCTCCACTCCGTGTGCGAGGAGCTGCATTGCTGCGAGCCGAGAGCAGGGGAAGGACAGACGACATGAACACATAACAGAGAGGTTTTGGCTTTCCATCCATCCATCCATTCGCGTCCGCTTGTCCTTTTCAGGGTCGCGGGGGGCGCTGGAGCCTATCCCAGCTGTCATAGGGCGAGAGGCGGGATACACCCTGGACAGGTCGCCAGTCTGTCGCAGGGCCAACACACAGGGACAGACAACCATTCACACTCACATTCACACCTAGTGACAATTTGGATTATCCAATTAACCTATCCCCACAAGCTGCATGTCTTTGGACGGTGGGAGGAAGCCGGAGTACCCGGAGAGAACCCACGCAAACACGGGGAGAACATGCAAACTCCACACAGAAAGACCCCGGCCTGATGGTGGAATTGAACTCAGGACCTTCTTGCTGTGAGGCAACAGTGCTAACCACCGTGCCACCGTGCTGTTTTGGCTTTCCTCCAGAGCAAAACCCACAGAGCTGACATAAAAACTGTTTAGTGCTTATATGCACAGTCATCCCTTCAAAGACGTCTGAGGCAGAAACACCCAGCAGTTCTCATCACCTCAGTCCTGCTGACTGTCAGGATCTTACTAAAAGACACTCGAGCTTAAATTCAAATTCTGGGGCCTGAGAAATCAGAAATGTGTTCTCCTGAATAATCATCACAACGTTGTCATCATTGTTCACATCTTCGTCGTCACTTCTTTGTGCCGTTTGTGTTTGAAAGCGCTGTATAAAGAAAGTTTATGACTGCACCTGTTAAAGCTCAGAGCTGAACGTCTCTTTTCTTTCATGTCTGAATAAAATTCAGACCAGCAGCAGCTCGACTGATCCATCAGCTGAACACGTTCACCTCTGATGGTGATCGATAACTTATCGATAACTGATGCCAGGCTGCTGATCGGAGAAACTAACTTCTCCTCTCGGTCCGACTCCTCGCGGAGCCTGAAGCTGCAGCTCTGCAGGCAAACTTCAACCGAACACGCGCCCGAAAGCAGCCGGCGGAGAGCGCTCCGGAGGCGGGCAGCAGACCGAGCTTCTCCCGGTGTCTGCCCGACCTCCGGAGGTCCGACCGGAGGGTTAGAGAGAGACACTCACCCGGAAAGTCCATCACAACCGCGATAACTCTAAAGTCATGTCCTCACTCAGTCCGGACGGTCTCACTCCGTCAGCAAACAGCAGCTCAGCGCACACTTCCCCCGCACCTTCACAATAAAGGTCCGAACCAGGAAACTGCGCTGTTAGCGAAGCGCTCGGCCTTCAGTATAAAACTGTGATAACATCATTTACAACCCACGGCTCTCTAACACAACGAGCCAGCATTTAAAGCAGCTTGTTGGCAGTTTTATTTTCGTGGCTCTCTCTTGCTATTTGTGTCCCGTTACACAACGAGCTCAACAAGTTAAATTCAAACCTCACAAAACAACAACAAAAGCTTCTCGGAGGCTTTTATGATGGAGACATAAATAAAAAAAGGTGATGTTTAGATGTTAAACCTGCTTAGAGAGCAGTTGGAGAGTGTTTGCAGACACTCGCCAACCCTCATGACCAGCAGTTACATCACATCCAGTGTGGTGGACAGCCCCTTTATAATCTGCCACGTCCGGCGGGAGGAAAAATTAACCGTTAGAGTGAAAAAAACAAACAAGTATCAGTGCATTCAGTTTAAATATCAGTGGCCGAGGACACGTCAAAGAACAGATAAATCTGAATGATGCAAATATAAATGGTGTTTTTCAGATTTGTAGTTTTGCTGCTGATGGACCGAACTGATCTGACTTGAATGATTTAAGTCTGTGTGAACACGACAGAGTCACATGTAGCCTGAGGGAGCACTTTTAATATCAGCAGCATTTGTTTTCTTGAGGAATTTATGGACTGAATCCAGACTTGTGTCACAGACTTTTACTTTGAAGGTGAGTTTGGAGCAGGAGGTGGTGGTTTTATTGTGGTGGAGCAGACAGGTGGAGAGCAGACAGGAATGCAGCAGATCCAGAGATGAAGCGAGACGAGAGATCAGCCTGAAACAACAACGAGGAGCGAAGACAAAAACCCGTTTTGGAGACTTTTGCAGCAGCTGAACAGAGAGCGCGGCAAAGAGTGGCGAGAGCTTTAAAAACAGCCCCAAACAAAAGAGCCTGTGTGGGACCCACGCTGAGAGACAGGCACACTGAAAAGCACTCCGAGAGCTCAGGTTAAAGGTCTGGCTTCAAACACATGAAGGAGAACCGTGCCGTTAACTCAGTACGAAGACGTTTCACAATCATGTCTTTGTGCGTGTGTAATAAGACACGTGTAATAATGTATCTATAATATACAAGTACACGGGGAACAGGAAGTGCAATGGTTCCCGTATGGCCACTCTGAAAACATTCCCGTGCATTTGTACTGAGACGGGACGGAGCAGAGGAGAAGGTGTCGCCGGACTTCCTGGGATTTCTGAAAATGTGTTGTGTGACTTCCAGCTCGTACTCCGGTTGGCTGAGAGAAGTGAAAATCTCAGAGCTGTGAAACGATTCAAAAGCAGCCCGACAGCGATCACGTGACCAGAGAGACGACCCTTCAGCAGTCATGTCTTTACTAACACTGATTGGTCGAATGGATCCAACCAATGTTGAGTGAGTCTGCCACACACAGTATGAAACTCATCATTCAGCCTCAGTCAGACGGTTAAACCATAAATCTGTACTACAGTAGTCCAGCTTACCTAAACCCAGTATTACTCCAGTTAAACCAGTGCTGCTTTTATTTGACAGCCTGGATTCCAGTCCCGTGACCCTCAAAACTGACCGACTGCTCCTTTAACTACAGACTCTCCTGCTGTGACCACCTGCAGCCTGACAGGAAGTCACCTGCACAGGTGAGCGAAGGCGTGACCTGAGGCCTGGGGCTACGTTCACAAACAGATCATCTGCTGCGATCAGGCCGCGGCCCAGGAAGAACCTCAGCTGGACGCTCCTGTGTCACAGCGAGGAAGAGGAGGAGGAGGAGGCTGCAGAGCTGAGACACTTAATGAGCACGCAGTCAGCACTGTAATTAGACTGTACCGAAGACAGAGGACTACAATTATATCTCAGCTCTGTCACTGCTGCTCGGCCTTCAGTTTGCAAACAACAAGCAAAAAGAAGCATAGGAGGAAGAGGAGGAGGAGGAGGAGAATAAAACAGGGTTTAATTTCCTGATTTAGTATTTTGCTTCACGCCCTGGTTTTAAGTCTCAGAGAGTGTCGGGTGTTTCAAAACATCCAGTGAACTCAGAGAAAGGGTCAGAAATGTTTGATTCAAAAACGCTCTGGACACAGTCTGAACAGTAAAGACGAATCAGTTTGACTCCAGACTGAATTCAGCTAAAAACACAGAACAAATAAATCTAACAGCACTGGAACAGGATACAGACAAAGATCGCTCATCGTATTAATCCTGAACAGTCTACACCTGCGAATAAATCCACTTTAAATCCAGCATGAAATACAGGAAAATTCTAGTGTGAAACCAGTGACTCATCAAGCACAATTTCCAGTATTTCCAGTATAACTTATTAAACTGCCTCAGACCTTTAAAATCAAACATTCAACCCAGTATTAAACCGCAGATTCAGTATTAACAGCCCACAGACACTGGTTTCATCCCCAGTAACAAACACATCATCCAGCCATAATCCAGCTTTAATCCAGATCTGCCAGTAACTACAACAAAATGGTTTTTGCAGATAAAACCAGTTGTAACCCAGAATTATAAACCCAGTTAAACCAGTATAAACTCAGGGTGAGTCTGCGCTGGACCATCAATAAAAACCAGGAAACTCCAGTGTTAAACCAACGATTGCCCAGTATAAATGTTGCCCAGTATAAATGCTGCCCAGTATTAGGGCTGCCACGATTTGTCGACTAGTCACGATTACGTCGACTATCAAAATCGTCGACGACTGATTTAATAGTCGACGTGTCGTTTGAAGCTTTGTAAGATCGCAAAAGACGCAGGAATAATAGCAGGATTTAAGAGTGTAATAACGGACTGAAACAGAAGATGGCAGCACTGCATGTACAAGGATGCCAGCTGCCGTTAAACCCCGAAGAAGAAGAAGCTGTGTCCCAGAATTCATAGCGCAGCCCAGCTCAGTTTCCAACAATGGCGGCAGCTGCTTAGTTTTAATGTTACTCTTATTATTCTTTCTGGGTCACAAAATAAACCTTTAACATATTTTCATGGAGAATGTAGCTGTGTAAACCTCAAATATCTGCTCAGTTTATCAGGACACCGCATATTTTCAAAAGCGCTCCGACGTTTTCGGAGACGTCTGTTACCCACTAGCTCGATAGCGAGCCGGGGGCTAGGCTCACTAGCGCCGTGAGAACACTGGACTCCCGGCAAATCGTTTTCAAACCCACCGCCGTCTTTCGCTACTCAGGTTAAACATATGAGTCACTTAGATAACTTAAAATGTTGTTGTTTGGCTTTTTTTTTTTTTTTAGTATTTTATTTGTTCCTGAGTAAATCGGTTTGTCTGAGATTAAAGTTATAGTTTTTACACAGCTGAATAAACGTCAAGCAGACAGCTGATTATCAGAAGTGTGAGATGCTGGAGAATTTACTCCGGTGTCCTGTTATATTTTAGATAGCAAGGAGTTTATTAAACTTTACCGAAACAATCTGCAAATGTCATTAAAATTTAATAAACTATCATCTTGTCTTTATTGTTAGTTAGCACCTTAAAAGCTTAAAGCTGTAAGCTAATGATAGTTATATAAGCTGTAGTTTTACGTCCAGTGGATGATGATCTGATTAGTCGACTAATCGCAAAAATAATCGGTGACTAGTCGACTATCAAAATAATCGTTTGTGGCAGCCCTACCCAGTATAAATGTTGCCCAGTATAAATGTTGCCCAGTATAAATGCTGTATTGACTGTAAACACAGGAACATTTTCAATGACATCAGTTTGAATGAAGCATTAAACCCAGAAAATTCCATCATTAGATCCTGTAAATTTCCAGTATGAAACCAGTATAAATCTGATATTGTACCCAAGCTAAAAACCAGTGTTACATTCCCACCAGTAGCCTGGTATTAAACCAGTTAAGCTTTTTTTCAAACAAGTATTTACACCAGTATCCACACACTCACTTGCCTGATTTAATACCAGAATAATCCCAGTAGAGATCCAGTTCATACTGGTTGTTAGGGGCCTGTTTTGTGGGGGCAGACCGGCCACATTAACATATAAATAACCTCCCCCCTGTGAGGGGCCGGTGGGTGGTGGGGGATTAAGGAGGTCATTGAATGAATGGGCTCCTGTGTGGCTGAATGACGGGTGAGGGTCAGCGTGGGGGTGAGCTTGGGGGGGGGGGGGGGGGGGGGGGGGCTTCTATCAGTCCTCTAGCTGATCAATAAACTCATCAATGCGGGTAACTCCGAGTCAAAGCTTTTTAAACTGTCGGCGTGTTGTTTCCCGACAGCCTCGCGGACCCCTGCAGCTCTGGGTGGGAATCCCCTCAGCCCGGGCGTCGGGGGCAGCGGGGGTCACCCGCGTTCCTTCAGACGGACGGACACTGGACGCTTTGTCCTCAGGCATTCCTCGGTCAGAGGCGACGTTCCCACACAGAGCCGCAAAATTACAGGCTGCACCCGAACGCCTCATTACAGCAGACAAACATCCACCTGAGAGACGCAGCGCGCCGACACGTCACAGGAGCCAGAGCTGCAATCACAGGTTACACACAAACCTCCCAAACTGCACACAAAAACTCTCACGCCTCAGACAGCTGTGAACATCTGGCAGCTGAAACATCCACCAGCAGAAATTCACCAGAAATGCTCCACGACTGGTTTCTAACTTCAAACTTGTGTAGGAGACATCATGAAAATATTCGCTTTTTCTTTTAGATGCAAACAAAGTGAATAAAATCAAGACTTTTTTATATTTTACACTTTTAAATCTTATATTTAAAATATATATGAATCCTTAATTTAGTAGAAAAATCTTTAATACAATGATTGTTATGATGCCGACAAATGTCATGAAAACAGGATCACTAAAAATCAAATAACCAGTATGAAACCAAGGATAGAACCGAGTTTATGGGTAAAACCAGTTTCAAACCCACATAAATCCCAGACTGACACCATCAGGGCCCAGCTTCATACAAACCACCACAACAACCAGTATGAATCCAGCTTCTAAGCAAATATTGTCCCAGTAGTCTCCAGTATAAATATATTTCTCCAGTCTAGTTAACCCAGTATAACGTCACAGTTAAACCAATATAGGATTAGTGTTTAACCCAGTATTAAAGTCAAACCACAGGTCGCCGTGACGCCGAAAACGCCAACAAGCACAAAAGCTCGACGCTAAAATAATATTTATCTGTTTTATAGTTTTTAATCACACACACACACACACACGTGCACGCGCACACACACACACACACACAGAGCTCTGAAGAGTCCAGGATGAAGCTTCCTCTTCATGTGACGTCACATGACGCAGGTTTCTGTCTGTGATCACATGACCGTGAACATCGTCACAGAGATACTCAAACCCTCCTCATCACAGCCGTTCTTTTGTTTTCACTCTAATCCTCCTGATGACAGCAGGGTTTGGCCTCACACACACACACACACACACACACACACACACACACACAGTGATGCACCTGGTATTACATAACCAGCTCTGATCTTACCGAGCATGGCGGTGGCGCCCTCTGCCTGGAACTCCGGGAACTGTCCCTCTGAGGGGACGCTGACCGTCCTGCGGAGGCTGCGAGCCTTCGCAGAGTCTGTGGGGCTCTCCTGAGCGTCACCTGCAACCTGAGGGGGAGGAAGAGGAGGAGAGGGAAGTCAGAGAGTGTGTCGTGGAGAGGTCACGACCTGTGGGAGCTGCTCAGTTTTACCTCATCATCCTTGTTGAGCAGGATGAGCTGGGTGTCGGTCAGGATGCAGAACTTCCTGTCCCAGGAGCCGCTGTTGGTGTACGGGCTCTGACCGCAGGAGAATCGGTGAGCCGGAGGACCTTTAACATCTGGAAACAGAAGTAGCTCAAATCAGAGGAAGATTTCTGCCAGTCAGGCGCGACAGACGCAGGACAGACGACTTTATTACGATTAGTGGCGTCAAACACATCAGAAAGATGGCGAGATAACATGAGAATAATTTGAGCAAAGAATTGTTCCCGTTCTACTTTCCTCAAAGAAAGGCCTCCAGTCGTTTCATAGAATTTAAATAACAAGTTAAAAAAACCCATTAAGATAACTGTTTTTATTGGCAAAAATAATTATTTTAAATATCTATATAGATCTCTCTCTCTCCATATATATCTCTGTTTCAGTTTAATATTTTTTATATTAAAATTCCAGAGTTGAAACACTAAATTCTTTATTAATCCAGAAATAATCCAGCATTCAAATCTATATTAATCTCAGTCAAATCCACTGAAAGTCTAATATCAGCACAGAAGGTCTGAAGCTGTCCCCACAACCCGGATAAGAGGTAGAAAACGATGGATGGGTGGATAAATGTGCAGGTTGCAGTCAGACTGAAGCCTGCAGAGCTCTGGCTGCTCCTGCAGGGGGCGCTGTGGATCTAAACTTCCCAGCCTGCTCTCAGCTCCAGCAGAGGAGAGGAGGAAGAAGGGCAAATAAAAACGAAAGTGATGTGAGGCATCAGCTGACTCAGCAGAGGTCAGAGGTCACGTCACTGTGTATTAAAGGGGAAGTCTTCACACTCCAGCTGCTCAGCTCTGATTTCTCACTTTTACTTTCAGCCAATCAGCTGTTGGTTTGTTGTTAAATTATTAATAAGAAGAAAAAAAGTTCCCACGATGATGTAAGCATCACGAACACAGCTCTGCGCTGCAGGCTGACGGGCTCGTTCACTGAAGCAGTCGTTATTATGTTACTGTTGTTACATGAAGATTGTGCTCATGTGCTGACGCAGGTTCATCACAGCCTGAGAAACTTTCTTCTAGGGAAACAGATTTCACAACCTGACACAATCAACCTCATCAACCTTCAGACGGGACTGAAAGATGCATTTTTCTGTGGAGGGTAAAAGCAGAGCAGAGGGGTGTGTGTGTGTGTGTGTGTGTGTGTGTGTGTGTGTGTGTGTGTGTGTGTGTGTGTGTGTGTGTGTGTGAAGAGGTGGACAACGCTGTGTGTGCCGGCGTCTGTTCGAGTAAACAGACAGTGCTGTCACTGCGCCTAATTGTGCTGGGATCATTCAGTGTTTGTGTGGCTCTGCAAGCAAACACACACACACACACACACACACACACACACACACACACACACACACACACACACACACAGTATCTAGGCTGTGGCTTTGTTCTGTTTAATTCACTTGTTCGTGTTTATTGTTTTTGTAAATATTTAATATTTTTAACAGCTCGAGATGTTCCACATTTTTTATAGTTTCTTCCCTTTCAGGTTAAATTTACAGCTGCAGAGAAAAGGGAAGACAAGCAGACGTTATCAACTTCCACATTCTTCAAAACTCAGCATGGTGGAAATAAAAAGCAGAAATCTACAGTCTGGCTCTTAGCGTCACCTCTTTAAGTCCTTCACCGTCTAAAGATTAGGATCAAGTTTCCTAGAATCTGCTTTCAGCTCTGCTCCTCCTCATATTCCATCAGGTATACCACAAGGTTCAAGTTTAGGCCCCCTGCTGTTTTTAATTAATGACTTTACTTGAAGATACATCATTAAATAAACGTCCTCTTGTAACTAAACAACCTAAATTAGCTTAAAACTAATTAAAAAAAAGAACTAAACCCAAAGTTTGTCTGTTATTTACACTCACACACTGCAAATACACAAAAAGTTCATTAAGGATTTTATTTCGTAGGATAATTATCAACATAATTAAGAATAAACCAAACAAATGTGTTATTTGGGTCGATTTATCTGGAACTGTGAAACCAGACCGGTCTTCATCTGTGAATCTGTAACTTTATTAACACAAAAGCTCCATCACAATCTTGCAAACACACTCGGGTCACTCTGAGGTGGAGGTCTGTGGAGGTACCCTGCACCACCTTTGTGTCTGGGCTCCGAGCAGAAGGTGGAGAACACCGAGGATGCCGTGCTGCTGCAGAAAGCAGCTGAGCAGCTACATTTTCAGCAGACTATTTCTGGCTGCATACTAAATCACCCACGTCACGCTCGGGCCTCCAAAGCCCCCGAGACGGCGAGGGGACGCACACCTGCTTCTGCTCAGAGCCGCCGAGCGAGAGAGCGGCGAGCACGAACAGAAGGATAATTGGATGTTTCTGTCTCATCCTGTCCACGAGGGACTCCAGCTCGGATAATTAGCTGATCTCAGGTCTGCTGCCACTGATGAGACATGTGGACGCCTCAGAGGGCCGAACAAAGACAGGAAGCAGAGATGGGACGCCGCCGCACGCCGGCCTTACATAACAACACGAACCTGCCTGAACCGCCACGGAGATGCTCGGCCAGGAGAGGAGGAGGAGGAGGAGAGAGACAAAGCTCGTCTGCTTTAAACCCCACACAGCTCCACACAGCTCCACCCATCAGAGACCAGCGGAGCTTCAGATGTTTGTTTTCGTGCTTCTTGCAGGGAAATCACTCCTCCCCAGTTTCTATCTGACATGCTCCACATATATTCACAATTCTCTCACAACTGATTATTATTATTAACTTTTAATCATGAGGCTCGTTAAATTTGAAGAAGTAACTTCAACTTCAAGGGCTAAAAAAGTGAAACTCCAAAAGCTGCACCTGCTCTGAGGTGTACAAGCGAGTCATGCCTCAGAGGCTCCGACGTTAAAACATCCAACTTTACAGCTTTGAACATGTTCGGTGTTCGGCTACAAAAAGCTTTTTGTGTCATCAGCTGTGCGTGGGGCAGAGTCATCACTGTACACGTTTTCATATCGCCATATCTGCTGAGATTAGCAGCTAACCGCCGCCATAACTCATCTGGCAGGATTCCAGGAAACGAGAACCTGAAGCTGCTCGTGTGACGAAGACTGAAAGCAGCCGGAGACATCGGACTTCTGCACTCCGTCACGAGTGGAGACGACTTATTCGGTCTCCGTCTGTGAAACTGCGCTGCGGTCTTTGTGAGGTGGCGGTCCACAGGAAGTCCCCCCCCCTCTGTTGCCGCCTGCCTCCCTGCCTGCGTGATGGATTAAGCTTCTATATTTGCCGAGCGGCTGGATGATCCAGGCCCGGTGAAAAGGTCAGAACCGGCCGGCGGGATGACGAGCTCACCAGAGAGTGAAAACGATTTGTCTGCTGCTACCGGACACGCCGCAATCTGCAGAGCGTTAATCAGCTGATGAGCCAAACAGGCCGCGTGATGGTCTGATGAACTCTTCTTATAAAGCGATTCGATGTCGGCGGCGAGGCGTGTCCGACTGCGAAGTGAGATGTTGGATCTCCGTCATCCATGCGCTCCACTCACACACAAAGCGGACGCGTGTCGGGCTGAACTGCTCTGTGCACTTTGGGTCATGGATTCCAGCTTTTTATGGCCAACGTCTGAGCCGAACATGAGCTTCTTCACCTCTGAGTCACAGCTGAGGCCAGGATACACCTGTCCCACTCCAGCTGCAGACACACTGACACGACGACTCATTTATTTGCAGATAAAAGTCTTCTGATGCTCATCACAGAAATATCAGAAACTGAAACATAAAAAACTCGACCTGGGTTCACACAGCAGGTGGACACGCTCCAAAACTCACGGTCTAAAACACCGAACAGGTCTCCCCTCACCGCTCACAGACGTTCATTCCCACTGTGTTCAAATCACTCGTATCAACTGCTCACGTGCCCATGAGCACAGCACCTGCAGTGGTCACAACGAGGCAAGAGCAAAATAAACTTTGTGTTTGTGTGTGAGAGTGTGTATTCGTATCTTTGTGGGGACCAAAATCCACGTCCCCACAAATTTAGAGACATTTTTGAGACACAAAATGTGGTTTGAGTAACAGGTTACAGTTGTTATGGTCAGAGAAAGTATGTCAATCAGATGTCCCCACAAGATAGGACATCCCAACGTGTGTGTGTGTGTGTGTGTGTGTGTGTGTGTGTGTGTGTGTGTGGGAGCTGTGGTGTCCCGGCAGGTGTTAGACACGACTTTGGGAACAACACAGCAGGATTCTTATTCCCTGAGTTTGACTTTGAGACTTTCGTTGATCTGTTTTTGAACGATTTGGGGAGAAACTGGTTTTAGTCACACATGTATGTTTTTGTGACGCGCTAACTTCACCTGTCTAACTTTTCATTGGTCCGCATTTTTGGGCGGCGTGCAGGTGTTCGGTTTGCGGGGTCGGGTTTCTGGCAGGTGGAGTTTCAGCCTCCGTCAGTCGGCAGCACGAAAATAACCGTGTGAAAAAACAATTAGAGCGAGTCCAGATATACTCATGTAAACACAAACACACTGAGAGCGTCACGGGCACGCCCAGGGTGTGTGTGTGTGGAGAAACCTGACTCCGGCCAAACCTCCACTGGGAATGTCTGAGAGTCCACCACCTGTCCACACACACACACACACACACACACACACACACACACACACACACACCCACACACACGCACACGCACACGCACACGCACACGCACACGCACACACACACGCACACGCACACACACACGCACACACACACACACACACACACACACACACACACAGGCCGCTTTGTCTGTCAACCTGTAGCAGCAGGCAGGCCCAGTTGCTATAGCAGCCGGTAAACACGGACGCTTTCCTCCAATCATACTGCGGTGACATCACACTGCTGCTTTATCAAGATGGGACGGTCCAACAGGAAGTCGGGAGGTGAAACCAAAAAGAGAACAGAGAGGGGTGTGTCACCGAGACTGACCCAGGCTGCAGATAACGCACACAGATCAATACCAGCACACACTTCCTGTTCTGATCAGACGTGGAGGTCAGAGGTGAAAGGCTGCACTTTGACACCTAAAGGTTCAACTCCTCCTCAGATGTTGCACAAACTTAATTCAACTGTTTCCTGACTTAAATAAAGGTAATCGAATATATCACTTAACGAAGACACGGAACTCTTCAGATTACAAATGTTCTGAGAGACCTGTGCTTGCCCCGATGTTGATGTGACACACATATAATCAACTCTGTGCAGCTTTGCCGCAGTTCTGGAAAACGTGATTATGGAGGGAGAACATGCGTCCTCCTTACATCAGGGAAGCAGCACAAACCAGTGATGGAGAAGTAAACAAGAGAATATTTGTTATATTTGCATGATGATAAAATATTTGCTGCTCCAGCAGCTGTTCAGGCTTGATGGGAAGATTTGTTGGACATGCAGTCAGAGGGGTTTACCCTGTGCAGACCTGAGCTCCCCCCGTGTGGCGCCTCCTTCAGCAGCAGCACTCTGTGTGGCGTTATCAACCTCTTGCATCACTGTGGAGGGAGTTGGCCCACTCTTCGTTACAGCGCTGATTCAGTTCATTGAGGTTTGCAGGTATTTGTTTATGCACAGCTCTCTGAAGCTTCACAGCATTAAAGTCAGGCCGAGGTCTGATTGCAGCAGCTTGGATCAGATCATTGTTCATGGTCCACTCAGAAAAACAAACCATCATCCCTCCACCACTGTGCTTAGAGTTGGTCTGAGGTCTTTGACATGCTGGTTTTGTGTGTTATGGACGAACGTCTGCACTTTGGTCTCATCTGTCACGTTTGCTGAAGCCGTGTGGTTCGATCAGCTTTGCAAAGCTAAGCTGTGAAGATTATATCCCACCAGAAGGCTCCAGGGCTGCACACTGACAAATGCTCTGCTCTTATAGCAGAGATCAGTCAATGTGTTTGATCACGAGCACCTGGCTGACCCTCCTAAGTCCTAACAGTGAGGGTGGAGTTTTTCACGGGAGTGCAGAGATCCTGGTGAAAACTGATCACGTGATCGGATAAGACGAGGAAAGCAAAGCAGAAAATTCACAGGAATAAGAGCAGAATTTATTTTTGGCGTGCTGATGGGAGAGAGGAGATTAAACGTGTCGCTGGAAGTCGATAAAATAAAAATGAAGATAATTCATTTAATAAGGTACGGCCAGCTCCTCCCCTTCCTGAGGAATCGCTCCAGCAGATGGAGCCGTGCGTTTGATTCGGCACACATTTTACTCCAGAAGCTCCCATTTATCCGAGCTTGGGATCGGCACATGGAGGACACCGACCTGTGACCAGTGAGGTTGAACCATGCGGTCAACTAGCTGTGCACACCCCAACATGACCAACACATCAAGCATAACCGCCGCAGTCGTCTTCTGACAGAAGACCATAACGACTCTGAGCCGAGCGACAGCCGATCCAAACACGGCATCGCAGTATCTCTCATTAGCCAACCTGCAGATAGCAGCGTTTGTCTGCTTGTGGCGCACAGTTGGAAACCGTGCTTTGGTATTTCTCTGCAGGCAGCTGTTCAGCCGTTAAACCCAGAGGAGCCATCGGCAGCTCTGAGGTGTTAAACAGGCTGCAGGGGAGCTTTTGTCCGAGGGAGGAAATTACAGCAATTAGCAGCCTGGACAGAGAAACAGTGTTTTTATAAAGCTGCCCTCCGTCCAGGCGGGAGGAGGAAAAAACCGTCGAGGTTGTGGACGTCTGCGGGGAGACGTTAAAGCTGCAAGTGTGAGAAATAAACGTGTTTTCATGATCGATGAGGGGACAAACTGAAGTATCTTTGAAAAGTTTCCAAAACTCGGATTTATGTAAATATATCATGAGACCTCCTGGACACTAGGTGGCGATGGTGTTTCCACACCTAACCAATCACAGACAGAGCTGGAGCTAATAAATGTCAATATAAACAAGGTGACAAATTTAAACTCTGGCCTGATGGTGGCGCTATGAGTTGAGGATCAGTACTTTCACGTGTCTAAACCTTCCTGATTTAACAACTTCCCTTCGTGTACATGGACGTTGTGTAAAATTAAAGGTTCACTTTATAGTTTATGGCTGTAAGAGCTGCCGTGAGACTGACGTAATAAAACAAAGGGCTGTTAGAAATTAGGGCTGCCACGATTAGTCGACTAGTCACGATTATGTCGACTATTAAAATCGTCGACGACTAATTTAATAGTCGACGCATCGTTTGAAGCTTTGTAAGATCACAAAGGACGCAGGAATGAGTAGTAGGATTTAAGAGTGTAATAACAGACTGAAACAGAAGATGGCAGCACTGCATGTACAAGGATGCCAGCTGCCATTAAACCCCGAAGAAGAAGAAGCTGTGTCCCAGAATTCATAGCGCAGCTGTCAACAATGGCGGCAGCTAGTTAGTTTTAACTTTACTCTTATTATTCTTTCTGGGTCACAAAATAAACCTTTAACATATTTTCAGGCGAGAATGTAGCTGTGTAAACCTCAAATATCGGCTCAGTTTATCAGGACACCGCATATTTTCAAAAGCGCTCCGACGTTTTCGGAGACGTCTGTTACCCACTAGCTCGATAGCTAGGCGGGGGCAAGGCTAACTAGAGCCGTGAGAACACCGGACTCCCGGCACATCGTTTTCAAACCCACCGCCGTCTTTCGCTAGTCAGGTTAAACATGATATATGAGTCACTTAGATAACTTAAAAATGTTATTGTTTGGCTTTCTTTAGTATTTTATTTGTTCCTGAGTAAATCGGTTTGGCTGAGATTAAAGTTATAGTTTTTGCACAGCTAAAACTGTCAAGCAGACAGCTGATTATCAGAAGCTGGAGAATATACTCCGGTGTCCTGTTATATTTTAGAAAGCAAGGAGTTTATTAAACTTCACCGAAACAATCTGCAAATTTCATTAAAAATTAATAAACTACCATCTTGTCTTTATTTTTAGTTAGCACAAACACTTCAAGCTGTAAGCTAATGATAGTTATATAAGACCAGATGCTGCTGGTGCAATAAGCTGTACGCTGTACCTCCAATGGATGATGATCTGATTAGTCGACTATCAAAATAATCGTTTGTGGCAGCCCTAGTAGAAATATCAGTGCGCTCATTTTGGGGAATTTACTGCAGGATCTGTACACTAACACTTCCAGGGACGGGACATGAAGCCGCTGCGCTGTGTTGTGAGTTCAAGCTGTAAAAATGTGCCGGATGAGCCGAAGCTCGCTCTGCTGCAGGTCCTCCTGATGTCAGCGCTGCTCTCTGGAGAGGACGCAGACAGCACTCAGCTCAGCAGCACAGAAACGTCAACACGAGTCTGCTAACAGCTCCTCACGCCGCGTACAGGGACGGTCTGGAGGTCATTTTTATGACATTTTACTTCAGCAGAAACTGAACTGTGCTGCAGCTCCTCGCTGCATTTAAACCTGCAAAAACAGCCGCGCGAGAGCAGCGAGCACAGCCCAAACAGGCCGCCCGAGGCCCACCAACCAGCCACATCGCTGGCTGAAAACACTGATCGCCTGGTTAAAGTGAAGCTTTCTGCTGGGAAACTTTGGGTCCAGTTATTCGTGTGGATGCCACCTAAACACACGTACCAACCCCCAACCTCCCCCACCCACTCCGAGGGACACGGTGAAGTTCCGCTCTGCTGATCGGGGAAAGCTGCAGTTTTCCTGCTCAATCATGTCGAGTTCATTTTATTTTATTGGTTTGTGGAAAATGAATCAGCTAAATCTGATTCTCTCACATCTCATTATGTGTGAAGCTCCAGCCTGCTGGCCCCTCACACTGTTCCTGCTGCTGCTCTGATAATGAATAAATAGTCTGAGTCTCCAATCAATCATTAATCGATGGTTTTTTGTTATCGCTTGTACTCGACGCGTCCTGGCAGCAGCGACGGCGGCTCTTTGATGCTCAGCCTGAAGTGAAGGCGGCTGGTTTAATATTTAAACGTGCTGACTTCAGCTGTACTCTGCTGCATTTGCATCTGCAAAGCAGATTCTCTCTCTCTGCTGTCAATCATGGCGGCAGCCTGCACAGAGGGGGGCGGTCTGAAGGGGTCAAAGGTGAGCGGCAATGTCGCTTCCCATCACCCGAGGGAGCAGCAGAGGAGCTCCCGAAGGACTGAAGGAGGTTTGCTGTGTTCACACAGGCGCCGCAGCACACGTGGAAACGTCCGGTACGACGGCTTTGTTTAACCCACCGGTTCTTGTGATGTCACGAGATGCCGATGAGCGCAGCTGTCACATGTCCTGTGGGAGGGGTGGAAAGTATCCTGACCTCATTCAACTGTGCGGTGTCCACGTAAGAGCCGCAAGATTAGCTGGATTTTGATTTCAGTCGCAATTTTAGTTTCCAGCAGAAAACAAATTATTAAAAATAAAAAAATCACTTTTCACCGCAAAGCTTTTGTTAATTTCCCGTGTTATAAATCAAGCGCACCCTCTGACACCTCCGTAAACACTCAAACTCAGTCGCTGGTCAGTTCAGCTCACAGCTAACGTTTCAGTAAAGTGTCAAATACTCGATCTGATGAAGAAAAGCCCGGGCACGAGTCCATCACGGGTATCGGCCTCGCAAACGAGTGAACAGCAGATCAGAGATCGATAACCCTCAAAGGAGGTCCTGCAGACCTCGACAGGAAGAGGACTGCTCACAGTACGAGACACAGATTTGAGAACAGAAAAGAATAATCCATCAATATTTTCCAGTCTCTGATCCTAAAAATCACATTTGCTTTGATATTGGATGGCCGCTAACTTTCTGCTTCTTAATTCAGATCAAACTGAGGTTATTGTACTCGGCCCTGAAAAGCTTAGAAATATGGTATCTAACCAGATTCTTACTCTGGATGGCATTACCTTGGCCTCCAGTAACACTGTGAGGAACCTTGGAGTCATTTTTGACCAGGACATGTCCTTCAACGCACATATTGAACAAATATGTAAGACTGCTTTCTTCCATTTGTGCAACATCTCTAAAGTTAGAAATATCCTGTCTCAGAGTGACGCTGAAAAACTAGTTCATGCATTTATTACTTCCAGGCTGGACGACTGTAATTCATTATTATCAGGAAGTCCTAAAAACTCCCTGAAAAGCCTTCAGCTGATCCAAAATGCTGCAGCAAGAGTCCTGACAGGGACTAGAAAGAGAGAGCAGATTTCTCCTGTATTGGCTTCCCTTCATTGGCTTCCTGTTAAGTCCAGAATTGAATTCAAAATCCTGCTCCTCACATACAAGGTCTTAAATAATCAGGCCCCATCTTATCTTAATGACCTTGTAGTACCATATCACCCTATTAGAGCACTTCGCTCTCGCTCTGCAGGCCTACTTGTTGTTCCTAGAGTATTTAAAAGTAGAATGGGAGGCAGAGCCTTCAGTTTTCAGGCCCCTCTTCTGTGGAACCAGCTTCCAGTTTGGATTCAGGAGACAGACACTATCTCTACTTTCAAGATCAGGCTTCAAACTTTCCTTTTTGCTAAAGCATATAGTTAGGGCTGGACCAGGTGACCCTGGATCCTCCCTTAGTTATGCTGCAATAGACGTAGGCTGCCGGGGGATTCCCATGATGCATTGAGTTTTTCCTTTCCAGTCACCTTTCTCACTCACTATGTATTAACAGACCTCTCTGCATTGAATCATATCTGTTATTAACCTCTGTCTCTCTTCCACAGCATGTCTTTATCCTGTCTTCCTTCTCTCACCCCAACCAATCGCAGCAGATGGCCCCGCCCCTCCCTGAGCCTGGTTCTGCTGGAGGTTTCTTCCTGTTAAAAGGGAGTTTTTCCTTCCCACTGTCGCCAAAGTACTTGCTCATAGGGGGTCATATGATTGTTGGGCTTTTCTCTGTATCTACTGTACAATATAAAGCGCCTTGAGGTGACTGTTGTTGTGATTTGGCGCTGTATAAATAAAATTGAATTGAATATTCAGCAGTCTGGTTAAAAAAAAAAAAATCTTTCCCCTTAAAAAGGGTTTATCCTGCCAAACGCCTGTGGACCCGGAGCAGGACGGCGCCGTCACACAGTCCAGTCTGGAGGGTTCTGGCTGCAACACAAAACAACCTGTTTTCAGACGCATTCATGTGGGAGCCTCCACGTTCCCACCGCCGCTATTCGGAGCACCGAAAGGTTAATGAGCTCAGGGCTGCTTTTGTTACCCAGAAGCTTTTATTGTGGAGGGCCAATTTACATACAAAAGGAAGACACACACACACACACACACACACACGTGTTGTTCTGTCAGTGTGAGGACCTTCGCTTACATAACACATCAGTTGGACCTTCAGTTTAGCTTTAAGGATGGAAGTGCTGTCTGAACTTCCTGTCCACACAGGGTCACATGATCACAAACCTCCTCCCTGAACCTGACCAGCGTTGACTCTGCCTCATCACACTTTTCTGTATCTGTGCCTTGATGTACTGGTTATGTTAGATAACGTCTGGTAAGAGACTGAGCTGAGAGACTGATAAAGAGTCTGTGGCGCTACAGTCTGTGCTCACGTGCACGAGGTCCAAACACCAAACAGTGTTAGGCATAAAAACACTGGGTTAGGGTTGAAAAACGGAGAGTTAGGTGAGGCAGACCCAATAAGACTGCTTCATTTAATCTCTGGGAATGAGGACGAGCTGAGCTGGCTCTGAAGCCAGCCACACACACACACACACACACACACACACACACACACACACACACACGCACACACACACACACCTCATTGAGTATGCAGGAGCTGTCCTGGCCTCTGGCCTCAAACACACACACAGCTGATTAACAGGGTTTCTGTAGGATGCCGTGAGCCAGAACACCGCCACACATATCCTGCCTCACACACACACACACACACACACACACACACACACACACACACACACACACAGAGAAAAGAGCCTGATTCACCCTCCCAGTTCTCACACTCAGTTTCCATGTGAAAATGAACAGCTACTGCTAAGTGGGGTCTAATTAACCCAACTCTGTGTGTGTGTGTGTGTGTGTGTGTGTGTGTGTGTGTGTGTGTGTGTGTGTGTGTGTGTGTGTGTGTGTGTGTGTGTGTGTTTTACAGAAGTGAGAGCTCTGTGGTTTTGATTACCCAGCATGCTCTGGGCATGCTGGAAACTTTCACACTGTGTCTGTTTACAGCCACTTCTGTTCACGCAGACACATTTACTGCAGTCCTGAAACTGTGTACAAATACTTCACTGTGCTCCACGCTGTACGGCTCTGTGTGCTCTTCATTACTGCTGAGTCACAGCAGAATCAAACACAGTGACTTGAGGCTTTCTGCAGATTAAAGTTAAGCAACAGAAAGCAGAGGAAAGCCGATCTTTATTTATTTTTGTTAAAATGCTGAATTTTCTCACAGACTCTGGTCTGTTTGGGTTTCACTACTTCAAAGTCTCAGGCAGAACAAACTGACAGATCATAAAGTAGAGGGAAAAAGTTTTCACAATAAAGACCTGGGTTAGTTTCTTGTTTGCAGTCATGTCGTGTTGACTAACCCTGCTGGCACGGCTGGTGGGGCATCGCCGCTCTGAGCGACCACACGACGGTGTAGAAACCAGAAGCTCTGCGTGCTGAACCTGCCCGAGCGTTCACATGTTTTTAAGAAATACACCGAGCTGGCTGTACATCTGTGGGTGAACCACAGCAGGAACTAATACGCACACTTTTCTACAGCCTCCAGAGCATTGTAGGAGCTGTAGTTTATAGTTTGACACAAGACTGAAAGTAAAAGGAAGAACAGCCTGCAGCAGGCTGCTGACCTGTGCAGGTGTGCCCCGCCTCTCGCCCTGTGACGGGCTCTAGGGCACGGCGACCCTGAAGAGTATATCTGGTGAACTGAAGTTTTGAGCCAGGGTCAGATTACCACTCATCACAACCGCATGTGGGACCGGCTCAGACCGGATTTTAAAACTGATTTTAGGCCAAGTTTTAAAACTTGTTCATGACTGATTTTACACTGGTTCCCAGTTTGAATCAAGACTGGTTTAAAACCTGCTCTGGAACTGAATTTGGACTGTAGCCTGGGCTTGTTTTAGGTCTAATTTAGCACTGCTTTGAAACTGGATTCAAACTTGATTTTGGGATTGAGTTCAGACTGGTTTTAAACCACTTACGGGCTTAAATGTTTTGGACTTTGGACTTTTTAGAAACGTTTTACGGTAGATTTGAGACTGGGATGGAGCAGGTGATGAGTAAAGAAACCTAAGCCCAAACCCAGGCTGTGGGGTCTGCTTTAAAACTAGTTCCACACTTGATTTCAGTTTAGTTTAGAACTGGTTTTAAACTTATTGCAGACCAGTTTCTGGGCATAGTATTGGACTGATTTTAGGAGCACTCTAAGGTTGCTTTGAGCATCATGTCAGTAACCAGGTCAGGACCTGATTAGAAAGAGTTCAGAGAGAATTGTTAAGTTTTCGTCAGTACTGAGGTAAAAATCTGACAGTTTTCTGTACATCTGTGGGTAAAACCACAAGCAGGAACTTCTGATACCCAGTTCATGCTACAGTTCTACATTCCCCAAAGCATTATGGGAACTTGAGTTAATAATTTGAAGCAGGTTTAGAAGTAAAGCAAATGAGGCCTCTGCAGGCTGAGATGTGTTCTGCTTCTGAGCTCCCACCAGTGCTCCCAGCACATTAGCAGCTTCTGTTTCTGACTCTGCTCTCACACCAGTTTCCCATAAACCACCAGCTCAGACAGATTAAATTAAATCTTTTTCTACATCCCTGATCAGCTCTCCTCCTCCTCCTCCTCCTCGATGCTGTGTTCAAATTTCCGGCGAGGCTGAACGCTCCGATGAACGTGGCATGCCGGGGACGCTGGGAGCTCACAGATAACACGCATCATCTCCGTTTCAGGATGATGGATGACGACAGAAATATATGCGTCTATCAAACAGATCGGACTCTGGCGAAGCAGAGACACGATGCCCAAAGGCACACATTAATCTGACACGGTCACCAGAACGGTGTACCACAACATATCCCATTTCCCTCATAACACAAGCTTTCAGTGAGAGAGAGGTCAGAGGTCACAGGCAGGAGGTGGAATAAAATCTGTGATAAGGAACCTCTGGAGTCAGAAAATATTCGAGTTCACACATCGATACTATGAGAAGGTCCCAACCCTGAATCCTTTTATCAGTAAGCTCACAGGAACATGTATGTGCATGTCTTTAAGCTCACGGTGAACTCAGATCAGCTGCTTTGTGTTTTTTACATCACGTGTTTTGAGCAGCGTTTCAGTCCCTCATGCGCCTGAGCATGAAATATTTACTCTGCATGTGCAGTCTGTGAAACGTGCAGCATCTGATTTAAAAGGACAGCCTGAGCTCTGATGGTAAACAAGAGCCGGCGAGGTGAGGAGATCCGGCACGCTGCCAAAGATCCAAACCTGCACAGCAGTAAGGAGACCAAGGATAAAGCAGACCCGGTTCTGCTCGGTGCACCTGTGCACAGGTTAGCGCGACTTTCATTACTTCCTGGTTTCATTCGCCCTGAAATTATTTATAATTCAGGCCCGAACAAACTGGACTCCAGGACTGCTTCACACTTGGCTGGTTTAAATCTTGAATTTGGACTGAGATGGATTTTTGCAATGACTCGTTTCTGATTGCATAAAACTGATTTCAGAATCGGGTCTGTTTTTTCCCTGATGTTCAAAAGCTGCTTCTGCGTACATACATGGGTATTTTATTGTGTTTTCTGAATTTCTATAGACTTCGTCATTCAAAGATCTCTGTGGCTCTGATATCAGCCAAAGAAAATTAATTCAGACAATTATTCATATTCAGAGGAGCTGTGTTGGAGAACTAATGGGACTTGATGCAGCAGCGAGTTCTGCATGAAAACACACATTTATTATCTGCAGGCTCTAAATGTTTCCTCATGTGAGGTTGTAGTGGAAACTGCAATTAGCATGACTTAACCTTCAGACTGGCTGCCTGTCTGAGCTTTACACACTCTGCATGAATGTAAATGTTTGGTGAAGCAGCTGCAGACAGATTTCCAGCCTTCAATCAGGAGCAGGAGCAGGAGGAGGAGGAGGAGGAAACCTCTCTGAGAGCACAAAGGACAGCCGAGGTTTTCCTCCCTTAGAGTAGAATGAAGCTGCAGGGGCCACAGGAGAGAAACATCACTCTGCTTTAACTTCACCATGTGGGAATTTTTGTATCATCGTCATAATAATAGTTCAGGTCAGTTTCTGAGGCAGTGATCTAGTGGAGGTAAATGAGGAGGTAATTATACCGTATTGATAAGACAGACTGGTTGAACTGCGTTTTAATGTTTCGCTCTACCTTATTCACACAAATGATGCTAATGCTTTTTATAGACCTGCGCGATCCAGCTAAATCGGACTGCTCTTAATTTAATTTGACCGCTGAGATTTTCACGGCCAGAGCGACATTACAACGTTCAAGAAAAAGAAAACAGACAAACAAACAAATTATGCTGAATGTGTTGCATGTGGTGCATCACAGATACCTGCTAATTAATGCCCAAATAAAATCGTAGAACCCTGCAGACCTTAGTGACGGTCTAAGTGCAGTAACCTCACAGCAGCCACATAACTGGTCAGATGATGTCATTAAAAAAGCTCTGAAAGGCTCCAAAAGCACAAGCATGGCCCAGAGGTCCAGCTCAGGGCCTCCAACTAGCTGTGGTGAAGCCTAGTGGACAGCTAGCAGCTACACCCGCCTGCGTCTCCATCCACCTGCCAGGGAGAGAGGCCATCCCCCTACGAATGCAAAACTTTGATCCCAAAAAACAAACCAACTCTGAGCACATTGAAGCGAACACACCAACGGACTGCTCTTTAACATTCAGGTAAGGATTTAAAACTCTGTTTTAACAGCTCGGTTTCCCCCCGAACGAGGTTCCTGTTTATTCTGAAAGTTCTGCTGTTTGAGAGAAAACCACCCGGGAAGAATTCTGGGGGATTCCCTTTAGAGAATAATTCAGGCTAGTTCCTGGTGTCTATTTGTGTTGGCGTCAAAGCTTCTGAGCCGGAGGCAACACAACTGTCTTCTCTTCATCTCATCGTGCTTTTAATATGTTAAGTGAAAATGAAGCTGTTAAAAAGAAAACTTTTTAAAAGAGGACACAAGCATGACGTAGACACCCCTACCGTCCTCTCCTCCTTCATCTTCGCTGCCTCCGCCTTCTTCCCTCAGGACTTTGCCGATCCTTCGAGACAGCGAGCTGAAGAAGCTGCTGACGGATGGCGTGCTCCTCTCGGCGACCGATTCTACCTTCCTGAGCGGTTCCCTATTGTTGTCGTTGTTGGCGCCGGGCTCGGACATCGACCGGAGAAAGATCCTCTGCAGGGCGCCGGGCTCCCCGCTACGTTTTTTCGGGTTTGGGAGGGTGCCGAACCTCGGCAGGCTGAGCAATCGCCGGTGAGAAGGCTCCATGGTTTGTGCTTTGCCCTCGGGAGTGGACGTACCGGCCGACCTCGGCGCCTGGCGAGCAGATGTCTCCCATTTGTATTTGTCCAATAACTGCTCAGAAGCCGGTGGGGTGTTGGTTCTCCGCCAGGGCCTCCTGTAAAAGTGCCAGTGGTACAAGGTCCCCTGGATTAGACCCTCACCGATCAAAGGGTGGGCGCCACTTCCACTCATAGTCTAGCACACGCAAGCTTCCTCCAGGCAGCAACGAGCAGATGGAGGCCCCCAAAATGGGCGTCACTGCTGGTTCGCCGACAGCTGTGCTGTGACACGGACAAACGACCCCGGCGGGTCGGACGGATGAGGATTCGTCAGGTTGTCCTCATGTGCACGCCGAGCTGGAGCTGCCGTTCGCTCGCTTTCTGTGGGCTGACGTTCGTCTTCCTGGGAGGAAGTCAAGAGCCAGAGAAAGACCGAGGCCAGCCAATCAGGGCTGAGCAAAGGCAAAGCAGCAGACTGTGGTTTCCCCTATGAAGACTACAGCGTCGAGCATCAGCTTCTCCTTTTTCTGATCAGTTTCCTGGTTTGGTTCTTATTCAGCAGCAACGACGATGACGATGACGCAGAGCTCTCATAATGAATCATATGGATGGATTTAGATCTGTAGACTTGCTGCAGTTTGCAAACAGCCTGAATTTTGCTCCAAAATAGGCGGGAAATCCCCCTTTCATACTTCCCACATTGGCGATTTATGCACTTTGCGAGGGACCAGGATGGGTTGTAGTCTGTGGTGTAGGGTGGGCAGCTGGAAATAGTAGGTGGATGGAAAGAAAAAGGGTTTCGGTAGCTTAAAAGTAACCCACAGAGTGCCAAATTCAGTCAGTGATATCCTCTAATATTTATAATACCCATTTCCATTCATTCTACACGTAGCAGCAGAGAAGGATCTGAAGAATAGGAGGCAAGATCTGTACGTTTACTATCTATGAAAGTAACACAGGCCAGAACACAATCTGGACGCGCTGATACAAAAACATTTAACTGGTATAGTTGAGTGTAATTTAGTCAAGCTCTTACCCACATTCAGGCCAGTCATTCTCTGTTTATTGGGTTAAATTTCTGAGCTCTCAGGCCTCCATACATGTTGTGATCCCTAAATATTCATGAGGACTGAAGAATGTCCCCCCGCCCCCCGAGGCCTCTGTGACCAGAGAGGAAACAGGAGCAGAGTCCCAGAGAGCAGGGAGGAGCTCTGAGGACACTTTATTCAAGCCCCGCTGATAGAGAAGCTTTGAAGCAGCAGAAGCGAGATAGAAAAATCCCCGCAGCTCACTCCGCGAGTTTCATAATATGGAAATGAGGAGGTTTGTTGTCGTTGTTGTTCAGGCTGCAGGTTACATGTGAGAGCGTTCAGTCCTCCACGTGGAGCTGGAGGTTCACCTGCAGCAGGCCAAACGTGGCCAAGATACAAGCTGAGGGCGATCTCAGGCTGCAAACAACCCCCGAATACATATCATCACACACTTTGTGACAGTAAAAAAAACAAATATCAACCAGCTCTCCAACAAGCTCCTCCCCCCAGTGGCCGGACTGGAAGTGGACTCCATCTCCGCTGTTGTGGAACGAAGCTTGTGATGATAGTTTTCACCTCATGGCTCATGAACCAGTTCTCCACCTATGGCAGGTTCTGGTCAGAGTGACCGTTCAGGTCACAGGAACAGGAGGACCATCCCTGTCTGCGACACGTAGATCTACTGCAACCCAACGCGGAGGAGGAGGAGTCTGTGGGACCCGCAACAATGACCTCACCAGCTTGGTCGGCTTGGTCTCATAAAAGTCGTTTGTCCCTGATCGTGGACACAAATTGACCTGTTTTTATGAGATGGTCAGTGCGGCTTTGTAACAGGAAGTACATTTCCTGTGCAGAGTTTTTGGCGAGCACGCAGTACCAAGAAAACGGCGCTTTGGGAGAAGTTTTAACTTTTTAGAATTTAAACCCAAAAAGTCGCTCTAAATAGTTTTAATGATTATTACTAACATATTTTAATAATGCCAACATTTTCAAAATAATACAAAATAAATAGAAACTTCTGACACATTTAAGAATCAACATGTGGTCTGTGAGCAGCAAAACCCCAACATCTCCAACCTCTGAGAATATTCATTTTGTGTAAATGGGTACAAACAGAGAGCGGACGGATGAACGATCATGTTCAGAGTCCCTGACTAGTTACAAACTGCCGTGAGACTGCGTTACAGAAAACAGAGCTGAGCTCCTGGAGGATTCAAACATGTGCTCCTCGTGGCCCTGATGCAGTTAGGAAAAAGATCAAACTCTCTCCAACTCTCAGATCAACCTTCTTCTTCTTGGGACTTTAAAGGCACGCCGCCCTGGCTGACCCACATATCAGCCCTGATTGGATAATGAAGCGACGCTGCATGTAGGTCAGAGTTAAGACTCGGGGAGGTTAAGCGGAATCAGAGGGAGGCAAGTCCTCCTCGAGCCAGCGGCGACTGACCGAGTCTGAGGCCAGAGGTCAACATCAGGACGAGCAGTTCCTCTTCCACGTCAGTTTAAACACATGTTCACGCCAAGTCTAAGCAGCTAAACGCACAACTGTAAACACTTCCTTTAGAAATTAAAAAATGAGAGCACGGGCGCTGCTACAGCTCACCTGACTGATCAGGCAAACGAAAGCTATCGTGTCCACCCGAGGTTGTTTCCTGCGTTTCATTCCTTCGTACTTGTCCCTGCTTTCCGATCTACACCGTGCTGTCCAAAAAAGGCCAAATGCAAAAAACAAATCTTACAAATAATGAAAGCTCCTCTTAAGAGGCTGTGGACAGATTTCTATGGATGGATTCAGGATAAACTTCCAATAAGATCGAAGGAATGGGACGTTTTAGACCGAAACCGGCTCGCTAACGTCAAACATAAATACCTCAGACAACATTACAAATCTAAATTACAATTTCCAGGAGTGGACCGCCAGTTCAGAAGCCACGCATGCTTTGAGTCCTTTGTTTCGTCTGAAAAGTCGCCCAAAAGCCATCAAGCAGCAAAGAGAACATCAAGGCTCAGGCAGGTCTCATTTCACCTGCATTCAGATACCAGCCCCGATTCTAACAGCTCACTCTGACTGAACCGGACTGATGCTTCTCCCCAATTTCCTGAGTTTAAAGGCCAAACAGGAAGTCCTACAAACATTTATGCTCCTCCAGAGAAAGGAAACAAAACAGGAAGAGAGGAGACAAACAGGAAGTCAGGTGGAAGCCAGCAGTGACACGGAAGACGTGGATTAAAACTTCTCTGGTGAGTGTTGTGGTATAATTTAGTCTTATTGCATTAAAATGAATCAGTGTTATGAAAACTTCTGCACAAAATCAGAGTGGATCAGAAGCACAAACTGATCCGTGATCGATTGTCAGATTCAGCGACAGAAACCTCTCACTGACTGCAGACTCAGCTCAGCCTTAGTTCGGTTGTTTTTCCTCATTGACAGACTCGACTGCTCACTTTCTCTCATTCTTCATTAATGTGTCTGCATTCGTTCAAAACGTGATGCAGAAATCTTCCAGGCCCACATGTTTACACATAAAACTGCTGCAAAGTGAGCAGAACAGGCTGCAGGACTGACCCGGGGCAACAGCTTAAAGTTGCTGGTGCCTTCATCAGGCACCACTTTGTTCACTTTTCATCTCCGTCCTGCAGGAAGCCAGGAGAAGAGCGGGCAGCAGCAGCAGCCTCCAGCTAAAAATAACTCGCAGCCATAAAGAGAGCTGTAAATCAGCAGCTGATAGCACCAAAGCCACTCGGAGCTCAGGAATCCAGGCTGGAGTCTCAGCTGGAGGCCGGCGGGCTGGCCCTCGACGGTCTGAGGACGGAGCACGCTTCCAGAAAACAGGAAGTTCAAGATCAGCGGCTGGATGTGAGGAGGCCGCATGAAACACTCCAAAAACATCATCTGAAAGGAGCCGAAGCAGCTCCAGATTTTAGCCTGTGACAGCAGTGGCACGGTAGATCAACGCAGCGGTCTGTGACACCACCACACGCCGCCTTCCCATTAGGGCTGAACGATTATGGAAAATAATCTAATTGCGATTTTTTGCCCCAATATTGCGATTGCGATGCGATATGCGATTATTTTTTAAGGTCTTTGTCTTCTGTATTATTAAACAAAGACAAGCAATACATCATATAGTATGGCCAATACTATATTACATTAATTTTAAACTGTTCTTTCCTGGAAGACAGACCTCTGTTATGATGACATGAGGTGATGCATGAATTGATGACTGACATTTTTATTTAACTTCTTCAATCACAACAGTATATTTGAACAAACACAATAGTTTATTTTTAGCTTACAAACATCTGAGCATAAAGTGCTGACAAGGAACCCTGGTGTAAACATTAAAATGAAAGTCAGTACAATGTGCAGATTGCAGAAATATACATAAACAAAATCAGTGGCTTTACCACACTCAGTTTTTCGACATCTGTGAACTACTAGACAGTCATTCAATTAAAAAATAATATTAAATAAATAAAACTAATAAATAAAAAATACACACATCTTACTGATCTCTGCAGTCAGTAACATTACACATAAAGTGCAAACATAATAGCAATTGTATAAACACACACACAAACACGCCTTTAAAGTTTAAAGGCGTGAAATTGGACGGTCTAGTTCTGATTAGCGTCACCGCTGTCTCGGTGGAGTTTAATAAACTCGGCCGTCTGCTTCTTGCTATCTAAAATATAACCAGACACTGGTGTAAATTCTCGACTGTCTCATACTTCTGTTTAATAAGTTTTCTGTTTGACGTTTAGTCAGCTGTGTGAAAACCAAGGAGGAACCCACCCGGGGGATTAATAAAGTTTTATTTTATCTAATCTAATAACTTTAATCTCAGCCAAACCGATTTACTCACGAACAAACAAAACACTGAAAAAAGCCCAACAATAACATTTTTAGGTTGTCTAAGTGACTTATATATTACGTTTAACCCGAGCAGCGAAACTCCGCGGTGATCTGAAAATGATGTGCCGGGAGTTGTGCCGTTCTCGGCCGCATCAGTAACCCTCGAGCTCCCGGCTAGCTGTCGAGCTGGTGGGTAGCAGACGCCTCTGAAAACGTCGAAGCACTTTTGCAAATATGCGATATCTTGATAAACCGAGCAGATATTTGATGTTTACACAACTACTTTCTCGCCTGAAAATATGTTAAAAGTTTATTTTGTGACCCAGAAAGATTAGTATGAGTAATTTTAAAACTTAGTAGCGGCCGCCATTGCTGGAAACTGGAGTTTGGCTGGGCCGCGCTATGAATTCTGGGATATGGTAGTAATTTGGACAGCCTTCGGCGCGTCGCTGTGACGTAATCGGTCTACAAATGCGGCCTCAGGAGGATGCAGCCCATGAATTTGGACATGTCCAGAGTACAATCGCAGCCTTTGCGGTTAGAAAATTGCACTTGATCATGTCGCGATATTATCGCAAATGCGATATATCGTTCAGCCCTACTTCCCATCATTCACACATACTTCAGATTAGCTAAAACCCAGAGGGGCCCGTCCAACGTTTTACAAAGTCACAAGTTCATTTGGAGAAATCAATCAATGATTCTTCCAGGAGCATATTAAAATAAAAGCCTCTGATGGATAAACTACTTATTTCCAAATTAATTGGCAGGTGACTGAAAGCCACAGCAGCTAACACACCGACCCCGAGGCAATAAAGTCAACTTCTAATCCGAGTTTGAAGCTAAACAGAGCTGAAAATATCTACGTTAGAGCCTCGTGAAGCGACAAACAGGAAGCGAGTCGGCTGATGTTCTCGAGGTCAAGTTAACTTTGAGCGGCTTAATCGCCCAAACACTCAGGTGTTGATTTAAACTACAAACAAGGTGTCTGATTGGTTGTTTGGCGGCGTGAGCGTCCTCCTCAGACAGCAGCAGCGTTTGGTGCTCAGACGATTGACTAATCCAATTTTCATCCACAACTCAGGCTTTAATCTGCAGCCGCTCTGACACAGTGATCCACTTCTGCTCTCCGCTCACAGCTTTCAGGGCAGCAGACGTCCTCTGAAGTAATCTGATTACTTCCTGCTGAATGCAGGAGCCTGCTATCATGTGACACATAAACAGGAAAGCTGGTTTCCCCTCATTAACGTCTGAAAAGGGAAGAAAAATACGAAGCATCTGGAAAATTCACCTGTCAGTCAAAGAGGCCACACCCCTATTTTTGTAAACTTTAGGCCCTAATACAATTGAATCAGGTGTGTTATAAAAACCTGACCCCACAGTTATAATGAGGTAGATAAATTAGCTATAGAGACCAAAACTGCTGCGACTGACCCACTAAAACCCTTTAACTCACTGCAGTCCACAGTCCACTGACAACAGCATCTTTTACCTCGAGGTAAAAAAAAAAAATTGCTGGTTTACTTTGTGTGACTTTTGCATTTTTATTGGTCAGTTTAGATCCCAAACAAACAGTGAAAACATTCAGGTCCAAGACTACTAACCATAATCATTCAAGGAGGCAGACAAACAGCTTGTGTGTTATGAGATGTAAAATCATAGATTTTGTGAATGGAGTCTGGTAGAGTGTAAGAGCAAAATGTAAAGTATATAAAACACGCAGACATAAGAGAGGGTTTCTTTGTAAAGGTATAGGATGAACGATCATTTTATTTCATTTGACATCTATAAATAACAGACACAAATCTTTTTATTCATGGTTTCTTTCTCCTGAATCTAAAACAAACCCTGATTACCACAGCACTGATTTCCCTTCGCATCAGACAAATAAAAACACACATCCAGCGCTGTGTGATTACGCCGAGTGCGTGTCGTCCCCGAGGATCCTCCGGTGCTTTTCCCACCCTGCCCTGAAATAGACAGCAGCTTTTTTTGGTCCAGAGAAGCAGGACTGCTCCTGTTTTGTTTCAGAGAGGAAATCCTGCCTCACCGCCCCCATCCTGAAAACAGCCAGGCCTGTGAGGAACTTTCCATTTCCTGCTCCCATCGGCCTCCATTGTCCTGCAGACCACCGCTCAGACCTGAACCCATTCCCCGACACTGATGAACCACACCGCCACTCAGACACGCAGACTCTGGGCGGAGATTCCCTGAAGATCCGCGAAGATCAATCCGACTCTTAGAAAATATGTTTACATGCGTCTCAGTTTGAAGAGCAAACGACCGCGTCTTCCATTCCTGCCCCGGAGCCTCCACGTCAAACACGAAGCACTTCAAACACACGCCAGTGGATCACATCCATCGTTCAGTCCTCACCAACTCATCATCAAAAGGTCAGGCACGGACACGCCCACGCCAAGCGCTGAGGCGAGCCCCGCGGTTGGATCCTGTGTTTGGGATCCGGCTCTAAATCTTGTCCCGTCTGTTTACGCACACACACAAAAGATCCAGGATTTTCTCAGCCGTCACAGACGACACACACTCATACAGAAGATCGAGCTGTTCAGAAAATTGAAGTATTTCAATACGAGTTTGAAACGCTGACAGAAACCATCATATTGTTAAATAATCAGCTCGTGTGGCTCTGTATCCATGTTCAGGCAGATGGATTTTATTCCACTTCACATCTGAAGGAATCTGATCAAAGCTGGAAGAAAAAAACAACCCATCACCTTGTTTTTCTCAAACTTTGATTGCATTTCAGTAAAACAACCACAGCTGATGTACCGGCTCGTCTTTCCTGCACATCTGTCCCATCAGTAAACCTTTTTTCTGGACCTAAACATCCTGTTTTCCAAGATAAGATCTACTATATTTATCCCAAAAGTTGGGAAAGCACCCACTCACGACAGCTTTACGCTTTTTACAGAACAGACTCGGCCAAAGAAAACATCCGTTTTTGCTCGTTTCTCACGTGCAGCCTCAGAGGAACGTGACGTCCCGTCAGTCCCGCAGGAAGCTCAGGTGTGAATGGGCTCACCGGCAGCAAACTCCCAGAATCCCCGTCCAATATGGAGGCTGAGAACCTCAGTGGGGCTTCAACATGACAGCAGGAGGAAGGAAACCTTCGGAGTGCGAGTGTTAACTCCTGACACTCTCAGCCGGTGGGCTGGAGGAGGAGGCTCTGCGATGTGTTTAAGCGTCTGTCTGCGGTCAGCTTTAATAGGCTTACGTACAGCAGCCTTTCTCTGGATAATGCACTCTGTCGATGCTTTCAGAGAGACGCTGGATCCAAACAGCGGCAGGAGGAAGCTTCACCTGCAGTTTGATCAACGTCTCGCATCGATCGCTCTTTCGTCGCTTCTTAGTGTCGTACGTCCATCGGGGCAGAACGCCCACCACAAATAAAGTTATTGCAACACAACGTAACACACACACAGACACACAAACACGGACACACTCTCTGCTTTCAGGATCGGGCAGGCTGGACTCTTGGGCCCAGAGGAGACTGTACACAGACCAGAGGGTGGATCACTGAGGTATCACCTCACACCTGGTTAGCTCAGAAAGGAAGGAACGTTATAGGTCACATGATGTCATTAAAATGCTCCAACAGCACCAACATGGTACAGGGGTGACAGCTAGGAGAGCGCTAGCAGCTACAGCCGCCTGAGTCGCCATCCACCTGTCGGTCAAAGAGGCCACACCCCCTAATCATGCTAACTTTAAACAGGCTTTAAAAAGATGTTTGTTTCTGCTGTAAAGGTGCACATTTTAACACAGGCATCTGTGGGACAGACTCACAGCTGGAGCCTCCAGTGGACGTTAAGAGGAAGTGCAGGTTTTGGTATTCTTTGATTAGAAATTCCAGCGCTAACCTCCTCCCGTCTGAGCGGGAAGCTGCTACAGCGTCTCAGCAGCACAAACTCAACACAGTCTGACACGAGGCCCCAGCCTGCTCTGTAAATACACCGGCAGGGTGGAGGAGACCCCACCCTCTGATGTAACGTGAATGCAGCAGAAAAACACAAACGACCCGCCGCTGCATTTTTCTGCAGTGAGGTGGACCTGAAGGCAGCACGGCGGCAGCCATTGTTGAATCTATTTGAGGAATGCGAGCCGCGGAGGGCAGCGAGGACCCGATGCCAGAGCCGGAGTCCTGCCCGGTGAGATCACCGGCACAAACTGGCTGCTGACATCACACCCTGCCAACAGCGGGAGGGTGGAGGAGGTGCAGGAGGAAGAGCAAACATCCTGATGCAGCCTCGCAGCTACAGATAGCAGCGCTGCATTCAGGCCTCTGTGAGCGTGCACATCTACGTTCAAAATAAACCGAGTTATAATCACGCTCAGGTTCATGAACACATCAGTGATGGGTCATAGCAGCCTTCAATGCTCCACCCTGTTGGTTCACAGGACGTCACCACCACTTCAGCCTCACTCATCCACTTTATTCCCAGTTTCGGATGAGTTCATGGGCCGCCGGAGCCTTTAGGTCTAAAGTGACAAACACGACTTCATTCTTACATTAACATCGAGAAACTCTGGGTTCAGTTTGAGACTGAATGAATTTAGAAGTTTTAAACTTTATAACTGGGATCATTAAGGTGATTAAAGGCAGTCAGACTATTCAGTGTTTTCACTCTGTGCTGGTTTTGTCTTTCAACACTTTGGTTTTTTAGTTTTGCACCTTATTATTATTATTATTAATTTGTGCATCTGTCTGGTAGTTCTTGACTTGGTTTTTTGTGGCTTTCTTTGCTTACATCCCTTTGTGATCATTTTGTTCCATTTTTAGCGTCATGTTGTGTGATTTAGAGTCGTGTTTCATTGTTTGGTGGCCAGTTTGAGCCTCTTTGTGGTTGTTTGTGTTTCTTTTGTCATTGTGTCTCTTTTTTTGTTCATTTTGAGTGTTTAAGAAATGACTTTCCACGTGTTCGTGGTCATTTGGAGACTCTTTCCAGTTACTTTACGTCTCATTCTGAACACTTTGCTGCTCTGAATGTCTTTTGGTTATTTTGAGTGTTTTGGATGACTCTGACTTTCCATTCTGAATCTAAAAGGAGATTTGAAAGGAGAAAAACACTAAAATTCGCCCTCTGATGTCACATTAAGCAACACGATCCAGTCTCTTCTGCTCATCCTTATCAGGGTCGGGTCCAAACAGAGCAGCGACTCAGACGCCCATTTCTCCCATGTTTTCAGGATCCTTTGAAAGTATCAACATCACCTGCAGGCTGTGTCCCTCAGGTGAATTTAAATAAACACAGAAGAGTTTCTGTAATTCACTGCAGCCATCAGTGATTACTCAGTGCATTCTCAGTCCTCGCCAATGCCGCCATGTGACCGCCTGTCCTGGAAAACTGTTCGGTCTCACAGAGCTCTGAAGCTTTTATTTTAGGAAGTGAAGCAGCAGCAGTCCTGCAGGGAAACATGAGACAGCAGCTGCAGCACCGGCCTCTCGTGTGAAGTCCGCGCAGAAAAACTGAGTCATGTTACCGTTTTCTGCCTCACAGGACGCCGCTGTGAGTCACAGCCCCACACGGCCCCATGTGACTGCGAATACGACGTCTCCTTACAGTTTCAGCGACCTCTGACCTTTCTGTCAGCTTCTCGTTCGCTACACACTGGAAGCTGGAAACTTGTGGCTGTATTCATGTGGCTTTATTGTGGGTGTCTGAGGTTTGTTCGCTTTAAAACAGTAACATCAGCGACTCCACCTGTGAATAAAACTCAACACGCCGGATAAACTCAGCGCTCAGGACTAACGCCACTGTTTGCACTTTCCCATCACTTTACGTCTCATTCTAAAGATCTGGACACTTTAGACTTTAGTCATGTTTTGATTATTATGAGATTTAAGCGTTTCTGAAGTTATCTCGCATCCTTATTGGTTCATCTTGCGTCTCTTTTTGGTCACTTGGGACTTGTTTTTGTTTTTTGTGGGCTTTTGTGGTGTTTTTGCATCGCGTTGTGAACACTCTTGTTTTGTGGCATTTGTATGGTTACTTTGAATGTTTTGGGACGTTTCTGTGGTTTTGAGCCGCTTCCTGAATACACGCAGGACTGTGTGACCCTAATCTAATCTGAGAGGTTCCCCGACGATTCAGATTACTGAGGTCAGCTGGTTTGAGTGCAGATTAAGAGCAGTGTTGTTGCTTTATTTTGACAAACTAAACTCAGGGAGACCTTTTCTGCTTCAGCTGCGATTAAACGCTGCAGTGCTTCCTGTAAGGACAGTCTGTCTCAGGAGGTCTAAGCTTTAAACCCTGAACCTTCAGAGAACAAGAAAGTTTTAAGGGATTATTAAGAGGGTAAGGGAACCAGAGCAGTTTAAGAGTCTGGCCCCAGGAACCCTTCTCAAGGAGGCTGAGTCGAAACCTCACGGAGCTGCAGCTCCCGGTCCCCCCGGTGGCCTCCATGACCTCGGCCTGGGCTCTAGGCGGATACCTGGCTATCCGAAAGGTGGCCGGTGCCCTCTCTACCTGCTGACCCCGGTCCCGAGACCCGCCCGGCCGCCGGGTCTCGGTCCTGCCCCCCCAGTGTGTTCTTCTTACCGTAGACCCGGAGCCAGCCCTGCTGCTGTGACACAGCGTCCCCCAGGATCCGGTCCACCAGCGGATCCAGGAGGCTCAGCCCGCCGCGCAGAGAATCCACGTCGCCTGGAAGCGAGTCCGTCTCCATGTCCGAAAGCAGAGAAAAAAAACTTGCTGTGGCTTCAAGTGTCCCTCCACAAGTGTGAGACAGTCCCGGAGCGGCGAGTCCAAGTGTCCACGCGCGGAGAGGAAGCGGAAAAAGTGTCGGGAGGATCCGTTACGGGACAGTTTGGTCGCTTTCACCGCCCAGCTGCTCCCTGTTAGCCGTTAGCTCGGGTCCGGCTGCCCGGCTGGCTCTCCCTCATTGTTCCGCTTCTCGGCGTAGCTGAAGGGGCAAACTTCCTCCAAACCAGCGTCCAGGTGAGACCGGGAGCGCCCTACCTCTGTCCCCGAGAAAAGTCCACACAGAGGCAGCCGTTAGGTCCGCGAAAGCCGCTGGAAGACACCGAGAGTCACGCGGTGGTCTCTGTGCCTCCGGCGGGCTGCCCCTCTCTGCCGCTGCCGCTGCCGCTGCTCTGCTCACAGTCCACCGCACGGGGACGGGCACGAGCCTGACCGGGCGCGCTCCTGCCAGGAGAGTCAGGAGCGCGCAGGGACGTCTGGCTGACGGGATGTTTCCCTGAACCTGACCACGTGACACGAGTCAGTATTACCAGGTTCTAATGAGCCCGGAGGATCTTCTGCATCCGCACTGAGGTCCGGCTGTATAAGAGCTCGGCCTCAGCCCACAGACACGCAACGTGACGACACAAAAGACCGCGTAGGTGGTGCAAAGTAACCCCACAGACACGCAAACGACCGAAAACACCCGAAAAGAAACCCAACCCGACTGCAAGCTGTAATAAACATCCACAAAAACACTCACATTACAAACATGCACACAACAAGTGACAAGATGACCTGCAAAACAAGTCCAGTGACCCACTGAGACAAAGACTCAGAACAAAAGGACATTTATTCAATAACTTTAAAAATGCCACCAAACTAACAAACAAGCCCGAAACGAGTCCAGAGAGCCCGGGTGATCAAAAAAGGGCCTCAAAACAGCCAAAACAGATCCACGAGATCAGAAAGACACGTCAATACGAGGAAAACAGGTGCAACAATACTTTATATAAACACAAACAAGAACAACAAGAACAAACAATAATGAAAACGATCAAAAAGATGAAAAAAACTGTTAGCAGAGCTGCTCTGTGCAGCGTTATGGCACGATAATCTTAAGGGAGAATAAAAAGTCGACACACATATCTCATTCCTGACGGAGGACTCTACCACTACACTTCTCCAGTCCATTCACAGAGTCGTTGCATGGCAAGACATGGATAGGAAGTGGGCGGAGCCTTTTACCGTCATTTTATTACGACGCAAAGTACAAACACCTGTGGACACACAATCCAACAAAAACATTAAATGAATTCTAACAAAACAACAAGCTCACAAACATGCTAAATAACAAATTGACACAAAACAGGCCCGATGATGAAACAAGAACAAAGCGGCCCTCGAACAACTCGAACAACGATAAAAACACAAAACGAGCTCAGAAAAACGTCACACAAGAAAATTAAAAAGTTTCCAAATGATCACAAGAGGACAGAAAACACATTCATCACAACCGCGTGTTCAGAAAGCAGCAACAGGATGCAAATAAATAAATAAAAATGGAAAATGAAGAAGATGAATACTTCCACAAAATCAGATCAAAAGAGACAAATAAACACTTTGACTTAGTTTTATTATATCGTTTTAACACGAACATACATTTAATGCAACACAAACACTCATCAGTCACTGAATAATCCATTCATAAACTTTTTAAAGAGTCTCATCAGAAACTTCCAGATTAAAATCCTTCATGACGTCACACGTTGGACGTTTAAATTACGGTGGAATCACGTGATCCTAAAAACCCACTAAAAACGTGTCCCAGCAGCAGTAAAACATGTCCTCCCGTGTCCGTGCGCGCTCTGTGTGTGTTTGCATCCATGAATCTCCCTCACGCTGTCATACAGGCACCGAAGCAGCGCTCTGATGCCCCCTGCTGGACGCTGCGGGACTTCACGTCATCAGCACTTCAACTATGAACGTATTAGCTAGGCTTTAGCTTCAGCCAAGTGGAAGCTAAATTGTCTAGTCATTCATATGTACATTAGGTTGTTACCTGGGAATTCTGGAGGGGAGTGGGGGTGTGTGAATGAGGGGGTGGGGGGGCTGCTAAAAGCTGTGAACTTCCTTTTGTGTTCGTCTTGATGCATTCTCAATCATCCAGGGAAATAAATCTCCAAAAGTCACCAACTTGGAGTGTTTCAGTTTGCCATCTTAGGGAGAAATCAACAAACATGGGTGTATTTCCTTTGTTGCTGAGATTTATTGATAAAAACAGTACAAAAAACCAACCATTTGTACACATATTTACAAATAATAATAAAAAGTGAGTGAGTACATTTCAACATTTTCAGCAATCACTCACAATCCTGGCACTGCCATGGTATCTGTAGTCTGCATTTACCACATGTGTATCTGTAGCAGTGAACACATCGCTCAGTGGCATGATTGTTCTTGCATTTGTGTTTGACCTGACACATGGCTCTTTTTCCAGGGCTCGGTGTGGAGGGTTGTGTCCAAAGCAACTGTTCTTTTCTTGCCTTCTTCCCAGCTTCCCAACACTACCAAAAGGAAGCCAAACACTGTCACCCTTTACAACAAAACAAAGTGTGGCGTGGATGTGATGGACCAGATGGTTCGGGAGTACACTGTCCGCAGAGGAACACGGCGCTGGCCAGTTGCCGTGTTTTATAACATGATTGACATGGCAGCACTGAATGCACATGTGCTGTATCAAGCATGCACCGGGACGAAGGAAAGACGGGTGGACTTCCTGGTGGAGCTTGCAAGAGAGTTGGCTCACTCTCATGTAGCTGCGAAGAACGCAAGAAAAGAACAGTTGCTTTGGACACAACCCTCCACACCTAGCCCTGGAAAAAGAGCCATGTGTCAGGTCAAACACAAATGCAAGAACAATCATGCCACTGAGCGATGTGTTCGCTGCTACAGGTACACATGTGGTAAATGCAGACTACAGATACCATGGCAGTGCCAGGATTGTGAGTGATTGCTGAAAATGTTGAAATGTACTTGTGTGATTCTTACTCTGAATCTGAATAAGTACGCGGGACCACTGTGTGCGGTAAGACCATCTCTTTTACCTCCTGTATGACCATCTACCGGCATGCATTGCCAGTGCGTAGCACGTAATTACACAATCAAACAGTGAACACATACTGCCCATACAACAAATGTACCAGAGACAATTATGAATACACCACATCTCCCCTTTTAAACAAAAACAGAATATTACTTTTCTCAGGACAGAACTTCCAACCAGACTACCTCTTGTTTCTTTTTTTTTCTCTTTTTCAAAGCCATACAAGAACATCTGGCAAACAATCTGCATTACATTTTTAACCTTTTGTTTTTGTTTTCTTGTTCTTTTTAGCTTTATTTTACTGTGCTCTACAAAACCATTATAACACAGTTACATAACAACAACCTTTTTTTTCTCTTACAGATCTAACTTTTTAGGTTTAACTATTGGCCTCCCTGACTTGGTTCTGACCACATCAGTGTTAACAGGTGTAGCAGGGGTCACACTGGGTGTTTGAGGCTTCTGCAACACAGGCACATTAGCAGGTTCATGCACAGGTGAACTTAAAGGAATCAAATGCACACGATTACGCCTCACAGTCCCTTGTGGTAACTCCACTGTGTATGATCGGGGTGTAGAGTGATTTTGGATAACAGTGCCTGTAGTTTTGACATCAGTCACCCAAACTTGCTCTCCTGGGGACAGGCTGCATAAAGGTTTTGCGCGGTGGCGCCTGTTGAAGTTTGCCATGTCCATCATCCTCTTCTCCCTTTCCTTTTGAGCGAGCAGTGCGTTGTCCGGCAGTGTGGGCTCCAGCTGCGATGGAAGCATCGGCAGTGTGGTTCGCAGACGTCTGCCCATTAAAAGCTCTGCAGGGCTGTATCCGGACTGCAGTGGTGTAGCTCTATAGGCAAGAAGAGCTAGATAAGGATCAGCTGCTTTTTTCAGAAGATTTTTTACAGTCTGCACAGCACGTTCTGCTTCTCCATTACTTTGCGCAAACTTGGGACTGCTTGTGATGTGTTTGAAGCCGTATGCTGCTGCAAAGTCTGTAAAGATTTGACCTGAATACTGTGGCCCATTATCAGACATGAGGACCTCTGGGATGCCGTGACGGGCAAAGAAAGATTTCTGGTGAGTAATGACGTCGTTTGATTTTGTCCTGTTTAACAAAGCAATCTCAGCAAATCTAGAGTGATAGTCAACAGCGAGAAGGTAAGTTTTCCCTCCCAGCTCGAAAAGATCTGTGCCCACTCTCTGCCATGGGTGGGCAGGGTATTCTGTTGGCATGAGTGGCTCACTGTTATTGTGTCTTTCTTGAATACACGTTTTGCACTTGAGCACCATCTCAGAGATTTGTTGACTCAGCCCGGGCCACCACACTGTTTGGCGTGCACGAGCTTTACATTTTACAACACCTTGATGTCCTTCGTGTAGTTTTTCCAGCACCTCGTTTCTCATTGCTGAAGGAATGACAAGCCGTGTGTCTTTTAACAAAAGGCCGTCTTCAACAGTGAGCGTGGCTCAGTCAGGCCAGTAATTTCGCAGTAAAGGCTCTTGTTTTGCATGTTCTGGCCAGCCTTCGGTGCACATGTCCATGACGCGAGCACACACACTGTCGCTTTTCAGTTGTTCCTTCAGTGTTTGCATATATGATGAACTGACAGGCATGTTTGCTACAATACTGTCCACATATATGTCTGTGCTTTCCATTAGCTCTTTGTCTGACAGGTTCATTGGTTTTTTCAGAGGTGAGCGGGACAAAGTATCTGCTGTCCAGAGCGATTTCCCTGGGGCGTACTGCACAGTGTACGAGTAACGCATGAGTCTCATTCTGAATCGCTGGATCCTGGGTGGCAAGAGATCCAGAGCTTGTCCTCCCAGTAAGGAAACGAGAGGTTTGTGGTCCGTTTCAAGACAAAAATGTTTACCAATCAGGAAATCACGAAAACGCTCAAACGCCCATGTAGATGCCAGTGCCTCTTTTTCCACTTGTGCGTACCGTTGTTCTGTAGGAGAAAGGGACCTCGATGCATACGCCACTGGTCGCCATCCTTCTTCCCACAGCTGCAAAAGAACACCTCCGAGACCATAGGATGAAGCATCTGCTGATACTTTAATGTCTCTGTTGGGGTCATACATTGCGAGCACTGGGGGTGAGGTCAGGGCATCTCGTAATGTTTTGAAAGCTCTCACTTGGTCAGTTCCCCAATACCATGCGTTCTTTTGCGAAAGAAGATCTCGCAGGGCTTTGTCTTTTTCAGCTAAATGGGGGATGAACTTGCCCACTTGATTCACCATGCCCAGAAAACTGCGCAACTCTGACACATTAGTTGGCTCTGTCATTTCTGTAATTGCCTCCGTTTTCTTCGGGTCGGGACTGATTCCTGTATCCGCTATGATGTGACCCAAGAAAGCAACCTTGCTCTGGGAGAGCTCGCATTTTTCAACATTCAGCGTTATGCCTGCTTTTTCCAGTCTTTGCAGTGTAGCATGGAGACGGGAATCGTGCTCCTGATGGTTACGTCCCCACACCAACACATCGTCAATGTGACACACCACTCCTTCGAGACCCTCGATGACCTCCGCCATCATGCGCTGAAAGTGTTCGGGCGCTGAGTTGATCCCAAACGGTAGGCGGTTAAAGTGGAACCGCCCAAAGGGTGTGATGAAAGTGGTGAGTTTGGCAGACTCATCGGACAGGGGAATCTGCCAGAAGCCCATGTTGGCATCCAGTTTGCTAAACACTTTGGCTCCTGCGAGCATTCCGAGACTTTGTTCAACCGATGGCAGCACATATTTTTCCCTGCACACATACTCATTTAGTCCGGTAAAGTCTACGCAAAGTCTTAGCCTAGGGCTGTTTTTCTTTGGAACAACAACCATGCCGGCACACCAATCCGTTGGTTCCTCAACTCGGGTAATGACACCAAGCTCTTCCATTCATTGGAGTTCCTCTTTTACCCTTCCCATCAGAGGCAGAGGAAGCCTTCGCGGAGTTGTGAGTGAGTACGGCACAGCATTCAGTTTGAGTTTAATGTGATAGGCCCGCTGCACTTTCCCTAGACCATTGCAAAGTTTAGGGTAAGTAGTCTTCAGAGTGTCCATTGAAACCGCGTCAACTCGCACCAGCAGGCCAAGAGCTGTAATGGCAGGCAGGCCTAGCAGTGGAGTGCTCAGGTTTCTTACAACATAGACCTTCTGTCATGGTCTACGGTGGGTGGCTGGAGTTTGCATTAGGCTCCTGAACTGACCTGGGATCCGCCCCTGGGCAGGGCCAACTCCAGCTCCTGCACACCTGGAGCCTATTGCAGGCAATCAAGCCAGAGGGATTTAAACCACACATCGATGTTCACTCACTGCCAGTTCGTCATCAACCCATTTGCTGTACCCACCCTGGCTCACACTCCACCTCCGGACTCCTACCTAGTGATCATTCTGGAAATCCCTCTGTGCCTCACCTGCCTGCCCTCCTGCCATCACACTCCATCTGGAGCCCCGGATCTCAGGTCAGCCTTTCCACGCCACTCAGCCTCCCCTGGATCTTCATCACCCCCCTCTCAAACACTCCAGGTCCCTAACTGCAATGTGACTGTTCCCCACTCAGCTCCGTTCCGCTTCTCAGGCCTCGTTCCCTCGCCCTAGCCACGTTCCCCTGGGCACGCCACTCCAAGGCTCCACGTCTCGTCATTTTCTGTCTTTGCCACGTTTCTTTTTTTCCCCCTTTGTACTTAACCGTAATAAACTGTTAAATCATCTACTGTCTCCGCTCTGGGTTTCTGCACCTGAGTCCTATTCAGTACCGGCCATCCGTCGCCGTGACACCTTTAATGTCTCTGTTGGGGTCATACATTGCGAGCACTGGGGGTGAGGTCAGGGCATCTCGTAATGTTTTGAAAGCTCTCTCTCACCTTCTCTGTTGTCTGTTTCGCTCCGTAGTTGAGCTGTAGCTTTGTAAAACCTGCAACGTCCAGTGGTGTTTTTCCAGGGCCTAACAAAGGTTTTTCTGGCTGCTGGAGAACTGGTCTGTGTTCGTTAGCAAAAATCTTTGATAAGTCCGAGTCAGCTATTACAGTCACATCTGCTCCAGTATCCAGTTTGAAAGTGATTTTTGCATCTTTCACTTGTATGATGGCTGTCCACGCCTGGCCGTCACTGGAAACTGAGCCGAGGAAGAAACCTTGCTCCTCTTCCTCCTCAATACTTTGCACTGTCTTGCTTTGTCTGCAGACTCGCTGGTAGTGACCTTTTTTTCCACATAAATGACATTTTGCATCATTTGCTGGGCACTCAGGTTTCGGATGTGGAGAGCCTCCGCACTTGTAGCATTTATTACTTTGTCTCTTGCTATATTGTTGTTGTGTTTTGACAGTTTTATTTTTGAACATGTTGAACTTTGTTTTGTCGTGCTTTTGTATCACTCTGTCAACTGTTTTCGCATTTACATGCATTACATTTGTTTCACTTCTCAAAGCTGACTGTTGCTTTTTGATTTCTTCTGACTGCCTGGCCATATTTATAGCTTTATCCAAGTCCAAGTCTTTTTCCATCTGCATGCGCTCAGACAGCCTCGTGTCGGCCAAGCCCACTACTATTCTGTCTCTTATCAGCTCATCGTGGAGCGGTCCGTAGTTACAGTGCTCTGCTAATGCATGCAAGGCAGTCACGAATGCATCAACAGTCTCATTCGGCTCTTGTTTGCGCATATTAAAACGTGCGCGCTCATAAACAACATTTTTCCTGACAATGAAAAAGTTGTGGAAGCTATCTCTCACTTTAGCATAGTCCCGTTGGTCTACATCACTTAACTTTAGTCCTCTCAGGATGTCATCCGCTTCGTCTCCCATACAATATATGAGAGTGTTCACTTGATTTTCCTCCGAGATTACTTGCCTGACGGAATCTCTCGAAGCGACGGACCCATCTTGTCCATTCGTGTGGTTTGGAAAAATCAAAGGGCTCCGGTGGTTGGATGCTAAACGTAGCGCTGGGAGTGCTAGCCGCGGTGCTAACTCCTGCCCTCGGACGATCGTCTACGTCGTCATTCGGCATTGTGTTTCCACCTTCCCCTTCTCCTCACACTCGGCAGATGTATGGAGTCTTACAAGTCACACAGCACTTCTGACACCATGTGTGATTCTTACTCTGAATCTGAATAAGTACGCGGGACCACTGTGTGCGGTAAGACCATCTCTTTTACCTCCTGTATGACCATCTACCGGCATGCATTGCCAGTGGGTAACACGTAATTACACAATCAAACAGTGAACACATACTGCCCATACAACAAATGTACCAGAGACAATTATGAATACACCACAGTACTCACTCACTTTTTATTATTATTTGTAAATATGTGTACAAATGGTTGGTTTTTTGTACTGTTTTTATCAATAAATCTCAGCAACAAAGGACCTACACCCATGTGTGTTGATTTCTCCCTAAGATGGCAAACTGAAACACTCCAAGTTGGTGACTTTTGGAGATTTATTTCCCTGGATGATTGAGAATGCATCAGACGAACACAAAAGGAAGTTCACAGCTTTTAGCAGCTCCCCCACCCCCTCATTCACACACCCCCACTCCCCTCCAGAATTCCCAGATAACAACCTAATTTACATATGAATGACTAGACAATTTAGCTTCCACTTGGCTGAAGCTAAAGCCTAGCTAAAAGCCTACCAGCCATTTGGAAGGCGGGTTTTAAAGGTAGAAAGGTAGAAGGCTGGGCACTGCTGCTCTCGGGGGACTCTAAGTGTTAAAGTGTTGCTTATGTGTGATTGTTCTCTAAATAGCATCATGTCTGCTTTTATGAGCTGCTTTTAGATTTGTGAGCCATCAGTCCTCTGATATATCAACCAATGAAGGCGCTGATGTACTTTTTCATTGTATTTTAGTAAAGTTAAAGTTGGGGCTTCATTGTTTGTCTGCAGTATCTCTCACCTGGATGACCGAGCATGCATCAAGACGTTTGTCTGCAGTACTTTTATTGACGGTGAACTGAGGTGCTGACAGCAACCATGACTCATAGACATCGGTTTTAAATATGGATCATTTCATAGTTTTTATTGGGTTGTAAACTCAGTTTCACTGTGAGGTCAAAGGAGCTTGCAAAGAAAAGTGTCTGGACTTCTTTAAGTTACTTGAAGACGTTTCACCTCTCATCCGAGAAGCTTCTTCAGTTCTAAGGTCAAATGGTGGAGAGTTTCACTGTGAGAGCTGACTGACGACGGCAGACAGAAGCAGGTGAGTGTGCTGGTGTCAGTGTTGAGTCTTTATAATAAAGAGTTTTATGTAAAACAGCTCTCTGTCTCTCTGTTTGCTTCTTGTCTCGGTGTGTGGAGCAGCAGCCTGGTTTTCCTGTCCGTGCTGAATGATGCCGCTTCAGTTGGTGGACTGTCTCTCTGTGTGGTTAGGAGGCTGAAACAACACCGTGCACATCCCTCTTCACATCTGCTCTGATTTAAACAGCTGGGGCCTGTTCTTCGTACCGCGCTAAGTAAGTTAGCTGGATGAGATTGTTGACGATTTCGCGTGATCCTGGATCGTTCGGTTCCCCGAAGCCCATCCGGGACTTGCTGTCATAGCAACAGAGCCGTAAGCGTAAACCTGCTGGGGAGCAGGTTTACTTTATGTAAACAGGATTAGATCGCGGCCACGCAGGTATGCCCGCGTCATTCATACGAAAGCAACAGCGATATTCCACCACTGTTTCACCATAAATAAATAACATCAATGTAACTAAAGATAATGCAGCACCTGATCCATTTATTGATGTCACACAGATACATACAGGTCATTTCCTAAAAAAGGGAAATGTACTATTAACATTCTATTACATGTATGTGATTATTACAGATGTAATTCATATTTCAGAGTAGCAATTGTAAATTACTTCGTGTATTCAAGATGAGAGACCACGGCTATAAAAGCGAAGGTGGATTTGGGAAGTCTGTCGCAGCCATGTCCTGTCCGTATACGCGAGCAGCCCATTGCGGAAGGTGCAAGATTGATAAGGAGAGTCCTCAGAATTCAGCGTATATTGCGGGACAGACAGGATCCTTTAGCTCAGCGCGACAGTGTGCTCATAGAGAGATATCGATTTTCCCGTGAGGGTATTATTTACTTAACCAACTTGTTGACGAGGGTGCAGGACCACCACCTGTCTTTTGTTGCTCTGCCCTTTTCTTGGTTGCTGTTATAAACAAACAGATTATTCCAGGGTCTCTTTCCAAGAGACTAAAAGCAATATAAGTGATAAATATTACCATTCTGTAGAATATTCTTATATTTCACTTTTACCTGTTCCCATGTTCTAGTGGGTCCTGTCGTGGCTCTAATGTGAAAGAGGATAAAATATAACATATTATAATATAATGTAATATAATATTGGATAATATGGTGTGATATGATAAATCTACCCTACCGCCTACTGGTGTTGGCCAGAGAGGCCGATGGCGCGATATGGCAGCCTGGCTTCTGTCAGTCTGCCCCAGGGCAGCTGTGGCTACAACCGTAGCTGCCTCCACCAGTGTGTGAATGTGACAGTGAATGAATAGTGGCATTGTAAAGCGCTTTGGGTGCCTTGAAAAGCGCTATATAAATCCAATATATTATTATTATTATTATTATTAAATTACTTACGAGTTTAATTTGTCAGCAACTTCCTGCCAGCCCTCGCTCCTTGCTTTTGCAGCCTTTGCAGTGTTCCCTTGCGTTCTGATTAAACTCTGAAACTCCTGAAATCCCTCACTCAAGAGTTCTTGCTCTGCTGCCGAAAAATACCGAGCCGAGCGCGCTCCGTCGACATTTTCGCCGACCAATCAGAGGGTTGCCGATCAATGTTTCCACTATCGATGCGTAGCCCCTTTTACGACACCCAGTGATGTCACATTACTGCGTCCAGCTGTACTAATCGTCAACAGCAGGTGTGTTCGGGGAACCGGATTAGCGAGCTCACGGTTAGCGCGATGGTTTGGTCTTGGATGTTTCATTTGATCTTGGATGTAGTAAGCGACGTACGAAGCACAGGGCCCTGCTCTAGTTTCTGTGGATAAATCTGATAAACATGGTTGAGCCTTAGCCCCATGTTTAATTTCTGAAAACTGGCAGGTTTACCTGAAACAGGGTAAACAGCCCTGTGATGATTCTCTCTGAATTATTCTTTGACACGTCGTCCCCTGAGCTGCTTTGGAAGCTCACACTGTAACGTGATGTGTAATCACATGAGTGATTGAAGCTGTGCAGAGTTATGAAGGCCTGAATATATTTGCCAGCAGCATGTCCCAGCATTCATTTACTTAAAAATATTTGTAGCATAAAGCTGCTGAAAGTCATTAAGTCTTCTTGTTTTATTAATGTGTCCTGCTGAGTCAGCGCGCAGACACCAGTCTCTGTTTGCTGACACATCAGTGTCGTATCAGGTTACTTTGCTCTTTCCTCCTGTTCCTCTTTTTTACGCCACCATGTCCAGCATGGAGGTGTGGTGCTGCTTTCTGATTGGCTGGACTGTGGCTGGTCTGACGTGTGAAAGCCTCCTGCGGTAAAACACCCTTGTTTAACAGCTTTTTCAGAGACTCTGGAGCTCCCTGATTGTTTACCAGGAGATGAAAGCATGACCAGCTTTTAAATCAAACTTTATTCAGTCTTAAAACCTGCTCTGAAACAAACAGGAGGCCGTAACCTGCAGCCAGGTTTAACACTTAGAGTCCCCCGAGAGCAGCAGTGCCCAGGCTTCCACCTTTCTACCTTTAAAACCCGCCTTCCAAATGGCTGGTAGGCTTTTAGCTAGGCTTTAGCTTCAGCCAAGTGGAAGCTAAATTGTCTAGTCATTCATATGTAAATTAGGTTGTTACCTGGGAATTCTGGAGGGGAGTGGGGGTGTGTGAATGAGGGGGTGGGGGAGCTGCTAAAAGCTGTGAACTTTCCTTTTGTGTTCGTCTGATGCATTCTCAATCATCCAGGGAAATAAATCTCCAAAAGTCACCAACTTGGAGTGTTTCAGTTTGCCGTCTTAGGGAGAAATCAACACACATGGGTGTATTTCCTTTGTTGCTGAGATTTATTGATAAAAACAGTACAAAAAACCAACCATTTGTACACATATTTACAAATAATAATAAAAAGTGAGTGAGTACATTTCAACATTTTCAGCAATCACTCACAATCCTGGCACTGCCATGGTATCTGTAGTCTGCATTTACCACATGTGTATCTGTAGCAGCGAACACATCGCTCAGTGGCATGATTGTTCTTGCATTTGTGTTTGACCTGACACATGGCTCTTTTTCCAGGGCTCGGTGTGGAGGGTTGTGTCCAAAGCAACTGTTCTTTTCTTGCGTTCTTCGCAGCTACATGAGAGTGAGCCAACTCTCTTGCAAGCTCCACCAGGAAGTCCACCCGTCTTTCCTTCGTCCCGGTGCATGCTTGATACAGCACATGTGCATTCAGTGCTGCCATGTCAATCATGTTATAAAACACGGCGACTGGCCAGCGCCGTGTTCCTCTGCGGACAGTGTACTCCCGAACCATCTGGTCCATCACATCCACGCCACACTTTGTTTTGTTGTAAAGGGTGACAGTGTTTGGCTTCCTTTTGGTAGTGTTATCAGTCTGAACCACGCCGTGCATGCTGCTAAGAATATAGACTGTCTTCTTCCGTTTGGCCGCATACGCCGTCAGCGTGGCAGCAGAGGTTGAAAACACCTAAGAAATAAGATAAATTGTTATTTCCATAGCCCTTTTACACACAATGAAACACATAAACATAGAACCACAAAAGACCTGTAACATACCTTAGTGGTGAATTCATTGCGATCTGTCTGTCTAGTGGATTGAGGAATTTCCCTGCGAATCCTGTTGACTGTGCCGAGGATGGTGGTTTTCCGTCCAAGAAGTTTTTGCGCAAGTGAAAGCGATGTGAAGAAATTGTCCGTGGTAACATTTCTGCCCTTGTCTAGGAATGGTTCCATCAGCCTCATCACTACATCTTCAGAAAGTCTCTCCTCACTGGGACGATTGGGGTCCTTGCCAAGATATGGGAGGACATTGCAAATGTACTTGGATTTTAGGTCGCAAGCCACCCAAAACTTGATCCCAAACTTGTCAGGTTTACTTGCAATATACTGCAGGAAACAGCACCGAGTCTTTGATGGGAAAAGCTGTTCATCAACGGTGATATGTAGACCAGGGTTGTAGCACGTGATGCAGTTGGTGACAAATGATCCCCACAAACTGGAAATTGCAGCGAACTTATCAGTCTTTGCTCGATCACTGCGGGTGGACTTGTCATCAAAGCGTAGGTGTTGCATGATGTCTTGGAAGCGGTTTCGTGCCATAGTTCCAATTATCTGTGGGTTTCCCAGGTTTGCTGACCAGCAGTCACGTAGAGATGGAACCCTGTTAACTCCCCGCAAGATGACAATTGCAATAAATGCCATTAGTTCAGGGAGGTCCATGAACCAATGAACATGCTCCGTTTCCTGTGCATGTTGAATAGTCCATTCTTGAATGCTATGAAGCATGTCAAGAGTGATGAAACACAGGAAGCTCTGAAGGCGACTTGAGATACTTTTCCTGGCCTCAGCCGTTGGCTCTCCATCTGCAGCGTACGCTTCTATTGGGGTGAAAGGGAGACGGGTCCCCACCTGTTCTTCACGCCACACTGTGCCATCTTTCGCTGTCTCAGTCCCCAAACAAGCTCTCTTTTTAGGTGCAGAAGCAGTCTCCTCATCTGCAGTGTGAACAAATTCAAATTGTGAGCAATGGGAAACGAAATCACAAATGCATGCATAGATACTAATTATAATTCCAGTATCTCCTCCTCTGTATCAGAATAATGTCTGAAATATCTTACTTACTACATCCACTTACTTGTTTGAAATGAAATAGGAAATGATATGAAATGAAATGTCTTCCTAAATAAAAAGAAACAACTAGAGTTAGGGTTACTAGCTAACCCTAATCCTGCTCTGCTTTTTTAGTATTTCTCACTTACTTGTTTGAAATGAAATAGGAAATAATATGAAATGAAACCTAACCTGAAGACTGATCAGACAGCTCCGAGTCCGAATCCGGCTGAAGTTCTAGGTCTTCTCCATCCGAGTCACAAGGGTTGACTTCGCTCAGGATCATTTCCAAGGCCTGCTGCATTTTCTTTCCTTGGAGAGGAGGTTCGTACACCACAGAATTCTTCAGGGCAATGAAGGATTAGGCTAAATGCAGTGAGATTATATCCACCTCAACACAAAAGGAAGTCCCCCCCCCCACACACACGCACACACAAAGAGGCAGTTGGCAGTTACACATCAGCAATCATTCACACACACCCACTCCCCTCCAGAATTCTCAGGTAACGACCTAATTTACATATGAATTGATGCTAAAGACTAGTGATGGTCCGCTTGAAGCTGACGCTCCGGTGCGTGTGTCAAAAAAATCAACACACTGCTTCAGACTGTGTCGAAGCTTGATTCGTTTGGCCAGAGTCACGTGATCAGTGACGTCCGAAGCTTCAGTTAGAGCCTAACTGCTTCAGTGTCTGATTCAATGGTTTAAAAGGAAATGAATCATTCGCGGGATTTGTGGAGTGTTTTGATGGTGACAGCGAACCACTGATCATTCCACTGAGAGATTTGGAGCCAGCGAGGAATAAAGGAGGTTCTGTTGTGTGGGAGAATTTTGAGTTGATTTTGGTCGATCGGGTGGGTTTTCCAGCTTTGTGTTCTGGCCGTTTGCTTTTGTTTTGTGCGTGTTTATTATATCTGAAAACGGGAAAAAGGTAAAATGTCAAAAATCTGCTTCCATAATATAAATATCATTAAATAACTTTAGAAAGACTTCCACTTGACTCTTTACATGTAATGTTGTAAAACTATATATTTTATTGTTTAATTAATCTGAAAATGTTAGTCTGCCAAATGTGCAGCAATTGAATTTATCTATTCTCTTTAGCTGATAGTTTGTGGGGCCCAGGTAGACTGTATACCTGCATCTCTACCAGTTTCTCTGCACTCCAGCCTCCTCTGTGCCATGTGAAGGGATTTTCCTTAAGGCAGGAGAAATTATCTCCACGAAAAGGAACAGTTTCGGCCATCGCACAGTGGAACAAATTTTCTTCTTAAATACAAATGAAAAAGGGTTACTTTAAATGCATCATGTTTTTCATTTGCAAGTTCATAAGCATTTTCCCTTTCCAGTTCACAATCAGTTCTACCCCCAGGTCAAAAATATGTCTTGGAAAATTTCCCTAATATAATATTATTTATAAATACACCTGTCTAGCGATTAACTGCATAAGTGCATGGAGGCAGGACCTCACAGCAGAAGCATACTCCATAATGTGTTGTACATTATCATATGTATATTATATGTAATGTGGTATTTTTCAATTATTGTATTTACCAACATCAAGAAGTCACAAGCAAAGAAAGACCACACCATGATGCATGTTTAAACAAGGAAAGCTTACTGGTCAAAATTATTTATTAACCAAATAAACCACATTTTTAACCACCAAAGAATACACGTTCAACGCAACACAACGGCGGCCCAATATCAGACAGAACTCCGCTCTGTAGTGGGCAATCTTAATGAAGCAGTTGGTTTTATTTTGTGGATTCAAGCGGCTCTTCATATTTTTGGCCACCAGATGTCACCAGAGAGGACGGTGTTGAAAAGCTTCGAGTAATGAACCGTTTTTCAATACAAGCTTCAGAAAGCTTCATTTGGCCATCACTACTAAAGACGAGCCAAGTTCGCTTCCATTTGGCTGACAGAGGGTTAGAAAAGTCTGGGGCTCTACTTAGAGCCCCCGAGAGCAGCCAGTTGGCTTTTCTACCTTTAAAACCTACCTTTAAATCGCCCTGCATCGTCACAAGAGTTTGGACTTTTGCTCGTCAACATTTCAGCTAGTCTGTTTGATTTCATGAAATGAAGTCTTCGTCCTCTTCCTGCTGCAGGACGAGTTGGATTTATTAAAGCACACAGCGCCTCTGTGTGAGCGCGCACATCACTGACACCGACGTTTAAACCTGCTCCCATTCAACGGCACCGCCTGCAGAATATTCAGGTGAAATGTCAGAATAAGAAAATGCTTTATTTCCAATATTACTGTAGTTATTTTTGGGAGCGCTCAGGTTTAGAGTCCTGTAAAGGATCTGAACTCACCGATGACGGAAAGTCGCAGTCACACTTCATGTGCAGCTCTTATCTGGTTTTACTTTACCTTCATTAACCTTTGAACCAAAAACTCAGGACCGAAAAGAACGAGAAAACAAAAAACAGATCTCTCTCACACACATACACAGAGAGACTTGAGACTGCTAGAAAAACATTTCAAATCCACAAAACATATAAAATAACTTAAAAAAATATTCAAGGCTGCAGGATAACAGAAATATACAAATATAAGCTCTTATTGTGAAGTGTAAGTGGAACTTCCGTCTCCTGCTGTTGACGCAGCCGCAGTGCGCTGCAGGGACTAAAATCCGGCGGCTGCTGCCTGTTTTCGGCTGTTTTCGGGCTCTTCCGGTCAGCATGGCGCACCTGCGGCTCCTCCGCGCGGCGGTAACGGAGCGGCTCGCGGCGGCGGCGGAGGAGATCCTCGTGCTGGTGGAGAGAGTGATGGTGGAGCGCGAGGACGAGCTCATCCGCCTGTACGCACCTACGAAGCCCGCGACTGTCGGCGGGGACGCGCACACAGGTCCGGTCCAACGTGAGCGAGCTTCTGGTTCTGTTGTTTATTTTTCACAATAAAAGCTTCAGCGGAACGAAAACTGACAGACCCGCTAACGTCAAACTTCCTCACCTGGTTCCGCCCCCTGACGTCACAGGTTTGAGCTCCTCTGAGGGTGAAGGAAACACGCTGAATAAACTCTTTCATTAATCGGGTGATGTTTGACTCGAGCCGGCTCCAAGCTCTTTGAACAAATAAACAAACGTTCTGTTATTTCTGCTTTGGTTCGTTATCAGGGCTAGTTTTAGCCCCTCCCCCCCAGCATCAGTGAGCAGATCAACACAGGCTGACCTGATGGATTATAATAAATGAGTGTTTAATGTGCGAGGCTTTCACACTCTGAGTATAAAAACGAATAAAAACAAACGCAGGTGTTCTGATTTAATCATCGTAAAAGGATTGTAAAGTTGCTTTCAGACAACAGTCAAAGTTTCTCACTGAGGCTCTTCAGGTAGACTTCAGACCCTCCCACCTGCACTGAGGGGTCCTCCAGAGATCTGATTGGTCAGCAGGCAGGGAGACCTGTCCTGGGCTCGTCTATGGGGAGATGAATGGGTTAGCTAGCGTGGTTAAGTCGCCATGGCAACCTACACTGATCACACCCGGTGGCGAGCAGGTTATCTTCAGTGTCAGCTTAAAACTGTCACGTTCTTCCTGATTCTTTTATTCACGGCAGGGGTCTCGACCTCCAGTCCTCGAGGGCCTGAGACGTTTCCATGTGTCCCTGCTGCAGCACACCTGAATGCAACTAGTAGGTCATTAACAAGAGTACAGAACTTGACTGCATGCTGAAGTGGCGACCCCTAACCCCACTCAAGTAAATGCAAGAAAATTCAAGTGTTTGAAAAAATGTCCTTCTGACAATACATTTATTGCACCATGTTCATTCACTAATGAGCTGCTCGTCGATTTGTTTTCTGCAGTTTGTGGTTCTGTTTGTTTTCTTTAAGCTCAAGAATCTTTTTAATGTTTCAAATATTCTCCAGAAATTAAAAAAAACACGCTCTCGTCCTCTGCAGACACTCAGCACCTCCAGGAGTCTGAGCCGCCGACCATCAAGCAGGAGCAGCAGGAGCAGCAGGAGGAGGTGTGGGTCGCTCCTCAGGCAGCAGAGGAGGATGTTAAACCATTCAAGCATGAGCTGCCTGAGGAGGAGGAGGCTCAGATGGTGGAGATAATGAAAGACGAAGCCCAGCCGAGCACTTCCTGTGAGGAGCCCGTTGCTCCTCCTCCGCATGGTGCTCCTGCTGTTGGTGAAGGCGGTGGAGGAGGTGGGACTTCCTGCAGCTGTAAAGTTTGCGGGATGAAGTTCAGCTACCGGGGCTCTCTGCTGAACCACGCCGAGACTCACGCCGCCACCGAGTGCTGCCTCTGCAGCGTGTGCGGCGAGCCGCAGGCTGACCGGCAACGCCTGCTGGAGCACCTACGGACACACCTGAAGAGCCACGTCTGCAAGTTATGTGGGAAAAGCTTCCAGCGGCGGGTGGAGCTGAAGGTGCACACACGCAGCCACACGGGCGAGAAGCCTTTCAGCTGCCGGCTGTGCGGGAAGCGATTCACCCGCAAGAACAACATGGAGATTCACATGAGGACGCACACTGGCGAGAAGCCGTACCACTGCACCATCTGTGGGAAGGGCTTCAACATCACCTCCTCCATGATCCGCCACGCCCGCACGCACACCGGGGAGAAACCCTACAGCTGCCGCATGTGTGGGAGGGGCTTCACGGCCAGCTCGGACATGAAGATCCACATGAGGACGCACACGGGCGAGAAGCCCTACACCTGCCCCGTGTGCGGGAGGGGCTTCGCTCTCAGCACGCCACTTAAACACCATATGAAGCACCACACGGAGGAGCGGCCGTACTGCTGCAGCCACTGCAACCGCTGCTTCAGCGACGTGTACACGCTGCGGCGCCACATGAAAAACCACGGTGAGAGTGCAGCGTCCTGACGGGTGGCGAGGACTGTGGGCGGAAATCACACTTCCTGTTTTAACCACAGATTGGGTGGTGCCACTCCGTGAATCAGGACTTTTTTTTTCCTTTTATAATCTGGATTATTTATCAGGCGCTGCGGGGTCGACCGCCATTCGCTGTCAGTTACGGACCAATGAGAGCCCAAAAGTGGAACGAGGTCACATGGGCTCGAGGACGCCGCAGACGCCACGGCCGTGACTTATTTCCTGTTAAAGTTCTGGAGGCCGCATTCACACCTGGTGCACTTTTAAACCTCCACGCAGTCTCACGATGATAAAAACCTGCGTGGTGTCTGCAGACCGCGGCTCACGGTTCACCTGCAGAAACACTTCTTCACGCCCTCTGGATCAGTGAGGCCCAGACTGTGTCATGGCCCTCTGGTGGGCCCTGAAGGTACTGCAGGCCGGACTGAGAGCTCATGCGCAATAAAAATCTCAGCTCAAAAGAGTTTAAAATCTTTAACATTCACACTTTCTAAACCTTTAGACAAGAAGAAGATTCAGTTTTGTACTCCTGTTAATTCTGACAGGATTTGGTTGATGACATCAGATTTTTCCATGAAAGTTTTCTTTTGAATGCCAGAAGAACTTTTTGACTCAGGTTTTACATTTTAGCTTAAAAATTCCTTTAAAATTTACACTGAAAGAATGAAACATCCACGGGACGTAAACAAGTTCCTCGCTGCTGTTCCTAAGTGATCGTTTTAAACATTTCTCAAAAGACAAGATTCAAAAACAGCACAGACACACAGGTCACGTGTCAGTTTCCTCTCATTTTAGTTTTTATTAAAGGCGATGCAGAAGTTTGAGACCCAATAAAATTTTCTTTTCATGTGATTTGCTTTGATCTGTGTTCAAAGGGAACCAGAGTAAATATGGTGTCAGTCTGATCAGAACTGATATTAATATTTTGTTTTATTTAAATGTTGGGATTTTGTGTGAAATATAAAAAAATGAATGCAGTGACCTCTGACCTTTTCAACAAATAAGACATCACTTTGTATATTTTATATTCAGGAATCTTTTGATGCACAAAAAAGGTTTAAATAAAGTTGATACAGGAGCTTTCACACAGCAGCAGCCCAGATGTTTTCAGGTGTCGCTTGATGAGTTCACCTGCTCGGCCCTCCGTGTTCGGTTTCATGACCTCAGGACGTCGGCGGTTAACTTTTGCGTGGTTGGTCTGGATGACGAGAGTTGGCAACAGAAAACACGTCAAACATTCGGTGTGCGCAAGGACTCAAACACTCTGTTTAGGAGGAAAAGCCCACGGATGGAAACATGCATGTAGTTATTCCCTCTTTAGTTCCCGGAGTTTTCCAGAGTTTTCCAATTTTCAGTCTTATAAAAACAAAAGTAAAAGCTAACCCTGCAGTTCCTCTAACGTCCACTGGAGGCTCCATGTTAAAATGTTTACAGTTAACACCTGTACAGGGGGAGGATGTTCTTACAGCTCACCTGTTTACATTTATTAAGGCTTAAGGTTTGCATTATTAGAGGCGTGGCCTCTTTGACCAGCAGGTGGATGGTGACAGAGGTGGGTGGAGCCGCTAGCTGTCTGCTGGGCTTCACTTAAGCTAACCCGACCCCTGGACCGTCTTTGTGGTGTTGGGACCCGATCCTCCAAATGTGTCTCCGTCATGCCTCCAGGAAACCAGCATGGCAGCCGTTGTAACACTAGCGCTAAGGCTCTGTGGCGTTTACGTCCATCTTTGTGTTACAGTCTGCTGAGAAAACAGGAGCACACGCGAACAAACTGTAGGAATTTATTTATTATTCAAATGTTACGTTTGGATTTACAGGCACGTGGGCACAAACAAGAACAAACACTCGGGTGGTTCAGGTCCTCACAGGGCTGCAGACGTGCGGCCCTGCACGCCGCGCAGCTCGCACATCACTGTCTGAGGCGACGTGGGGGGCGGTGCAAAACGAATAAGCGGTTCATTATAACTTAAAATACTGTTTATACATCACGTGAGCTGCACCACCTGCAGAGCGGCCGAATGGATGGAGGAGGGAAATAAAAACAGACAAAAGCCTCCCCAGCACTGGTCAGGGGAGGGGGTTTCAAAATAAAAGCACAATAGTCTAGTGGCATTTTAAATTCTGTTTGGGACCTGATTTTTAAACAACAAAAAGAAAAACCTGCTTCAGTACCGACACGAGGACAAAATGAAAGCATGGACGCCCTCGCAGGAACTTTAATATTAAGGCACAAAAACACTAATCAAAAGCTACTTTAGCCACATGTGACTTGTTAACTCCATTCAATGAAATGACTGGTGAGGCAGGCCACGCCCACTCAAAAAACAACCTGATTGGTGAGAGGGTGAAAACAAACACGAGAATCAAAACACAAACGTAATGGTGTCGCTATGAGGCAGCAACACTGAGCCTTGTATACAAGCAAGCATAATAATAATAATAATAATAATAATAACTAGGCACATGTGATGAGATATTCATATTTATAGATATTTATAGATATTTATGCTGGAGGTTCCCGTTGATTGATTGTGATGGAGGCTGTTTGCAGGGTGGAGAAAATCAGCCCGTCCTGAATCATCAGATATTTACACACGACAAAAGTTCCTCACTCTGTGTCAGAATAATAAAAAAAACATTCACACAAAAATAGAACATTTGAAATAATTATTATTAGCACCAGTGTATCAGATAAAACTCTCGCTACGCAAAATGTACAAAGTTGCATAGTGTTGGATCGAGCCTGGAGCGAAGCGTTAACAGCGCGCCGAAGACGAAGCAGGAAAAGCCCCGAAAACACAAAACTGAAAAGACTTCCTGCCAAACACCTGCGACAGCTTATCGACACCGAGGAGCAGCAATGCTCGCGTCGCTCTCCCAGATCGTCTTGCGACAGGAAATCGTCAAGAACATCGAAATAACATCGAGATTTCATCTCATTGCAAGAAAGAAATCAGCGTTTTAGAGCCATTCTGGGTAAAAACGCTCACTCGGCATTTTATCTTTTTAACAACATCCTGAATCTCACATCTCTCACAGTCATGACGGCGCTTTCATTTTACCTTCGTAACTCGAGAGAATCTCCCAGGTTTACATCTTCAGGCTCAATATTCCAAGTTTTACATTTTTAATTTTTTGCAAGCTTGACGAGAAATCTTGATATCATCGCGATGCGTCGTCTAGAAACGAGTTTAGTTTTGAAATGTTTTTGGATTTCTGCGGTTCGTCGCGGAGCGGCCGAGTTTGCATCTTTAACCTGTTTGGAGGAGAAAACACTGTCGGAGGAGGTGCAGGATGAGGAGGTCTCCTGCTGTTTGCATGGGCACGTAGCTTCAGAGGAAAAGCGAGGGTTCCTTCACTGTGTTTGCCGGTTAGAGGAGGCAGTGGCGTTCAGTGAGCGGACGCTGGGAAAGCGCCCCTGGGCACGATGGGAAATGGCTGGTGGGACACAGAAAACAGAAATGTGGGCAGAGCTTCCTGTGTCGCTCAAACTTCCTGCTGTGGAGCAGACGGCTGCAGTCACGTCGGGTTTGTGGTTCTGGTTCCTCCGCACGGCTTCTCGACGCCGTTTAGTTCGTTCGAGCGTAACCACGCCCCTGCGTCTCGGGAAAAAAAAAAATCAGCTGCTTCTCGGCGGCTGAAAACGTGATCATGGTTTCACACGTCGGCTTCTGTCTCGTCAAAGAAAAAAAAATCTGAAACAAAAAGTGTTTTTGGTAAAAGGCGGCGTGCTCGCCGGAGTGTTAGATGTGAGTGTGGGGCAAGGGGCGGGGCTAGAGGAAGAGAAGGGCGGGGTTAGGGTTAAGGATTCTCCAGGGACTGCGTGTTGAAGCAGCCTTCGGGTAATGTGTTCTTGATGTCGTTGAGGTTGGCGATGTCGGCGCGGATCTCGCGGATCTGCCGGTCGTAGTCGTTGATCATCGCCTCCTGAGTCTGCGCCACGTTGTTCAGCTCCTTAAGCTTGTTCTCCAGGTCGCTTTTGTCCATCTCGCCCTTGGCCTTCTTCAGCGACTCGTCGATCTCATTCAGTTTGCTCAGGTCGATCTTATCGATGTTTCCTGGACACGAAACAAAACCACAGTTAGTTTCCCCGTCAATCGCTCAGTTCTTTAATTAAAAAGGCAGCGTTATGGTTTCTCCCGAAGAAACGAGTCATTCTCAGAAGTTCAGGTGCTGCAGCTCGACTGGTGTTCTTACCGAGCTGGTTCATCAGGTCCGTGATGACCTTCAGGACCGTCTTCACTGTACTCTTCGCTTTGCGGGCGTTATCCTCGGCGTCCTTTGCACTGTTTGAAGCCTGAGGACAGGAACACGGATGTTAAACTTTTTATAATGTCCGGAGAAAGAGTCTGAGAGTTCAGTGACGAGCGAGTCGTACCATCCCCGCCATCATCATGTCCTGGTCGGCCTGGGCCTTCTTCTCCTCGAGCTCCTTCTCGGCGTCGGTCAGCTGTGCCATCAAGTCGTTGACCTCGTTGTCGAGATTGGTGGTGTCCTGGAAGGCTTTTTCCGCCTCCTCTTTAGTCTTGGCGGAGCCCTGCGAGGACACGAGTTTAATCACAGTGAGAGGAGAGAAACCGGCGAGCTGACACAGGCCAATGACGAGCCGCCGCTTTACCTTCTGCACATTACTGGCTATCCTCTCGGCGTCCTCCGCCTTGCTCTTTGCCTCTCGAGCATCGACGGCAGCGTTGCCCAGCGCCTCCTCCGCCTGCCTGGTCTTCTCGTTGGCGGCCATGATAGTGGCGTTGATGATGGGGATCTTCTTCAAGGCTTCCTCTGCGGCGGTCTTGTTGTCGTTGACCCTCTTATCAAAATCTGCAGGAAGTCAGAGAGAAAAACCCCGCAGGTGGACGAGGATCAGAGTTACGTGACGAAAACGGCTTTATTTTAAATCTCCGTGCAGATTTTTACCATCTCACCCGGAGCCTGAAGCAGAAATGGTGCATTTCAGGAAAATGGAAAAGGGGACGCATTACAAACTATTAGCACCTTCAAGAGGTTTTTTTGTTGTTAAAGTCAACTCAAAGCCTCGATGGACAGTTTTACAGGATTTTTTATTAATTATCTTGTTTTGAACGGACCAATAACGCAGCACGGACAGAAACCGGTGAACGGCGGACACTCGGGTACCTCTGAGGTTGTCCAGGATGTCCTGAGCCTCCTTAAACGTCGCCTGGCCCTTCTTCGCCGCCTCCTCGGCCAGAGCTTTGGCGGCGTCGGCTCGAGCGAGCAGCTGATCGGCCGTCTGTTGCACAGGAAGAGGAAACAGTTTTGTGTGTTGCGTTTTTTTCTCCTGAGAAGCTCCCAGAGGCCCTGAACTCACCTGCTGTTCACTTTTGCCTTTATCCAGCAGTTTGCGCACTTCCTGCTCTTTGGGCTTCAGGTCTTCTCGGAGGTCGTTGTACTCCTTCTCCGTCTTATCGATCAGCTTGTCGACGTCTGCCGCCTCCTTCTTGATCTTATTGGCATCCTCCTGAAAACAGAAACGTGAGTTACGACACTTTTCCTCCGCTGTTTCACATTAAACTGCGGCGTCCATCTCTCACCTCCAGGGCCTTGGTGTCGATCTGCGGGAGGCTGGTCAGGTTAGCGAAGAGCTTCAAAGCTTTGTTTCCGGCCTCCTCGGCCTCGGTCTGAACCTTGGTGGCCTGTTTCTCCAGGCTCTTGGCCAGTTCCTTCGCCTCGTTGTACCTGGACAGGACACAAAACACAGACGATCAGGAAGTCTGCTCAACGACTCTTCCTCTTCCATCTTTGAAGGAAATGTCTGACAACAAAAATCACTCTGGATCTGAAGCCAGCTGTGAGACCAAAGAACGAGCTGTACGTTTCTGTCCTTTCCAAAACGATCTGATGAACAGCTCGCTGGATGCACGAGAGCCCGTGTGGACGAGCTGCAGAGCATCAAATAACATTAAAAGAATCCCAAAAACTTCAGTATTAATTCCAGCGATTGGCATTATTATGGTATTATAAAGGGATGAAAAATGACTTTAAGAAGCAAAGTAACGACAAAAGGAAAATGACTGAAGGGGCGGAGCTCTAGACTAACGGGTCGCCACGGTTGCACTGGTGCCGCACCAGCAGAAAAGTTAGGCGCACCCAAGTTTTTCAACCGCATTGCTGAACACCGCAGTGTTATAATAAGAGAATGAATAATACAGAAAACAGATTTGAGATGAGAAACTGTTCTTGGAGTGCACACACACACACACACACACACGCACACACACACACACACACACACACACACACACACACACACACACACACACACACACAGCGTGTGTGAGTTTTATTGTGGTGGAAGCAAAACAGCGACGCTCAGAGGGAATTCATGACGATGTTTATCAAATGTGGAGCGTAGTTTGATCTTCTTTTGCTGCTGGTTCAGTGAATTTTGGTTGGTGAGAGACAAAACCTGCAGCTCAGAATCAACACAAAAAAGACGTAAACACAGCGCGGACCCGACGCATCAGCGAGCTGTCGGCTTCCAGCCCCGACGGCGTGTCCGTGTACGGGCCGTCGGGTCAGAAAGCCGAAACAGAAAACTGATTCTGATGCTTCGGGTCTGTGTTTCCGTCTTTGTGTGGAGTCCGTGTGCCTGCTCTCATTTACTGTTTGTGGAAATATTTAACCTGAGATTCTGGCGTTTCTGGCCAAACACGGTTATACTTAAAAGTCGATTCAGGATTAAATGAATCGATATCGCTTTATTCAAGCTACTCACCTCCCTCTCTGCCTGCACTTTCAACTGGACCACGGCCAATCAGAGAGGTCCCGCCCTTGACTATCTCTGATTGGTTTAGACAACGATAACGTGCGTCTGTTGTTGACCACACGGAGACTTTCAGAGTTGCAGACACTTTTTCTTTTTTTACTCAAACAGTTGGTCGATGTGGTGCGACCTAAGATTTTTTTAGTTGCACCATTGAAAAATTTGGTCACATTTGCACTCCAGAGCCCTGGGGGGAGACAAACTGGCCAACAAAATGGGATGCAAAGAAACCACCAAGGAGTTCAGAAAGTTACTATAAAAATAGTTAAAAATGAAAAAAAAAAAAATTCCTCACAGCTATAATGACCAGGAGACACAATATGACCACAAAGAGATGCAAAATGACCACAGAGCCGCGTATAATCACTACAAAGGTCCCAAGAATGAGTCGAAATAAAGCAAATTAACCACAAGAACAAGAAAAAAATAGAGACTCAAAAAAAGGGATGGAATAACTGAACAGATGTGACCGAAGATTCAAAAAACCACAACGTGGACAAAACCGAAGCAGAGCAACCGTGAAGGATGAAAAACAAATGAAGGGGAGACGAAACCTCCAAAAAACCTCCACAGGGCCAAACCGAGGAGGATTTCTCACACAAAGCAACAAAAAACTCACAAATCAAAAACAAAAAGGCAAAAACCACCTGTAACCATGACGGCAGGGAAAAACTAACTAAAGTGAGGTTTCGTCAGGCGGTGGGACGTACTTCGTGTTGAGCTCCTCGATCTCCTCGCTCGTTTTCCTCTCTTTCTCCAGAGTCTTCTGCAGCAGGTTGTATGCTTTGTTGGACGTATCGTTGGCGTCTTTGGCGATCCTCTCAATCTGGTCAGCGTCCATCTTGTGTCTGCAGGGAGAAAAGTCCAAACGGTTTGTGTCTTTGACGAGTATTCAGGTTAAGGTCAGGCCGTCAGCGCGTGTTGATGACACGTGTCGTGGGGTCTTACTTGTCGGCGAGCTTCCGCGCCTCCTCGGCCAGCAGCGTCAGGTTGTTGGGCGCTCCGGTGCCGCCGGGCGGTTTGATGTCCTGTCGATGACATCAGTCGTGTTTTATAAAAAACCCCAAATGCCTTAGAGCTCGGTTAGTCGCCATGGAAACAGCACCCTCACTCACCACTTTGCTGATGGCGTCCTTGGCTTTGTCCAGCTCCTGGCGGGCGCGGTCGATCAGGTTCTCGGCGTCGCGTACTCGGCCCCGGGCGAGGTCGGCCTGAGTGCCGGTGTCGTCCACTGTGTTTCGGATGCTCTTCAGACGGTTCCACTGAGTGGTCAGAGTGTTGTTGATGCCGTTTAGGCGGTCCAGCAGGCCTTGGTCTGCTTCTGCGGGGTCAAAGGTCACAGACATTCAGTCTGGCTTTCTGCTCAGCAACAGGAAATAAACTGCAAACGTCAGATCTCAGTTCAGGTCTCACCTTTGCTGGCCTTGGCCTCCTCCAGCAGGTCCATGATGGCCCTCTCTGCCTCCTTCAGACGATCCTCGAAGGCCTGATCACTGACGGTGTCCTGACCCGAGCCGAGGTTATCGATCAGCGTCTGCAGTTCGTGAAGCTTCTGCCTCTGCTGGCTCACCTGGATGCGCAGACAGAAACGTTAGCTCCTCTGTGCGAGGAGAGCGAAGGCGTTGCCTCGGAGTCGGGCTCACCTTGTCTCTGACCAGACTGTAGCAGGAAGGACACTGCTGGCAGCCCGGCACCGAGCGGTTGTAGAAGTAATTCTCCTCACACATGTCGCACCGAGCTCCGACGAAGCCGGGCCGACACTCGCAGCGACCGTCCTCCTTACACTGACCCGACACGGAGCCCTCGGGGTCGCAATCGCAGGCTGCAGGAACAAAGACGAGGACGTCGGTCCATTAATAACAGCTCTCATACACACAGCACAGCTCGTCACCCTGAACGCTCAAAGGATTCTTAAAGTTACAGGACTCGGTTTTGTCTAACACACAGACTCGAGCCTGCCTGATGTGATGGAAGACGACGCGGCTCAGACCTGCAAACTGCAGGCTGAATAAAGTTGAACTTTACAGTTTGTTAGAGCAGAGAAGGTCTGAGTCTTCACTGAAGCAGGTGCTGCAGCGTCCAAGTGTGCAGGAATGCAAACTGGGATCCTGCCTTTCAGTCCCAGTTTACTCCACACTAACAGACGGCGCGCTGTGACATTACAAACTGCTGTGTTTACCTTAAACAGGTATCAGGGTTAAGGAAGTTCTCAGAGGATCTATTCTGGAGCCGTACAATATGATATCAAAAACAGCGTGTTGGCAGGTTGGATCTGTGCAGGTGCAGAAACTAGATTTAAACACTTCCTGGTGCACGGTGCACCTCGTGCACGCAGTTGATGCAAAGCCCTGAAAAGCTGATCATGGCTTCATGTTTCTGGTTCTAACAGACCTGAGCCGGTGCCTGCTGACCTCCGACCGGAGGAGATCCACCATCTATTCTGGGTCCTGTTCTGTTCACGTAACGCTAAAACGTCACAGCGATGGACTCGCTGTGACATTATCGAGTTTCCTCACGTTTGCATCCAGACACGCTGAAGCCGAAGAAGTTGGTCTCGCAGCGCTCGCACCGAAGGCCGGTGACGCCCGGCTGACACTCGCACTGTCCCGTAACGATGTCACACTGGCCGTTGGTGGAGCCAATGGGATTGCAGTTGCACCTGTGGGGGGAAGTAGAAGAACATCATCTATGAGTAAACAACACAATGAAACACGTGCATGTTTGCGTTTTCCTGGAAGAATTGCTCAGAATCGACTAATCACAGGTTTCCAGTCAGCTGGAAATGAAAGAGAATTTAAAGTTTATCGCTGTAAGCGTGACTAAGACTGAGGTTTCGTGCCGTGAGCCCGTGAAGGCGCTCAGAACCGAAGCACAGCTACAGATGTGTGGGCGTGATGGACGCACCGCTCGCAGCCATTCCCGCTCCGCAGGTTGAAGAAGCCGGGCATGCAGGCGCTGCAGTCGCGTTCGGCCACGTTGGGGAGGCACTCGCACTGACCCGTGCCCTGAGAGCAGCTGGTCTGCTGGTTCCTGGTGCCGAGCGGCGAGCAGGCGCAGGCTGGGGACAAATCAGAGATCACACTGTTTCCTCGCTGCGCTCGCAATTCAAACATCACGGGAAGGATTTCGGTTTTGGACTCCTCTTACGTTTGCACTTGTCGGCAGGCTCGGGGGCCAGCGCGTTGCCATAGAAACCCTCTTTGCAGCGGTCGCAGAAGAAGCCGTCGGTGTTGTAGATGCATTTGAGGCACTCTCCGTTCTCGCGGTTGCAGTTTCCGACGGCGTTGGGGTCGATGTTGCCGCTGCACTTGCAGCTCCGACACGTTCGGACTACGCCGCCGTTCTGACCCAGAGGGTCGCCGAAGAATCCATCATCGCACAGCTCGCAGCGCTTACCTGCACACAGGTGAGGTCACGTGATTGGCACACGTAACAGTTAATCAAGGAAACCTATTTTTAATCACTTCATGAAACCTACAGGGCACCGGGGACACGCCCGACACCGGCACAGCATGGAAGAACAACACACCTCACACTGGACTAATGGCTACTCTGAAAGCTGAGGTACGAGGTACTGCTATGCAGTTTGGAAATAAAGAACAGTACAGTCTGGGAACCATTAGCTGACAGTTTAGCATCTGGTACCTGTAGTCCCAGTGGGGCAGTTGGTGCACACCACCTCTCTGGTTCTGGGAACAACAGCGCAGGTGGCTCCGGGCGGGCAGGGACATGGCTGACAGTCACCTGGCGTTCCCTGGGTGGCGTCGCCATAAAAACTGTCCTGGCAGCGCTCGCAGCTCAGACCGGCCGTGTTGTCCTGACAGTCGCACGCTCCTGGGTGGAGGACAGAAAAAGCAGCCCTGAGTATTAACGAACCCATCACTCAGCCCTCTGTGACGCGCTGACACCACCCTCACCTGTGTTGGTGTTGCAGGTCTCGCTGTGGCCGTTACAGTTGCACGGCTCGCAGGAGCTGAAGGGTCCGAGCTCCGGCTGGGCGCGGCGGTATCCAACCGTGCACTGCTCACAGTGCTGACCCTGGTAACCTTGAGGACACGTGCACTGCTCCACCCAGCGGGCCGGGACACCTGGTCCCCGCCTTGCTGTCACCAAGGAGACATCATCCAGGTAACCAGCACCTGGAGGGTGTGAGTGATTAGTGAACAATAGTAGACGATAAGAGTGTGTGTGTGTGTGTGTGTGTGTGTGTGTGTGTGTGTGTGTGTGTGTGTGTGCACGCTGCATACTCCTGTCGCTGTAGGTGCCGCGGATCTTGATGGCCGTCAGGTTGTGGAGAAGTTTGTAGAATTCGGCGTGGCTGATGGTCGGCCTCCAGGGGTAATCTGTGCTGTCGTGGAGCCTGAACCAAATTTAATCCAGACCAAAGACAAAAGCATTGAAAAGGAAAATCAGATTATCAAATAATCTACAGGGTTTAAATCAGCTGACATCATCAGCAGATTCTGAAACAAATCCTGAGAATCATACAAATATCACAGCTTCATCCAGATTATTTGCAAAACAAGGAGGACAAAACAGATTACCACCAAACCTCTAACTTAATCCAGATTAAGAGAGTATTAGTGGAGTTTAATAGTAATCACCCCGCGTTCACAATTCAACTAATCATTTTAAATCTTATGACCAAAATATTTTCAATTTAATCCAGATTAAATGACTATGAAGAAATTAACAGCAAATAATCTGTGTCAGCAAAACATGTCAGGGACTGCAACCAGACAGTCCAGATTAAATCAATCTATGTGAACAGGTTGTAAATAAAAACTGCATGATTATGTTCAGATTATGAGTTTAATTTACACCCAAAACTCCAGATTAACGCTGAGAGCAAACGTACTGGTGCAGATTATCTGCTCCAGTTTGCTGGATTAAATACTGGTTTTCACTGGGAAAACAACACACGGCGCCTCACCTGAACACATATGTCTGCGTGTTCTCATTGGGGTAGGAGTTGCCCTGGGCGATGAGGGGGACGGCCACCCGCAGGTTCGCCCCCTCTAGCACCAGATCCTCGGCCGACAGACGGCTGTCCCGCCGGTCCACTCGGAAGTTCAGGGTCAGGTTCTGCCCATAACTCAAAACCTGGTTCCCCAAAAACTTCTCTGTGACACAGAAACGAGTCAGAGTCACCGACCAATCAGCAGCAGCGTCACACAGGGACAAAAACAAATCCATGTTTTGTTTCTTGCCTCTGAGGTGGGGCCTCCACCTGTGTGTGGACTCCTGGGTCTGCACCCAGAACGCCCACCAGATAATCCACAGACGACTTCTACAGAGTCAGAAACGACCAAACCGCCAAAATAGGCCACCCCCCTCCTCCTCTGCTGGTATGTGTGTGTGTGTGTGTGTGTACCTGGTGCCACAAAGTAAATGGGGAAGTAGTCCTCTGAGATGAGGAAGATTTCCTGTCCGCTGGATGACCACTGCACCTGGCCCCTGGCTCCATCACGCTCCTGACCAGTCCACTGCTCATCATCTAACACACACACACACACACACACACACACACACACACACACACACACACACATATTAGCGCATGTACAGTGGAGTTAGAGTGGGGTCATCTCTGTCCTGAGTGGGGCTTGCAGGCAGTGTTACCTCTGCTAAAGTCAGATTTGATGGCGTGGACGCTGAAGCCGTCGGCGCTGTCGCACACGGACGAGTGCTGGAAGCAGAAGCATGGCGTGCAGCCCTGAGGGTTGTTCTCATCCAGGTTAAAGTAACCCAGCTTACACCTGAGGGGCACAAGCAGCAAGAACACACCTGTGACGTGCTGCTGCACGAACTGCACTTTCACTCGCTGCAAGTTAACGGAACGTGTGTGGGCGGGGCTGTGGGCGGGCCCCGCCCTGTGTGGGCGGGACTGTGCGTCACCTGTCGCAGCTGAAGCCCTCCACGTTGTCTTTGCAGCGACACTGACCCGTGTTCACGTCACACTCCTGCGTGCTGCCTGAGGGCGAGCAAGAGCACTGCCTGATGGGGGAGAGAGAGAGTCAGACTCATCAGGTTTTTTGTTTGTTTGTTTTCTCTTTCTTTTGTTGTTGTTTATTTGTCTGTTTTGTTAGCTTGGAGAAAAAAGGGGCATAAGTTCTATCAATCTGTAACAACCATGATACTTCCTAATAAAAGATGTTTGAAACAGTTCAGTCAGCAGGGGGCGCTCACAGCTCAGTGGTCATTCTCCAGCAGCCAACAACACTTCAGCTCATGTAATCGTGACCCTTGACCTGACCCTGTTTCCTCCTGGGTCAAAGTTCAAGTTCTTCTTCACTGAAACGGGGTTTAACACTCCTGACGTGGGAGAACGTCTCCTCTTTGGACGGTTCAGTTTGTCTCTGAGACGTCCGGCTTCTCTCTAACAAGCTGGCGCCGTGCAGCTGACAGCTCCGCTCAGCAGAGTCGTATCTGACCCACACAGGAACGCCACGGCTCCGTCACCTCCGGCTGGACTGCCGGAGCTCTGTGGACGCCCGGCTGCTGGACTTCAGAGAAAAAGCGTGTCAGCTCAGAGGACGGATCAGCTCGGCCTCTCACCTGAAACCCAAAGGTGGCCGGGCTCTCTGTTACTGCCCCCCACATAAAACCAAACACAGGACAATTTAAATCTGTCTTCAGTCCTGATTTATGTCCAGTTTTCTTCTGCTCCGACTTTATTGTTCCAATTTTTTATACATGATTTCATTTTTTAAATGTTTCTCACGTGGGGCAGCTCGGTGTCGCGACCCTGAAGAGGATGAGTGGAAGAGCATGGACGGATTTTTCACATCATTGTGATTTCTGCTGTTTTTCAGTCGAGTCGTGCTGCTGATGTGTTTTCTGCTGTTTCTGGAGACCTGGAATGTAAATGCGCCTGAACTGGGAAACCTCCTGCTCTTTCAAACCTGCTGCAGAAGGAAACGTGACTTCCTGACCGGCTGACGGCTGACGTCAGTCACCAAACAAGCTGGAAAACCAGCGAGTGACAGAGATACTCAAAGTGTTTGCTGTGAGAGAGCCGTGCACCCAGCAGGAGGTCAACCTGAGCTGATGACCTCTGCCGGGCCACGCTCGCGTCTCTGAGCTCAGCTGATGTTTGGGGTTAGCGGCGTACCTGCAGCCGGCCTCCGTCAGGCTGTGGTGTCCCGGCTGGCAGCGGTCGCACTTCTCTCCGGTCACTCCGGGTTTACACGCACACATGCCGCGGTCATCACACTGAGGGGACACAGAGCCTACGCACGCACGCACGCACGCACGCACGCACGCGCACACACACACACACACACACACACACACACACACACACACACACGTTAACCTCCAACCACATGCAAACAATCAGCTGCATTAATGAGCCGTCGCAGTGCAGAGCGGGTGGAGCAGCTGGCTCACATTAGGCGGTGGTTTCCTGCTGCGCTCCGTTAAAAACTGCTGAAAACCACAAAGTCCATGCCTGCGGTTTCACATGTTTTCACTCAAACATTTACAAAATCACCAAAACTGATCTTTAAACCTTTTCTGCAATTTGTGTTTCGATTCTCTGCAAACGACTCGACAGATTTCCTGAAAAATCACAACAGAGACGTCCGACAAACTGACACCAGAGAGAAAAACTGCTGCAAGGAGTCGACAGAATGTCAAGACGGGTGACAAAGAGCAAACAAGTGATTTCAACGTGCTGCAAAAACATCCAGAAGCATCACGAACACAAACATTTACCACATAAACACAAACAAAGGCCAAAAAAAGATCAAATAGAGAAAATAATCAGCAAACACTCGAAACAACGCGAGAACAAACGATCACACACACACACACACACTCACACACACACTCTCCAGTGTGCACCACTCACCGACGGGGTTGCAGAGGCAGGGCAGGCAGCGGCTGGCGCCCGGGTCTCTGTAGTAGTTGTCGAGGCAACGCTCGCAGTTGGGGCCGTCCGTGTTGTCGGCGCAGTTCCTGCAGTGGCCGCCGTGACCGGTGGCCCGGTACAGCTCGGCGTCGAAGAAACACTCGGCACTCTTCCCGCTACACTCGCAGGCTGAGAGATGGAGAGTTTCACAATAAAAGACCCGAAACAGGCAACAGTGAAAAAGTTGAAGATGCACCAAAATCTCTCGTGACGCAGTGAAATCATCGGTGACGGGGCAAACGTGCGGCGGCAGACTTACGCAGACACTCGTTGGGGCTGTCGGCCGTCGCTCTCCTCCAGGGCCGGTCGTTGAAGAACGGTTGGCACTCTTGGCAGTCGTCGCCGGCGGTGTTGTGTTTACAGTTACACACCAGCCGTCCTCCATCGTTCCTCGCGCACTCGCTGGCGTGGCCGTTACACTTACACCTGGAAGTAGAGAAGCACACCTGTCACACCTGGACCAGGTTGCTGCTAACGCTCACACACCGTCATTAAAGCTCAACTCTTTGTTCAGTTTACTGTCGTCATTGTTTTCGCTCCCGATGAGGTTTTTCCGCTCTGCAGCTCCGAGCAAAGGTTTTCTCAAACCTCCCGAGGGAGCGCAGCCACCCGCCTCAGCAGGACGGGACTTGCTCAGCAGCCACCTTTGGCTATGGTCTCAGGTGTCTCTTGGCAGCGAGCTGTTGGAAAAACTGACAGTGGGAAGGAAGAGAGGCCTGGGTTCGTGCTCCGAGCTGTTAAAGCTGCACCGCCTCGGGCTTACAGCACTGAGTCAGTGTGCAGCGGGTTTAATACTGTAAACGTGCAGACTTCAGCATGCAGCCTGAGCCCTTCTGGAGCTCACGGCACAGAACGAAGGAGCGATAAAGCAGCGCACAGATAAACAGTCAGCGCGACTCACGAGCAGCGCTGAGGAATGTGTCGGAGATACGCCGCCATCTAGTGACGCACAGAACCTCCGTGGGACAACACGTCCTTTATTCTCCTGCGGTGAGTGCGAAGGCTTCAGTGAGATGTCCCCACAATCACTCCTCAAGAGCAGAAGGAGGCAGTCTGTGGCCGTTAGCGGGACAGAGCCACACACTTTTGTGCAAAAGTCTCGAGTCCTTTCTTTATGAGCTGCTTCAAAGGAGCCAGACTTTACTGAGGTGCTCTCGAGTTCGGGATTTCTGAAGCTCTATCAAAGTTTTTCGTTGGACCACCGAGCAAAGAACCAGTTTTAAGCTCTTTGTTTCCATCGGCCCGTCGCAAAAACATCGTCTGCTCCCATTTCTTTAGTTCAAATGAAAAATGTTAGAAATAACAGTTTGACAACCAAGTATTTTTACACCAACGAGGTGATTCTCAGAGCTGAAAGCCTGGCTCACCTCGGCGCAGAGAAAGGACACCTGTACGCATCACTCCGCGAGGCTCCTGCCTACGATAGCCGTAATGCTCCGATTGATTGTAAGTGCGCCGTATTTTCCAAGAAACACGGTAATAACGACGGCCCGCTCGCATGCGCTACCAAAAATAGTGCTTTGTTGTGTATCTGAGGGACGAAAGCCAAACCAGTTCCACACCACTGAAGCTGCAGCATTTTAACAAACCAGTTCTGGATCAATCGTGGCTCAAGAGTTGGGAGTTCGCCTTGTAATCAGAAGGTTGCCGGTTCGAGCCCCGGCTCCGACAGTCTCGGTCGTTGTGTCCTTGGGCAAGACGCTTCACCCGTAGCCTGCAGGTGGTGGTCAGAGGGCCCGGTGGCGCCAGTGTCCGGCAGCCTCGCCTCTGTCAGTGCGCCCCAGGGTGGCTGTGGCTACAATGTAGCTGCCGTTTCATTTCATTCATCCGTTTCATTCAACGATCTGCTTTCGCCCTTCTCATTCTCCGTCACCGCCATGTGCGTATGAAAACACTGCACATGCGTGTTTTACCCATATTCTATCGCCATATTTCATTTTCTTATCGTTGCCCAACATTATACCAGTATCACCGTGAACGGTTTGATATGGCCCAGCCCCAGCATGCACACTATAGAAGACCTGGACTGATCAGTGGAACCGTTCTGATGGGAAATCTGATAAATCTAGATTTGGTTCAGGGAGGAGGTCGGGACAGAGGTCCTTCTGTGCAACAAGGTGGAGGCTCCATCGTGGTTGGAGCAGATTTCAGCTGGTGGGATCAGCCTGACGGAGAAGAGCTCCGAACGATACGTAAAGAAAGCAGAGCTCACGCTGTGCTGAAGGAGGTCACACCAAAGATTCACTCACGAGCCCGTTAAACTCCGTTTTTGGATTAAAAGCTGTATTTTCACGTTTGCACACAATTCAATAAATCGCTGCGCCCGCTTCACAGCAAACTATAAAGATCATCGTCTCCGTGGCTGTGTCCTGGGTTTACACAGGATCAGAAACCTTCCTGGTTACACATAATTCACAAGACCTCAAAAACAGAAAGATTGTTGGAGGTTCAGTCGAACCCGAGCAGGCACGGAGGGAGAAGCATGAAAGAAATCCTGAACATCACACATGTTAAGCTGGATTTAAACCCTTTGCTCCCTCCCGGCCAAAACGTGAGCAAACGGGAAAAACTCCAGGTGATCTTCTGTCCAATGAGCAGCGAGCTGCTGCTTTCAGAAAGTCTCTACCTGCTTCAAGCTGCTGCACGAGTTCAAGGAGTTCAAAGGAGCGTTCATGAGCTGTGTGTTTGCATGAATGAGTCACTGGCAGAATTGCACAATGAAAAGTGTTGATATAATAAAGTGCAGATAAATCTGCCCACAGAGCTGCCAGCTGAGCACGCTCAGGTAGATCCAGGTGAAGGTGCAGAAGGAAAATCTCCTCCTGGGACAAGTAAAGGTTAAATCCTCCAGGTGCTCGGCTCGGGAATCGCCCCTTTTCTTCCATCCGTCACGGCTGTCGGACCGCCTCATTCCGGTTTCCCTATAATCTGGCCCTGCCGGCTAGGAATTTCAGGAATGCTGGCGGTGTAAGGGAAATGTGCTCCACATTCAAACAGATTATGGCTGCAGAGTCGTGCTCCGTGCAACACTCGAGTAATGCCTGTCGAAAACGAATTCTAGTGTGGATCCTGCGCCGGTCACAAGGAAGCGGACCACACAGTGACACGGCGGGACCTGACCGCAGAGCAGAGCTCCGCCGGAGGACTCGACTGAAAAACAGGACCTGCAGTGAATCTGAGGCTTTACCTTCCTCCCACCGCGAAGTCAGAGATGGCGTAGTAGTAGGACTTGAGGACCTTGGGGTCATTGAAGACCTCGTCTCCGAATGTGTTGAGCCGGTTCAGGGTCACTCTGATGTCGGTGGCCGTCACCCAGTCCTGCAACAGACACAACATGGATGCTGCGTTAGACACACGAGGGCAAACAGAGGAGCATCACCTGCCAACGGAGCATGCTCATACACCTGACCATGCTCTGATGTCCTGATTGGCTGGAAATAATTTATGTCTTTATGATCCAACTACTAAAGAAATATTTAAAACTATTTGGTTTTTCTCCCGTTTATCCAAACAGCTGGAACGATGTCACTGCTGGATGAGCCTCAGCATGTTTGTGCCGATTCTGCCCCAAGAGTGATTTAAGATCGCACTGAAGAGAGCATGACTACCTCACCCAGTAATCTGATTACTTTAATTAAACTCAAAGCAAACGCAGGCGTGTGAAACATCCTGGTTTTTGTACTCTGCAAACAGAGAAGTGGTTTCAGTTCCAGCTGTGGGAAAAACAGTGACGCAGACACCAGCAGGCCCTCACACTGTGACATTTCCACAGAAATGAATTTATTTTCTTGGCCTTACGATACAAGATCCAGATGGAGGGAATTACTCAGGACACCTGTTGTGTTTCAGAGGATAAAGAAAGTTACTCAACATCCCGCCTCGTGGGAAAGCCAGCGATAGCTCCGTTCAGCAGGAAGCTCGTCAGGCCCGAAGCTGAAGACGAAGCTGAAGACGAAGCGGCGGCTCGAGGGGAAAGTGGAGCTGAATATAAGCGAGCTGGCCCGCTGTCAGACCTGCTCCATGTTTGTCCGCCCACTCAGAAAAACTGTGACTTCGCGCATGCCTGTTAAATCCTCGGACAAGTGCTGGGAATGTGGAACAGCCTGCGACTCACAGGCTCGGAAACAGGAAGTTTACCTGTCCTGAGGTAATCCTGTGAAGACCCTCACAGGAAACAAGCAGAGCATAAAGCCTTGAAAGCACCGAGCACGACGGTTAAATGTTGATGTAACCGTGTCACACATGTAGCCTGGTAACACAGCCGACCGGCACTGAAACAACTTCCTGGGTTCATTCCCAACATGAGCAACACAAATAATCTGCTCTGAACACGACAGCCGGTTCCTGAAACATGAAGCTGTGCTTTCTTGTTATAGAGGCTACTCCATGACCAGGAGCTCCACAGACTCAGCGTGCCGGCCTCCACCACTCTTGGTTTTTAGAGCCAGATTTCTCCTTCACTGGCTGCCTGTTAAATCCAGAAATCCTGCTCCTCATCTACAAGGTCTTAAATAATCAGGCCACTCTTCTGTGGACCAGGTGACCCTGAATCCTCCCTTAGTTATGCTGCAATAGACGTAGGCTGCTGGAGGATTCCCATGATGCACTGGGTGTTTCTTCTTCACTCACTATGTATTAACAGACCTCTCTGCATTGAATCATATCTGTTATTAACCTCTGTCTCTCTTCCACAGCATGTCTTTATCCTGTCTTCCTTCTCTCACCCCAACCAATCACAGCAGATGGCCCCGCCCCTCCCTGAGCCTGGTTCTGTTGGAGGTTTCTTCCTGTTAAAAGGGAGTTTTTCCTTCCCACTGTCACCAAAATCCTGCTCACAGGGGGTCATATGATTCATATCATATCATTTTCTCTGTATGTATTATTGTAGGGTCGACCTTATAATATAAAGCACATTGAGGACGGTTGTTGTGATTTTGCGCTGTATAAATAAAACTGAATCTAAATAAATTGAATAGAGGCCACGCCCCTAATGCAAACTAATCTAGGCGAGTTATAAAGGAATGCTGGAGCCTCCAGTGGACGCTACAGGAACTGCAGGTTTCTCACTTCCATGATGGCGTCCTGAGACCAAAGGCTGCTCTTTGAGGAAATGCTGGCCAATGAAGTCACAGCTATACTGTGTTTCCTCCTTTCAAACCCTCCACATGTGCATTACTAAGTTGGTCCCACAGTCCACCTTTATCCAGACACAAAACTTCTAAGATGCTCAGAGAAAGACGGCATTTATGCAGAATTAGCTGCCACGTAACTCTGTTACACTCTGATGTGATCGGTGGAGCGATATCAGCCGATTAGGAAGCTGTAAACTCATTTAAACGCTGATAAAACAACCAGTTCATTTTTTTATTGGTAATATTTTCAGTGTAACCTTTGACTATGTTTCAGTTCAGGCAGTCTGCCCCATCACATGACCCATCCCAGTTTGGAAAAGCGATCAGCCGAAGCCTTCTGGAAAAGCATTTTCACGGCTCGTCATTTCCTCCCTTGCTTCCTTCGAGCCTCGTACTTCCTCTCTGTGTAAATGAACAGATTTAGCTCTGCAGCTCAGCTCTAAACTTCCTTATTTGTCTCGCTGGCATCGAGCTATTTATACCAAAGCCAGGATCTTTTTGGAGGCGGCGGCCTGCCGGAGGCGTCAGACGGCTGTTTGTCGCTCTGTGACATTCCTGCTGTCTGTCATCTCTGAGCGGGAAATAACCAGCAGCTGAGAGCGTCCACCTCAACGGGCAGACGATCAACCATCACGCCGTTAAATACAGCCGAGAGCTGCTGGCACAAGTGTTTACAGGCCCGACTTTTCACCTCTAACTGTTTCTGAGTGAGCCGCAGAGAAATGCAACATCCCTGATTCACCCCTGCTGGACCATCCTCACCGAGGACTGTGGCCTTAGACATCCACAGGATCTTTATTACATTTAGATCGATCATTTTATTCTTTCCTGTCAGACTCACGTCTGCAGCTGCTGAACTATAACCCATCTGCTGACCAACGACACCACATTTACTCCACTTTGTGCTTCCACGACAAAAATCAGCCTTAAATGTCGCGACCGTTACATGAAAGTTAGCTAACATGTTAAAGTGGCTGATGGAGATGTCACGCTCCGGGTTTCTTTTCCTACGGTGGCCCCGAGGCGGGAAACTCCTTCAAAAAACAGAAAACACAACGTTTTGGAAAAGATAACAAAGAAAAGAAAAACGCTCCAACATTCCGGGAACACGGCAGACACTCCAGAAACGAGACATGGCAGATGCAGGAAAAGGACAGGAACAGTTTTTTATTTTTGAAATGAAGTGAACCAGACTTCCTGTTAGCTTGCTGATGTCATTTCCTGTCTGAGCTGTGTCCTTCGTTTCAAACAGACTGAGCTCAAAGGGTCTGAGCGCTCTGCTCGTTTACGGCATCGTGTTGGAATCGACGTCTTTGGGTTTTTAACCGATGTTTGGCTGAAACGAGCCAGCAGAGGGCGCCACCTCCAGTTACAGGCGCAGTGACAGTCTGTTCCCACGCTTTTAGGTGTGCGCTACAACCGGAGCTACAACCGTTAATGTTGCGTAACGTGGCCCCAGCAGGCTCACTGTTCCTGAGTTACACATTCTGGAAACACCCGGGAAGACACAGGTACGTCTGCAGCTAGGGCTGCTCGATTATGGCAAAAATGATAATCACGATTATTTTCACTGAAATTGAGATCTCGATTATTTGACGATATTTATTTAACCCTTTAAGACCTACCATAGAACCAAGTCTGCCAGAGCTTATATTATATTTTTTACATGTTGTAGTGCCATTTGTGGGAGCATTTCAAGTTGCTATACAACTGTTATAGCCCATATTTTAATAATATGTCTGCATTAAGTCCATAGTAACTACATTAATTGCAAAAAAGTGCAATAAACTACAAAAAAATTGAAAGTCGTTTTTGTTTTGTTTTTACATATATTTCTATTTGGAGAAATTTAAGAGGTTTATCCCTCAAAACTTTAAATACAAAAAAGTTGCAAAAAATAGTTTACAACAACAGGAAATTTATTTTGAGTGTCTTCATAGTTTTATTTTGGAGATACAGCAATTTTTATATACTGCAGGAAAAACAAAAAACAATCCTATGATGCAAATTTGCAAAGAAAACAGCAGGTGCATCAAAATAAACTATTTCCAGCAGTGCAATTTGAGTTCTAAGCATCCCAGAAACTATTCAGAAAAGTCAAACATGACTTATAAAAACACCAGTATAGGCTTTTAAGGCCTACAAGTAAAAAACTACATTTCCCGCGAAAATGACGTCGCTTCCGGTTTCGAGCAGGAAATGGCGGACATCCGATAGTTCGCGCTGACGTCTGTTTCAATGTGGGAAATGTTAGGAACAGCTGATCGGATCGGCAAAGCGTGTTTCTGGAATATTATGTTTTTGTTCCTGCAAGCGCTTTTTATGCAGTTTTTGCAAAGCTTTATGTGGAAGGAAACCGTGACCGAGGACAAGCTGATGGCATCAGATGTAAGTACAACTCCTCCGGTTTCATATGCAAAACAAATTATTGCGCTAGCTTACACGGTTCAGGTTCTACAGGGATTTAAAAATAGTTACACAAAACGTAGCGTGCTGCTCTGACCGGCTTTAAAGGGTTAACAATGACTTTAAAAAATAATATAAAATAGTGTGCAACACCACTGAAGTTTTTTTTTTTACCTCTCTTTTCAACCAACAGCAGTCACTCTCCAAATAACTTCTGCTTAGCTTTCCGAGCTTCCTCTTAATCATCCGGTCTCCAACCTTTTTTGCGCCACGGACGGTTTATGCCCGACAATATTTTCACGGACCGGCCTTTAAGGTGTCGCGGATAAATTAGGGAGGGGCTAATAATCGGCTCCGTCATTTTTAATGATCGTTGAAAGCCCAGATCGTAATCGTGATTAAAATTCGATTAATTGAGCAGCCCTATCTGCAGCTGACGTCGGTCGGCTAACGGAGACGAGTCGGATCTTTCGTCCCGGACGCTCACAGCGCATCTGGACAAAATCCCAGCAGCACTTTCAGGACATCTCTGGGAATTTCCCCCTCTTGGACTCGAGGAAGAACGGATTAAGATTTCAATCCGTGGAGCAGTTTTAATGTGGAAGACTTGACACGCTGCAGACTAAACAGCTGAAGCTGGACGTTTATTCCACCTCTAAAATAATCACTGGCTGCGTCTCTGCTCGCTCTCGTTCGCCTCCTGACAGGCTGTTTGTTTCCAGGCTGAATGTTTGTGATTCCCGGAGGACTTCCTAAAACCAAGCAGCATTCTTCCTTCAAGAAAACACATCCCGGGCGAGGCCTCCACACTGGCACGGAGCTGCAGTTGATTGATGGCAAACAAATGTTCGCTACAGTTTAGACAGCGGCGATTTGGAGACGAGGCTGCTCCGGCTTCCTGGATGGGACAGCGTGAGGATCTGCAGCTGCTGGACGGGCCGGATGCGTTTATGCCGCATGAATGTCGGAGATGGGAGAAGAACCGGCCTTTAAAACGGTCAGCAGATAACCGGACCAGCTGCACTTTTTAACAAGCCTTCATCTGAGCCAATCGACACCTGAACCTCCGTCGGGGTTTAGTTATCTGAGGTTAAGGCGGAGAGCGCAACAGCAGATTTGTATTTTGAGTTCCTCGGATCATATACTTCCTGAGTTAATCACCAGCACACAGGTCACGTCAGGTCATGGCTGGTGGTTTATCATCAGCTGACTCTTCTCAACGTTTAGTCTTTGTTTTAATATCGTCTTTAAAATCAAGCCAAACTTAAATAAATCAAATGTTCTAAAATAGGAAAAGACTGAAAAATAACACGAACGAGTTTCAGAGTTCGTGGGCTTCGGCTTTTTAAGGACCGACCTTACTGAAAACTGACGACGGTTCAGAAACAACGAGCTGCGTCAGATCCTGACTGAAACTATGATCCGTCCTTAAAAAGGATCTCCATGCATGAAGATCTGATCTCCAGCATGTCCCGGAGACCTGCAGCAGCTATGAGGAACACCGTCTGCAGACAGTGCACGAATAAATTCATCTGATAAAAACCGAACCAGCAAAGTAGACGAAACGCTGATGGACGGGCAGCTCCGTCCATCCATCAGGACCTTCTGTCACTCGCTGTTTTCAGAATAAATACTTACACACAGCCTCCTTTCAGGACCGTCCTGATTAAAACACATCAGCTCTAAATGAATAATGTGAGTCACTGATGCCACAAACTCTCCCGCAGAGTCTGACAGAGGAACATTCATCATGAGAGTCTCTCCCACTGCATCATTCGTGTTTCTTCACCTCCAGTGTGATGACTGTGGGAAACTCAGTGTTCCTCTTGTTACTGATAAAACCTATAAACTGTATTTAGTGCACTGTGTGTGTGTGTGTGTCTGTGTGTGTGTGTGTGTGTGTGTGTGTGTGTCTGTGTGTGTCTGTGTGTGTGTGTGTCTGTGTGTGTCTGTGTGTGTCTGTGTGTGTGTGTGTGTGTGTGTCTGTGTGTGTCTGTGTGTGTCTGTGTGTGTGTGTGTGTGTGTGTGTGTGTGTGTCTGTGTGTGTGTGTGTGTGCATGTGTCTGTGTGCATGTGTGTGTGTGTCTCTGTGTCTCTGTGTGTGTGTCTCTGTGTGTGTGTGTGTGTGTCTGTGTGTGTCTGTGTGTGTGTGTCTGTGTGTGTGTGTGTGTGTGTGTGTGTGTGTGTCTGTGTGTGTGTGTGTGTGCATGTGTCTGTGTGCATGTGTGTGTGTGTCTCTGTGTCTCTGTGTGTGTGTGTGTGTGTGTGTGTGTGTGTGTGTCTGTGTGTGTCTGTGTGTGTGTGTGTCTGTGTGTGTGTGTGTGTGTGTGTGTGTGTGTGTCTGTGTGTGTGTGTGTGTGCATGTGTCTGTGTGCATGTGTGTGTGTGTCTCTGTGTCTCTGTGTGTGTGTCTCTGTGTGTGTGTGTGTGTGTCTGTGTGTGTCTGTGTGTGTCTGTGTGTGTGTGTGTGTGTCTGTGTGTGTCTGTGTCTGTCTGTGTGTGTGTGTGTGTGTGTGTCAGAGTGACCTTACAAAACAAAAACTGAGGCGAGAGGAATGAACACAGACTCTGCTTCCTGCTCATGAAGCAATCACAAACACGCTGACGGGCGACAGGAAGAGGAGGGGACAACGAGGAGCGCGCTCCAGCTGCCGGGCGCTCGGGCCAAACCGAGCTGGGAAATCCGGGGGCGTCGCCAGGAAGCGGGTCGCAGCGCAGGCGGTGCTGCTCAAGAACTTCTGTCTGCAGAACGAGGGAACACTCGCTTACAAAAGCATTGCAGATGCTGATGTCTGAAACTTTCCCTTCATTCTGGGAATATTTCATCAGTTTCAGGCTCCAAGGGAACAAATCGAATATTCAAAAGACAAAGAATCTTTGATGGTTACGGAGAGTTTGTTTAGGGGAAAGCAGCGATCTGGTTCATGTGAGCTTTTCCGACTGTGTGAACGACTCCCACCGAACTCCGATTTCACGGAGCTGCTGCTCTTTATCAAACGAAACCTCCCTGTGCCCAGATGTGCGGCGTAACCTCCGGCTTCTCGTTCTGTGAGGGGAAGAGTCACGATGTCTCAGGTGGCGTCACACGCATGCCTTCATCCGTAGTTACTGAGGCTCAAACAGTGTCCTTATTTTATTTCTAAATAAGAACTTTATGAAGAACAGAAGACACGTTTAAAAGGATTAAAGGTCAAATTTGTGCCTCAACATGATTCCTGTAAATTCTCGTCACATTTCTGTTTTCAGATTTTCTAACATCACTTTTCTGTGGAGCTGATGTTGTTTCTGCTCTCAGAGCCTTTAAAAGTGATTCATGAGGTAAAATCAGAAGTAAAAACGCGCTCACCTGGAGGACGGGGCTGTTGTCGAAGTTGTAGGCGCTGGGCCGTCCCTCCAGCGTGGAGAAGGCCACGTTTCCTCCCGTGAGCGGCGAGATGTCGCTGAACTCGTCGGTGCAGAGCGCCTGCTGCTCGTCCTGGCCGGTGCGGATGAAGCCGCGGTTCGCTTTCTGGTAGGTCTTCTCGCAGGAGCTGCTGTAGTACTGGTACGGCACCCAGGGGCTGCCCTCGCTGGTCCGCTTGTAGATGGCGAAGCTCTCCGGCCGGCTGGTGTGGAACTTGAGGCGGACGTAGGTGATGTCGAAGGCCTTACCTGCAGAGAGAGGGAGGAGCGTTAGGTTAGGTTTAGTTTGTGTAACAGATGGAAGGAGACTAAAAACCTGCAGACCGAAAGAAGCTGAGAATCGGACGAGCTGCAGGATCAAAAATACTGATGCTCCAGGGCGGAGGTTAACCCTTTACAGCCGATCGGAGCGGGCACGCTCTGTTTTGCGTAACTATTTTTAAATCCCGGTAGCTCTGCAACCAAGTAAGCTAGCGCAATAATTTTTTTTGCATATGAAACTGGAGGAGTTGTACTTACATCTTATGCCATCAGCTTGTCCTCGGTCACAGTTTCCTTCCACATATAGCTTTGCAAAAACTGCATAAAAATCACTTGCAGCAACAAAAACATAATATTCCAGAAACACGCTTCGCCGATCCATCAGCTGTTTGTAACACTTCCTACGTCCATCAGCGCGAACTATCACATGACCGCATGACCTGCCCGAAACCGGAAGTGACGTCATTTTGCGGAAATGTAGTTTTTTACGATCGGGGCCTTATGAGCTTGTGTTTTACTTGTTATGTGTTTTAAAAAGTTATGTTTGACTTTATGACTTTCTGTGTCGTTTCTGGGATGCTTAGGACTCATATTGCACTGCTGGAAATAGTTTATTTTGATGCATATGCTGTTTTTTTGCAAATTTGCACTATAATATTTATTTTCGTTTTTCCTGCAGTATATAAAAATTGGTGTATTTCAAAAATAAAACTATGAAGACACTCAAAATAAATTTCCTGTGGTGGGAAACTAGTTTGTGTAACTTTTTTGTATTTACAGTTTTGAGGGATAAGCCTCTTAAATTTCTCTAACTAGAAATATATGTTAAAAAAACAAAAACGATTTTCAATTTTTTTGTAGTTTATTGCACTTTTTTGCAATTTATGTAATTACTATGCACCTAATGCAGACATATTATTAAAGTTTGGGCTATAATGGTTGTATTGATGTATAGCAACTTGAAATGCTCCCAAAAATGGCTCCACAGCATGTAAAAATATAATATAAGCTCTGGCGAACTTGGTTCTATGGTAGGTCTTAAAGGGTTAAACCATGCACAGCACAGCTGGATGCAGCTGTACCTCCGCCCTGACTGTAACCTGAGGATCTCTGCGGAGCATCGTGTCTCTGCAGGACTGTTTCCTGACGCCCGCTCGGGCGCTGTCGGGGGGATGATCTCGGGCGATTTGGGAAATGCTGAGCAGGAATGTGAAGTGCAGTTCTTCCTCTGACTGCGACACTCGGGGCTGCGGACGGTCTCCGCATATTTGGCGAGTCTGAGCAGGTCGGCCTGAGCGCTCCAGCAGCAGTCAGTCAGCGAGCAAAGGGAGGCCGCCGCGTTTGAGCCGGGCGGCGGGGGGTACGGCTGTTTGCTCAGCCAAAGAATCTGCTCTGTAAACAGTGCGCTGACAGGGCCCCGGTCTGGAGGGGCCCCTCTGTGTCAACGGCAAATAAAGGTGAAGCTGCTGATAGGACTGAAGCGCACAAAGAGCTGCAGTTTATTACAGGAAACAATGAAGCAACAGCAAACACGCCGCCGGCGTCCTCCCCGTGTGTGCGTGACGCTCTGAGGACCACACCGAGTTTATGAGCCCATTTACTGCTCACAATCAAAGCCTCGGTGGATGCGACGTCACCGCTGAGGTTTCATTTTCTGAATTACCGGCCGCTCCGTTCACACAGCGCTGCAAACACAGGCGGCCAATCAGAGGTCAGGCTGAAGGTTTTAAATTTCACGCAGCGGTTTAACAAACAGCACCGACCCTGGAGCGCTGGATCAGGGACGCATCAGCACATCTCATGAAGACCAAACTGCTACTGTGCTGCTTTCATCTTCACAAACACGCTCGCTTCGTCTTTTCACCGCAAACCAAACTCGGCGTGAAACAAACAGAAGCAGATGTTTTTATTTCCTGATGTGACAGACGATTGAAACCAGCCGCCTCTGCACCAACCCAGGGTCGGCGTGGACGGCCGTGAACCTGCTCTCCACAGCAGATCCAGGACCAACCGTCACGCAGAGCCGCCGAGTTATAATCAGGGGCCACAACACTGTAGACTGTCAAAATAAAAGCATGGACACTGGCCATTGGTAAGTCAAACATGGGTGGAGGTGTTTTCTTAGAAGAATGAAAACCAGACATGAAGAAAATGTTCAGAACGGATTAAATGTGTGTCACTGCGTTCCCAAAGTGTCGGCCTTGTGAGGCTGTTTACAGTAATCGAGTTTGAAATATCCTTCAAACATTCATGATTACATATTTACAGAGTCATAAAACAAAAGCTGTTCCCATCACAGGTGGGAAACGGCTCAAACGCAGAGATGGAGCAACAAGATCAAACAAAAGGAAGACGCTGAGGTGACGTTTGTGAGGGGAGCAGAACGGGCCTCGGGTGGACGGAGGTCTGAACACCAACCGTGCTGCTTTTATGTAGCCTCCCCAGAACGTCCCCTCACAGGTCTGTGTGCTCGCAGAGATCACAGCATGAAAAGGAAGCGCTCCGTCATGGTTTCCCACACATTCCTCCACAGCCGGTTCAGTTCCTGGAACAAACTGGGCTGAGTGAAGTTCACCAGTTTCAGAATAAAAGGCCGTTTCATTCAGATCTGACGGCGAACACGTGGGACCTGCAAACGTCCCGTGGAGCCTCGCCGGCCTCGGATCAAAGGTTTATGAAGAGGCGTCAGAGGAGACGAACGCCACTGACAGGAACACAAACCCGTCGGTGACGTCTCTTCAGAAACCGCACAGAAACACGCCTCCGCATCCTCACGGACGGGACAAAAGCGTCTGTTGTCGCAGCAATCGGGAGGCAAACAAAGTCCAGGTGGCTGCTGGGACAGGAGGCCGGAGGGCCCCGCAGGAAGTGACACTGCAGACAGACGACAAAGCGCCGTCCTGAGAACACAAAGAGGAAGCCACACAGACTGGAAAAACAAACCGAGGATGAACCGAGCTCCTGCTGACGAGGAGCCATCTTCATGCTGCCACCATCTTTCATCCGTTTCCCAGCATGCACAGAGGAAAGTTGATGAAACTTAAAACTCTGGAAGACGTGGCTCTATGAGAGCAGGTGGAGCCTTCCAGCAGAATAAACCCTCATAAATCTGAGATGATTCAGGTTTTATGGAGATGAATTACAGGGAGTTAACAAGAGCTATAGAGGTGAAGGGTTAACAGCCTCGCCTGCAGCTGGACGACGTGTCCGTTTCACATATTTGACATTTGTTTCATTCTCGTCTTTTTACCTAAATCACAGAACAGGTCAGCCATCCGTAAAATGACTACGAGCGCTTAGCTACAGCGACTGAGCACGCTGGTGGAGCAAAGCAAACATACCCCTCACCCAGGAGAGCCGGGTGCACCAAAGCTCCTTCACCCCAGGGATCGCTTTATTGTCAGAGTTTAAAAAAGTATTTTAATTAAAAGAAAAATAAACATACATCAAGTAAATCAGATTATTGTCCTCTGCACAGTCACAGGCCTCCAGACGCTGGATGTAAGCTGCAGGCTGTGACGTCACACACTGGTTTAAGTCTTCTCGGTCTGTTACCACAGTAACCTCACAGCAGGTCACATGGTGTCATTAAAAAGGCCCCAAAAACCTCCAACAGCTCCAGTTAGCTGCAGTGAAGCTAGCAGACAGCTAGCCGCCTGTGTCGCCATCCACCTGTCGGTCAAAGAGGCCACGCCCCTAACGATGTATCCGGTCGTTCAGTCTGACGTCACTAGCCATGTCTGGGCCTAAACTCCGCTGCAGGTCCATATATCAAACGATCACTGTGGCATTACTGAGAGTTGAAAAACTGTCTAAAGTCTTTCATCTTTAATAAAATGATCAGCGTTCTGCTCTACCAGGTGTAACAATTGAGTTTAACATCCAGGCATCCATGAAAACGGAATTTATGACATTTAACGGAGTTAGAAGTTAGCAGGAAGTTAGCTCGCTAGCTTCTATCTAAATACAATATAGCATGTCCTGACTGCGGGGTTTTGGAAACAAATTCAAACGTACAGCTCTGTTATCACTTCCAACATAAATGAAGACAGAAAACTAAACAGCAGTGACGTTTGTAGGGTTACTGAAGTTGGGCTAGCTGGTATATAATGATGTGCTACGTGACCGCTAGCGACACAGCTATGTTAGCATAATATAAACAAGATAACTTTTTTTCCACTCGATAAAAGTTAACGTGAGTGTTCTCGGTGGTCAGGAACAAATGTAATCGCATGGCAGGATGCTGTAAAAGGACCTAACTTCAGCCAGGAGAACAACTGAGATAATCCATCCATAATACGAGGTTAGTCATTCATATACTGCTGCATGGGCTGGGCTGTAGTTACATCCTAAGGTTTTAAAAACTGAGCTTAAATAAATGATTAGCGGTAATAAAAGCCGAGGGAGGTCAACAGGGATCACTGACTGTTTTAGGAGCTTTTTGAGATTAAATAAAAGAAAATACAAAACATTAAACATGTTAACAACACAAAAGCCATATTAAACGCAGACTACTTTAGACCCGGAAGTAGGATTCGTCGTGTCATCACTGAACAACCGGATAGCAACTACAACCAGAGCTGCAAACACGTTAACATGGGAGTTCATGGGGACTGACTCACCGGAGCCCCGGTGGACATTAGTGGAACTGCAGTTTCTGACTCGCACAGATTAAAGTGAACGTTTTTCCTCGATTTGAAAATGTGAGATTTGGTTTTTGTACAGCTTTATTTTTCTGATTTATTTCTCATCAGCAAAGCCAAGTATTCTATTATCTAACACGGTGACCTGGAATAAACCAGTTGAGATCATTTTTTACACGTTAAGCCTCCTAAAAGTGTAAGAAGTGAGTAAAAGAGGAGCTTTTGTCCTCTCATATTGTAAACAGGAAACGGCGCTTTAATAAAGGCCGGATTAAAAAACAGTGAACTCAACCTTTAAGCCAAATTCACTATAGAAGCTTTTTGTCTGCCCCTCCTTGGAGCCTCTGAGGATTTAAGCTGCCGTTAAGACGCTCCTGCAGCAAAGCCGCCGCTGAGAAACAAACGCAGACATCGTCAATTAGCTGGTTTTGCTTTAAGCGGCGCTAACCCGCCTTTTGTGGCACGCTGACCCTGCCAGAGTCTCCTCGGGGGGCCTCGGAGTCACGCCCGAACATGAAAAGAGCCTCCAGTCGTTCTGGAGAAGCAGCTTTTCTTTCCGAGGGACCGGTGGGGGTGACGGGGGTGACACGGCAGGAATGTGTTTCCGCTGGGCATAGTGACGCCGGACGGAGGGACGGACGGAGGAAGAAAGAGACCACAGAAACTCAAAGACGGAGAGGGGGCAGAGGGGGCTGCTGGGAGTTTTTCCTGCCCTGATATGGAAGACACGACGACTCAGTGAGCAGAAATGCAAACGAGCACGAGGGAGGACGAGCTCTGCTTAAGTGCCAGCGAGCAACGTAACGAGACCGACAGCTTCCGTAGCTGCACGTGACCTCTGACCTCTGGCCTGAATCTCCCAGTCTAAGCCTGGAGTCCAAGTTTGGATCAGAAGCAACAAACTTATCAGAACTTTAGCTGGAAAAACTCAAATGTACGGAGGCCCAGAGAGGCCACGATTACAGCAAACAGTCTCAAAGGAGTCGATATGAAGGCCGCTGCTGTGACTCACTGATCTGGTACTCTGTCTTACTTTGAGCTGCGTGATGATTCTTATTGCAGCCTCGCTCTCTGCAGCTCTGATCAACTGAGCATGTGCGCGTGTTCGGCTCCCCGCGGCACGTCTGCGTCACGCCACTCTGCAAGCGGAGGATCAGGTCGGCAACGGGATGGCAAAGAGGAATTTGTTTGGGAAATGCTTCCAAAAATATGAGAAGGGTGACGCAAACTGCCCGTAACCAGCGTCTGAATAAACCGGAGAGATGAATCAGCGCCGTCGCCATCTGAGCTTTTATTTTGGCAACTGTGGACATAGTCAGGTGCGTTTGGTCACAAACCTCAGATAGTCTCTTATAAAGGAGGCTTTATTTCAGAGGCAGATGTTCTTCATCCACAGAGGACGGCGTTTAACGAGGAAGACGTCCTTCTGGAGGACAGATGAGGCAGGGGGAGGAAGCCGATGCAGTCGGCTCGCTCAGGCCAGACCTGAAAATCACGAGCTGTCCTTCAACGTGTTCGAGATGCAGCTGTTTCCTCTGACACACTCAAACCTGATGAACCCACATGGAAACAAGCAAAGACTGTAAAGAATCACGGACAAATAACCGGACGCAGGCCTCACTGCGAGCAGCCGTCACACGTCAGCCCGGCTGAAGAACAAAACCAGGATCAGGAGACGTTTTTTTCTCTCGTGGATTCCTGACATCGCTGCTCCGAACGTATCCGAGCCTCGGGGTCGGCCTGAGGGGTGGTGGGGGTGGGAGGGGCACGCCCCAGCACGCTGTGCGGCCCGGTGACATCATCGCATTTTTCTCAGAGCTGTGACATTTTCCTCACAGTAAAAAAATACATTCTTGAAATGAATTCTGCTGTCACATTTCATAGCTGCTCTTCACTTTGAGAACATTCATTTCTGGCAGTTTGGCATTAAATCACGTTTTGAGAGAAACCAGCACACTGCAGTTGGGTTGTTCAAGTACTCCGAGGTAACGAAATGACAGAAAAGGAAAAGGTGACAAATCTCAGAGCATCCGTGACTCTGATGAAGGCTAACAGCTTCACTGTGTCGCTCGCTTCCTGCCATTATAAACACATATTTCCTTAGAAGAAATGAAAATAAACGTGCAAACATGGCCGTTCGTAGCTTCTGTCAGGTCTTCAAACTCCGTGTTTTATAGTGTAAACTCCACGAAACTGGGGGCTGAGCTCCTTTAACACATTTCTTGGATGTTTGGGAGCTCTGGAAACTTCCCGGGCTCGTCCTGAGGGCTGGGTTACAGTTGTTGTGAAGGTGTGTGTGTGTGTGTGTGTGGGGGGGGGGGGGGGGGGGGGGCACGCCTCAGCTCACAGCACGGTCCAATTAAATTTCCTCCCATGACATCACCGCATTCTTCTCCAGGGAAACGAACAATGGCCGCTTTGACTTTTGGACGTGTGGGCACCGCCGAGCTTCGAACTCGCGCTGACGAGTCCGGGCAGCAGGTACCGCGCAGGAGAAAGGTCAAAGGTCGCACTGAGCGCGCTCTCTCTATTTACATCCACTCCAGTAATCCGATTATTGTCAGCTCAGGCGTGAACGCAGCGGGCTGAGGACCACTGCAGACTTTCAGTGTTTGGAAACAAACACGTGAAAATGTTTTGAATGCCGAATTCAGCCGAAGAGCCTAAAACATGAAGTCAGATCATCATGAGTGGGTTTAAACGCAGCTGCTCTCGCTGCGGGGGAAGCATCACCAAATCAGCTGATTTTAAAAGGGAGTTTGGATAAAGCTGCTATTCCAGGGCTGCAGGGTTGTAAAAAAGGATTTAAAGTGATGACAAACAAGATGAGGCAACAGGAAACAAAGAGGACCAAACTTTGTTACGAACCAGACGATTAATCAATGACCAAAATCAGCTGATCGATCGGCGATCGCTGCCGGAAACGTGCGAGTGTTTCAAGTGAAGCGTGTTTCACATTTACGTACAAAGATGAACTTTGACCCAGTCTCTGACTGAACAATGGAACTAAACGAACTTTCATTAAAGACTAAACCCTGTCGAGAGCTACGAGGATCCTCCACCAAGCGTGCTCGTCTCCCAGCAGGTGCCGGGGTCAGAGGTCAGCGGGCTGAAGCCGCTCACAGATAAAAAGCACCATCAAATTGGATTGGGCTTCTGTGAAAGGCTGCTGGGGATGACGCAGGAGGAGCAACGCGAGGAATGCAGCGGCGTTTAACCCTTTACGCCCCGCGGCGTTCCACGCTGCGTCCTCGTCTCCAAGGATACGTGACAGATACGAGAATCGGGTCACTGACTGCGGCCGCGACATGTGCAGTGCAGTTACACATTAATGTCCCGGTTAATCTCCAACCTGCTGCTACCTTAAAGGAACAAACCTCACACAGTTCCAGACTTCATTCACTAGTTGCTGAATTTATCTTTATTCGTAGATTCGTTTGCTTTGTGTGAGAAGCTGTGACCTCCTCCTGCCTCCGTGCACACGCTCATACGTCCAAGTAGAAACAGCCGACGCTTTAAAAGTTTCCTGAAAATGAAGAAGACTGAAGAATGCAGAACGCTGTACAGATGTGTGATAACGACCAGGTGTTATCTCTAAACATGCAGAGAGTCAGAGTGGAGCCGAAGACGAGTCCAAGCCGCTATCAGCTCCATCTGTTTGATAAACAACCGCTGGCTGAGCGAGCGCTCCGATTGGCTGTGAGGAGATTAAAGAGGCAGGCTGGATGTCGAGGTGAGAATGAGGTGTGTGTGTGTGTGTGTGTGTGTGTGTGTGAGTGAGTGATAACGAGGCTGCAGGCGGAGCTGAACGCTCGTCAGCAGCTCCAACATAAACTGAGCCGAGCGTCTCCGCCGCCGTGACATCAGCACAGGTCACGATGGTCACGAGCCGGCAGAGAAACTGTGACCTGCCTGTGGGAGTTTCACAGCTCGCTGATCATGTGACCGAGCAGTGAAATTAAAGCCGTTCTTTAAAATAAAAATGAAAGTCTCTGAGCACGAGCAGCACGGCGACGCTCACACGCTACCCCGACGTTCCATAGCGTGTGTTGGGGAAAGAGATGTTTCACTCTTCTTAACACGAGTAAGAGAATGACTGGAACATTTGTCTGTAACAGTGAGGCGCTGTGAAGCGCGGGGGCTTCTGATCCAATAATCAAACCCAGGAAAAGTTCCTCCTGCCCTCCTCTGAATCAGCCCATTGTGAAGAGAAACAGATTTTTATGAGCCTGCGAAGTAAATCAGGGTCATCCTGGACCTTTTATATTTTCAGGGCTGAAAAACACTGAAGCTGGAAACTGCAGTCACATCAGTTTTACACCCACACTCTCCTCGTCGCTCAGCTTTGAGCTTCAGCCTGACACAGAGGAGCAGAGGCCTGGACGTTTCTGACTCTAATGGAGAACACATCAAGTGCATTGTGGGTAAACTGTGAAAGCTCGTGTCGGCGTAGACTTAGAGCAGATGAAAAGTATCCTTTGAGCCTACATTTGGAAAGCAGGCTGACCTTCTAGCTGTGCGTCCTTCTGTGAGACGCAGCTGCAGAACGACACGAACAAAGTCTGCAAAGGTCAGGATGGAAGGACGGACTCCTGTGTGTGTGTGCACCTGTTTATACATCTTTGTGGGGACCAAACGTCACTTGTGAGGACAAAAGAGACAGACTGTGGTTTAGTGTTACAGTTACCCTAAACACAACCACCTCCTAAGGGTTAGGCTGGGCGGCTGGGAGAAGCATGGATGGATGTCCTCACTAAGGTATCAAAACGAGAGAGAGTGTGTGAGTGTGTGTGTCTCAGAGGGGGGATTTCCAATTAAGTGTTTGAGGGGGAGGGCAGCAGGAAGGGAGTGAAGGTGGGAGGCAATGATTGTTTTTAATGGCTGAGAAGAAGCCCTGTCATCATTCAGTGAGCGCTGCAACGCGCTCTTAATGTGAAAAGACCCGAAATGACTGATGAAGAGTTTGATCCAGTTTCCTTTATGAGTTTGAAGCTGCGAGTTCAGCTTGTCTGAAGAGCAGATCAGTTTCCACCTTCAGATATCTTAAAGTAAAAAGTGAGTTTTTTTCCCCAAAAGCTGGAAGAAAAAATCTGAATTTAATCCTTAAAAGTTAAAAGTTCAGCAGCAAACAGACGAGCTGGAACTCGTTTCTTTTCTCACTCGTTTGTCTCGTATTTCTTCTTTAAATGCGTAAAAACCAAAACGATTCCGCTCACGATGTTTGCAGAACAGGAACAATCGGCTCCTCCTCAGGACGTCATGAGAAAATTCAGCCTTTTCTTCTTCACGAGCTCGGCAGCCCCCCCTCCCCGAGAGCCAGAAATAACCAGCAGATTCCCATCAGTGAAGAAGCTGCGATCTAATCAGAGGGCGCCCCTCCCCCTCCTCCACCACCTCCTCCACCACCTCCACCTCCTAACAGGAGGGTGTTTGGTGAGGATTTAGCAGCAGGACCACCAAAGAAGCGGGCGCCCCGCCCGGAGGTGTCACCACACCGGGACGTCAGGAACAAACAGCAGCGGCCCTCGTTACCACAGACTAAGAGTCCCAGCAGGGCGTCCCACCCCCAACACCACCCCCACCTACAGCACCACCAACAACCCCGACAAAGAGTTCACAGCTGCAGGGAGCCGAACCTGACGTCACAGAGTTTGGTGCCAAACACGGGGAGAGGATTAAAACCTGTGCACAGGTTGTGAAGACCTGACGGGGTCCCGGGTATTTAACCTTCGTGAGGTCATCGCCTTGCAGGTGATCCTGACACATCAGGACATGTTTGCGAGTCGTCCAATCCCACCGTCACGAGTGGTCAAGGTGGAAAGGGCTGACTCTGAGGAAGCCTTTCAGATGAGAAGAACCAAAACTCAACCGTGACCTGAGAACAGAGAGCCTGCAGAAACAAGCCACACCCACACAACCACTGCTTCCCAGGGGCGGAGAGAGACTGTGCTGATGTCCGGATTAAGATAAAGAAGGATTATTTTGAACTTTGCTCATGCAAAGCGGCTTCAGGAGAGCTCGGGAGCAAAAACCACAGAGCTGGAAATGAGCAGATCAGATCGGCTGTGACTGGAAAGGAAAACGAAGCATCGAAGATTCTTCTGTTAATTCAGGTGTAATAAACAGAAAGAGCGAGACGCCAACATGAAGGCCATCGAGTGTTTAATCTCGCTTTAATAATCCTCTGAAGACGAGAGGACCCGGAGACATGATGTCACCGAGTGAGCTTCACTTTGAACCAAAGAAAATAAAACTGGATGTGAGGGAGATTTCAGTCTCCACACAGCTGCCGCCGCTTCACCGAAGCCTTTTCATTTTGTTTTTATTGATGCGCCAGTCTCGCTTCGCCAAACGCCGCCTGGCTCCTGTCAGGTTTACTGGTGTCAGAGGAGAGCAGCTGGACACGAAGCTCAAACACTCCAACGCACGTCGGCGGGATTAATCGAGAACATCGTGTTCTGTCAGGAGAGTACAGGGGAGAGAAAACATCTGGAAATCTGCTGCAGCTCGCCTTCAAATAAAAACCACATCAGTCGAGACGTAAACAAGCAGAACAATGAGCGAATGAGCTCAGAGCGCCCGAGGACGCTCAGCTACTATCTGCTCATCTGAACAAAGGAGGGGATTATTAAAAAAAACTCATATCCTGCTGAGATCGTCTCTGAGAGCTGATCAAAGATTAAATTAAGCTTCAGCTCTGCCTGCGCAAACACGGAGCCTGGAAACAAAAGCCGGGCCGCTGTTTACAGAAGACGACGGCCCAGGCCTCAGCGGGGACGCGTCAGGACAACAACACCACCCGCGGGTCCTCAAACGCCCAGCAGCTGCACGGCGAGCCAGAGCGCCGGCCGAGCGGCAGCGTCACAACCAGGGCGTGAACGCGCCACGTCTGAACCGTCCGCCTCGTTACTCACAAATACACGTGCTGCTGTGACGACACCGCCATCAGTAAACTGTGCAAAATGGTCACATGGAGCAAACGCAGAACTTAAACAGCTTACATTAGTTTTAATGTTTGACTTTGTGATGTTAGGAATGTTATCTTCAGCTGTGAGTGAAGACGAGACGCTGTAATCTAATCCCAGGAGATTACGGGTCCGCGTGGTCACACCGAGGACGCTGAGGAGAAGATGACCGACTGCGTGCACAGCTCAACATCCTGCCATATTAAATTACACTGATTGTTTTTTGTGTTGGAATAATTTCCATCCACTTTTCACTTTTGGCCACGCCCACTGGCGACAGAGGTTTCCCATCAGCTGCAGCTCTTTCCCTGTGACCCGGAGTTCCACAGACCTGACGTTTCCACAGCCGGGGTTCGAGCTGGAGGGGCGAGGGACCGCCTCTCCATCAGCCGTGTAATTACGCCACTCGAGTGGAAGAAACACGAACAAACAGCCGACGATCGCGTTTCCCGGGACACAGTCAGCTCGCGTGTTTACCCTCAACCTGCTTTGATAACGTTTTACTCTCCCTCGCTATCTGCCCCCTCCTCCCAGGCAGCAGGGCTAAAATTACCCTGCATGCATCTGCTTGTCCCTGTAATGCATCTCTACTTGTTCACAGACTCCACGCCGTCTATAATAAGAGAAACCCCCCCTCCCCCGGGCTCCCTGCTCTCCCTGGGGCGCTGAATCACTTCCTGCAAAGCAAATCTCAGGCTAAGTCCACACTAATGTGGTTTCATTAGAAAACGCATCGTTCTGGCCTCCCGTCCACGCTGAGACGGCGTTTTCCTCAAGGACAAACGCTCACAAGAACGCATACATTTCAAAACGGAGCTGTCCTGTCGCAGTGTGGACGCTCGAAAGCGCAGACTTTCTAAAACGATTAAAACCAGTTAAACAAAGACAGCAGAGGCATTACAGTCGTTTTGATTACTCTCAATTTTGACAGCCCTAAAAAAGATGAATCAGTCTGCACATGCTCCAGAGAGCTTTCCTGCAGATTCTTCAACTCTCACTTGCTTTTGCAGGACTGGAACGTAAGCGTTTGGGCCGTTGCAATGTGCACGCACGACTCTGAAAACGCTAGTGTGGACGCAGCCTCAGAGTCTGAGCAGGACCGGGCCCACCGGGCCCCCTGCCCAGCCTCCCCCCGCTGCTTTAACAAACTCCGGCTCAGTTTCCTCCGAGGTCACAAGCCGCTTCCCTCAGAGCCTTTTCCCATCCTGCTGAATTCCCACAGCAGCTCCTCTTCCCACAGGAGGAAGCACTTTAAGTCAGCTTACAGTCAGGTCAAAGGTCAAAGTTTTCTGACAGGACTGGAAGTTATAACTGTAACCAGACCAGAGTCCATGCAAGAAAAACACGATTTAAAGAGGTCGGCTACGCAAAGTTTCACATCAGCATCAAAACGACGACTGAAATAATCGAATAACGTCTGAAGGCTTTTCAGAGGTTTGGTGCACCTGCGTGTTCACTCAGGTAAATGGCCTGTATTTATATAGCGCTCTACACATCCAGTCATCCACACACTGGACACTGGTGCCACCGGGCCCTCTGACCAACCAGGTACATGAGAGAGAGAGAGAGAGAGAGTTATGATGCGGCTGAGGGGAACCAGAAAGTTAAGGGCCACCGACGATGAACGGTTTGATGAACCTGCCAGAATCAGTGAAAACGAGGAAAACATGCACTCTGAGAAAATCTGCACATTTTTATTTCTTCTACAGGAACGAGGGATTACGGAGCAGCTCGGTGCTGCTAAGCTAATGCATTGATTCACTGATGTGCATAAAGTTTAAGCAGCTCTGTGCAAGCAGAGGTTTTGAAGCATTCGGGTTCGTGTTAATGACCCCATCTTTGGGGAGTGGACTCCCAGGGAATTCAGCCCAAGGTCAGAGCAGAAAACCCAACAGCTCTCAGACTCTGCAGGCCTCAGTGAACAGGTTAAAGGTCAAAGACTTCAGGAACAGTGTGCTTCAGGCAGACGAAGCCAAAGGAGAGATGCTTATCCATCAGGCACAAGAAGCAAACTCAGCACGAACAGCTGAGACCATCTGTCAGCGCGGTGCAGGAGCCATCTCCATCTGAGAGGACCTCCTCTGTCCACAGACTCAGAGCTGAAGCTCAACACAAACCGGGTCATCAGCAGCAAAGCTTTCTATCACCGAGACACAAACGTCTTTTCACATTTCTCACCTTTTTTGATGACAAGAGATTTCAGCACAAAATATCTGAAACTCACCAGCTTCTGGCATACTTTGCATTTTAGGACCAGCAGATTTTCCCCCAGATTGGAGGCATTCAAGCTCAGGTCAAAGCGTGATGACAAAGATAAAAGAAGAAGATGGAAGAAAAGAGGAGAGAAGATGCGTCTGTCCCGATTCCCCTCGTGTGTCTGCGCTTCCTGTCTAATCCTTTAAAGAAACACGATAAGAGAACAGACATCTTCCCTTCTTTCAGCCTCCACTCTGAACCCGCTCGCTTTATCTGATCTCGGTTTGTTTAGTCTGAGCCAACATGAGCGCATTTATTCCCATTTCTAATCTGACGGCGGGAAGAAAGGCGGAAACTTCACGTGATGGGAGATAACGGAAGTTAAAGGACCAAAGAGGTGATCTGTGACGTTGAGTTTTAAGGACATCCTGAGGTTTCAGGTGAGCAGATGAAACTAAACGCAACAAAAATCCAAGTTTCACAAAGTCACGGTGCATTCAATGACACGTCTGGAATCACCAGCTGCTAAAATCAAGTCATGCAGCGGAAAACCTGCCGGGAAAACGACGACTCCATGAAATAACAAACGCGCTTCATTCCTGGATCTAGGACGAGAGAAACAATCGGAGATTAAAGCTGCTTCAGACGCAGGAACGACCACCGAGCTGCAGCAATAAATCAGCTGCTGCTCGTTGTTATGTTCACGTGCAGTGAAACAGGTAAATCTGCAGCTCCTATAAACTCTCATCAGCTCGTCTCCGGTGGAAAGTATCCGACGTGAAGCTGTAATTACAGCTCTAACTTCCTGTGCGCGCCTGGCGTCACGGCGGAGGTTTGATCCAGATGTGAGTTTAATAACAGCCTGTCGCAGCTTCCACAGTTTAGGAGGTGACAGGAAAAATAAATGCACCGACGAGCTCGTACACGCCGCAGACGACGTCGCACACCGACCATTGTTCAGGTCACAGACTGCCTCCTGAACAGATCCCTTTCAATTCATGCAGAGGGTCAAAACAATCGACATCAAGGGAGAACTTCCTGCAGCCAGCTCAAACCTGATTGGTCGGCAGAATTGTGGGCTGAACAGAGAAATGTTCCCTTTGCTTCAGCTTCTCATACACTTATTTAACTATAGAGAGACATGTGATGAATCAAAACAAACCCCCACAGTCTGCAACTCAAAGCACATCAATCGAACAAACTAAGAATAAAAAGGAAAAAGAATTCGTTTGCGACGCACGGCCGCCTCAGTGTTTGGGACAGGACTGGACTCGCGCTGGTACAGAAGTCCCGCAGTGACCCTGAACGCACCGCAGGCCTTTTAATTAGCGCACAGCAACAAGAATGTGGAGTTTGTACTCTAAAGTGAAGCGCGATGAGTGAACAAACAGCAGGAGAAGAAAAGGACGGCGTTTGTTGTGGGGGGAGGATGGAGGGAGTGAAGGGGGGGGGGGGGGTAAATAAAGACGCTTCAGCAGCTGGAAACAAGCCTGGAAATTTCCAATTTTCAGGATTAAGACATCCAGACTCACTGTGGTGAAGTAATGAGTGAATTCTCAAAGTCCACGAGCACGTCAAAGCAAACGCGGCTGATTCTCAGAGATCAGGGAGACCTGTGGACGTTTATACGCAAATAAAATGAATGAAACAGATCCAGAGAGCGAGCGCAGCTTCTGGTGTAAGACGCCGTTCACCCACACATCGCACTCAATTTAACAGTTTGCACGCTGAAGTTGCTGCTCACAGTCACGGCCTGCAGGACTGCAGGATACTGATCAGCAGTGCCGGTGAGCGAGAATCCTCAGGATCCTCTGACGGCCAACGACAACCTGAGGTGACGGCAGGAGCAGATCGACCGCGGAGACGAGAGAAAACGCAGACAGAGCAGAAATCACAGCAAAACACCCCGAGGGAGGAAGAGGGTGATGGAAACCTGCAGGCTGGATCATATACAAACTCCCTCTGTGGGAAGCAATAAGGGGAATTCCCCCAACTTTGGAATATCTGAATTTCAGGCCCTGGAGCTGAAAGCTGGATGAACAAATAGTTCAGTCTGTTTTTTTGTGTCGGCTGCTTCACCTTCATTAGACCAACACCCCCCCCCCGCCCCACACCCACCCACAGGGCCCAGTTTCTTGTTCTGCACCAACATTTCCTTTTAACCATTTACACGACAGTTTCACAGCTCGCTGGGCTCTGCGGCCAAGTCGCCCTCTGCGGCCAGGTCGCCCTCTGCGGCCAAGTCGCCCTCTGCGGCCAGGTCGCCCTCTGCGGCCAGGTCGCCCTCTGCGGCCAGGTCGCCCTCTGCGGCCAGGTCACCCTCTGCGGCCAGGTCACCCTCTGCGGCGTGTTACATGCAAGCAGATGGATTTTAGGTATTCACAGAAACTGTTTCAGAGAAAAGTTACAGACGAATGAGCCAATCAGGAGAGCCCACGGGCTCAGAGTCCGTCCCACCGTCTCTGAGAAAAGAGCGGGAATCACAGAGGGCTAAACATCCAAACATCCAAACATCATCATCATCATCATCATCATATCTGTGACACCAAAACGTCCTCAGGACGCCCGACCTCAGCTGAGGCGAGTCCGATCGAGCGGCCGCAGGTTTCTATTAAAATATTGATATTTGGGCATAAACGCAGCATAAACCAAGTTTCTGTCACAGGCGGCTGAGACGCCGGCCCCTCCCCCAACACCGCCGCCTCCTCCACGTTAGAAAGCAGAGCGGAGGTTTGTGGGTTTGGAGGAGCCGAGGCCTCCTGCCTCTGATCTCCTGATAGGATTCATCCTGTCTTTGATGGAGGGGGATGGGAGCTCATCCCAGACTGTTTAGGTCTGAGGAAAAGTCTGAATTCCTGAGATGACTGACGGTTCAGAGCTGAGGGTGACGCTGCCGAGGAAGAGGAGGAAGTGCGGTTTCTTAATGCGATCTGAGGCAGCAGCCGGCTCGAGGTGACTCATATCAGGCAGCGCGAGACGGCGCCTCGGGCTCCAGACTTTGATTAATCCGTCCGGAGTCGTCAGAGCAGCTACTCGGCAGGCGATTTAAGAGCAGCTAAAAGACTTTCTGTTAATGAATGCAGAAGAAAACACACGGCGAAGGACGGCGTCACGGACCCAAATGTCAGCCAGTGCTTCCTGTCACACAGCCAGCCCACTTTGACCTTTAAACTGTGGAGACGTAGAAACGGTGTGAATGAGGCTTTCAGACACACGGTGGGTAAAGCTTCCTCAGCGCGCAGCTGCTCCTCCATGTTTGTCCCGACCAATGAAACGCTGCAGGTGAATGTGCGGGGGTCACGCACGTGGATATGACATCACACCACGTCCGAACATCACGGAGCAGAAACTCGTGTTGTTCTGTTATAGAAGGACGGCAGCAGAATTCAAATATTCAGGTATTTGTTTCAAACTATGGACAGACAAAGCTGACCCACCTCTGAGAGGTCAGAGGTCAGAGGTGGCCAGATTCGATAATCCTGTGGATGCTCACATTGATTTTTCTTCCTGCTTCTCACACTGAAGCTTTTCTTTTGTCTCGTACGAGCAACGTGAATCTGGACAAACGCCAGTCGAGCAGGCGGCCCGGCCAATGGGAAGAGAAGCCGTTTGACTGAGAGCACCAACTGTGTCGCTACACCGCCCGGCTGGAAATCACATCCAGAATAATAAACACAGCTGACAACTGTTGCTTTCCAGAATAATAAAAGTCAATCACTCCCCCAAACAGAAACGGTGCGAGGAGGCGATCACGTGATTACAGCCCCGAGGTTTGAAACCACGTCCCATAAAAACCTGATTAAAGACACTTTCAGTGTGGAAGCCTCTCAGCTGCCGCTTCCCTCTGAGGGGAAATGTTTTCCCGTCTTATCTGCAGCAGACGAGTCACCTTGACTTTCAGCCCGAGACGTTGGCGCTTCGGCTTTAAGCTCCAAGGTTACGAGATATCAGATGGGCCCTAAACGCCTCGCCTTTCAACCTCGCAGACTCGCTTCCTTTTTGACCGCCGTCTCTGCCGATTATTTATCCTCTAAAGTTTCAAACTCACCTGGATTACAGCCAGCGTTGGCTTTAATCCAGCTGACAGAAACTGCAGTTCCTGTGCCGTCCACCAGAGGCTCCAGCAGCGCGTCGGTGGCCACAGACTCAGCTGTAGATGTGACAACTCTATGAAACCCATCTGTTTAAACAGGATCAGGGCTTAAAGTTTGGATTCTTAGGGGCGTGGCCTGTTTGACTGACAGGTAAATGGCGACACAGGCGGCTGTAGCTGCTAGCTGTCTGCTAGCTTCACCAGAACTGGACCTCTGCAGCGTGTTTGTGCTGTTGGAGCATTTTTAATGAGTTTTTTTATTGTCTGAGCTCTGCAACTTCACCACCCAAAGCTCACAAATGATTCAACATCTCATTTAACTGTGAAAACTAAACTTCAAGAACATGTTTAACACAAAGGATGGTAAAGTTCTGCTGTTGGAGGTCATAAGGTCTTCAGATGACCATCTCTGCAGTCCAATCAGACTCCAGGGAGAAAAACACTCATTTTAGCTGAAACAGTTGAGCCTGAGAGGCTCGCAGCACAAACATCAACCCAATAGAGGCACCTGCAGCTTCCACGCAGAGCGACGCGAAGGCTTCAGTGTGTAAAGGCTGTTATTCAAACAGGAAGAGGTAAAAACACCAGACGGCTGAACTGCGCTTCACCGCTGACCTCGTCCACAGCAGCAGATCAAGCTTCGCTTCAAAGATCCAAACTCTTTGGGATTAAGTTAAAGAAAGCGAGTTTCCTTTAAGACCAGCGGCCTGAGCGTCACATGCAAACAGCTGGCCTCGCTCCGACCTTCTGGGGAGGGGTCCGTTACTCGTTTCAGTACCCGAGCGTCTCTTTGAAGTCTGAACATGGACGCCGAACATCAGTGAATTCATCAAAAGATGAAAAACTCGGGAATCTTCAGAAGCAGGAGGAAGATTTAAACTTAACCTGTGACTCTGAAGAAACACCTGACGGGGGTTTAAACGCCTCAGGCCGACGTCTGCCACGAGGCCGTCAGACCAGAGGGACCAGAGGGGAAATTTAAAGGTAGTGGAGGGTTAAGGGTGGCTTTGGGCTGGAGGTCTCTCTCATCAGCTGCAATGAGCCAGCAGCCATCGTCCAGCTGTGCAGCTCTCGTAATTGCTCCACATCCCAGTTTCCCACGCTGCGCTCATTCCTGAGACGCCAAACAATGCCCCCCTCCCCCTCACTCAGCCCCAGCCTGGTATGATTTGCAACAGCTGGACACTCCAGAGGAAGAAAAACGTCTTTTGATGGCACTGTGGGTTTTCCCACAGTGCACTGCTCTCTGACTCACAGCGAACAGACGCCTCACACATCAGCTGCTGTGGAGCGATCATCATCATCGTCATGTTCAGCCGAGGATCATCAGATCCAAAACGCAGCCAACTCCCAACATCTGGATGTTTGGTCTGCAGTGTGAAAGAGCTGGGGTGGTTCGGCATCCTGGGTGAGGCGTCTCACGTCCAGGAATCGGACCCGGGAGACAGATTTTATTTCTCGGCTGGTTAGGACCACCTCAGCGTCCCCTCAGAGCAGCTGGAGGAGGTGGCCGGGGAGGTCTGCATATCTGCTGCTCCCACAACCCCGAAAACGTCAGAACAGATGAGTCATTATGAATGTAACAAACTGCATTTACTGAACTAACAGTTGGTTTTGTTTTGTTTTTTTTTTGGGGGGGGGGGGGGGGGGGGGGGGGGGGATCAATGGTGGGAAGAAGTGGAGGTGGGACACCAGAGCTGGTGTCTCAGATTCTCTGATGCACCCATCACCTGGCTCCAAATCACAGCCACAGAATTTAGTCGCACACGTGCTTTTATTTTGACAGGATTCTTTACACCCTTCCTGTGTCTGACTTCCTGGCCCCCTCACCTGCTCTGGGCACCGCGACGCACCTTCCACACTTATGCCGGGTACACACAGGGAGCGCCCAGGAGGAAACAGCGGTACTGAACAGGCCAATCACAGCCATCGTGGACCGCGTCGCCCATTTTTCTCCTGAAGCGCCCGACAGGTGACGGCACGCGGTTTCAGAGGGTCTGCGATAAATGAGACCTACACTGAAACTTTCACTCCAGGCTCAGAAAAGCTTTTCTAAAACAGCGCTGCTCATCTCGCCATGGTAACCACCAATCTCTGCCACCACAATAACCACAGAAGAAGAAGCGACAGCGAGTGACACCAAAAGCCAACCGACACTTGAAACCTCAGACATTCAGTAAATGTTGTTTCAATAATAGCTGGAAGCCGGTTTGGTTTCAGCTAGAAGGAAGTTTCCGATGTGGCGGGGGAGGGGGGGGGGGGGGGGGGGTCACATTAATATTCAGCTCTTCACAGAGGAGGAGCCTTCGTGTACGTTAGGTCATCGTGTACTGAACAAACTCAGACAGACGTGATAAAGTTCGTTTAATCAAAACGTGAAGAACCGAAACGTTTCTCCCTCAGTCTGTTACAGAAACCCACAAAGCTCTTCTTTGACCAGACTTCATTCAATTTTTGGTTAATTCTACATCAAACATTTGCCGTCAGCCTGTCCTGTGAAGTCCTCGTGCTGGTGAATCCAGATAAATGAGGGGCCCCTCTGCATCCATCTGCACGGGGTGTTCCTCTTTGTGGGTCTTTCATGTCACCCTCATCGAGTCGGGACATGTCGCTTTCCCGCTGCAGACGCACTGCAGCACATCAAAGAGTCCCCACACACACTCACGCACACACGCACACACACACACACACACGGGTTTCCTGAGATTAAGCTGCAGCTTTATCATCCGCACACTTTAAACTCATTCGCAGGTTTAGAGATGAAACACGAGCGCGCTGCGAGCACTCGCCTGCGTCTTCACCGCCTGCGTTACAGCACGAGCTGATTTCTAATCCTCTGCTCAGATTTCACTTTTGCACAAATTGAAGCTCATTCACTTAAATTTGCTCCACCTGTGAAACAGCTCAACGAAGCAGCACCTGACGTCGTTCACGCGCTCTTTACAGGCTTCGGTAAGAAGATTAGGAGTGATGTTACTGCAGACATTCAGCTGACTCTTCCTGAACCTTTAATATCACGCTCCATAAAGTGAAGCATCAAACCTGCTCTCAGCATGAACATGAAGGACCTGATTCTGTGTTACAGCCAAAGCTGAAGTGAAGACTCGCACTCGTAACGTTGAGCAGAGATGACTCGGACAGTTCCTCTGTTCCGTCTGAGCTTCCTGTGAGAAACGATTGTATTTAGGAGATCGGATCAGCAGGAAATGACCTCTTCACTCTGCGTTCAGGAAACTCAACGAGCTGTTCAACCATCAACAAACAGCCACGCGATGACTTCCTGAGAGATTAAAACCTGAGAACCGTCAGCGCGTCCTGAGGTTCGGGCGGGACCGCGGCAGAGCGCGAGCACTGACTGACTGACTGGTCCTCGATGCAGCGCCACGTGAACCGGATCTCCGACTGCTGAGGGCGTCTCGAGCAGAGGAGTGACCAGCACCACCAGCTGCTGATGGTGTAGGTGGAGACGGGACTCTCTGTGGAAGGTGCTGGAAGCAGATGTGTGTCGAACTCCAGGCCTCGAGGGCCGGATGTGATTCAGGTGTGTTGACGCAGGGTGAGATCTAAAACCTGCAGGACACCGGCCCCCGAGGCCTGGAGTTGGACACCCCTGGTTAACAGACGTGCACGCCGGTGCGCTCGTGGACTCATGTGTCCGTCAACCAGCAGCACGCCGACCTTCACAACTTCTTCGAGACTCCTCAGTAACACCCTGGAGGCTCAGCTGGGGGCGCTCAGGTGCTCACTGCCTGCTTTCTTTACATGGATCCCTGGACTGCACCGATCTGTGCCACAATGACTTCACACACCTGAAAGCAGCAGAGCTCCGATCACGCAGCGCCGCGGGCCGAGAGAAGGCGGCGTGTAATTAAGGCAGCAGCACCTGAGGCCACAAAGAGCCCAGCTCAGCTCCAAGCAACGGCATGACCGAAGGCCTCAGGAATGTGGAGCACTGTTAAAAACAGAGGAGGCCTCAGGCGGCAGAAATAGACAGGTATTTTTAAAAGGCCGAGTCAGGAAGACTGAGACGACTTCCAGCAGACACAGATCATCCTGACAGATCTTACAACAGCTCAACCCAAACCTTTCACTTCACATTCAGACGCACAGCAGCGACAGGAGGCAGCTGGGAGCGTTCTCCTGCACCTCACAGTTGGTGCATACTTCCTGTCAAATCAGAAAAAAATGCTCTTCAGGGTTAAACTTTTTCATCTAGCTTGAAAATATGCCAACATGAAGCGCACGCAGACTGAAGGAGGGCTGATGCAGAAGAAACGCAGCGATGCATAAATGACTGAGCTCATGAGCTGCAAGAGCTCAGCTGCAGTTTATTTACGTCATCCTGTTTAAACAGGGAGGATGAATATTCCCGGGGGAAGCAGGAGATGCGGCTGAAAGAGGTCAAAATAGACCCTGAGCATGTCTGAGAATCATAAACACCAACAACTGAAGCCAGTGCTGGTGGTGCGTTCAGAGGCGGCTGGGACACCGAGCTGCCAACTCAAACCATGAGCGAGCAAATGGCACAGACGTGATGGAGACCCAGCACGAGCTCCACCTGCTTTCAGTCAGGTCAGAAAATAGCTGCGACCCCCCCAAACACACACACACACACACACACACACACACACACACACACACACACACACACACACACACCTCTGATTCCAGCGCCATCTTAAAAAATAGAACTCAAGTAAATACAAGTAGAATGTCATCTCTGACCCTGTTTGACGTCATACTGCCAGAAAACAGTCTTCTCTCCTGTTGAAGAAAGTCTCACCAGACTCCGTAGAAAATTCCACAGATTTAAATGTTCCCGGAGCCTTTCCACCTCTCACAGCTGTTCAGCGCGCTGCACTTAGAGCAGAAGCGCCAAGTTTATAGTGTAATTCTATTAAACAGAGAGTGCTTTGATGTGCTGACTGAGGCCGAATAAAAGAGAGGGACCCGCAGATGTGTGTTTGTGTCGTTTCGTGTGGCAGTTTTAACAGAAAAGAAAGAAACACGAAATTTACATTTTTAGGGGGGTTCGGCTCAGCGGAGAGGAGCGTGCAGGGGGTCAGACTGAGTAGAAAGTTTGAGTACACGGTGGTCACGTATGCCTCTCTTGTTTCTGACTGTTTGAAGCCATATCAGGTAATCAATCTCCTCCAGAGTTTCGCAACTTCTTTATTTCCCAGCCAGACTCCATAGAAAATTACACTACTTTAACTTTTCCATCCAGTTTGCTTCCACCGCAGATTTTCCATCTGCTTTGGAATGTGAGGACGTGCATTCAATTCGTGAAACAAACACTTCTCCAAACACACACAGAGAGCTCACTGAGCTGCCCTCGGACCTAAAGCGCAGAAACTCGCAACACTAAATATGGGATTCCGTGTAAGACTGTGTGGTTTGAGTGTTTTGACTGTAAGCCGAATGAAAGACTGACTTATCCAGATGCGTAAACATTTGTGTCTGTGTTGGTTTGTGCAGCTGTTTTCAGCGGGGAGGAAAGAAAAGCTTAAATGTGGAGTTTCTTAAAGGAGGTTCGGAGCGGAGGTGAGCGCGAGAGGTGTTCGGGGTCTTACCGAGGTGCAGGGTGAGGTTGATGGAGTTCGGGTACTGAATCCCCGCCAGCATGGTCTGGCTCTGCCACCAGGTAGTGTCCTGCTGGTTGTTGTAGTCGGTCAGGTACGCGGCGCCGTGGTGGTTCCGCGGGTCCCGGGCGTCGCAGATGTGGCACGACTTGGTGACCCCGGTGGCGCCGGTCTGCACGCAGTACTCCTCGGGCGGAGAGCCGCAGGTATTGGTGGCCACCACCGTCACGTTGAAGGCAGCGTTGACGAACTCGGGCATGCAGCGCTGCGGCCGGTCCCGCTCGTCCGAGCACTCGTCCATGGCAGCGCGCACGCACAGCGCCGCCGCCCAGCTCAGAGCCACCAGAGCCCGGATCACACTCGGCATTTTTCCTGCCCCCTCCGTCCTCCCTCACGATCAGAAGACTGCGCGCGGCTCCCTCGCGAACTCTCCTTCAACTTTTCAGAGTTTGCAGAAACTCCCCGGTTACCGACATGAACCGTCTCCGGGCAGCGACTGAAGCGTAGGGCGGGTGTCTCCGTCCCGGCCGCCTCCGCAGCTCGTGTCCGGCTGTGCTGTGTACTGTGTGGGGGTGTGCGGGTCTGCGCTCGGCCTCAGCTCTTTGTGTCCGCCGCCGCCATGCAACAAACTCCAGCAGGAAAAGACGAGAGTCCAGACTACACCCAGTGCGCTACTGCGCAGCTCCGAGGCGCAGAGGACCCTCCGCCACTTCCGTCACAAATCTGCAGAAAAATCCTCGGAAATCACAGCGCGAGCCACTTTTTCACCTGCACACGTCCCGCAGGTGAAAAAGACCCAGAAAAGGCGGTGGACATGAAATCATTTCAGCATTTACAATAAAAACGCGCTTATCTGACCCAAAGAGCAACTTTGAAGCGCTAAGAACAGAGTAAAGAGTTAAATAAGATAAGATAACCTTTATTAGTCCCACACGTGGGAAATTTGTTTTGTCACAGCAGGAAGTGGACAGTGCAAAAGTTATGAGGCAAAAATTAGAATACAATAAGAATAAATACAGTACACAGCTGTACAGAATAGAATAAAATAAAATACTATATACAGTAGGATAAAATAAAATAAATATACAATAAGATAAAAATAGAATACAAATACAAATACTATATACAACTGAGTAAAAATACAACGATGACAGAAAGGATTATTACACTTAGTATTATTGCATATGTATGGATGTGTGTGCTTGATCAGTTAAAGTCTTTATTATGGAGTCTGACAGCAGTGGGGAGGAAAGACCTGCGAAATCTCTCCGTCCCACACCGTGGGTGCCGCAGTCTCCCACTGAAGGAGCTGCTCAGTGCTGTCACAGTCTGCTGCATGGGGTGGGAGATGTTGTCCATCAGGGATGACAGCTTAGCCGCCGTTCTCCTGTCACTCACCACCTCCACTGGGTCCAGAGGGCATCCTAGAACAGAGCTGGCCCTTCGGATCACCCTGTTCAGTCTCTTCCTGTCCCCAGCAGAGATGCTGCCGCCCCAGCAGACCACACCATAAAATATAGCAGAAGCCACCACAGAGTCATAGAAGGTCTTCAGGAGTGGGCCCTCCACTCCAAACGACCTGAGTCTCCGCAGCAGGTACAGCCTGCTCTGCCCTTTCCTGTAGAGGGCGTCTGAGTTATGAGTCCAGTCCAGTCTATTGTTCAGATGAACACCAAGGTACCTGTAGCTGTCCACAGCCTCAATGTCCATACCCTGGATGTTCAGTGGTTGCAGTGGAGAATGCTTGTGCCTGCGGAAGTCTACCACCAGCTCCTTGGTTTTACTGGCGTTGATCTGGAGGTAGTTCTGCTGGCACCAGTCCACAAAGTCTTGGGTCAGACCTCTGTACTCCTTGTCGTCCCCATCAGTGATGAGGCCGACTATTGCAGAGTCATCAGAGAACTTCTGCAGGAAGCACTGGGTGGAGTTGTGGGAGAAGTCTGCAGTGTAGATGGTGAAGAGGAACGGAGCCAGAACCGTTCCCTGTGGGGCCCCCGTACTGCAGACGACCCTGTCCGACACACAGCCCTGAGTCCTCACATACTGTGGTCGGTCGGTGAGGTAGTCCAGGATCCAGGTAGTGAGGTGATGGTCCACTCCAGAGTTCACCAGCTTGTCCTTTAGAACCGAGGGAAGAATAGTGTTGAAGGCACTGGAGAAATCAAAGAACATGATTCTCACAGTGCTTCCAGCGGTCTCCAGGTGAGCGAGGGAACGATGTAGGAGGTGAATGACGGCATCATCCGCTCCAATGCCAGGCTGGTAGGCAAACTGAAGTGGGTCCAGTGATGAGCTTGTTAGGCGCCGAAGCTGAGCCAGGACCAACCGCTCCAGGGTCTTCATCAGGTGGGATGTCAGAGCCACCGGCCTGTAGCTGTTGAGGTCCTTGGGGCGTGAAGTCTTATATTCAGGTCAAACACGAGTCTGACGAACAGCAGATCACCTGACCTCTCTTCTTCATCTTAACAATTTCACTTATTCATCAACACGGGCGGACATTAAGTCTGTGTGTCCTGGGGTGGGTGGGTGAGGGGGAGTGGGCCTTCTCTAAACATTCCCAGGTGTTTTCCGGTGAAGGTGAGATTTTATTATTTTTAATAGAAGGAACATCTTCACTTATTTAAAGACAAGAACACAGACGTCAGACACCAGAGGTTTGTGTTAACAATCCAGATCCAGACTTTGTGTAAGCTGAGCTCAACAAAGCCTAAACCCCACTCAGAGAAGTTAATCCAGACTTCCTGCTTCAGGCTCTGAGCAAGCTCCAATAAAAGGTCGTTTTTGACTCTTCTGCATGTTTCTGGATGTTTGAGGTGATGTCTAACGCAGTCACAGTCATCACCACAGAAACAGAAACACAGAGAGCTTCTCCCAGCTGCTGTGGCACATTTCCACAGCAGACCCTCTCAGGGACCTGCGCCCCGTCCTTGTCTCAGACAGGACCTTTTGCACATTTAGTTCACGTGTTCAGCACAGAGCCACGTCTAAAGGAAAACCACCGAACCTTAAACTGCGACTTGTATCAGTGGAGTTGGTGCAGCATGACTGGCACTCTGAGATTAGAGGAACTTTGAGATTTGCGTTAAATCCTCAGAAAAATACAGAGTCTGGTTTGTGGGGTTTTCTCTGAGGCGCCTTCAGACTCTCTTGACTTGAAAATGTAAATTTTTTTCTTGAGCTTCTCCTGCAGAGAATCCACGACAGCAGCTCTGCAGGACTCGGCTGTTTTCACTCACAGCACATTCAAAATGATCGTTAACTGAGTAAAACACAGAGGACACAGATAAACACCAGCCCAGAAAATAAGATAAAGAAAAACATGTTAAATTAATATATTTAAAAAAAAAATGAATAAGTAAGAAAGTAAGTAAAGTTCATTTAGCGCTTTTCACAGACAGTCACAAAGATTAAAATAAACAGTACAATCAATGGACATTATACACAATGTAAAAGGTTTAAATGTAAATTAAAAATGTGAAGAATATAAAACACGTAGATCAGCAAAAGGCTTGTTTAAACAGAAAAGTTTTAACTGCTTTTTCAAAGAATCCACGGAGTCAACCAAACGTAGAGTGATGGTAAACTGTTCCACAGCCGTGGTGCACAGACTGAAAGGCTCTGCCCGCTTCGGTCGTGTTCGAGGAACAACCAACAGACTCTGCGTCTGTGCGCGTGGACGACGAGCAGCGTATTTTGTAAGAAGCTCGGATGAATAATCTGGGGCCGTTTAGTGCTCTGTATGTTAAAACAAGAATTTTAAAACAAATTCTAGAATCTATTGGGAGCCAAAGTAAAGAATATAAGACGGGAGCTAGAACGAGTTCGTGGGCTGGCTGCTGCGTTTTGTATCACCTGGAGGCGAGACAGAGATGACTGATCCAAGCTGGTGAACAGGGAATTACAGGAATCTAAATGCATGAATGAGTTTTTCCAGTTCAGCTGCAGAGACCATAAGTCGTACAACACACAACACTTGTGTGTTGTTCAAACAGCGCTGTGTTTACTGCAGTCTGTGGTGTCATAATCATTTGTGGATTATTCTACATAAAAAATGTGGAATTTTCTGAAAGTTTAATCCTGGATTTTTTAAACTATCCTGGGATGAATATTTTCTAATGAACATTTTTATTGGTGGTCCTGATATGACGTCATAGTGCCAGTAAATTCATAAATAAAGCAGAAAAAATGAAAATATATATACAGGTGAAATAAACTGACTAAAGACAAATATATAAATTATTTGCCAAAAATAAAGTCGCTGGCCACGTTATTAGGCACACCTGCAGATATCTAATCAGCCAATCACGTGGCAGCTCAGTGCATTTAGGCACGTAGAGACCTTCTGAAGCACAAACCGAGCATCTGGATGGGAAGACAAAGCTGCAGCAGCTGCGTGATGATGTCATGATTACGTCATATCAGACCAGAATCAGAGGAATGTTTGCCGCTCCACGTTGAGTCAGAGCCGTGAAGACTCTGAAGGTAAACGAGGTCCAATCAGGCAACAGCAGGGTGGCGTTAGTAAACCGCCCGTGAGTGAACGAATTTATTTATACATTTAATTTTAATCAGCATTTATTTTACCTCAACATCTGTCCCCATGCCTCTCGCTCTTTTTTAAAACTCTCTTTTTTTGGTCCAAGTATATAAAAACCCAGACGATGTAAGTGAGACAGCGCCCTCTGCTGGTGATTCATGCGACTCAACAGATTAAAAAACACTCCGTTCAAACATTTCCAACATTTTTCTCACTTGTCCAAATCTGCTGAACCTGTCAGTTTTCTGTATTAAGCTGTGAAGTTACCTTTTCAAACTATTCATTTGTGCTTAGCTTTCAAGGCACCAACACGCTGCGTGATTTCCAGTATTGGTCAAGTTACTTGAAAAAAGTAATCAGTAACTAATTACTGATTACTTCCCCAACAAAGTAATCCCGTTACTTTACTGATTACTTATTTTCAAAAGTAATTAATTACTTAGTTACTTTTTAAAAACACGATTTACAACCTGAACAGGTGATAAAGCGATAGATCTTTCAGCCCAATTCTACTTTTTCTACATAATCATCATACAAAATGTAATCAAATGGAAAAGTCTCTTTTTAAAACTTGTTTATTAGTTTTAATCTTTTAACTTTATGCATCAAGTAAACATTTAATTATATGCAACATTCTCTGACTGGAAGAAATTAGTTTAACATTGAAACCTATTTTCTGCACATTCCAGCACATAAAATAAAATATTTTGTGTTTACACTCAGTCTTTCAAATACATGCAAGTAAAACACAGCAGAAAATAAATAAAGTCAAACACTAGCGGTCCTGTTGCTCTATTTTCACCTGTAAAAGCATGAGTGGGGTAGGCAGGTGTGCCGCGGTCAGTGGAAGAATCCGCGAGTTTCTCTGTGAGTTTCCCATTACGTCGTAGCTACTCGGTGCTTGTTGGAAGTTTAGGGGTTTTTTTCGCTGTAAAAAGAAGTTTTCTTCCCACGCACAGCGGACACTAATGTTTTTGTCACTTTTTATGGAATCAAACTCAAAGTAAGGTCAGTACAGTGGGGCAAAAAAGTATTTAGTCAGCCACCGATTGTGCAAGTTCCCCCACTTAAAATGATGACAGAGGTCAGTAATTTGCACCAGAGGTACACTTCAACTGTGAGAGACAGAATGTGAAAAAAAAATCCATGAATCCACATGGTAGGATTTGTAAAGAATTTATTGGTAAATCAGGGTGGAAAATAAGTATTTGGTCACCTCAAACAAGGAAAATCTCTGGCTCTCACAGACCTGTAACGTCTTCTGTAAGAAGCTTTTCTGTCCCCCACTCGTTACCTGTATGAATGGCACCTGTTTGAACTCATCATCTGTATAAAAGACACCTGTCCACAGCCTCAAACAGTCAGACTCCAAACTCCGCCATGGCCAAGACCAAAGAGCTTTCGAAGGACACCAGGAAAAGTATTGTAGACCTGCACCAGACTGGGAAGAGTGAATCTACAATAGGCAAGCAGCTTGGTGTGAAAAAATCAACTGTGGGAGCAATCATCAGAAAATGGAAGACATACAAGACCACTGATAATCTCCCTCGATCTGGGGCTCCACGCAAGATCTCATCCCGTGGGGTCAAAATGATCATGAGAACGGTGAGCAAAGATCCCAGAACCACACGGGGGGACCTGGTGAATGACCTGCAGAGAGCTGGGACCAAAGTAACAAAGGTCACCATCAGTAACACACTACAACGGCAGGGAATCAAATCCCGCAGTGCCAGACGTGTTGCGCTGCTGAAGCCAGTGCATGTCCAGGCCCGTCTGAAGTTTGCCAGAGAGCACATGGATGATACAGCAGAGGATTGGGAGAATGTCATGTGGTCAGATGAAACCAAAGTAGAACTTTTTGGTATAAACTCAACTCGTCGTGTTTGGAGGAAGAAGAATACTGAGTTGCATCCCAAGAACACCATACCTACTGTGAAGCATGGGGGTGGAAACATCATGCTATGGGGCTGTTTTTCTGCCAAGGGGACAGGACGACTGATCCGTGTTAAGGACAGAATGAATGGGGCCATGTGTCGTGAGATTTGGAGCCAAAACCTCCTTCCATCAGTGAGAACTTTGAAGATGAAACGAGGCTGGGTCTTCCAACATGACAATGATCCAAAACACACCGCCCGGGCAACAAAGGAGTGGCTCCGTAAGAAGCATTTGAAAGTCCTGGAGTGGCCTAGCCAGTCTCCAGACCTCAACCCCATAGAAAATCTGTGGCGGGAGTTGAAAGTCCGTGTTGCTCGGCGACAGCCCCAAAACATCACTGCTCTCAAGAAGATCTGCATGGAGGAATGGGCCAAAATACCAGCTACTGTGTGTGCAAACCTGGTAAAGACCTATAGTAAACGTTTGACCTCTGTTATTGCCAACAAAGGTTATGTTACAAAGTATTGAGTTGTATTTTTGTTATTGACCAAATACTTATTTTCCACCCTGATTTACCAATAAATTCTTTACAAATCCTACCATGTGGATTCATGGATTTTTTTTTTCACATTCTGTCTCTCACAGTTGAAGTGTACCTCTGGTGCAAATTACTGACCTCTGTCATCATTTTAGGTGGGGGAACTTGCACAATCGGTGGCTGGCTAAATACTTTTTTGCCCCACTGTAGGTTCCTCTTCGCTGCCACAACAGTGCCTCTTCACGACCGCCATTCCTCCCCAGGTGAGTGAGCTACTCAAACATGTAGAGAAGTTATGGCAGGTAGATGTTGTCCCGGTGCCAGAAGGCAAGGTGGTTACCCTTTCAAGAGAAGACAACTATGCAGTTAGCCTGCTAGAGCAGAAGACAGTTCGTGTAGAAGTCGAGGGCATCCAACGTTATGCCACCCCCCTCCTTCGTCGCCAGAACATGCCACACCTTAAAGCTAGCCCTAACACTGTCGTTCCCAGTTTGACAAGTGTGGAGAGAAGGCTCCAGAAAGATCCAGAACGAGTTAAGATCTACCGGGCGGAGATAGAGAAGTTGGTCGACTTCAAGGTCTTCGTCGGTACCCACGTGGCTGAGATCCACGAAGTAACTCACTCGCACACCTGGTGTTATGTGGATTCAGCCCAGAACCCTGCGGATGATATAACCCGTGGGAAGTCCCTTCCCGAGCTGACCAGACCCAACAGATGGAGTCAAGGGCCTCCTTTCCTGCTCCTAGGTCCAGAACAGTGGCCTCCAGAGCCAAGTGGCACCCTGGCTGAGCCTCCAGGCCCATCTGAGCTCCGTAAAGAGACCTTTCGTGGAGTTTCTACCACCTTTGACCCCACCACCTCGAACTTCAGCAAATATGACACCTGGACACAGCTGCTGGAAGCTGCTATTACGCAGTTGCATGGGGCGGCCAAAGGCGGTGGAACTTCATCGGCTTATGACTATATTCGAGCAGAGATGCACGTCCTGAGAGAAGCTCAACAGGAGAGCTTCCCTGAGAATTATCGACTCCTTAAGCAGGGGAAATCTATCAGTCGCAGCAGTCGTTTCCTTGCACTATCCCCTGAGTTCGACCACGAGAATGAGGTCATCCGTGTAGGTGGACGTCTCCCATCCTTTAGTTTGGGATCCAACACATCCAGTCACCCGCCTGTTCATCCAGGACGTCGACAGTCGCCTGCGTCATCCAGGGCCAGAGAACTCCAAGCAGCTTTTGCAGCCATGACCTCTGACCTGCAGAAGCTCCTGGCTCCCCATAAGATTGTCTTCCACTTCAATCCACCAGCGGCTCCTCATTTCGGGGGAGTGTGGGAGCGGGAGATTAGGTCTGTCAAGACGGCACTCTACACTACAGTAGGATCCCAACCCCTTCTGGAAGATGTCCTCCGCACGGTCCTTGTGGAGGTGGAGGGCATCTTGAACTCCAAACCACTAGGTTATGTCCCGTCTGACATCAGTGATCCTGATCCAGTGACCCCCAACTGCTTTCTGATGGGGCGGCCTGATGGAGCACTTCCTCAAGTGGCTTGCCCCAAAGAAGAGCTCCTGAGTCGCCGGAGGTGGAAGCACTCCCAGGTGCTGGCTGACCACTTCTGGTCTCGATTCATCCGGCTGTACCTTCCAAACCTGCAGCTTCAGCAGAAATGGCGGTCATCCCCCGCAGATGTCACAGAAGGTTTGGTGGTGATGATCATAGATCCTCAGCTGCCTCGCGCTTCCTGGCTCGTGGGTCGCATCTCCAAAGTCCACCCCAGTCCCGAAGGGCACATCAGGTCTGCTGACATCAAGGTGAAGGACTGGACCTTCACCCGACCTGTGGCGAGGCTGGTGGTACTGCCTGCCCTCCCGGACGAAGACAAAGGACAATCACCGCAGGGGTGGATCTAGAGAAATTTTCTTAGGGTGGCAAAGAAATCAAATGGGGTGGCAAAATCGAAGCCCTTTTTTTCTTACACGTATGCAGGTGGTTATATATGGTTAAAATAATCCAAATACAGTAAGCATACACGTCATATAACTTAATTATTGTCTGTAGCCCACATAATTAAACACTTTAGTTACATAAAACATGTGAGTTTTGATGCTACGTACTGTACAGCCTGTATAATAAATAAATATGTAGCCCAATAAGTATAAAATCCAGAAAGCTACACAACATGGGGCGGTTCATTTACAAATGCAAGTCTGTTTTTTGTCAGAAAACAGTCACATTGTTACAGCTTAAATTACACAAAATGTCAGAAATCTGCACTGTCATGAACAAAAATTTAAACCTAATTTTTTCTTGATTTGTTGGATCAACCCACTGAGGTCTGAAATACAACCGGCCATTTTTGACTCCTTTTGAGTTTACGTTTGTATTTCACCCTCAAATTGTTAAATTTTTCCCCCTGTTGCCTTGTTTGGTATCTTTTCAGCTCAACTGAATTTAGTTGTTTTGACTGACATACTGCATTAGTATTACTGATCTGAAATCACACAAAGAACTTAAAATCCTAGTAGTATTTTTTTTTACTCTAAACAAAAACCCACAGACATGTTGAGCAAATGTTTATAACTTGAAATGCAAATATAAAATGTACATTTTGTAAACATATACAGCTATTTATCTAAAAATGCAGCCAATACACCTGTCGTTTTTTTTTCATTTTGTATAAGAATTTAAAAATATTACTAAAACTAAAGTGAGAGAACAATCAGGTTTCGCAATAAGATGCCCCACAAATGATGTGTGCCAGTAAAAAAAGCTTGTCCACCAAAAGACAGAACAGCTCAGGGATAAACCTGCAGGCCTGACAACAGCAGGTGTATCACTCCGCTGGTTTTCTACTCAGTGACAGTGTTTATATTGCAAATGTGCCTTTGTGACACAAAACAAAACAACGACTACACAACACACTAAGTATACACTCCACACTAAACGTCACAAATCTGCCACATCTAAACTCTCTCTCTCTCGCTCGCTCTGTCTCGCTGCCGTTACCGTCACCCCCAAAAGTTTTCCCTCTTCCTAAACAACCAAATCCCACATGTTGACTTTTGTTTTTTAAATTGGGCGACATGGTGCATTTTTCCACCGATAGGAAAGAGGGTTTTCGCGCTGTCCTTAGAAAACGCTTAAAACACAAACACACAAACGTGACGACAGTATTTAGAAAAAAGCGTGGCTGATATATATGATCATAACTCTGGATTTACTGGCCTGTAATTAAAATTTAAAAACTTTGAAGTCCGAACTTTCAATGTGGCTGAAACAGAGACTCAGCGTGGCTGCAGCTTGTTGCTGTGTCAGCTTACATTAGTCATGTGATCTGGAGGTGCAGCGTGTCCGTGGACCACAGAGGGTTAATAACACTCACCTTCCTTCCATTTCCAGAGTGTAACATCCACCCACCTGTGTAAAAAGCGAAATTCCCATGGTGTTGTTCAGAATGTGCTCTGGCACGATCATAAGCATCGCTTGCTACTGAAAACAAGAAAAAAGCCGGTCCTGCTATGGGCTGAACCATTTGTTACTGGTGCAGGGGTAACACTATGCAATATATTCAGTTTTAGCATTTATATTCACTGCTGACTGTAACTATGCTCAAAATGTTAATGCTATGTTATTTTAATAAACAACACTGTCATATGCAAAACTGGGGTGGCAAGGGATCATTTTAGGGTGGCACTTGCCACCCCATGCCACCCTTCTAGATCCGCCCCTGTGCAGCTCTACTTCAATATATCAAATATTTGTGTCATTCTCAAAACTTTTGGCCATGACTGTACTGAGAAGCTACGAGAGGTGGCCAAAGAAAAGGACGGGTCTTATCCATCAGAGAAAAACCCAACATACACCCACCCCTGCCCAGCTCCTCTCAGGAGACTGAGATGAGTATGAAGATGTCTAGCACATATCAACAGCCGAGGGTCCCTGAGGGTCCCTGCCCACGGGGAGGTGATGCCACCCCATCCAGGTCAGTCCTCCTGCAGGTGGATGGGTCTGTGGTGGGGTGATTTAATTGTGGTCAATTTTAATCTATCCTCATGTTTATTTAACAAAAAAGTATTTTTAAAATCTGTATTTTACTTTTGTACCTTCATGTATTTAAAAAAACAGAAGTATTTAGAAAAAAGAAAGCGTGAGACAGCGCCTCCTGCTGGGCCCTCACAGCCAGAACCTTTTTAAGTTAACCTGCATTATTTAAAATAGTTTCTGCTTTTATTTTGTGGACACTCTTTAAGCAATAACTTCTGTTTGACACGAGTCCAAACTTGTGGGATTTTTAATTTTAAGTTTAAACTCAAACTAATCCTGATGAGTTGGATCTTCAGACTTTCAATGTGTGAAGAGGAAGAATGAGCCAACGCGATGAAGGAACAGGACAGATTTATTGAGACGTTTTCATTCACAGACCATAAAAACCAACATCAGCAGTCAAACATCATTTTAACTGCGGCGCTCGATTTCACATTAATCTTTTACAAAATAAACGAAAGAAGAAGACGAGGCGACTGATTTTTAAGGTTAGTATCCTCCTCTGTACCCGCCGCCGCCTCTGTATCCTCCACCTCCTCCTCTGTAACCACCTCCTCCTCCACCTCCGCCTCCCCTATAACCACCTCCTCCTCCACCATAACCACCGCCTCCTCTGTATCCTCCATATCCTCCACCACCCCTGTATCCTCCTCCTCCTCCATATCCTCCACCTCCTCTGTATCCCCCTCCCCCTCCTCCATATCCTCCCCTGTAGCCTCCTCCTCCTTGGTAACCTCTGCCGCCGCCTCCTCCATCAAAACGCGGCATCTTCGGAGGTCGTGGACCGTCTCCCATCCTGCACAGACACACAAACAGAGGAGATGAGATGTTTGAAGGTCTAAAGTTTGTTTTCAGAGGCGATGTGAGTAATAACAGGATGAAGCAGAGACCCAAAGAAGATCAAAACATCAAAGTTTCATCATCGAGGGAGAAAAATCTGCGATTTGAAAGGATGAACTAAAACGTTCCTTCATTCATGTGGAAAAAGGAAACAGGCAGGCTGCGTTTCCTGTCTGAGGACGTCCGTTACCTCTGGTTGGTGGCCATCATGTTGAGCCCGGCCGCCGACGGTTTGGAGACGTGTCTGATGACGTTCAGGAGCCGCTCGTTGGTTTGGTCCATCTGTCTGATGTACTCCGGGTCTTTGGTCACCTCCACCACCACCGCCTCCAGGGCGGCCCGCAGAGCCAGGATGTTCCCCGCCACCTCGTGAGCAATCGTCAGTTTGATCCTGCCATCATTAAAGTGAAAGGTCACTGAGAGGAGAGCGAATCGCAGTGCCTCAGAGGAAACAGGAAGTGAGTGAGAGTGCTGACGAGCTGCAGGTCGGTCGGTCACTCACCAGTCGTCGAGCTCCACGATCTCTCCGTTAGAGGTCACCTTCTTGCAGGCGAACAGCAGCAGCTGCAGAGGACTGACCAGAGTCATCCCTTTAGCCGAGATCGCTCTGGTTCGGATCTGAAAACAGAAACGTCCCCACCCGAGAGAAATGTTGGCTGTGATGCTGCGAGGGCCGTAAATTCATCTAAAAATTTATTTAGTGAGAAAACCTACAGAAAAAACCACCTGCTGTTGTTAATTTACACAAAAGCAATAATATTCATGTTAAAAGGTGAACGTGGCAGTTTTGGGTTTCACCTTCTCGCCGAAGACGAAGAACGGCGACGGGTAGATCATGTCGTGGCTGCTGAAGGGACAGTTGACGGAGGATTTGTGGATGAGGGCGTTGCGCCCCTCGGTGGTCAGGATCTTCCTCTTCTCTTTGTGGTAGCAGACGTTGGGGTACGAGCCGAAGGTCAGCAGAGAGACCACCACGTCCAGGTTGTTGTCCGGCCCCACCGTGTTGAACATCTGCGTCATGAGACACTCTGAGGGAAACAAAAGTGCAGGTGAGCTCCCGGCTGGTTCAATCAGCTTTGTGTGTCAGGATGGTGCGTTCGGGTACCTTCAGGAAATCCAGAGTTCACCAGGATCTCCTTCAGCTGGACTTTGGCCTCCCAGGTCATCCTCAGAGTCGACATGTTGAGACGTTTGTGGTCACAGAAGCGACTCTCCGCCTCCTCTCCGTTAATCCTGAGCAGAACAACAAGTGTTCACAAACGAGACGTTTCAGGGAGAAAACGACACCTCCTGTCACTCGTGTTGCAGAGGTCTTTTGTAACTTTACCGCTCTACATGTGAAGTTTACCATTTTTCTGATTTAGCTATTCATTTGTAAGAGCACGCGGCACAGACCTGACGTCGTCCCAGGCCTGGAACACGGACAGCAGCGCCACGTGATCCGAGAAACGACTGCCAGCAAAGTTTCTGTGCACGAAGCCGAGACGCTTCCCCTCGTTGATGAAAGGCTCTGGGAAACAGGAGGCGGCCGAGATGGTGCACATCGCATCGCCGACGCTGGAGGGAAACACGAAAATGAGAATTTCATTTAAAGATGGGACGCTGAGAGAATCAGAAAATCAGCAGAGAGACGAAAAACTGACTGGAAGATGCAGCCCATGATCATCATCTTCCCCAGCCGAGGTTCGATCGGCAGCCGAGCCAGAATCCGCCCCAGAGGGGTCAGCTCGTCGTTGGAGTCCAGAGCGTCCAGCTCTGCAACAAACACGGAGATTACAGTGAAAATAATTCATGTGGAAACTGACGGCAAAAAAAGGATCTTCAAAAACAAAACATAACATGTCAACTTTATGAAGTACAGACAAGAATCAGACCAAAGGGCATAGAACCCCAACACAGGCATAAAAACAGGCCACAGCAGGGCTGATCATTTAAAATCTATAAATCAGAGCGTCAGATCTGTGAGAGGACAAACCAAGACACACAGAACTAAGTTCCCAGCAGCCCCGATAGTCCGTTTCCCTTCAGACCAGGCCTTTCGTACCTTTCAAGGTGTGTTCGGCCTCAATGACGGCGTCCAGTGGCGGTGGCTCGATAGCCTTAGACAGGAAGTGGCCGATGCCTCCGAGTCTCAGCAGTTTGATGCTCAGGGCGATTTCATGCAGCGGAGTTCTGAAGATCTCTGGAGTCATGTGAGTCTCCAACCTGCACAGCCACACAGAGACAGATGTTAACACCCAAACGCTGCAGCCTGCGGCGTGCCGGAGGATCAACGCGCCTTACTTGTCGAATCGAGCGCGGCTGCAGAGGTGGAAGCAGAACCCCGGTCGGACTCTGCCGGCTCGACCTTTCCTCTGCTCCAGGTTGGTCTTGGAGGCCCAGACGGTGGCGTAGTTGGTCATATTGTTGTGGGAGGTGAACAGCTTCACTTTCTGCCTGTTAGCAAAGCAAACAGTGCGACCTTTAACCCCTAACCCGCTCAGACGCTGACCTCAGGAAGAGAAACTACACCTGTGAGCGCAGCGACACTTACTTGCAGGAGTCGATGACGTAGACGACATCGTTGATGGTGATGCTAGTCTCGGCGATGTTGGTGGACAGGATGACCTGAAACGTCAGCGTGTGGTTCAGACATGCTCAGTGCATGTAGCACATATCAGACACACTTCATCTCATCCACGTCGGTCATCGTTGAAACGGTTTGAATTCCACAAGTTAAATTTAGGATGAAGCTTTTATGTATTCCTGTCACTGACCTTTCTGATGTCATCAGGAACCGGTTCAAACACCCTCCTCTGCTCCTCTCGAGGTATCTGAGAGTGCAGCGGCAGGATTCGGTACCGGTTGCTTCCTGAAAAGCACAGCATACCAGATTTTTCACAGTGCTCTCGCACGATGAGCAACAACGCTACACAACACCAGCTAAAAACCAAGATCCAAGAAGTCTCTTGCTTTCCACTGCAGTGTCAGGGGGAGTGTTTCGGTCAACAGTCCCCACAGCAGTGACTCTCCACTTAAGGCGTTATTGGTGTTGTGTGGTGTGACGCGTACCGAAGTGTGGGTTGCTCTCCAGGTGTCTCTGCATGGAGTAGATGAGGTTCCAGCCGGGCAGGAAGACGAGCACGGCGCCGGCCACCTGCAGCGTCTCGATGTACTTCAGAAGCGCCTCCACCAGCTCGAAGGACGTTTCCTTCTCATTGATCTGAGACATCGAATGCTTCGTCTCCGGCGTATACTCCGGCCCGCAGATCACATTACAGTTAGTCTGGGGAGAAACGTTTTGCAATCACATGTAATTCTGACGTTCGTCACAGTGCAGAAGAATTTTAAAAACGTTTCTCACGTCGTCGTCTCCTCCCTCCTCGTCTTTGTCTTTCTTCTTTCGGTCCATCGGTGGAGGCACAAACTTTGTCATCTGGATGGAGTCCTCCAGGAAATACTCTGAAAACAAGGAAGAGGTTTTTTCAAACCTGCTGATATAACAATAACTGTTTACCACACTGATTATTGGCTTAACCCTTTAAGACCTACCATAGAACCAAGTCCGCCAGAGCTTATATTATATTTTTACATGCTGTGGAGCCATTTTTGGGAGCATTTCAAGTTGCTATACATCAATACAACCGTTATAGCCCAGATTTTAATAATATGTATTCATTAAGTGCATAGTAATTACATAAATTGCAAAAAAGTGCAATAAACTACAAAAAAATTGAAAATCGTTTTTGATTTTTTAACATATATTTGTAGTTAGAGAAATTTAAGAGTCTTATCCCTCAAAACTGTAAATACAAAAAAGTTGCACAAAATAGTTTCCCACCACAGGAAATTTATTTTGAGTGTCTTCATAGTTTTATTTTTGAAATACACCAATTTTTATACACTGCAGGAAAAATGAAAATAAATATTATACTGCAAATTTGCAAAAAAGCAGCATATGCATCAAAATAAACTATTTCCAGCAGTGCAATATGAGTCCTAAGAATCCCAGAAACGACACAGAAAGTCATAAAGTCAAAGATAACTTTTAAAAAGAGCAGTATAGGCCCTGAGGCCCTGATCGCAAAAAAGACTACATTTCCGCGAAAATGACGTCACTTCCGGTTTCGGGCAGGTAATGGCGGAAATGCAAAAGTTCGCGCTGACGTCTATTCCAACGTAGGAAGTGTTTTGAACAGCTGATCAGATCGGTAAAGCGTGTTTCTGGAATATTATGTTTTTGTTCCTGCAAGCGCTTTTTATGCAGTTTTTGCAAAGCTTTATGTGGAAGGAAACCGTGACCGAGGACAAGCTGATGGCATAATATGTAAGTACAACTCCTCCGGTTTCATATGCAAAAAAAATTTTTGCGCTAGCTTACGTGGTTGCAGTGCTACTGGGATTTAAAAATAGTTACGCATAACAGAGCGTGCTGCTCCGATCGGCTCTAAAGGGTTAAACAGTTTAGGGCAGGGGACCTCCAGGCCTCGAGGGCCGGTGTCCTGCAGGTTTAAGATGTCCTTCATCCAACACAGCTGATTTAAATGGCTAAATGACCTCCTCAACATGTCCTGAAGTTCTCTAGAGGCCTGGTCATCAACTCATCATTTGATTCAGGTGTGTTGACCCAGGGTGAGATCTAAAACCTGCAGGACGCACCACGCTCACCATTACACCCAAACCTCCCGGCTAACGGGTCACCAAACACTTGTATGAGTGCTTATCCTCAGTTTATATTACAGGAAAGTCCACAGACAATCATCATTTTAATGTTTCCACACACAGGTGAGGCCGGTGAGTCGGAGGTACCTTGGACAGGGAAGGTGCGTCCAAACACCTCAATGACGGGGCAGCTGAAGAAGTACTCTCTGAACATGGTGGTGTCGATGGTGGCCGACATGAGGATGATGCGCACGTCCGGGTATGCCTGGACCACGTCTCTGAGGACCACCATGAGGAAGTCCGTCTGCACGGACACACAGAGGGTCAGACACATGGACAGAAGCCCCCGGGGTGTTTTTGGCTCAGTGAGTCCCTAAAAATCAGCGAACAAACAAACTCACGTTGATGTCTCTCTCGTGGATCTCATCGACGATGACGTGACTGATGCCTCTGATTCCTGCTTCCAGCTTCCGCAGAAGAACACCTGAAACACAGAAAACACTCAGATCTACACGGCCGGACCGCCAAATCGCTTCCCCCGCCCAGCGAAGTAACCACGGCTTCGCTGCTTAGTTGCTGAGGCAGCAGCACAGTGGTTTCCATACCGACGGTGCAGAAGAGGATGCTGGCGTGGGGTCGAGGCAGGACGGACTCAAATCGGACACTGTAGCCACAGCTTTTCCCAAGATCCTCTGCTCTCTCAAAGGCGACCCTCTCAGCCACGGACACGGCGCTGATCCTTCTGGGCTGCAGAGAAGAAGAAGGTCAGGGCTGCTGTGCGGAGGTTTACGGAGCACACGGAGCTCAAACACGGATCAGACCTCAAACTGCAATGAAGTGAGCTTAAAGCCGCTTAATGTTTGCTTGATCAACAATACAGAAGACAGGCTGTAAGCTCTCAGGTAAACGAGGCGGGTGAAAGGACGCCTCGGCGTTACCTGCGTGACCACGATGTTGCAGTCCGATGCTCGGCCCCCCTTGATGAAGCGGTCCAGGATGTACTGAGGGACCTGAGTGGTTTTACCGCAGCCCGTCGCTCCTCTGATGATCACCACAGGGCTTTTGTCGATGGCCGCCATGATCTCTTCCTCAAACTGTTTGACGGGCAGCTGCTCGCGCTCCATCAGGATCTGAACGACAGCATCGTTAAGTCTCACGGCACGCTTTCATCAACGCAGACGTAAAGGTAAAGGAGACTGACCTTCTGCAGGTTTTCATCATGCTCCAGCTGGTACTGCAGCTCGTCGTGCAGGTCGCCGCTGATCTGCTCCGGAGGGCACTGAAGGGGTTAGAACGGGGTCTTTACGGAAGGCTTTCACCACGACTCGCTCCGATTTAGAAATCAGAGTTTTGTCAGGAAAACAAAGGACAGAGGGAAGAGCTGCACGACTCTGATGACTGTAAGACACCGAGTGTCTGCACAGCCTGTGGGACTCGAATTAATAACATGATTTCTGAATACCTGCTAATAAAGATCAACGAGCCACAAACTGATCCTACTTTAGGGTTTCAGGGTTCGTGAGACTCACGTAGGCCAGCGGCCCCTCGTCGATGTTGCTGCTGGTCCAGGGGTTCCAGTTGACCTGAGGCGGCGACCAGGGGACGACTCCGGCTCCGGTCTGCCTCTGTGACGGCTCGAAGTACGCCAGCTTCCCCTGAACCAGAGACACCGGGCTGCTGGGGTCTGCAGGCTGGAACATAAAAACCTTCATGTTACTGAATCGAATGTAAACGCTCCGTTTATTCTGACGATGACAGTTTGCTTTGAAGAGCATCACCACATCACATCTGCAGTCCGGTGCACTGAAGAGTGTTTCACTGGTTTCATGCGTACGTCCACGAACATCAGCGCGACAGACTTCAGATTCGTCACAGCACACTGCTTTATTTGCTACGTGCTGCCTTTGAAGGGTGGGTTCGATTGACAGACACTGAACAGCAAGTGCGAACGCTTTCATGCGACTCACCGGTGGGGGGACGCTGACTCCGAGCTCCTGGACCACACAGGCCAGCTGCTGCTGTAGGTCTGGGGACACGTTGACCTCAAACGCCTCCAACTGTGCCAAAATAACAAAATCCTGTTTTAAAAACGAGCTGCGTGATGTGTCGTTCAGTCTCTGCCTGTTTTTAAACGTACAGTTTCTCCCTCCTTCTTCTTGGTGACCCCGGAGTACGCCTCGATGACTCCCAGGTGATACAGCTGTCGCACCAGAGACAGAGCGCACGATTGAGCCGCCAGCTTCTTGTTGGAGCCGTGCTCTCGAGCCGTGATCCCTGCAGAGCAAACCCGGCAACGTTTGACTCACACGAACAACAGAAAGCAACTGGTGTTTCATGGTTTCTGATCACATTTATCACAATTTCTGTAACTTTTCCATCCAGTGTTAATCCGAGAACAGACTAATAAAAATCGAATTCTTCTCGGGCACGCTCGCACAGAGTCCGGTGTGGTTGCCATTTTGGTTTGTAGCGCTCTCTCTGCGTCCTGTTCTGACCTCTTTCACTGCTGATCATCTAAAACAACTTCAGCATTTAATAGGAAATGTTCTGGAGTCTTACTTCTGCCGAGCTGCTTCACAAAAAGCTGCATCTCTGCTATGAAGCTCCTGCAGACACAAAGACAAACGTCACGGCTTCACTCCTTGTTTCTAGAACAAAAGCATCAAACTGCACGTAGACTTAGGAGCTGAACTCACCTGCTGCACTCTCAGGAGGAAGCCTGCATGTTTTTCTGCCAGACTTTGGGATTTTTAAAGACCAATCAACAGCTTTGATTCTCCTGGCTGCGCTCTGCCCTGCGGTGAACAGCGACACCAGAAATCACAACCAGACTCCACCAAGCCCTGAGCTGCACCCATGGGACAGCTTTAGTGCACCTAAACACTGTCCCATGTCTTCCTTTGGTGTGGTTGTGAGTTCTGGCATCACCTCGGTGTTCTTTGATGGAGCAGGAAACTCACTCCAGCCTCTGAAAGTAACCACCTGCCCAATTCACCAGCTGACATTTATCACAGCTCATTTCTCACATTACAACAATTCATCAACTCAAACCAGTCTGGGTTTGTCGGGCTCAGGTTCTAGTTATTCTAGTTGTTCTTGTTTCAGTGCGAGTTAGCTGGTGTCTGCGCTCAGTTCGAACAGTGAGAGCTCTCTGGTGTAGCCGACACACTCTGGAGGTCTCTGGGTTTACAGCAAGTCCAGCAGAAAAACACACAGGAACGTCCTGAACATCAACCACCAACCAACACACGTCAGCTCTGCAGCGCGACACACACCAGCTGGGTCGTATTCAGGCTACTGTCACACATTTATGTGCACGAGGACAAAGAAGACGTGTTTACAGGTGTCTGGGAATACGATGACGGCTGAGCTGAGACCCAGCTGGTGCGTGCTGAAAGAGAATATAACCTTTAAGAATTTCATTCAACGAGGAAAATAACAGGAGAACTGAGCAGGAATAAAGAGAAAGATGTAAAAAGATCAAAAGGAAGCAGGAGATGAAAACAAGAGGAAACAGAAAGAAACAGCAGGAGAAGAAGGGGAGGACATAAAATCAACACGTCCTGTAAAACCCTCGCGCTGCTCTTTGGAGGAAATTATTTTAGAATAATCAGAAATTCCAAGTCTTGTTTTACATAAACTGGCAATTTTTTTATTTTTTTACAAAGAAGATTCAATTCAATTTTATTTATAAAGCGCCAAATGACAACAACAGTCGGCTCAAGGCGCTTCTGAGCGTTACCACCCGTCACTTCAAGGACAGCGCTCGCTCTCCGGGCGGAGCTTCGATTATTTGTGCCGAAGCCCCGCCCCCACCCTGTTGATCAACACTTTCAGCTTACACCCTCACACGTCTCCTGCACATGCACAAAGTTCCACAACAGCTCAGTCTAGAGATGCCACCATCTCTGACTCCTCCCACAACACTGAAGAAACGCCATGTTAAGTTCATTCGTCGCCATCTTTACTGAGAAAACAACTAAAGCTGTTGTAAAGCTTTGCTGTGGCTCAGGCCAAAAATATGATTAGTTCGCGTTTCCCAGTCTGGTTGCCGAGCGGCTCTTTGGGGGCGGGGCCAATCTTTGCCATTATTGTATTTTCCAATGGATTTGATACATTTATGTAGAATCTGTGAGCTGAATGACTAAAATAAGCAGCGTTTATCAGAACGTATCAGTACAATCAGAAACTGAATGTCTGAACATGCAAGATAAAACAGGTGTGTGGCTGAAGGTCGGCTGTGAACTCCAAACCAAATCCAAACTGAAGGGAAACAAAAGACAAACACTTCCAGCAGAGATTCAATCAATTCTCTTCAAATGGAGAAATCAAGTCCTTTGGTCAAAATCACAGTTGCTTTTAGGAAATACTTCTGATTTTTCTTCAGCTAAAGAGAATTATTAAGCAGCTGAAGCTCATTAAAATCACAGACACACCATCAGCGTTTGTTTCGGCTCCAGCTGTGACCCCTCAGACTGGATCTGGTTTAGAATTTCCAGCCGGTCTAAAAAGCTCTGAGATTCCAGACCTGTTGTGGTCCGGTCCCACTTGGCTGTATTTATACTCAGCACTGGTTTTCTCCTTCTGGAAGAACTGGTTCAGACGGGCCTTGGCGTTCTCCAGAGTCCAGTTTCCGTGAAGGTTAGCGTTCAGATCCACTTCCTCCGACTCCAGAGTCTGCAAACAAAAACACAGGCGGGAGTTCGTTTAGCGAGGGAGAGAAATCAAACCTGAAGAACAAATAAGGGAACTCATTCTGGTTCTAATGATGCATCTGCATATTATTAATGGCCAAAGTTTAAAAATAAAAGTAGAAACGTATTCCCCGAGTGCCAGTTTTCTTCATGAAAGCAGAGTCCTCGGAGTGTAAACTTGGCTGGTTGTTCCAAGTTTAGTAAATCTGTCCAAGGTTCTGGTTCAGATTTGAGCTTTAGGGGGACGACTGTAACTTAGGAGCAGCTTACTTCCTGTTAAGGAGCTTAATGTTAACATCACCAATGCTTTTCACTGCACTGTAATTTGGAATTATCTTGTACCGCCTGCGCTTCCTGTTCGTCTCTCTTGGCGTAATACTCCTTCAGGTTGGCTCCTCGGTCCCACTGAGCTCCTCCGTCACTTCCTCCTCTGCCCCAACCCGAGTTTCCTGCTCCTGCGTAACCCAGTCCGGTCACTCCTGGAACTGGCCCACTGACGCTGCTGTCCCCTGAGAACAATAAAGAAGGAGAAGCAGAAAGAAGCCGGCTGAATATCTGAACCCGTTTAATCCGACCCGCCTCACCACATTAAAGTAAGAACTTGTGATGTTTGGAGTCGTTAAAGCCACCATGCTGCCGGTACCTTGCTCAGCTTTCACTACCAGGTGAGGTGGTAGAGGACCGCTAGAAGGGAGGTTTCCAAAGCCAGCATCTGCAGCTGCATCAGGTTGATCTGCGATGGGAGCGCTCGCCTGATGGCAGAAAACGTACTTACTCATTTAAAAAAGACAAAGTGAGAGAAACAATCAGTTTTTATCTCTACAGAAAAAAACAGAAGGAAAAACAGGAACGGCTTCCTGACCCCGAGGGCCGGGACCTCTGCTGCGTTCATCTCTCCGATTCGGACCAGATAGTTGACAAAATCGCGGGCGGCGTTGGTCTGCGCGTCCTTCTTATTGGTGGAGTTTCCCATCCCAATGTAGTTGAAGCTATCGACTCGGACCTGCAGGGAGTACGGTGTAAGGTTAACAAAAACCTCACCGAGTGAAACCCCCTGATGTCAGAATGAACGCTCACCTCACACATAAACTTCTGCCTGTTTTTGTTGCCCGCTGCTCGGATGTCGTAGTTTGGAGTCAGCTTCTTTTTCCCACACCAGGCGTACAGGAAGTTCTTGATGTCTGCCATGGTGGACTGACAGGAGGGTCCTTCTCTTCCGTGGACCAGTTAATCTGAGAAACAAACTGCTGTCAAACTCCTTGATATTTAGCTTAGATCTGGCACTTACTGTGAATCATTTGGTTTGGAGTCACAGAGGGATGAAAGTCAGTAAATGTTGCTGAACTGAGGACGGATAATATTACATCTAAGAAATTACTGCAATAACTAACTGGCCAAACTCTGGTAGAAGCCTTGCTGCTGTCTGCTTACCACCTTTTAAGACGAACTTTGGTCTTGCCTGAACACAAACGGGTCTTTGATAGTGACTCACTTATGTAAACATGGCTGTACGGATCACTTTACTCAACATAAATATGCAAATTAAATGAAGTAACTCAAACCCAGTCTTGATGGATGCATTTACTGCCCACCGCTAGGATAAATCCCGCTGTCTGCGGTGATTCTGGATACAAACGATAACAGCGTCATTAGCACAGCGGGTTGTTTTTACTGTGGGCTGGATTTCATAAAACACTGTTAGCATTCATTAGATTCAACTCTGTAATGTTTGGCTAGCATTTAACATTAGCCTCAAAGTGTAAAATTAAATTGATGACTTATAATCACGAATTTAAGTCACTTATCTTTAAACTTTCAGTACAATTTATATAAAAAATTGTTTCTGATAAATGCGTGACTGCAGGTTAACGTTAGGCCCCTGCTAGCTACTTATCACCGGAAGTTCAACTCACATCGCGTCGCAAAAAAATATGATTAAATTAAGAAGAAATGCGGGGGAAAATAATCCGAAGTATTTGTACTTACAGCCAGGGCAGAAAATTGCAAAAGCTGCTCCACACTTCAGCAGCTAAGCGCCGGCAGACTATCAGCGTTGGCTTCCTCCGGTTACGCTTCACTTTCGGTTAAAAATAAACGTAACTCCCGGTGCTTCAGCGCCCCCTCAGGCCGGAGGGAGAATCGGCCTCCATCAAGTTCTGTTTCTTCTTCTTTTTTTACTATCTTTTTTTGCCTTTATTGTTCTAACACAGTGGAGAGAATACATGAAAGCTGTGCTCCATGTTCCTCTTTTCATGAACACTTTGGTCAGTCATCTTTACACCAGCAAAACAGATTTGAGCTCCATAGTTATAAATGCCTGTTAAGTATAAATGATCAAAACTGTGAAAGTTTTAAAGCCAGGCCATTATAAACCTTTAGTTTATATTTAGTATAAGTATTAGAAAAGTATAAAAGAACAGAATAGAATAAAAAATAGAACAGAATAGATAAAAATATACCGAATTGATATTTTTTTGTATTCAGGCATTAACTCCCGTGAAACCAGCTGATCTGGAGTGTTTTAAAGATGATGTTTCTTGTACATGACAGACTTTAAATAAAACTTCTGTCATCCATCAGTCTGTGTTAACCTGAGCTCCTCTCCTGAAGGCACCAGATATTTAACCTGAAGCACCTGAAGGACCGAGCTCAATAAGATTTATAGATCACCTGAAAACAATAGTAGAAAATGATCTAACAGCCCTACCTGCATCTCTTAGAGTGTTTTATGTTCTTTTTTTGAGGAAACAAATGGATTTTCAGTGGGAACTTGATTTAATTTAGGGCATCTGAGGCAGAAAAAGAGGAAACTAAAATAGTATTTTCACATTGTAAAGACAAAACTGAGTCATTTGGTTCAGGACATTGAAACTTTCTGCATTTAACTACAGAAATTGTAGCTGTTCAAACATTAACAGCAAAGCAACAAACTGCGTGATCACATCTGATGATTAATTTGTTCCAACAGAAGAGACTTCACAGTTTATAATAATAATATTTAGAGTATTTGCTTTAAACCAGGAGATTCTTTAACTGAGTTCAGCTTCTTGTTTAGATTTTTTAACCAGCACTGAAATCAAACCAGAAAGTTTTGCAATTTCTTCACAAACTTGGCGATAAAATCTGCACTGAAGATTTATTATGACTCAATAAACTAAATGTGTGTGTGTGTTAAGGTGTGTTGGTACGGCAACACAGTCAAACTGGGTGCGACTCTGTGTGTAAGCAGGCAGGGTGTGTGTGATGGATCATAATGTGTGTGTGTGAGTAAGTGTGTGTCTGAGGCTCAGGGTGTGTCTGCTGGCTCACCTGCAGCCTCAGGACACATCTTACACATGGAAACTACCTGAGCAGCAGGAGGAGGAGAAAACGTGCCTGCAGGCGAGAGTCAGGGCTCCACAACACAAAACACAAACACTGTGTTTGCTCCAAACTCAGCAGGAGGTGAAATGTGCTTTCATCTGTGGCGACTGCAAATAAACGTCTGTGGCTGTCTTTGGTTTTTGAATAAAACTCTAACCCCGAGCACATCCTGAACCTTTTATATCTCCCTGAACGCACCACGGCGATAATAACTACAGTAAACAGTTTAATTAAAAGGAAAGAACAAAAAATATTTTTCCTCTTGGAAAAATCTCGATTCCTCATCAGAACTATTCCACAACTTTGATAGATGACCTCATATTTACTGTTTCAAACATACTTTAAACAGTAAATATTTAATATTAGTACTCAGATTTTCTTTAATGTGATATCTTTCATATATTATATAGAATTAATTTTATACATATTTGTATGTGCTTTATGTAAGCTTCTCACATGGTTTAACATGAATTATCACATTTAAGTTATGCTAAGCTTTAACATAAACTTTGTTAAGTTGTATTAAAAATATTCAAATTCCTTATATAATCCCAACTAGTCTTTTAACTAACTGATCACAATGATTATAGTAATAAAGAGATGTTACAAACTGGATCTGCTGGATCCACTCGACTGCACCTAGTGCTCCGATTACCACGGGGACCACCGTTACCTTCACCCTCCACATCCTCTCGAGCTCTTCTCTGAGCCCTTGGTATTTCTCCAGCTTCTCGTGTTCCTTCTTCCTGATATTTCTGTCATTCGGAACCGCTACATCGATCACTACGGCCGTCTTCTTCTGTTTGTCTACCACCACTATGTCCGGTTGGTTAGCCACCACCATTTTGTCCGTCTGTATCTGGAAGTCCCACAGGATCTTAGCTCGGTCATTCTCCACCACCCTTGGGGGCATCTCCCATTTTGACCTCGGGACTTCCAGGTTATACTCGGCACAGATGTTCCTGTACACTATGCCGGCCACTTGGTTATGGCGTTCCATGTATGCCTTGCCTGCTAGCATCTTGCACCCTGCTGTTATGTGCTGGATTGTCTCTGGGGCATCTTTACACAGCCTGCACCTGGGGTCTTGCCTGGTGTGATAGACCCCAGCCTCTATGGATCTTGTGCTCAGAGCTTGTTCTTGTGCTGCCATGATTAGTGCCTCTGTGCTGTCTTTCAGTCCAGCTTTGTCCAGCCACTGGTAGGATTTCTGGATATCAGCCACCTCCGCTACATACCGTAAAACGCGCATTAATCCAAGCACAATGGAACGATTTATTTTAAGTTCAGAAACTAAAGGTCAAAATTCAATAAATGATCCTTGAAATAAATAAAAGAAAGTCCAGAGAGGAATCAACCAAAATAAGAAACACTGGTTAAAGCTGGTGTCTGCGTTTCACTCCCTGGTTATTTAAAAGTTAATAATAACAATTATAGGATCGATGTAATAATGCAGTGTTAAATGTAATGATAACAGGAATATTGCTGACTGGTGAAATCAAAAACATAAACCGGGCCTAAAACTGAGCCGTGGGGGACGCCACCTGTCTATTTTCTTCTGCTTCTGCCAGTCAGGGTCCATCCCAGCCGCAGTAGGCCGAGGTGGGGCACACCTGGACAGGTCAGTCACAGGGCTTTGTGTTTTCTCTAAGGTCCACACATTAGATTGTAAAACCCTCTGACATGACTGCTGCTGTGAATGGTCAGCCTCTGCACTGTTGCTGGTTTAATCTGAACTCTCAGCAGCTGCATGCAGAGTTCACGTTCAGGAAACATCTGTCATGTTTTCCACATCTGGAACAGAGCGCAGATTCACTTCATTCACAGAAATCTGATTTTTAATTCTCCGTCCTGTGAGACGTCTTTGTGTTGTACAAATGCAAATGTGAAGCTCCAGGACAACGGCTCACACTGTTACAACACACACACACACACACACACACACACTGGAGCCGTCATATCCTCTGACTGACGGTGTGTGTTTTGTGAATCACACGTGAATAAGTGTGGCCTGTACGTGCAGCGTGTACGGACCTGCAGCAGGAGAGGAGTTAAAAAGCGTCACTCTGAGGAGCTGTGCAGGAGTTTTTCCATCAGCTGCAGCTTTCGGATCTGATTTCAGGATTCACACAACATGAGGAACGGATGGATTTCACTCTGCGGGCTTCTGTTTGCTGTCTGCGCCGTCCGGGCGACCTACAGATACTACTGTAAGTGGCTCGGCTTCTTCTGTTACTGCTATCAGCAAGATGCTGAAAGACATTAAGATCCTTTAACTCTCTTCTTTAAACTCTAACCAACATACCTGAGCTCAGCCTGCTAATAGCTGTGGTAATGTTTAGGAGAGGCAACAACAACGTCATGAAATCAAGACGACAAACATAGGTCGGTAAGATGGGACGTTAAAAAACGACGTATTGATCCTCATTTTATAATAACAATAATCATTAAATACTGATTTCAGAGGTAGTACAGTATTTATTGCTGTGGATTTAATATGTTTGTTTTAAAGGCTCAGTCTGGTGATTTTGTTAATTATTGAAAAATGTGTTCAGCGCACAAACAAAGGAATCAAAGAAAATCACAGAGGGGAGGCAGCTGTGATATTAATGAAGTGTGTGAAGATAATATGAGATAAGACTGTGAGTTATTCATATTCATGTCACTCGTGTCTGAAAGTCTGCCGGTGCAGACACGAAGCTGCTGGGACAGCTGCAGATCAGATAAGGCTTCATCGATGAGTCAGAGGAAACACAGCAGAGCCCAGAAGTACGATTCCTGAATCATTTTAAGTAAACTGCTCCTCAGATTTGATTAACAATAAGACACAAACAGCTGAATTAAGAAATCTCACTAAAGAAGTTTAAATAGACACGAAGGCTGATCCTTAAATTACGAGAAAGCTGTGACTATAAAGCTGTGACTATAAAGCTGTGACTATAAAGCTGTGACTTCAGGACAAAATAAAACGTTTAAAGAAAGTAAAAGAACAACAACATGCAGCTTAACAAACCCGTTCACACAGACGAGTCAGAACAGGAAGGCTTTCTATAACTTTTCATTAGGATCATTTCATTTTTCAAATTTGTCTTAAAAGATAACAAAGACTAGCTGGTGGAAAAAGGGAGACACCCATGGGTGAGGCTCACGAGAACCTGAGCTGTCAGAGGAGAACCGCCTGCCCCTCAGGGAGAGAAATTATTATCTGCTGAACTTTTACTGATGTGCTGAAGAAAAGAATCCAGCCTCATACGCTGAGACGATAGATAGATAGATAGATAGATAGATAGATAGATAGATAGATAGATAGATAGATAGATAGATAGATAGATAGATAGATAGATAGATAGATAGATAGATAGATAGATAGATAGATAGATAGATAGATAGATAGATAGATAGATAGATAGTTAGTAAGTAGCCGGGTTAAGGAAACATGGAAATATCTCAGTTTTACCGGCTTTGCTGTAAAAATACTGCGTTTTGTGGCGTTTTATTTACCCAAAATGAGAGAAATGTAAAACCTGCATTGTTCATCAAGATACATGCAGCTCTTTATTTTCTGATTTATTGATAAGCAGTGATTATTTTTATTATATTGGGCTGTTTGGCCTTTACTGCTGCTGAGTCAGTGCTCAATACAGGACAGACTGCGAGTGACTGTCAAATCATGAAGGTGATGAAAACCACGTCATCACCCGCAGGAGCAAAAACGCAGTTAAATTATTCCCCAAAAAACAACTTAAAGGTGGGAGGCAGTGCACTTTTCTACAAACTGGTTCAAAGCTTAAAAAAGCATCACCAAGTGCAGACGTTTGACATGTGCAGTGTTTTATCAGCTGAATCATGACATGAGTCAGTGCTCACAGCACAGACGGTGCTTTAGTCTTTTATTTGTTAAAGCATTAACCTCAGATTAAAGATGAAACCAGATTCGGAGTTGACACTGTGATGTAAGAAGAACCGTCTCTAGGTGTGTCTTTGTTGTTTTTCATTCCTCCGGAGAAAAGAAAGCAGAGTTATGAAACAGTGAACACGTTCCCTTTGGAGAGAAAATGTTTCTTTAGGCTGAATATTTAGAGGCGCACAAGTTGGAAACTTTCCGATGAGAGACATAACACCTAAGCTCACCGCTGCCGGAGGCAATCAGGTGAACAATAAGTGTTATAAGAGAGTGAGTCAGTGTGATGCACTCTGAACTGTAGAGAACGAGCAGTTCACGTCTGCTGAATCTGACAGTCAGACAAACACACCTCAGCCTCCCTCTGAGCGCTTACATCAAAGAAGAAATTGATTACAGTCACTGTCGAGGTATTCAGATTCATACGGGGAGAAAAAACATCACAGTGAGGTTAAAATGTTCCTGCCAGGACAGGACGTGTTCAAGAAAACCCCCAAAGTCAGACACACCCTATGAGCAGCACTTGGTGACGCTGGGAAGGAACAAGAGGAGACGTCCAACAGAACCTGGGAGGGGGCAGCCCTCTGCCACCGATCACTGGGGGATATTTTCTCAACACACTTTCAAAAAACCCCAAAACCCTGTTTAAAATGAGTTTTTCCTCATCAGCTGTGTGAGGTTCACGTTGAGCTCAGGACAGTAACACAGGGACATGAAACATTTCCTCTGCCTCCAAACTTCATGCTGATTAAGTCCAGCGGCTCGAGATGTTTGTGACTGAGGTCACCTCACCTGAGTAAACAGCTGGTGCCACAGTTGCATCAGCTCGGATTCTCCTGGCAGAACAACAGAGAGAAGCGTGGCTTATTGACGCTGACACACGGGAGATAGTCTGCGAGTCCGAGTTGAAGTTTGAGGGAAATCTCTGGCCTTCATGGTCACTTGGTAAACCTGGTTTCTGTAACTTGATCCCAGCTGTCGGTCAGACTCCCGATCGCCCTGATGTCGGTCAGGGGCGAACGTTCGCACGTGTGTTGTGCAAATATTGATGCAATAATGCTTCAGTGGCACAGCTTAACACACAAACACCAAACAGACCCAAAACACACAGAAAAAGATCTGCGGCAGCTTATTAGCTGCAGTGACATCATATCCTGTGGCTGCAGTGACATCATATCCTCCTGGATGAGAACAGTTTGGTGGTCGTCCCCTTTCTGCTGCATTGCCAGGATGGTCACTGCAAAGGGTGCAATAATAAAATCATGAAATGTTTCTCTGTACCAGGCTGCAGGCTGCCTTGTGATTCACTTTTTTCATCATTGCTCTGGTTTACCACAAACTGCTGTTGCTGCATTCACTGCGGGGGAGATCGGCCCTCTCTGCCAACAGCAGGAACAAGCAGCAGCCTGTTGAAATAATAATAATAATGGATACTTTATTGAGCCCCATGGGGAAATTACTTGTTTTTCTCTGCATTTGACCCATTCACTCAGTGAAGCAGTGGGCAGCCCACTAAGCAGGCGCCCGGGGAGCAGTGTGTAGGGACGGTACCTTGCTCAGGGGTACCTCAGGGTAGCCGTTAAGTGGATTCGAACCGCCGACCTTCCGATCATGGGGCGACCACTTTACCTACTGAGCTATCCCTGCCCCTAACTCTCCCTCAGTTTCAATCAAAGCTTTAAAGGAGCGGGTGCAAGTCTTTTCAGGGCTGCTTTTCTGAGCCGTGATCCCGGTGAGCTCGCTGCACACAGAAGGGGCTGAGGTGCTGGCTTTTTGGGCGGGGCTGGTCAGATTGTGATGATTTGTGTGCAGGCTCTTGCTGGGATTTCAGAACAAACCACAAACCATATGAAACGCTTCACACTCTGTAAACATCTCTAATGCTGCTGTTTGTTAGATTAAAGCTCAGGAAGCTTGTGGATGTGCCTTCTTTTCTTTCACCATCACAATACGAACAAAACAAGTAATTCACATGCAAGCTGGAGGGAAAGTGGAGAACAGAAGAAAGTGCACAACTGAAATGTAAACAGCCAGCTTCCTCCCACAGTCCTCACAATAATGCAAGCACTTCCTGTGGTCAGACTGGAAAAGCACCAGTCCAACACCTGTGAAGCCACAAAAATACATGGAAGTGCATCTACAAACAGTTATTGTACAAAAAATCATTTAAAAGAAATCAAAATAAACTTGACCTTTGACCTCTTACTTTCTCATGCAGCGATAATGCGTTGTGAGTGCAATGGGAGATCTCAGTACTGCCTGCACGACGCGTTGGGTTTGCACTGCGTCGACTGTCAGGGAAACACGGAAGGCCGCAACTGCGAGCGCTGCAAGGATGGCTTCTACCTGCAGGGGGCGGGACAGAGCTGCTCGCCCTGCCGCTGCAACCCTACAGGTGAGTGCAAGTCTCACAAAACCCTTATGTGTGGAAAATGTTAGACGTACAAACCAGAGAGCAGAGGTGGGAGGATCAATTCAAGTATCCATAGTATCAGTACCAACGCTGGCACCAGATCAGATCGATACAATCCTCCACATATCCTGTAAGTTCATTATGTTTTTATTGGAAACGAAAACTACACCTCAAACATGTCTCATCAAAACTGTCTGAACCTTTCTGTGTTCCTGGCACGTCTTTAGAGGCGACACATTTACTTTCCCGGTCTCATAAAACACAGTTTCCAAACATGAGAGGCTGAACGTTTTTGCTTCAATGTGTTAACTCATTGCTGTGGAAAAATGAAGCTGCAGTTCCTTTAATAGCCACTTGGGGCTGACGACGAACCGATGTCATCGTTTACTTGAGTTGTTCTGCCCGGGCTTGTTTTTCCTCAGGTTCTGTCAGCAAGTCATGTGACAGCACGGGGCGCTGCAGCTGTAAAGAAGGCGTCACAGGAGACAAATGTGACCGCTGCCCCAACGGACCAATCGGAGCTGACGGCTGCCCCCAAAGGTGAGAGACAAATGTTACCTCATATGCTTCAATTCTCAACACCTTCAGTGCACTTTAATGCATGTCATTGCTTACATTTGGTGTCTTTTATTTGATGAATGGTTTTGTAACTGCAGTTAAAAAATGTTTACATTGAATTCTGTCTTCAGTCACTTTACAGTTTTCAGTCCTTAACTTCAGCCCACAGCTCTTTTCTATTGATTTCAGTGCTTGGCTTCCATCTTTCCATTACAGGTTTTTAAGTAGCTTTAAGTACTTTATGTGCTTCAGATGAATACAAACACATCTGAGCAGTTTTAAACAGCCCACTTCTTCCACAGCCTTCTTTGCATTATTTTTCAGTTTTTAGTTCACAGAAATATTCTCCTGTCTTATTTTGATAGTACATGGCTCACTTCCTGTTGTTTCTTGCGTTTTCAGCCGTCAGCCCAGGCAGGAATCTGAGAGTCTGACTCTGCCGTGTTTCTGTTACGGCCACAGCAGCCGATGTTCAGCACGATCCGGTTACTCGGTCCACAAAATCACCTCCACCTTCACCACCGGTAAACCTTTCTCCTTCGTTACCTTCATAATAAAAGAACCCTAACATTTCCTACATTTCAAAGTAAAAGTGCACAATAAGTGAGGTGACAGACTCTGGTGTGCTTCAGGTGTGGAGGACTGGAAGGTGGGGACGATGCAAGGTGAGACTCCAGCCGATACTCACTTCCGCTGGTCACCGAAACACCAGGACGTGGAGGTGATCTCCAAAAACAGCCTGCCGGTTTACCTGTATGCCCCAGGTGAGTCAAGCCCCACCTCTTCTAACAGCATAGCCCCACCCACACTTCTTTGTCTTTCTTTTCATTCCTGTCATGACTGATGTTCTCCTTTCTCACAGACTCTTACCTCGGGAACCAGCTGCTGAGTTACGGCCAGAACCTCTCCTTCTCGCTGCGTTTGGACCGCGGCGTCCGATACCCGTCCGTCAACGACGTGATCCTGGAAGGTGGCGGCTTAAGAGTCGCTGCCTCTCTGGGTGACCTGCGATCTGTGGTCCCCTGTGGTCAGAAGATCACCTACAGCTTCAGGTCAGAAAATCCACGGTGTGAAGTCGCTGAAAGTTTGATGGTTTTGTCTGAAGCGCTAAACATGACGTGGAGAACAGATTTGATTGGTCGGGTGTTATTATTGGTCAGATAATTGGAGTAAAAAGGCTCAGAGGTCCAGCTAGCAGCTACAGCCACCTGTGTCACCATCCACCTGTCAGTCAAAGAGGCCACGCCCACAATAATGCAAACTTTAAAACTTAAGTCTTAACTCCCACGGGAGTCTGTGGGAGCCCTGCGACCTGTCCAGGGTGTACCCCGCCTCTCGCCCTATGACAGCTGGGATAGGCTCCAGCGCCCCCAGCGACCCTGAAAAGGATAAGCGGAAGCGAATGGATGGATGGGAGTCTGTGGGGACTCACTGCTGGAGCCCCTGGTGGGCATTAGTGGGACTGTCACTGCTGCTTTCTCCTCAGTTTCTGCTATAAATGAATGTTAGTGAAAGTCATTGAACTTTAATGCATTGTTCCAGCCGCCTGCAGCAGCTCTGCAGTTTGAGAACACTGGCCTGAAATATCAGGTGTCGTGTTTTGATGAGGCAGAATAGCTCCCACTTACACTGTGACTGGCATCTCTGTGTGACATCATTTGTCCAGCAGGAATGTGAAAACGTTTCCAGCCCAGCTATCAAAGTTTCAGACAGCCAGGCTTCTCTGAGGCGTGAACATTCCTGAGGCGAGGCTGTTAATCACAACAAGTAGAGACGCAGCAAGAATCTCAGGCACTCCGTTAGTACCTGGCTGTGTTTACGAGGGATTTACTGCATGAGCGATGTGGAGAAAGTGGGTGGAACAACACTGCTCCAATAAACGTGGAGTCTGACCTGCAGATGTTCTTCATGCCTCTCTTCTCATGCACACGTGGGTGAAACTATGATGGACCTTCGGAGCTGAATGCAATGAGCCGAATCAGAATTTCTCTCAGACTCTGATACATTTAATGAGATTTAATGTCATCGTGATACCAAATTCTTTCTTGTTTGCACATCTGGCTACACATCTGGATTGATTTAGTCAAGAAGTCACTTGCAGTCCAAATATTAGCAAAGCAATAAGAAGAAACACATCAAAATGATTCCTGTTTTCTCGGAGGTTCATGAGCTTCCATGTTGAAGGACAGTGCAGGGAGAAGACGTCGTCTTCCTGAAACATTGTTTGAACTTCTGTCTTTTTCTGAACAGACTGGACGAGCGGCCCGGCAGCAAGTGGAGGCCTCAGCTCTCCGCCCTGCAGTTCCAGACGCTCCTGCAGAACCTCACAGCCATCAAGATCCGAGCCACGTTTGGAGACACCGGTGAGCCCTTTTCCTTCTCTTCCACAGAGAAGAAAGAGATAAAATCCAAGAAAAGAACAACAAAGAGTGAAGGATGAGCGGCTCTCGCACACAGTTTCATGAGCTGTTGTTTCTTTTTTCAGGACGTGGCTACCTCGATAGCGTGCAGCTGGTGACTGCGCAGCGTGGAGACGGCGTCCCGGCCCGCTGGGTGCACACCTGCAGCTGCCCGCCGGGTCATGAGGGCGAGTTCTGTCAGCGGTGTGCGCCCGGTTTCAAACGCAGAGACCCCGCAGATGGAGCCTTCAGCCCCTGTGAGCCCTGCAGCTGCAGAGGAGGCAGCTGTGACCCGCAAACTGGAGACTGTTACTCTGCCGATGAGACGCCCGCAGATCAGAGCTGTTCCCAGGGCTTCTACAGAGACCCGAGGCGGCCGGAGACCTGCGTGAGGTGTCCCTGCGCGGATGGCGTGTCCTGCTCACTGGGTCCTGGTTCTCTGGAGCCTCGCTGTGAGAGGTGCCCATCAGGAACCTCTGGTGAGACGACATCAACAACATGATGTTTAGTTGATGTTTTGTTTCAGCTCTTAAACGTCTTTAGTTGAATTTGAATAATTCTAGAATATTCTAACCTGACTGTGTGTCTCTGTCCTCAGGTCCTCGCTGTGACGTTTGTCAGGAAGGTTATTATGGCGACCCCCTGGGTACCGGAGGTGTGCAGCGTCCCTGCATACCCTGCCACTGTAATGGTCACATCGACGTCAGAGTGCTGGGAAGCTGCGACCGCAACAGCGGCGAATGCCTGAAGTGCGTGAACAACACGAAGGGACGGCACTGTGAGGACTGTGTGAGAGGTTTCTACCACAGGCAGCCCACCGACGCCTGCAAACGTAAGAACGACGCACAGTCAGAGGAGTTTCTGATGTAGACCTCTGGGTTTCATCTGCAGGGAAATCTTTGTGTTCTTTACTGTAAAATTGAATCTTAGATGTCAGAAAGCAGTAAAACAGTTTTTTACAAACAGAACTGACATGTTTCAGTTTCATGAGCTGCTCAGAGAGAAGCTGTTTAATAATCTTTTAAGCTCACAGCAAAGAAAATCATCAGAATTGTGGTTTTTGATGGTGGTGTTGGGTTGCAAAGCAGCATGCAGCTGCCCAGCAACTGTGTGCAGCTAAAACAGCTTAAACATGGCTGCGGTTACCTCGATGTGTTAAAGTGTATCAGCTGATCAACACTAAGCTCAATCTTGTTTTTCTTTGGTGCTGTATTGATCATTTACTTAATGAATATGCAGAATAAGCATCAGTTACAGAAAACAGTGAAGTGAAAATTGAATTTAAATTTGAACCAAGTTTAAAAAACAACATGATCATTAATTTGAGCAAAGCTAGTTTATATTAAAGTTTCAAAGACCTTTAAAGCACAAAACATTGGCCCACATCTGGAAACTTCTCAACACCCCCACAGGTGGAATGCTGCCCCCTGCTGGTGCACCTTTTAATTACACTTTTTGTGCTGTGACGGTTTTCCCAGATGTGATCCAGCAGTAACATCTTTTCCTGTTTTCCCGTCAGCGTGTAACTGTGACGTCCAGCGCTCGGAGTTTGATCAATGCGATGCTTCCGGGCAGTGTCGGTGCAGACCGGGCTTCGAGGGTCTGAGGTGCCAACGATCCAGCTGCCCCGCCTGTTTCACCCCCATCAAAGCAAAGGTGGGGTACCTGTAACAGGCGCCTGCTGTCATACACAGAAAGTGTTACGTTTATTTTACAGAGCGCCCCCTGCTGTGTGGATGCTATATTTTCCATATCATACCACCTGAGGCTTTGAGATATTACATTTGCAGTTTATGATCATCATAATAAAACAATATTATCACAATATCACCCTATAGAAACTCTGAAGTTTCATCTGCTTATTAAGACACTGTGGCATCTAAACGTATTCCTTTTGGCTCAGATGGCTGCTTATGCTGCCAAACTGAGGGACCTGGAGTCTTTGTTCTCTGACACGGACGGAGGATTGAAACCAGCTAATAACAAGGAGATAGAGGCCGCTCTGACAGATGCTATGGAGCAGGTGGACGACATGATGGAAGACGCCAAGCAACTCACAAGTAAGACAGCATGTTATCTGTGCCATCACCGGAAGGCTTTTAGGACCCAGTACCAATTTGCCAAACACTAAACTAAACCTGTGACTGCTGAACATGTTGTGACTTCTTGTATGTTAAAAGTAAAATATGTGAGTATAATGGGAAAATGTACTAATTCCTATGTTTATAAGTGATCAGTCAGCTGCTGTTTGTTACAGTTACAGTTGGTAAAAATAAAAATCCACATTGTAAAAGCTTTAATAAGAAATTTTTACTCAATAACTTGGTTAAGTGAACTTGCAGTTTTTAGAAGAACTTAGTAGACCTGCAGCCGAATGGTTTCGCTCAGGTTTCCATAGCAGATGTACTGGAGAAGGTTTCATTGGTTAAAATAAAGTCGATTTCTTATTGTTTGTCTGTAACAGAAGTGGAGAAGAGGCTGCAGGACCGCCTGTCGTTCATCAGCAAGCAGCAGCTGGACGAGGAGGAGGATCTCCTAAACATCAAGGACGCAGCCGCTGACATCAAACTGCAGCAACAGACGTACAAGACGAAGGTGGGGGAGGTCCAGAAGCTGATCGAGGAGATGAAAGTCCAGCTGGAGAAGGCCAAATCTGACCTCGAGTTCGCTGTAAGGCTCCACGCTGACAGACGCAGAGATGAACACGTCGTGTTTGACAGAATCATTATTTTATTTTAGAGGGGTTGTGTTGTATTTGGGTGTGCGTGTATTTAGAGGCAACAGGCAAAGGTTTAGAGAAGACAAGAAATTTTGGGAAAACAGAAGCTGACAAATTGGCAACGATGTTTTCTTGTCTAACCTCTGTTTATTTTTCAGGATGTACCTCAGAGCGACTCTCCGCTGGGTTCAAACGACCTGTCTTCGCTGGTGACGACGGCTACCAACCTGGCTAACAAGTAAGTGCTGATTTCACAAATCAGTAAGACGTTTTTTGGCTACCACGCAGACCGGTCCATGTTACCCACCGTCTCTAACGCCGACGCCTTTGCCTTCCAGTCATCAGACGTTCGCAGACGCTGTGGAAAGAAACGCTAACAAGGCTCTGAGAGACTCGCAGCAGAGTCTGACTCTGGTCAGAAACCTCATGAACAGAGAGAACAAAGTGAAAGAGCTGATTGGAGACCTGAAAACCATGTAAGTATCTCCTCTGAGCTTCAGAGACAAAGACTCTTTTAGACTCTGAATCAACCACTTTGTTGATTTACGTGCACTTTGCATGTCAACGCTTCAGATTTGTTAATGACAGCAGAATCTAAACCCGGTGCCTAAAGACTAAACTGGAGCCACCTGTGTGTGTCCAGGTATGAACAGACTTCAGCTCAGGTGAAGGGTTTTGAGAACCAAGCCAAACGTCTAAGCAGCGATGCCATAGAGGAGAGCAAAATGGCGGACGGCATGTTGAAAGACATCGCCAACATGGAGCAAAACCTCCCCCCATCTCTGCAGGTAATGGCTGGAGAGGACAGATTCTTCTTTTTATTATCATCTACTTGTTCAGTGTCTCTAACCTCCTTTGTTCTCCCATGATGCACAGGGGGCGACTGATGCGATGCGTTCCAGGGTGGATGGAGTGACAGAGGCGATGGATGAGAACCTCGCAGGCATTGATGCGCTGCAGCAAGACATACTGAGAGACAAGGCTGTCGCTGAGGACCTGCTGGCCAACGGCAAAGCTGCCCAGCAGGTACGAAAGTGTCACAGATTCACCTCTGGTGAGCAGGAGATGTCCAGTTAAAGGAGGAAATGGCTAAATGACCAAAATCGTTTGAGTATCAGTAAACATGTTTATTTCTGCTGTAACGTTGGACGTTTTAACAATCAACACCTCTGTTCTCAATCCCTCGCTGCAGGAGTACAACGGCCTCGTGGACAGAGTCAATGTTGCCAAAGCTGACACCGAAGGAGCCATCAAACTCATCAACAGCAAAAGTGATGAGCTAGAAGATGCCCTGAAAACCCTGAAAGGTAGGCTCACCGAGCGATGGGGCGGCACTCACCGAGCGATGGGGCGGCACTCACCACCATAACTCTAGCGGCAGGCTGATGCCACTCTTCTTTCTTCTCAGGCTTCGACCAGCAGATCGCAGGCAGCAAAACAAAGGCAGACGCTGCCATCAAGCGTCTGCCTGACATCAAGACCACCATCCAGCAGGCTGCTGGCAATAATAATGCAACGCTGTCCATCCTGGGAGATGTTCAGGACAGTTATGATAACGCCCTGGAAAACATCAACAAGCTCGGGGACGTGGTCACTGGTCTGGAGGTAGCATGAATACTGTGGCGTTACTTTATGACGCATTCTTTATGTTGGAAATGATAAAACAGGCGAGACGTCAGGGACAAGTTTACGTTTGTTGAAGAAAGCAGCTGTAGAATTGACTCTGTGAAATTTCTTTAAACAAATGTGTTTGATTGGTTATTTTTTAAGTTGAACGGAGACTTTTGTCTTTACCCTTCAGGGAGAATTTGCATCTTTGCCGGCTCATGACAATATACTGGAAGAAGCTACCAAACTGAACAGAGAGGCGACTAACCTGAAAACAACGGCGGGAGGCGTTGTTGGAGATCTGGCCTCCGAGCTGGAGAAAGCTGAAAACCTGCATGCTGACGCCCAGGAGGTAAACTGACCACACTGAAGTAACCTGTCACAGACGCACAGACGCACTCGTATAAAACGATGGACACGGGGTTAAAGATGTAAATGTTTCCCCTGCAGGCGTCTTTGGGAGCGGGTGGAGCTTACAACAACGCCAGGCTGGTCAGCGAGGAAGTGCAGAAAACTCTGCGAGAGGTCCAGGGTCTGCTGGCTAAAACCAGTACGTACACTTTTTATCTGACTCACACTTTGGGAGTTTAACCTGAAGTCCTGTTTTATTTATGAAGTTGCAACGCGTTGCTTTTTATCTCCAAAAGTTGATTCTGTTCATCTGGACGTAGCGTTTGTGGGAAACAGAATCAACTGTTGGAGATTTCTTTTCCTGGAGACGTTGCTTTTTAACGGGGTCAGCTTCACAATCTCCAGAAAGGCCTGAGTGCCCTTCTGAGGCAGCACGAGCTGCTTCCTCACCGCGTCTACTCTCTTTTCTCAGACCAGTCCAGTGCTGTGGATTTAAAGAAGGTGAAGCAGCTGGAGGACTCGTTGGCTGGTGCTAAGAAAGCTGTGGAGGGCAATCTGAGCCCCCGACTCAGAAACATGGAGGAGCAGGAGGCCGCGCACATGCGCCAGCTCAACTCGATCAACCGCGACATCGACACCATCCTGGCAGACATCGCTAACCTCAGGGAGATCCTGGCATCCATCCCCAACGGCTGCTACAACAGCCCACCCATCGAGGAGGCCTAAAGCGTGACCTGACTTACTGCCATCACTTTGTGTTTTTGCACTTTTCAACTACTGACAACCTTCTTTTTGTCTGTAATACATAAAAATATTGAATTATTTAGAATCCGTATCTAACGTGCTAACTCGTTTCTAAACCTCTGAGTTTGAATCTTGCTTTTTAAAATTTAAAGACAAATCACCTCCGATGTTTTCATTCATTTGTCCCTAAATCTAAACTGTACGACACCTTAAACTCATCACGTAGGCATAAGACATGTGCTCCTTACACATTATTTTTCTCTATTGAATGATTTTGTCTAAATCATTCAGTTTTTAGTAAAAGGATCTTTTGGAGCAGATTAATGCACTGCTGTTTCCTTCTACGCTCAGCGGGGAGTATCTGCTGTTTTTATAAAAATATATTCTGTGTGTTTGCATTCTGTGAATATATGTTAGAGTATTTATAACTGTACATACACCATCGTTTTTAAACCTTCATGCATTCAGTGTTTTTGTTCTACCGAGTCTGACCACCAAGAATATTTATATGAAAATAAAAGATAAAAGTTCTGACATTTAAACCATGTTTCACTTCATTATTCATCACTTCTTAGATTCATGTAACTGGTATTTCTGTGTGTGGGTCAAACATCCGACGCAACAGACCGGACGCTGAAGACGAGCAGGATGAAATGAGCCCATCTGAGTCAGAGAGGCTGAGGTGCTTTAGTCAAAGAAATATTTTATTTTGGCAGCAGCGAGGTGTGAATGTAACCACAGCTTCAAATCAGTTCAGAAGCAGAGCGGTGACGTGGACACGAACACAGCGAAACAAACAAACAGCTGAAAACGGTCAAACTCACGTTTCCTTACATCCTCTTTGGAGAGTGACACTGATGACTGTAATTAAACCTCTGTCCTGATCTGTAAACACACATTTGTGCTCATAAATCACACACACACACACACACACACACACACACACACACACACACACACACCTAAAATGCCATCACAGATTACATGTAGAAGAAGTGAGTGCAACAGAAAAGGCAGATTAATTAAAAATGACTGAAAGCAACGAATCCTTTAAAAACACACACACACACACACACACACACACACACACACACACACACACACACACACACACACACACACCTGACCGCGTGTAGAAATCGTACGTGTCCCGGGGATGCCTTCTGTACAGAGCGTATAGAAATGGCCGGACGTGGGAGACGATGATCCCCGCTGCAGCGATGTTTTATTTTTTTCATATAGATATTTGATCTTTTTTTAACTTCTTTCTTTTGTTTTTCTTTTTTTGCAAACACGTTCACAACAGATTATAATCTACCAAGTGATAAACACTCATGCCAGAACCAAACTGTCTAAGCATGCAGTCTAAGAACGGGAGCAAACGAGGAGGAAGGATGCTGAACACTGCTGCCGCCGAGGACATCATCTTCATCACTGCAGAGCTTAAGCTTGGCTACAGCCTGATGGTTACCTGCAGTATGTGCCGAGCTCTGGTTCCTGGCGCATCTACGTGTGGAAGAGAGAGCCGGATTATGTGGCAGCAGCGTCGCGGTGTTACATTTTTGCAGAAGAGCTGCAGGAAACGACGGGCCTCATGCAAGAACGCCACAGACTGTAAATAAAGATGGACACAATGAAGCATAACGCCACCTGCTGGTGCTGCTGAGTCATCACGCTCGGACACTTGGTGTGAGCTCTTTCTAACTTTAGTTTTGAATGACGACTGAAGCTTCTAGACCCTTTCGCCCTGCGCTGCTCCGACCCTGGAGCTCCTTCCTCGGACACCGTGCGAGTGTGACGCCTGGGAAAAGCCTGGGAAGGATTTAGGGTTGGTGTTTCACAGCTTACTGGAAACACGGGTCAGTGTTAGCTACTGTAGCTGCACCGTGCACAGACTGAGCCTGGTGCTCTGGGTCCTTAAAGTATTTCTGGTGTGTGTGGAGAAAAGCAGTTTAGAGCCGGAGGTGGTGGCGAGACTTCCTGCACGCCATCATTACACATTTAGGTCATCCAACAAGAAGGTTTTGAACTGGAGTCAGCAACTAGTGGCCGTTACATGGTACTGCAACCTGAGTGACCCACGCACTGATCCAGCCTAGAGGTTTTGACTGGTCCACGTGGTCTAAGGAAATAAGGAGTGTCGATTCAGGGAGGCTCTGATCTTACCGCTGCAGCTCTCCGTCATCTTCAGTCAGCCGGAGGCGCTTCTTGGTTGAAGTGTGGTTAAAGGTGGAACCTGGTGGAACATCAGGTGTTTGGTGACGGGGTTAATTGTGCCGAAATCTTTAACGGCTTAAACAAATTCATGGGGATCATCCTGCTCTGCTGCAGCTGTCTGTCTCTTTCAGTGGACCGTATTTCAGATTGGGACTAAGTATCTGTGGATGTGTAAGCCGGGCCGGCATCCTGAGCTCATGAATGGTTCTTGCATGAAGCCCCGCCCAGCACGATCCTGCGCACACTGAGCATGCCCGACTGTGTCATGCATTCGCAGACCTTAATAAAGAACGAGAAAGAGAAAACACCGCCGTCGCCGCCACAGCCCTGAGGAGTTACCTCTGTGCATCGTCCCCAAGACCTCCCAAAATACCCCCCTCCCCCTCCCCTGATGTAAAGTCACATGACACAGACAGAAGGAGGAGCACTAACGCTCCTGTTGGAAAGCAACAGCTCAAAGAAGAGTATATGTTTGACACAGAAGACAGACAAGTTTTCGATTGAGGAGGAGGAGGGCTCGTGTTTTAAATAGATGATGGTAGTAGGTAGGACCCCCCTCCCCCTCCTCCTCCAGTCTCCCTGTTTTCATGCGGGCAGGTTGTTGTCGTCTCTATCCCGAGGCGTTGATGTACAGCTGACTCTGCAGGATGTAGTCGATGACGGGCTGACTCAGGTAGTCCACAACATGGCCGTCGCCATGCTGCAGCGCCAGTCTGTGGGCGGAGAAACAGACAGCGTAAAGGTCACGCTTTCAACAGTTTGGATCCAGAGTGAATTCATTTTAATGAACCTCTTTGAATGTTAAAACTCTGAAAACGTGGACGCTGGTGCGAAAGCGTTTTCTAAATATCTGAGTTCCCACCTGCTCTTGGTGGAGCTGATGATGGCCATCGGGTGGCTTATCGCGTCCTTCACCACGATGATGTTGTCCTGAAACAGAACAGAAATGAGCTGAGACGCTGGAGGATGTTTCTCTGGGTCAAAGGTCATGTGATCTGGAGGTGAGCTCTGACCTTGAACTTGCGCAGAACGGAGGAGTGATTAATGATCCTCTCTGTGTCGGCGCCATCACGAGGAACCACCACGATCCCAAAATCTCCCACAATCACCTCCATCTGAAAGCAGAGGAAGACGAGCTTCAGGCTGAGATCGGTTTGAACGACGGGACGACGACTTCAGCTTCATCAGAGCAAAAGAAAAGCTGACTGAGCTGCTCTCTTTATGTCCTGTTCTGATGGCTGATGCTCATCTCCAGTTAACATGAATCTAAATCCTGTGAGCTGCTCTAAACTCTCCGTTTTGTTCCACTGTTGGCTACGTATGATGTCACAGAGAGGGTTTGTCCTTACATGGTCACCTCAGGCACACAGACTTGAAACCTTCTGTTTGTGAGGGATTAGCCAACCAGAAGAAGGATGGCTCAAAGGGGGAGGAACTTAAAAAGCACATTTCAGACAGAGCATGAACTGAGGGGCTGCGTTGAGGCCCAGTATAAGACACAGTAGGATTATTTTAAACTGTAAATCATGCAAAGCTGCTCTAGAAGAATCCAAGAATAACACGTTAATGTGATGGAATCACCTGAATGATCTGATAAAATAAGACATTTCTGTCAGTTTAAGCGTTCACATGAGGAAGGTTACCGTTTCCTCGCCGCTTCAATCACAGCTGATGACTTCGTTTCAGCAGTTCTGGTCTCTCCGGTGGACGATCAAGTCACATTACTTCAGATTTATTTGATTTTTGGCGTTTCCATCGCGTTTTTATCTCAGACTGAAAATGTGAGTAAAAACAGGTGGATGGAAACACACCTGCAGTCAAATAAATTCCTCCTAGCTCTGACACACACACCAGGTGAGTGAACCACTGACGCTTTCTTTGACAAGCGGTCGATCGCCTCCTGTTCACTTCACCTCGGTTGTTGACGCAGGAAAGTTTGCTGCAACTTTTCAGTCCTCGCGAGTTTATAACGAACGTTAAAACTGGATCACAGCGTTTATGAGTCTTCATTTAGTGAGACTCATTTCTCCATGAAAACACAGAAAGTGACGTTTCTGCAAAACCTGAAGCTGCCTTTAGTGATGTCAGCAGCAGCACTCTCACCCCACCGGCATCGTAAATCAGCCGTCTGTGCAGCTCAGGCCCGTCACGCCTTGAAACGCTGCTATCAGGAAAACTGCAGCCAATCAGAACGGGACCATTCTGTGTCCTCCAGTTCGAAAGACTTCAAAATAAAAGTAACTAGCCTCATGTGTGAAGTGTTACGGTTTCACTGAAGTCGTACAAACAGACCGACACGAGGTGTCCCCGTTTATCTTCCATAGAAACGTTTCTTAAAGTCTTTCTGTTTCTCCAAATAAGCATTCGACAGGAAGTGAGAAATCTGGATTTCTTGTTATTGCTCAGGCTGTTTAGTAACTTTACATCTTCTAATGCAGCCGAAGGCTGAAGAGACAGCGCGGACACTTCCAGCCGGCCTCTAAAAACACCTCGCTGCGTTTCTGGTGAATTTCACTGCATAAATCTCATTTATGGATCGTCTGCTCTGCGTGCAGCGCCGCTTTGGAGAGAATAATGCTGGAAAATTTTCCCTTGTCAACAACATTCATCGTTACAGCCGAGTCCTGGGATTAAACTGTATATTGAAAATGGACATAGCCCCTGAAGTCCACTTTTGAAGCCTTGAGTTAAGCTTCTGAGAGCTTTAGCTGTGAAAGCTGCTCTCCGGGTTACTGCCTGCGTTACTTTGATGGAGACATTATTTCCAAAATGAACATCAAATAGTTTTCGAGGCACCGGCTTCACTTCGCACACCCAAAAGCTACGTCCATCTTTTATATCCAGCCTACAGTTTGGGAAAAGAGCTGAGGAGCTGGGCTACATGTGAGTGGGGCGGGGCTACATGTAAGTGGGAGGGGCTATGGTATGCTTACATCACTGTCCTTCCACAGGCCAGGGATGCAGAAGGACTCCAGGAGATCACTGCCACACAGGAGCAAGATGCGCAACTCTACAGACGGCAAACAGGCAGGAGGAAAGAGACACGCCCTCAGTAAACATCATGTTTACCGGATCCAAACAAACAAACACAGCAGGAAGGAAAACCGGAGGACACGACACACGAGTCCGCTCAGGTCCACACACTGAAGACCCCACTCACCGATCTCCTCGTATCTCATCGCAGTCCCCAGGTTGGCGTTTTCATCTGACACAGAGAGACAAACACATGTGATTACACGGCGGTGAAGCAAAACACGGGCACACGCAGGCTCCTCGTGATAGTGCCGCCTTGTCTTCAGACAGCTCTTACTGACACACTGAGCTGTGAAGTGGAACCAAATGTTTTGTGACGCCGCTCATACAAAAACCCCAATTTGAATTTAGCTGATTGAAACTTTAAGGGCCTCTCGTTCTGCACCTCTGGACTTCTGCCACACCTGCTAGTTCTGACCAATCAGGCATCACCTTCTGTTCCACTGATCATCACAGGTGAGAAGAGCTGAGTCTGCAGATCTGACCATGCAGCACGCTCATCAGGTATCAGGTCAGGAGCATCACGAGGAGCATGTTTCATCCTTTACTTCTTCTTCTTCTTTCAGGCGCTCCCTCCAGGGCTCACTACAGTGGATCTCCTCACATCCTCCTCGGTCACACAGACCTTCTCTACCTTCATCAATCTTATTTGAGGTCTTCCTCTTTTTCCTCCAGCCTGGCAGCTCCATCTATGTCCCCGCTCTGCACATGTCAATGTTTGGTTTCTCCCCCCACTAGAAAACGTGCAGGCTTAATGCAGTCACATGAGCAGACTGCGCCGCGGCACGCTTGAAGAGGTGAGGGTGGCACCTGTGCTGTGAGCTTATCTACACCCGAGCACAAACGCCGAGGCTTCCTCAATTTGAAAATCGCTTTGTTAAGTAATTAGCACAAAGTTCACATCACCATTTCTAAAAAAATCCCCCAACTGAGGTTCAAACACTAAAAACAGCAGCTGTGCTGGAGGAAGTCCAGAGCAGCACGAGGAGGGAAGGGCGGATCGTCCAGATCAGCTGTGTTTTTGTTGCTTTTATAGAGAAATAGCAAAACTTTATGTTAGACAGTAATGAGAAAGAAAGAAAGAATGAACAGCACAGAAGAACATATTCATGTATCCACATAAAAACACTTGTTTATTGGTTATTTTCATTATGTGTGAATGTTGTGGTCGTGTGTGTAAAGTCAAGACATCAAATTCTGATTGCTTCTCCATCTCGTCCTCGATCCGAACTGGCATTTATAAGGGATCGAGCTTTTATTTTGTAACTTCAGCTTTTATTTTGTAATGTTCTTATTTGTAAATTCTTACCAACGAAGGTGAAGCGTTCGATGTGCGGGCGCGCGCAGCAGATTTTGCCCAAACTCTCGCTGATCTTCCCCCACAGCTTGACTGAGAGGCAGAGAGGACGTTTAGAGCCCAGCACCACACATCAGCTCATTAACACTCATTAAGAACCTGAAATATGACTCACTGGCTGTGGGCGTGTGGTTCATGTTGTTGTTGTTCTGGTAGATGGGCGTGGTCTGGTTCTGTGGCTGACCAATCACAGGAGTGGTGGACGGCGTGTTGACGTTGGATAGAATGCAGCCGGTGACTCTCTGAGGACGCAAACATCGTTAGAAACTCTTCTGTAACTTCATCTCGGAGTTGTTACAGGTGCTTTCTGTAACTCTTTCCCCAGCAGGGGGCAGCATTTCACTAGTGGGAATGTTTGTTGCTGTTGAGCCTCATTTCAGTGATGGGTGTAGAGCAGTTTAGAGCAGTTTTTTTGTCACCTTCTGATGATGCTTTTTCATTTTGGAAGGTTTGAAATAATATTGAATACAGAAATTTAAAATACGCGTCTTTAAACTTTGAATTGATCCTGAGACCTTTAGCAGCTCAACCAGTTAAAGTGAGACCAAAGAAGAGTCATGGAAATGACTCAACAAAGGGCTCGACGATGTCTTTCCAGCCGCTGTTACTACAATGACCGATTCTAATGGAAATGAAAAGACTGAGGGGCGTTGCAGATACACAGAGTCAGAAACGCCCACCTTCATCAGGTCGCGGTGATGCTCCAGCACGCTGCAGGTGGTCTGCCAGGTGTCCTGGTAACACTCCCAGGGGTCCACCCTTCACCAAACAAACAGGTAAAGAATGATGAGGACACAAATGCTAGTTTCAGTCTCAGCTGCCAATAAAACGTCCTGCAGATGTTTCACATTAAGAGCCTGCGGGGAACGACGGGGTTCTTTACAATCGTCTGGTTTTGACCAGTGTTTCACGGCTTCTCTCTGGACACGAATCACCTGTGGCTTCACTCAAATTCAGCAACCTGATTTTAGTGTCCTGTTCTCAGTTTCAGCCACCCAAACCCCAAACCTCGTGGGCGTTACTTGTTGTTACTAGACTGTTGGTACAGTGACCTCACAGCAGCCATATTATCGTTCAGATAAATGCATTAAAAAGGCTCCAACAGCACAAACACGGTTATGTGGACATTACAGGAGCACTTCATGTTCTGGCTCTGGCCACTGAGCACCAGCACAGCTGCTTTGTCTCTCTGAGGGGACATTTGTTCACTTCTTCTGTGGTTTTATTTGACGTTGGCTGTTTTTTCAACAAAAACGTGAAAACCACCGAGCTGATGACAGCATATAATAAACAATAAACACAAAGTGTTGATATCAGGGTTATTTCTATTAAATAATAATAATAACTCTCATGTTTCTACCTGCATGACGTCCACAACTCTGCAACTTATCTACCAAAAGTTTTGCTGCTTTTATGATTTACGGCCCCAAAATAAATAAACAACGAGCCACATACTGGCATTTCAGAGCTTTTAATGTGAAACTCCTTGCAGGAAGTCCTGTCTCTAACATGGCTCAAACGTGTTTATTTCCAGAGTAAAAGCCTCTAAAGGGGGTAGAGTCTCACCTGATCCAGTCAGAGCTCTGCACGGCCAGCTGACACATGGTGAGGCGATGTCTGCTGGACACGAGACCCTGCAGACACAGAGCAGCGCCGTCAGCCACGTTTAAAAAACATGAAAAACAAGCATGAAAGGAAACTCATCCTAAACTCACTGAGAAGATGTTAAAAGTGAGCTTTTCCTTCCTGTTGCCAAAGCTCCTGCTCACAGTGGCCCATCTGCTTGTTGGGCTTTCTGAGATTCCTCTGTGTTACTGTGGGATCTTTACCTGACAGTGTAAACTGTTGTGATTTGGCGCTGTATAAATCAAACTAAATTGAATTAAACAGAGTCCTGTAGTTCATGTGCACTATTCACATCTTTAACCAGCAAATTAGGTTGAATTTAAGTCCTTCTCTTCTTCTTCATGTCCTCCTTCACTACATCCATGAAGCTCCTCTGCGGTCTTCCTCTTTTCCTGCTGCCTGGCAGCTTTGTCTGATATATCCACCCTCCCTCCTGCACGTGTGCAAACCAGGCTCTGTGACTCTGATCCCGCCCATGCTGCTGACTCCCAGTGAACATCTGAACCATTCAGCTCGGCCTCCACAGTCTCCAAACCATCACAGCAGGTCTCACTGCCATCTTGTAAACATTCCCTTTCACCCCTGACACTCGTCCTCCACCCACTCCACCCTGCCTCGGACAGTTCAGCTCAGGTGTTTAATTAAACTCAGAACTAATATCCAGGTAACAGAAAGATGAGTTTTCCAACCAAAATAAGATCTAGATCAAAACAAATCTTCAGCTCTGACTGATTATCCTCGTTAGATTTGAGATTCATCCATCGATCAGGCTCTTATCTTTTCTTAAGCCACAGTTTTCTGTGTCGTCTCATGTGTTTCACCCCTGCGAGGTCCTCCTCCCACCAAAAGGATTAAAAAACTTCAAAGTAATTAAGAGTCTTTCTGGTAGCTCATTAAAGAAAATGTGTGCCGTTCAGAGGGGATGGTGGGAAATCCAGATCAATGAAATATGAAAGCAGGAGTCGTTTGGATAAAACAGACGGAGAGCAGGTGGGAAATGTTCTGCTTTCACGGTGGCTCTAAAGCCGGCCACGTCGCGTTTTCCACCTGTGAATAAAGCCTGATGCACTGCTTTCTGAGGACAGAGAGGTTTGTGAGTCATCGGGCCTGACACACTAATAAGATGAGCGATGTGAATAATCTCCATCGTTAACAATCCATCATTGGGATCGTTCAGCTGCAGGTGACGATGCTGGAAAACAAACATAACTGGAACGAACAGCAAAGTGGATGAAACTGGATTTCTGTAGCATCTATTATTCATGTTGTGTGTTTCTGTAGAGGCAGAGCAAAAGTAGGACGAGACCTTCATTAATTCCTGCAGGAAGCAGAGTGGAAAGCTGCAGCTGCAGACAGCGTGATCTGTGCTCGACTCTAACATACGAAACACAGTCTGCACTCTGCAGGAGGATGAAGCCGCATGTTAAAGGCATCTGTCCGCAATACTAACAACAACCAAGATGTAACATCTGTTTTTCAACCTTATTACCATTCGTGCGGAGCAGAAATTGTTTGGTTCTAACTGGATGATTTATATTTCTGCGCATGCCTGGCTGGCCTCATTCCAATCTGGTCCTCCTGGCGTTCTGTTTCACAGCACTGCGTACGTGTTACCGTCATTTTCAACGTGCAGTTTTATTTACTGAGGTTGGTTGCACTTCTGGGAAAAACTGTACCTAGATTTCAAGATTTAAATTATTTATTGCAGAAAAGTCCAATGATCACAAACTGTATATAAATGATGGAAGTAGCCACGTCACAAGGACATTTTCTTGTTTGTTGGTTTTTAAGCTTCACGTCAACATTTTGGCCATTTATGTTGTTTTTATGGTGCCAGCAGTGACGGGTTATTAGCTAATGCTAGTTAGCAAGCTACATCCAAGCACAGGATTTCACTGTGCACCCAAACTGCAGCTTAGCCGTCTTGATAGGTCTGTGAGTACAACAACCTCACAGCAGCCAACGGCACAAACGCCGTCCAGAGCGCCATTTCAGAGGCTACAGTTGGCTCAGATGAAGCCTAGCATAGCCTAGCAGCAGCTACAGCCGCCCGTGTCACCATCCACCTGTTAGTCAAAGAGGCCACGCCCCTAACAATGCAAACATGTGTTTTTGGTTTATTCTAGCTGAAGGAGCTATACGGGTTTTATCCTGAACAGGGCTGAACTCTCACGATGTTGACTTGAATCATTTTTGTCACTTTTCAGAAAAACAACTCATCATCATCAGCGACCTTCATCAACTAATAACGCCAGCCTATAAGGAAAACACAGCTCTGCACTGAAGCTACCACACAACACTGCAACAACAACGTGAACAGACAAGCTCCTGCATCATTGTATCTGGTTTATGCATAGAAACAATGAGGCATGAGGTCAAACTGAGAATTACAAAATGATCCTTTATCATCTTCATGAAGGAAAGTTTAGAAAAACAGAACGAACTGCCACCGACCCCATGAAACGATTCAAGGCTCACTCACAGCTTTCCCGTAGGAGTCGTGCACCGGTGAGATGATCCCTCCGATCACAATGAAGCGTCCCGTTTTGTGCAGATATTCTCTGGCTTTTTCTGCAAACAAAGGAACAAACATAAAAAGATTTTTTTTAATGTTTTATTGTCCAAGATTTTGTCAGCCATGGTTCAATGTTTGCAGCAGGTTGGTTTACTTACAAACAAATACCAAATCTATGGCAAAGTTACGCTGAGCTAAGCCTAAAAACAGGGATGGAGAAACATTCAAGTTAAATAAAAACTACAAAAAATGAAGTGAATTGAAGTTGGTGGTTTGATGAGATCTTTACATGACGTGAGTTCAGTGTCCGTGCTGTAATACCAGCGCTGAATCCCTTCATCATAATTAGCTCCAAAGTTATAAAACACTAAACCTAGCTTAATCTAATTGAACCTAGCCTAGCGCCCTCTGTGCTTCCTGCTTCTACCTGGGTGAAGCAGTGAGTGGCTGCACCTGAAGGGTGGATGTGGTGAAGAGTATAAAGCCGGCTCTCTCAGGCTGTTCAGCCTCTCTGGGCAGCTTCCACTGGTCTGTTGGGTTATTTAGGTTTTTGCACACTTTTTAACACACTGCATACATTAAACAGCATCCATCACTGACACTTTCACACTGCTACATGCTTCGCTACATAAACAGAGGGACTGGATTCAGTTTGTCTGTTGCCAGTTTGAGTCACAGTCAAAGCAATAAAAATGAAAGTGAAACAAAAGAAGTCACTCTGGAAAACACCTGAGACTAAACTGAAATGAAAACAAGAAAACAAAAATGAATCGAATAAACAAACAAACTAAAATAAAACACAAAAACTAGAAAAACTCTTTAACGACGGTCAGCGGGGGCACAGCTGGGTTTAGTTCCTTTGCTTGTTACATTCAAGCCCCAAGTCCAAATCATTTTTTCCTGTTTTTCTGTCCCACTTTAGGTTCTTGAAATATTTTGGCTGTGGTCTCTGCAGCGACTCACGGCCGTATCAAACTAAACACGCAGGCGTCTCCACTGGAGCTCCAAGCTAACAAAAGAAAAAGGTGGATAATATAATGAGAGATGGAGGACAGAAGAGCCTACATCTTCACCGAGTGTAGAAGGAGCCTCGTTTATCCTCGCAGACTGTTTCTGTTATCTAAGAACATCATTTATTCACAGAGAGCTGCTTCCATGTTTGAACCCACACATCAAGAAAGATGTGCAGTCGCAGGCCGAGAGCAGAGACGATGGCACGACGTTTCTCAGCCCAGTCGTGAAGCCTTTAACTTTTATTTACTTGAAGCGTCTTCAGGATCAAAGATCATTAACTTCCTTTTGTTTAATCAATGAGGATAAAACCTTTAGAAAGCTCAACAGTAAAGACTCATCGCTTTCTATCCGGCTGTATTTGCTCCACACTGTCAAAAGCTTACATTTGTATTTGTATCTGATTAAAACAAAGGCGTGGGAACCACGTTAGAGTTTATGTGACCCTGATCCAGAACTCGTCGCCTGTCCCATCAGGGGGTGACAGCTGTTAATGAAGAATCAGCCTCAACAAGCAAACTGTGAGCGGATGAAAAAGAAGCTCTGACCACATGAAGGCAGAAAACTTCAGATTAAAGAGTTTCAGAGTTCAGACATTCAGCGGGAGGAAGAACAACAAGCAGGACGTGGAGAAGAGTTCAGCAAGAAAACAGGAAGTCCACGAAACAAGGAGAGAGAAGCAAAGCCAGGCGCTGAAGAACAGGAAACAGGAAACAGAAGCAACAGGAACAGAAGAAAATCTTTTCTCATTTTAATGTTTTATTGTTTAAAGTTTGAACATTTTAACAGTGTGATCGTGAATATGCCTCAAACTCAGTGTGCAGTAACACAAACTAACAGCCTTCTTATAGATTTATATTTTAAATGTCATTTTGTGGGACGTAGTTGTGTGTAAATGGTGGGTGTCATATTTAAAGATCTCTTCGGTTCACAGTGATACAGAAACGTTCGCATCACATTTGCAGGACATCGTTTCAGGTTTTTTCCACATTTAGTTTTAATTCGGTGCCACAAACCTGGTTTTAGGTGACCTACATACACAGGGACATACACAAGTTAACCAGCAGGGAACTGCGTTTGGAGAAGAGCTGAGTTCACAATGACTTGATGTTTGTTTTAATGGATAAATTGCAGTTCAGAAGGATTTAAAGGACAAACAGCGATGACTCTTATCGATCTTTGCACTTCAAAGAGATCGTTGCTCGTTGAAAGGTCACGTGACACAGCCCAGTGAATGACATCAGCTGAACGTTAAACTCTGTTACGTTTTTCCATCTCTGTGAATTATTCATCTTCCAGAAATGAATCACGAGAATGTCTCCAGCTGAGAACAGACCGTTTCTGTTTGTGCCTCCTGATATTACAGTAAACCTGTTTATTAATTTGACTGTATTCGTGACGCGGTTCTTCGTGGGAGACTGATCGCTGACCGTCGTGTTTTCCGCTGTGACGCGATGAAAGGCCTCTGAACGTCCAGCAGAACAGTCACACTAACAGTCGCATCATTGATCCTGCAGTCGTTTTGATTCTATGATGAAAACATGTTCTGACCACACTCCGACCTGTAACCTCCGCTAACGCGCAGGGAAAGGCGGCCGAGCAAGGCACTAACACCCCCGGTCTGCTCCCCGCACGCTGACGGCCTCCTTACACCAGTGTGCGTGTTTTTGTCACGGTTTGGCTCGGAGGGTTGAGGGGCAGCTCCGTGTTTTTCCTGAACGTGGGCCCGGGCTGCTCCGTACTGCGTTTGTTTGAGTCGTCGGGATTTTACCGGAGCCGTCGCCCGTTTCAGCACCACCCTCCCGGACAGCGGCCGGAGTCCGGCTCGGAGCTTTAGCGCGGATATTCAGCACCGGGTTCCGGTGATCTTTATCCCCAAACACACCAAACACACCCAGACCTGCCACCACCCCATCCCCCACCTCCTTACCGAACATATGGATGTGTCCTTTGGTGATGGGGTTGAAGCTGCCGCAGGACAGCAGGATGACGTGGGTCTTCGTGCTCTCCGTCATGGTTCTCCTCGCTCTTCTTTAGTCCCGGTCCCGGTCTTGGTCCCGGTCCTGTCGGTTCTGTGGAGCTCGCCTATAGAGGAGCAGCCGCAGCAGAGAGAGAGGGAGGGGGAGAGGAGGAGAGGGGGGGGGGGAGGGAGGGATGGGGAGATAGAGAGAGGGAGGGAGGGGGAGAAAAGGGAGGGAGGGAGGGAGGGAGAGAGAGAGAGAGACGGGGCGGGGGGGGGGGGGGGGGGGGGGGGCTGCGGCAGCGTCAGTGCGTTACAGACACCGCACCGCGTTCAGGGCACGCGCGCGGCGCGCGGGCTCAGTCGTTCCCTTAACGACCAGCAGCGCATCAGTCTGACCGGAGCCCTGACCGTCTACTGCGCATGCTCAGGAAGGGTCAAATTCCTTTGTCCTTGTTATCGTCCCACGTTCAGGATCTTTGGTCCAAACCAGCGACGGACAAACGAAGCTTTGAATCGTAATTAAAAACAGTTCATTGCTATTTTAAACACAGGCCTCTGGTGACACCTGGTGGACAAACATATGAAGAGCAGCTTGAATCTGCCTCAGTGTGACTCTGTTCTCTCTGCCCACTGTTATGTCTATTTTTGTAATAAATCATTTTGATGATTAAACCTTCCTTCGTTAAACGTGTGTCATGGTTCTCCTTTCGCTGGTGACTTCTTGTTACTACTAACACCAGGCTGGGAGTATGTCTGTGCTGTGAGGTCCCTGCTTCCACGTCATTATGCAATTAACCAGCGGACACATATGTTTATATAAAATACACTAAAACTTCTATAACTGTGCATTTCTTTTGTGCATTTTACACCTGGGAGCAGAATTGCTGATGAACTGGTTTTTATTTAGGAACAGGCAGAGCGTCTGGCTCCATGTCTCTGATCACTGATTCACTATCTCTCGCACAGAATCACCAAAACACAGCAAAACCCCACCAATGACTCACTTCCTTACAAACCATTAAATCAGGCACTGAAGCAGCCACGTGCTGAATGTCACTGATCACGTGACTCTGTTCAGATGAACCACGCCTCGGCCATGTTTCTGAAGCAGCGCTTTGATGTTTTTAAACTTCAGCTTCAAACATTTATTTATCAACACGTTCAGTTCCAAATATTAAAAACATTGTTTTTAACACTCAGATTTGTCAGAGTTCAGACCTGAATGGGCTGAAACAAAAGTTTTTCCACAGCAGTCCAGAAAATTCTGAATACCTCAGCTGGAAATCCCAGAAATGATGGATAGTCAGTTTAAATGCTTCCCATCAGGAGAGGACCAGAACATCTGTGCTGGGAGGAAGTGTCTGTGAGGCAGCTCTTTATTTTAAGCCCCTCAGGTGACATGTTCTCTGGATGAGAAGCCTGTGTGTGTGTGTGTGTGTGTGTGTGTGTGTGTGTGTGTGTGTGTGTGTGTGTGTGTGTGTGTGTGTGTGTGTGTGGGCTGAGGCCAAACCTGTTTGTGGAACTGTGTCCACATCTGAGAGAAAATCCACCCACGGACTCATCAGGTGTTTGCTCCTCCTTCCACTCCTGGTTTTTCTTGGACTGTCATAACATAGTGCATTATGGGACATAAAGTGGTCGCCATGGTGGCCTGCTGCATTATAAACTGTCACAACCGCACACTTGACCAGAAGGGGACCCCCAGGGAAACGGCGTCAGGTTTTTCCAGTTTCCCATGTGGAAGCAGCAACAGGGACCCGAGATCTCTGAGCTCACGAGGAGGTGGCGTACGGCCTGGGTGGAGCTGTGAGGTGGAGAAGCCTCACCTTCAGAGACATCTTCATAAACACGTTGGTGCGCTCGCAGCACTTTCACACCGGTGAGGCAGATTAAAATTAGTCTAGAATCTAGTAATCATCCGGGCCGCAGCCCGCCTATTGGTGACCTCAGCTAAAATGCATTTACGACTCCCTGATAGGTCAGCAGGCGATATCCTTCACTTCCATTGGTAGTTATTTGCTTTACTCACCTGAGACTTGAGAGCGGTTTAACTCTGCACTCGTACACCTGCTGCTGCTTCAGTCATGAATTTGACCAATGGTCTGTAGTCGTTGCGTGGCTTCAGATCGCAGCTCTGGGATGACTGATGGATGCCTCATGGTCCTCGCACTTCTCACCTGATGCGCTCCCTTTGGAAACTCTTCATCTGAAAACTGGGTGGTAGCCCGAGACCCGACCATCATCAGCTCTCATCGCTGGATGAGCCACTGCAGGAAGTTTAGCTGGTCTGATGACACCCATATTACCCCCCCACCACCACACACTCTAAGGAGCAGTGAAAGAAATGTTATCAGGTTTCTTTGACAAAAGAAATTTTATTTCTACAGGTTCATTTACAGCAGTGAGTGAAACAGTGAAAAGACTGTAATCATAAAATAGACGAAAATATAAACTAAGCAAAAGAAAATTCTACTAAAACTGACCAAACTCAGGAAGTGTTTTCATGGAGAAACACTGATGTAAAAAAAAAAAAAGACTCTTTGGAAACATATACTTAAAATAATGAGAAAACTATTGTAATATTAGACACTACACTAATGGTGCGGGAGCTGGAACACTTCCTGTAAATCCAGCCGCATAAAGAAAGAGAAAAGTGACGCATAAACATGCAAACAAAGACAAAGTAAGATGGAACCTCTGCTCAGCTCAAGCCAGTTTTATCAATAGAGCAAGTTCCAGTGTTGGGGAGTAATGGAAGACATTTAAAATACAAAAATGTGAGTAACTGTATTCTGTTACAGTTACCGTTTAAAAAGGTGATAATTACATACGATACATACATATGTTTCATATGTTCGGCTGTCCCCTCTCTAATTTTTAAACGCATTGTCAGAAACCCAAACAAACACACAATAAAGGCTCTGAAGCAAGCGTCCTGTTAATGTTGGTGGCATCAGTTACACAATGGACCTGGAGCCAGCACAACAGAACCAACAGTGCACAGGTAGGAATACATTTATTACTTGGAATTTCCAACAATACTTCATATTTAAAGAAGAAAGGGATGAAATCTGACCGTGCAATGAAAACTGTTTGTCAGCAACCAAGCTGCTCTCAGCGTCAAAAGACTCCAACATAAAGAAACATCTGGAAGTAAGCTCTTTTTTAAAACTAACATTAGCCGACTGCAGCTACCTTGTTTTAGTTGTGGTAGCTACCTGGGTTATGTGCCACTTCAGTATCTTCGATTTTACTACTGCTGTGATTTATTACTATTAGAGTGCAGACTGCTAAACTTGGTGGAAAGCATTAACAGCCTGCTAGGTGCAAATAATCATGTGCAGTTCCTAAAGCAGTCTATGAACTAACCTCAGCTAACGCCAGCTAACAATATTAGCTCAGTGGCAAGTAGCCTTCAGTAATAGTAACAAATCACACAGTACATCCATGTAGTTGTAAAAACCATGACAATATATCAAGTAATCTAAAGTATTCAGAACATGTTACTGACATTAAGTAATTTAATGAAATATGTTACAAACTACATTTTGGGGCATGTATTATGTAATCTGTAGTGGAATACATTCTAAAAGTAACCTTCCAACACTGCCAAGTTCACAATAACAGTCATCTCAAAGAGCTTTATGGGTAAGGTTCACATCCCAGAATGAGGTCTGCAGATTTTTGCTTTCAATGATGAAAAAAATTATTAGGATTAAACCACTTTTTATTTTAACTATAAGGGTTGTGTGTGTGTGTGTGTGTGTGTGTGTGTGTGTGTGTGTGTGTGTGTGTGTGTGTGTGTGTATACAGTCAGTAAAAAGACATTTTAAGTTCAATAACTGGCCAATAATGATCTAAGTAATTGTGACTATGATTATCTCTATAACAGTAGCCTTAACTACACTCTTGAAGAGAACCAATCAGACACATGGAGCACTGTGGGGAGGAAGAACTCCCTTCTAACAGGAAGAAACCTCCAACAGGACCAGGCCCAGCGAGGGGTAGCCTGCACAACTGCCATGGGGGGGTGACGAGAAAAAGAAGAGAGATAAGAAAAAGTAAAAGCCTTAACATGTTGTAACATTAACTTCTTTTTCTCATGTTTACATCATGAGAACAGCACAAAAGTGAACAAAACAGGAGACGAAAGGCAGCATTTTTCAAAATATGCAACGTGTTTCTGTAAAAATCAAAACTTACAGACCGGACAAATCTGACAGCCTCACTGTCGGCTCTGAAAGATCAAATCATGATTCATTTGATCCATCGAGTACTTTGTCACATGCAATAAACTACAGAGCTCTGAGATCTGAAAGTTCCTCTGTTAACCTCTTTTATTTTCCTAAGCGTCACTTGAAGATAATCCCACAGAGATGTTTCAGGACGACGATGTCTCGCCTGTGTGAGTTCGCATGTGGCGCCACAAATGACTGCTTTGAACAAAGCTTTTCTCACACATTTGGCAAGAATACCGCTTCTCACCTGTGTGAGATCTCATGTGGGAAGTCAAATGATGCCTTTGACTGAAAGTTTTGTCACATGTTTTACACGAGTATGGCTTCTCACCCGTGTGAGTTCTTACGTGTACAGTCAAGTGACCACTGCGACTGAATGTTTTCCCACATATTTCACAGGAATACGGTTTCTCACCTGTATGAACCGAGGTGTGACTTTTAAAGGTCGATAAGACAGAAAATGCTTTCCCACAGATGTTACAAACATACGGTTTTTCACCTGTGTGAGTTCTCATGTGACACTTCAACGTTGACGCGTCAATAAATCTTTTCTCACATACCTCGCAGGGATAAGGTTTCTCACCTGTGTGAATTCTCACGTGGGTGGTTAAGTGCACTTTTCGAATGAAACGCTTCCCACATGTTTCACAAGAATAGGGTTTCTTACCGGTGTGAATTATCATGTGAAATTTGAGCCTTGATGCATTTATAAATGTTTTCCCACACGTGTAACAGGGATAAGGTTTCTCACCTGTGTGCGTTTTCAGGTGGGCATTAAAGTGGCCCCTTCTATTGAAACCTTTCCCGCAGGTTTCACAAGAAAACATCTTCTTACTTGCATGAGTTCTCATGTGGGCATTAAAATTACCAACTCGATTGAAACTTTTCCCACATGTTTCACATGTGTATGGTTTCTCTCCTGTGTGAATTCTCACGTGGTCCACCAAATTGCATCGATGATTAAAACCTTTCCCACACGTTTCACAAGCATAGGGCTTCTTACCCGTGTGGTTTCTCATGTGGGCATTAAAATTACCAACTCTGTTGAAACTTTTCCCGCATGTTTCACATGTGTATGGCTTTTCACCAGTGTGAATTCTCATGTGGTCCACCAAATTACATCTGTGAGCGAAACCTTTCCCACATATTTTGCAACAGTATCTTTTGTCAACTGTCTGAATTCTTTCAAGATATTTCATTGTGTAAATACGATAGTACTTCTTCCCATTCTCAGCGTCAGGAGGGCTCAGAGGGGAGAGCAGAACATTGTTTGGTCCTGCGTCACTGCAGCCATCTTCCTCGTGAACAGGAGTCACCGTAAAGGTATCAGTCTCCTCCTTCAGCACAACCTGCTCTCCGTCCTGACTGGTGCATGGTTCCTTCCCTTCTTCTTTAATCTGTGAAGATTCTGGGTCCTCTGGACTGGTTCTAACTTCTTCCTCCTCCTCTTTTATCTGTGGAGGTTGGGGGTTCTCCTGACTGGTGCAGAGTTCCTCCTGTTCCTCTTTAATCCGTGGTTGCTGTGGTTCATCCTGGTCCACACCTGAGGGTCTCTCCTGGTCAGTAAGAATCTCCTCCTCTCCATTTTCACGTTGCTGTGGGAGGTCTGGAGGAACAAAGGCAATACGTTACTACACAAATGAAATCTGAAGTGTGCCAAATAATTTGGGCGACACATTTTCAGTCAGAGCAGACCTCAAAGCGGCTAACGGCAGATCAAACTTCCTAACTTCATTACAGAGCATAAACCATCAGAGAGGAGTGTTTTATCTCGCTGATCTTTTGGAGAGAAAAAGGCTGAAGCAGCATGAGTCTGTTACACTGCCATAAATTCAACGTGCAGTTAGTCATCACTATTGCTTACAGGCAAACACTCTGTCACTTTACTCATAGATACCCGTTTGTTTCCTGTCATTTTTGTCCATAGGACAAACAACAATGTATTTTAAGCATCAGTAAGCGAAACCTTTGTGGTGGTGAGAATAAGGAACGGCGGGACCACGGAATATCATTTTGAGCCATTTTTATTCACACTCACCACAACAACAACCACACACACCTGAGTCCCCGTGTTTTAACCCGGCGGGCGTGATTACGGGTGCCGTGCAGGTGCGTCTGCCCTCCCTGCACGGCACCGCAGACCACGTCCCACCACACCTTATTTTACCAAACTGTGCAACAATGTTTTTATCAGAAATCTGGTGAGTTTTCTTCGGTGGAAGGCCAAAACCAGCATTTCTGAAGTTCTCCCTTACAGTGAGACGTCCTCTCTAATAAAACCATCATCTCACAGTGACATATCAATTCCAGATCCGAATCTCCAAGTTAATTAATTGTGCTGATGCAACAGCTCACTTCTAAATTTTGAAGCAAAACGCCTCGCAGCCTGTTATATTATTGTGTGAGGCTTGATGGGGAATAGTGTGCTATGACTTTCGGTGGTGATTCGTCACATGATTTTCACAAAATCCAAAAAACAGAATTTTTCCCGATTCATTTGAATTTGAGAGTGTCTGAAAAAAACGGGCACCAATTTTTATCTAGAATTTGACTTTTCAAGGAATTTTGTTGCCACTGGATGATGTCATCACCTGCTCTAAAAACTGAGTCTGGAGAACAAAGTGGAAGAAATGTCTTTCTCTTTATTTCACGCCCAAAACTTTTGCCCTACACGGACCATATGTGCAGGTCCTTCTCAAAAAATTAGCATATTGTGATAAAGTTCATTATTTTTTGTAATGTACTGATAAACATTAGACTTTCATATATTTTAGATTCATTACACACAACTGAAGTAGTTCAAGCCTTTCATCATTTTAATATTGATGATTCTGGTATACAGCTCATGAAAACCCAAAATTCCTATCTCAAAAAATGAGCATATCATGAAAAGGTTCTCTAAACGAGCTATTAACCTAATCACCTGAATCAACAAACAAACTCTAAACACCTGCAAAAGATCCCTGAGGCTTTTAAAAACTCCCAGCCTGGTTCATTACTCAAAACCGCAATCATGGGTAAGACTGCCGACCTGACTGCTGTCCAGAAGGCCATCATTGACACCCTCAAGCAAGAGGGTAAGACACAGAAAGAAATTGCTGTTCCTAGAGTGCTGTATCAAGGCACCTCAGTGGGAAGTCTGTGGGAAGGAAAAAGTGTGGCAGAAAAGGCTGCACAACGAGAAGAGGTGACCCTGAGGAAGATTGTGGAGAAGGACCGATTCCAGACCTTGGGGGACCTGCGGAAGCAGTGGACTGAGTCTGGAGTAGAAACATCCAGAGCCACCGTGTACAGGCGTGTGCAGGAAATGGGCTACAGGTGCCGCATTTGAACCAGAAACAGCGGCAGAAGCGCCTGACCTGGGCTACAGAGAAGCAGCGCTGGACTGTTGCTCAGTGGTCCAAAGTACTGTTTCGAATGGAAGCAACTTTTGCATGTCATTCGGAAATCAAGGTGCCAGAGTCTGGAGGAAGACTGGAGAGAGGGAAATGCCAAAATGCCTGAAGTCCAGTGTCAAGTACCCACAGTCAGTGATGGTCTGGGTGCCATGTCAGCTGCTGGTGTTGGTCCACTGTGTTTTATCAAGGGCAGGGTCAATGCAGCTATCAGGAGATTTTGGAGCACTTCATGCTTCCATCTGCTGAAAAGCTTTATAGAGATGAAGATTTCATTTTTCAGCACGACCTGGCACCTGCTCACAGTGCCAAAACCACTGGTAACTGGTTTACTGACCATGGTACTACTGTGCTCAATTGGCCTGCCAGCTCTCCTGACCTGAACCCCATAGAGAATCTGTGGGATATTGTGAAGAGAAAGTTGAGACGCAAGTCCCGACACTCTGGATGAGCTTAAGGCCGCTATCGAAGCATCCTGGGCCTCCATAACACCTCAGCAGTGCCACAGGCTGATTGCCTCCATGCCACGCCGCATTGAAGCAGTCATCTCTGCAAAAGGATTCCCGACCAAGTATTGAGTGTATAACTGAACATAATTATTTGAAGGTTGACTTTTTTTGTATTAAAAACACTTTTCTTTTATTGGTCGGGTGAAATATGCTAATTTTTTGAGATAGGACTTTTGGGTTTTCATGAGCTGCATGCCAAAACCATCAATATTAAAACAATGAAAGGCTTGAACTACTTCAGTTGTGTGTAATGAATCTAAAATATATGAAAGTCTAATGTTTATCAGTACATTACAGAAAATAAGGAACTTTATCACAATATGCTAATTTTTTGAGAAGGACCTGTACATCACAGGATAGCCACTGTATTCCTCTTTCAAGTCATTCTCATTGAGATGGGAAGTTGCTGCTGCTCACAGTGAAAATATTTTTCCAATAAAATTTGTTGCAGAGCCACATTTCTGTTTGCCAGGCTCATTCTAGGTCTGACGCTGAGGTACAGCTGTGTGTGTCTTATGTTCTAGGTTTAGTCATATAACTCATATCAATATCAGCACCTTTGATGTTTTTAAGTAGCTTCATATAAAGAGACTTTGTGTTAATTACAGATGTTCAGAGGATCCGTTTGCCATCAACCAAGACAGGAAACTTCTTAGGAAAATTAAAATTGAACTTGCTTATTATTTAAATGATTATTTATGTTTTGTTTGTTTTTATAAATAATGAATAAATACGAATTTTTGCCTGGGGGCCCAACAGACTCTACAATCACCACTGGAGGTTTTTGGTTTTAAATAACTACTCTCGCCACAAGGGGGCAGTAATGCAAAATTCCTTTTACTTTTAAAGCCCTTCAGGCCCTCAGAATAACAAATATTAACCTGGAAATTAGCATTTTAATACCTGGGGGAATTTTTCCTGTCACTGCTTACAGATCTCTACTGAAACTCAAACACCTATTACTGGTTCCACCTATTTCCTGACCAGGCTCCGGATCACGGGGGCCTCCCTCTTCCCAGCCAGCTTCTCCAACTCATTCCAAGCCATCTGAGACGTAATCTCTCCAGTGTGCCCCAAGTCTGCCCTGGAGGCTTCTCCTGGTAGGACATGCCTGGAACACCTCACCCAGGAGCCATCCTGGCCAGATGCCCGAATATCTCCACTTGCTCCTTGAGGAGCTCGGAGACGCTCCTGAATAACCAAGCTCCTCACCCTCCCTCTGACGCAGAGTCCAGACACCGTTTGGACGACGCTCGTTTTCTCCGCCTTCATCTGTGATCTCACTCACTCAGTTTCTGCCCACAGCTCATGGATATCAAACAATAACAGATGTACCAAGCTGTGGTCTACACTCACTCATTAACACTAATCTCTAATCAGCCAATGACATGGCAGCAGCTCAGTGTATTTATGCATGTAGAGATGGTGACGACAATCAGCCGGGGGTCAAACTGAGCATCAGAAAATTGAGGAAGAAAAGTGATTTAAGAAACTTTTAGTGTCCTATTTCAGAAACTGCTGATTGGCTGGTTTTCCCACACAGACATCTCAGAGTTTACAAAGAAGTAGGGCAGGGCGATATGACCAAAAATACTTACAACGATGTACATTTGAAAATTTGCGATAACGATATAACGGACGATATAATTGATGCGAGACAAAATACTTTACAACTCCACAACTTTACTAGTGCAAAAAAACCCCATGAATGTATTTTCACGTAAACAAGCAGCTGTTTTTATGTGTATATATAACATTTTAACAGTGCAAATGCAAATTCCTTGCTGACAGTTTAACCAAAAGGCAAATGGGCTGACATATGCTGAGCATAACCATGTATAATAACCACCAAAGGTAAAAAGAGGAGCTTTGAAACATGGAACTGCAGTAAAAAACAGTCAGATACGTCTAACTTGACTCAACTCATTCTTCACTTTTGTACCATTGACTCATAATGCTGAATTCTCTCACAGCTGCTCTGTTCCCATGTTCTACTGCATGACCGATAGCCTTGAGTTTAAAATCCGCTTCATGCGCACGTCTCTTAACAGCTGCCATTTTGGGTCCTTATACACAAACAATACGGTAACGTCATGTTGAAGCACGGTACGCATCACTCCGCGAGGCTCAGCCTACGATAGCCGTAATGCTCCGACAGTCCATCAAGCGGTGCAGCTTCGCAGCTTAGCAAAGTCGTACTGAAACATTTTTTGACAGACTTTTGAGTGCCGGACGAAAGCTAAACCAGCTCCACCACTGAAGTTGCAGCATTTTTACAAACCAGTTCTGGTTCATCCGTTTCATTCAGCGATCTGCTTTCACTCTTCTCATTCTCCGTCACCGCCATGCTTTTTCTGCCATGTGTTTATGAAAACACTGCACATGCGCCTTTTCCTCATATTCTATCACAATATTTCATTTTCTTATCATTGCCTAACATTATACCGGTGTTACCGTGAATGGTATGAAACTATCCGGAGAGCAGCAGTTCTCTGAGAGGAAGTACCTTCTTTGTGTCAGAGGAGAACGGCAGAACTCTGAGACAGGACGACAGCAGTAACTAAAATCGCTGCTCGTCACATCCAAAGTGATCAGAAGAGCATCTCTGAATGGGCGGCATGCTAAAGCCTGAAGCAGAAGACCACAGCGGGTACCACCGCTGTCAGAACGGACAAGACACCGAGGCTACAGTTTTCAGTCTCACTAAAACTAAAACACAAGAAGGAAAAACGTTTCCGGGTATGATCAGTCTCGAGGTCAGAGCAACCATGGAAACATGGATCCATCCTGCCGGCATCGGCAGCTCAGCCTGCCGCTGGTGTAACGCTGCTGGGAAATCGTCTCAGGTGACTATTACTGTTCTGCATCTCTGTGTCAGTGAGAGGACGAATAGAAACATTCGCTGACACGAATCAGGAGCAAACATGTGACCTCAAATCGCTTTCTGACTTTAAAGCCACAATTTTAGACAAGTGGAGGCTCCACCAGCTGTTCAGATACCACATCACCGTCATCTTCCATTAGTACCATTCTCACACTGCTTTAATACAAACATGTGATGGCACAGACATGATGCAGCACCGATATCGATCCATGAAACGCAGATAAGGAAACAGAATGATTCCTTTGACTTTTGATTGGCCAACAGTAAATACTTTAACTGGTAGTTTATTAGTTTTATATTTTAAGTAACACATTTCAGGTTCAGGCAGGGAGGAGTGCAGCGTGCTGTCAGCATACTTATCAGAATAAAACAGCAGCATGTTCTAATCTGGTTTATCTTGTTCGACGTGGAAGATGGTTTTCTCCTCTGTAACAGTCACTGCATTACACTGATATGATATCAGAGCGACAATGAGCGAGAACAGCGTCACACAGTTTGGATATAATAGTAACAGGAACAAGTACAACAAAATGTTGTTTTTGCTCAACTTTCAGCTTTAATGTGTGACATCATCCAGCTTTTAGATTCTTAAAGAGCCGGATGTGCCTCGTGTCTGAGACGCTGTTACACCAGGACAGGTCTGGTTTCTACTGACCTCCCAACCTGCTGTCAGACTCGCGACATCCTTCACGAGCTCCGTGTTCAGAGATTTACCCTCAAACTGAAGAATCGAGCTCAGTGAAGCCGTTTACATTTCACAGCTTCGTGGACCCTTAAAGTAAACCACTGACAGCAGGCAAACTTACATCAGTACAGCCAACGCATAGCCCAGAGGCGCAGGTTTGACACCAAAGGGGGGCGAAAGCTGAGGATGACGCCGGAAGTGACCCCGTGACTCTCGGCCATGTTGGCTCAGGCTGTCCGCGCGGACACCCGCGTGCAAGACCGCTGTGGCACAACTCCTCGCTAGCTTTTCGGCACGTGCAGGTTTTACACACCTGTGAGGAGCAGCTTCCGCTGCAGCCGCCGGTGACGGTCGAGCTCCTCCTCGTACTGCACGAAGGTTTTCTCCACCTCGCTGAAGATTTCCTCCGCGGCTGCCGTCAGCCTCCGCTGGATAAAGTCCTTCAGATACTCAAGAGTACACATGACTACTGCAGTAACCCGAGTACTGAGCGGGGGAATACTACACCGTGCTCCGGCTCGGTCCGCGCCTCAGGAGAGCCGCTGCTGCAAACCTGCTTCTTCTACGCATGCGCCCAAAGGGTTCTTCCTCTCCCGGAGTTTCACAATAAAAGCCCTGTACAGACGAAAAGCAACTTAGTGAAATGTCACAGAGACACAGAAGAAAATCGAAAAAAGGAAAAATGAGGATTTCTGCACAAAATAATAATAAATAAAGAACCATATTTTCATGTTTGTTCTTGTGTATTTCTTTTATTTGTAGGTCACCACAAGAAAGAGGAAGGATGTACCCGACTGGAGTCTCAACACACATTAAATACATAAAAGTTTAATATAAGTGTAGTGTCCATTTGAACTCCTTACAGTTCTCATGTTACTTATATTTAAAAGGAGCGCACCCAGGACACAAGAGTCAAACCACTTTGTTCACTCCTTTATTTTCCACACAAACCTTCACAATAAATTTCATGAAATAATCACAAATAAATTATTCTCAAATATCAAAATTCAGAATATGTATTAAAGTATGTCACCTCAGTAAAAATGTGACTGTAAAGGACACTTACAGGAGTATAAAGTTACAGATGTGTAAAGTTGTCTGGAGCTCGCTCTTCTTCACAGCGTCGTGTCACTCGTTCCACTTCCACCACAGCTCTTCTGCTGGGTTCAGCTGTGGACTCGGCCTGTGCCGTCGCAGACCTGAGTTGTGCTGCGTGCTCTTTCTATAGAGAGGAGGCTTTCTCCTGCAATTGTGATGTCATGAACTTTAACCTTTGACATGCTAACTGAAGCCTGTAGAGACTGAGATGGAGCTTTTGTTCCAGTTTCTCTGAGAGCTGGATGGATTGAATCTGCTGGGATTCTCCAGCAGAGAAGGACTGGGTGAGAGAGGGAGGTCGGGGTGAGAGAGGGAGGTCGACGTGAGAGAGGGAGGTCGGGGTGAGAGAGGGAGGTCTGGGTGAGAGAGGGAGGTCTGGGGGAGAGGTGGGCTCCTTTAGGTTAAGGGAAGAGAAACTTGAGCTTTTTAAAAACACCTCAGTGTTTCTGCTGGATTCTAATGTTGTTATTTACACACAGACCAAGAAAACGTCCAAACACATGAGCCGCTCGCACTGCTCAGTCTTTACACTCATTTATTTCCCAGAACACTAACTCTAACTCAGTGACAGATGTCGGTGATCCCGCTCGGAGAACTAAAGAGAAACAAACAGGCTAAAAGACGGGGCTCACACCGAGCCACCGAGACTTCATGAAAACATGAAAGATTCACGTTTTTCTGCCTTGAACTGTTGGTGCTGTTTCCCTCAGACTGAAAACAGATAGTAACAGACTCGTTTCACACGAGGCTGCTGCTGCAGCGCGGTCCAGTCGATGTGTCCACACGTTTTCTGCCCATCGGTGCTTCAGGACGACCACGTCTCAGCTGCGTGGTGTAGCTGCCACAGTCACGGCCTCTCAGCTGCGTGGTTCTCACGTGGATTTTAAGGACATGCTGTAACTTTTCTTCCACATATTGCAGCTCTGTGCAAAATGTGCTTTGTGCCTTTTAAGTGATGAGAACTCAGAGAACCTGGTCCCACAGCTCTTGCAAACATAAGGCTTCTCCCCTGTGTGAGACCTCATGTGGCGTAACAGATTACTGCCTCGATTGAAAGACTTCCCGCACGTTTCGCAGGAATAGGGCTTCTCACTCGTGTGGATTTTTGTGTGGGATAATAAATTACTGCGCCGATTGAAAGACTTGCCGCACGTTGGGCAACAAAACTGCTTCCTTCCTTCCTCACTTTCCTCATATGTGGCAGTCACCATGAAGGCATCAGGCCCCCGAGAGAAGAGCTGCTCCATGTCTGGTTCACTGTGCTCTCCTTCCTCAGCAACAGTCACCATGAAGGTATCCGTCTCCTCCTTCAGTCCCAGCTGCTCTCCCTCCTGACTGCTGCACAGTTCCTCCTCTTCCTCTTTAATCTGTGGAGCTTCTGGTTCCTCCTGCTCCACACTGGAGCTCCTCTCCTGGTTCCAGAGCTGCTGCTCAGGGAGAACCTCCTCCTCCTTACCTACAGGCTGCTGTGGGACATCTAAACAAAGTTGCACAAGAAATAAGTTAACAGTATGATGATAGTAAAACCCACAGAGATCCTGGTGAGGGTTAGTGAACTCTGTGGTTCACTCACACACACAAAGGTCAGGAGCATCAGATTTAACATCCAGTTTTTAAATATGAGACATAAAAAAAGAAAGAATGGCTTCAAGAGGTTCATAACTAAAAACAAAGATTTCCTGTTGGGGAGAAGTTTCAGCTTTATAGGTGTATAACAAATCCAGCCATCCATTAAGTTCCTCTGACTCATCCAAGCCTGGGTCAGAGGGGTCTCAGCAGACGTGCCCTCCCTGCAGAAGGTGAGGAGGAAACAAAGGCTGATGATCTGACAGCTCTGTCTCCCAGCAGGCCGTGGACAGAGTTTCATTCCTGCTTATTGGATTCTACAACTAACTTCTCATAACTGGAGGAGTCGGTTTTGTTGTGTGGAGGCAAAAACAAAGTGATGTTATGTGGTGTGTATATTATGTTAGAAATATGTTCGTTATCATTATGACTGCAGATTATATCAACAAGGACGCTGATTGAATATTGACCGATAACTGTGGCGAAGGGGCGGGACATGCGCACTTCTTCCCACTCCTTTCCTTGTATGTTATTTTGTAAAGCTGTTTGTTTGTCTTTGCTAAATGAACTTCGGTATATTGTTTACATGTTTGGAATAAAGCGGATCCAGCCAACCACCGATCGGCTCCAGAGCTCGTGCATCAGCCAGGTGTGTTCAGGTGAGCTGATGCGCAGCCTCCCTGTTGTTGCTGAGCTCAGCTCATCAGACAGTTTCTGGCACCCGTGCAGCACATTCATGGGTGGAGCAGGTCAGTGGCTGTATCCCAATCCAGGGTCTGCAGCCTTAAAGGCCGCATTTTAAGGCCGATTACGTCACAGCGGCGCGCCGAAGGCTGTCCCAATTCAAAGGCTGCTCGAAATGCGGCCCTCAAATGCGTCCTTCATTTCCCTGAATTTTAAGGATGTGGCGGTGTAGACTTCGTGGCCCAACATATCCCAGAATGCATAGCGCGGCGGTGGGGGTGGATAATTTTGCCGAAAAAAAAGAAGAGTAAACTTTAAGTAGTGAATATTATGTCACTTATTTATGTGCAAATATTTAATAACGAAGAACATTAAACATTGCTGTTGGCCACATGTCGGCAAAGTCATGTGACATCAGTGACGTTTGTACTAACTTGGTTTTAAAGCCTTTACTTTGAAATATACGCCGTCCAATAGCTGAGCTTCATCTCACAGAGAATGATCAAAGATCATGTAGGAACAAACAAACAAATGCACAAAAGATTTTCTCCTTCATTTCTGTCAAACACAGCTGTATGAAACGTTTCCAGCTGTTAGTATCATGGTTGCTAGGCAACCTGGGCAGCGCAACGGAGGCTAGACCGTCCCACTTCACAAGCCTCGCACTTCCGGCCTTAGCGGCCTTTGAGCACGCGGCCCTTGAGGATCGTTGAGGCTGCAGACCCTGAATTGGGACACAGCCAGTGAGTCACGGGTACACAGCTGTGCTGCACACATTCCAAGTTTTACCACAGTTTACGTTCACTGCCGCCATCTTGGATGTGGGCTCGTGGGCTACGTTTCATAATAAAATTCCGACTCCCAGTTTGACCTCGAACGCAGCACCGCTGGCTGGATTTCCGGCACGTGCAGGTTTTACACACCTGTGAGGAGCAGCTTCCGCTGCAGCCGCCGGTGACGGTCGAGCTCCTCCTCGTACTGCACGAAGGTTTTCTCCACCTCGCTGAAGATTTCCTCCGCGGCTGCCGTCAGCCTCCGCTGGATAAAGTCCTTCAGATACTCAAGAGTACACATGACTACTGCAGTAACCCGAGTACTGAGCGGGGGAATACTACACCGTGCTCCGGCTCGGTCCGCGCCTCAGGAGAGCCGCTGCTGCAAACCTGCTTCTTCTACGCATGCGCCCAAAGGGCTTATTCGTGTTCCAGAGTTTCATAATAAAAGCCCTGTACAGACGAAAAGCAAATGTAAAATGTCTAAAATGGAGAGATTTGTGGCAGGTTGCAGGATTAAGATGAAAAACTTGCTTCATGAGTCAGAATCATCCAAAGTTTTAAAGCTAAACCAAATAAACCCGCAGAAGAAATCATTTTTTGTTTTTTTAAAAGCTTTACACTTCACACTTTACTCATCAGATAAGCTTTGTTTTTATAAAGTACATCCATCCACGAAGCAAAGAAATTATTTGAAAAATGCATTATTGCACAAAGTAGCAGTAAAAACAACAAAGACACATTTTCATATTTGTTCTTTATTCTCTTCATCTGTAGGGTACCATGCTGAAAAACACCTGATATTTATACACCTGATGAAAATGCGTTTAATCTTTCTGCCGTCTGGTTTAAACCCTGTGTGGTCTGGAGCTGTCGAGTCCAATAACACAGCATCCGCCCCATGATTCAGCTGAGAACACTTGCATATCCGCTCCACGGACGAGCAGGTGGATAGAGAGAGAGAGGTCTGTAAGTGGGAGAAAACTGATGGGCTACAAATGAGCTCGTGGCACAGCCACACTAAAGTTCAGGAGCACGTGAGCCACAGCGACGAATGTAAGGGTGAAAAGGTTCGTCGGACTCTGGAAGGAAAGAGAACTTATAGAAGCTGCTTGTTGAAAACTTCAGACTCCCAGTGGCTTCCCCTCCACTTCCCCACTGTTGTGACAAAATTCCACAGAGGCTGTTGTGGAAATTGACATTACCACAGGAAGCACATACAGGTACACAGACTGAATAACCAAGATTTTCTCAAAACATATCTTTAGACTCAAAAACACACGCCCACTCCCACTGCTAGTGCCACTCGATTAATTCAGTGGCGGATGTCATGGTGCACAGCAAGAGGACGTCTCCGCTGCGTGGTGCAGTAACGCTGATACAGTCACGGCCTCTCAGCTGTGTGGTTTCTCAGGAGGATTTTAAAGAAGCTTTTCTTCCACATTCAGCAGCTCCTCCTCTGTGCCTTTTAAGTGACGATGAGTCAGCGAACCTGGTCCCACAGCTCTTACAAACATAAGGCTTCTCCCCTGTGTGAGACCTCATGTGGCGTAACAGATTACTGCCTCGATTGAAAGACTTCCCGCACGTTTCGCAGGAATAGGGCTTCTCACTCGTGTGGATTTTTGTGTGGGATAATAAATTACTGCGCCGATTGAAAGACTTGCCACACGTTGGGCAACAAAACGGTTTCTCACCTCTGTGAATTCTGCTGTGGACGTACAAATCAGTTCTTCGATTAAAACCTTTCCCACATGTTTGGCAAGAATACGGCTTTTCATCTGCGTGGATAAACATGTGCATGTTAAACGTTGACAATTTAAAAAATCTCTTCCCACAGATGTTGCACAGATAGGGCTTCTCGCCGGTGTGCACTCTCGTGTGGACCAGCAAAATGGACTTTTGAGCAAAACCTTTCCCACACGTTTTGCAGGAATAGGGCTTCTGGCACGTGTGGACCGCGGCGTGCCGGGTAAGGGTCGATGAGGTCAAGCATCTTTTCCCACAGGTGTTACAAACATAGGGCTTATCACCTGTGTGTGTTCTCATGTGCACAGTCAGAGCATCCTTCTGAGAAAAACCTTTCCCACACATCTCACAGGGATACGGCTTCTCGCCTGTGTGGATTCTCTGATGTCTTTGCATCCGGGATCTGTACTTGAAGCCTTTTCCACAAACGTCACATGTTACAGATTTGCTGGCCGTGTCAGAGCGACGCTGGCTCGGAGCGTCGTCTGCACCGAGACGTCTGCGATTTCTCATTTTTGGCTTTAAACCGAAACTCACAGTTAATCCTGAGTCAGCATTCTTGCTTCCTTTCTCACTTTCTTCCACCATGAAGGTCTCAGTCTCCTGGCTCACCTCCTGACAGAACTCCTCCTGTTCCTCTTTAATCTGTGGAGCTTCTGGTTCCTCCTGGTCCACACTGGAGCTCCTCTCCTGGTTCCAGAGCTGCTGCTCAGTGAGAACCTCCTCCTCCTCCTCCTCACAGACATGCTGCTGTGGGACGTCTAAACAAAAGTGCACAAGAAATAAGTTATTATTTCCACTTTTGCATAGAAGAAATAAAAATGACCGATTAGTGAAGCTGAGAAGGAGATGAAGGTAAACTAATATTCTGTTGGTATGTTTGCATTTAGTCCTATTAAGTCTGGTACAAACACCGGGGGATAAATTAGGCTCAGAACATTAATGGGATGACTTGTGCCCGGTGGCTCCACTGACAGAGATCACAGGTTTGAGACCAGGAGGAGACACAGGCCTGTCTGTGCTTCCCAATGATCCCAAGCCTGGATAAATGTGCGGGCAGCATCAGGAGGAACAGCTGGTAACATGTCACTGAATGAAAACGTGGACTCTTCTGCTGAAACTAGATCCTGACTCAGATCCACAGGAGTCACACTCGGCTGTGGTTCACTGAAATGGTTTCATGCTACACACCTGTCCTTTGTGTCTTCATCTGTGGGCTGCAGGTGACGTCCTCGTGTTCCTGCTGAGGACTGCTCTCGTTCCAGATGATGACGTCTACACTCTCCTCCTTCACTACCAGCTGCTCTCCCTCCTGTTCCTCTTTAATCTGTGGAGGTTCTGGATCCTCTTGGCCACAGAGCTGCTGCTCGGGGAGAACCTCCTCCTCCCTGCTGACATGTTGCTGTGGGTCGTCTGCACATGTTTAAAGCACAAGGCAAGCAAAGGTCGAGTGCTTTATTGAAAACACCACATTAAAACATACGACTACTGCTGATTATTTTTATGTGGCCAAAGCTTCAGAGATCCATGAAGAAACCGTGGATCCGACTTGACTCTTTAAACGTGAACATTTAAAATGTGAACATTTAAAATAAGCTGACAAAGAAATGCTCATTTTTTCTCACTTTAAACGATTTGTTTTCTGTTCTTTTGTGAATACAGTCCAGATTTATGAGATCAGCGCATCACTGGATTCATTTTCATGTGTCTGTATTTCACACAGCATCCAGTCTCTACTGCAACTACCAGGACGGACACGTGACAGAAACACCGGAAGTACTGAATTAAAAGTAAAAAACGTTCTCATGAAATCAGAGAAAAAATGTGCGCGTGCCCTGTCCACCGTGACCTCCCCACAGGCTGATTCTGTTCACCGGGACAAACTTCTCATCATCATCAGGTGACTTCCTCAGTCTCAGCTGACTGCAGGTTTCCAAACAAACAGCACGTGTGCACGATGACTGAAACCGTGACGTCACTTTATGATCACTAATATGCAAATTATCACGACCATCGATCAACAACCACTGATCAAAAACGTGACGTCAGTAATCTGTTAACGCCGTTTGCGTTCGCTGCTGTGTAGCGTGACGCGTTTCTTCTGCTGGTTCTTTTACCCTCAGTGTTTCTGTCACGAAGCCCGTGGAAATGATTCTAGCTTTCCCACAGAGCTCCACGTCACAGACTCACCTGTCCTGTGCAGCTTGATTTGGGGTTTCCAGGTGATATCCAGCAGTCTGCGCTGACGGTCGATCTCTTCCTCGTACTGGACGATCGTTTTTTCAAACTCCAAGAATATTTGTTCAGCAGCAGCAGTTAGTCGCTCGTTGATGAACTCTCTCAGATACTGAACTGAAGGCATCGTTGCTGCCGCAGCTCACACACTCAGCTCACACACTCAGCTCACACAACAACAACAGTTTTCATTGATTACTTCCGCCGAATTTCTTCTTCGTCTGATGAATTTCCAGCAGCTTGCGGACTGTGAAATGTCGTGCTGCCCTCTACAGACAGGAGTCTGTTGGACAGCCGGACTCGATCACACCCGATCTGCGATCTGCTTAGACGTTTGAGACTGAAGATTAAAATAAATAATAAGTAAAAATGAAGAAATTCAAAGAAAACTTTCACCAGTTTACAACAAAACAAACTAAGAAGCAAGAAAAATTAACAAAAAAGGGCAAGAAGCACAACAACAAACTGCAAAAACAAACAAAATAACAACAATAACAATAATAATAATACATTTTAATTTAAAAATGACCACTAATGGTACATTTCTGGTAGTTTAACAGTATAAAGGTTTTGGAGAAAATTGCAAAATAACAAGAAGGCAAATTTTAAATATTTGGAAAAATTATGAGAAAATGTTTGTACATGTACAAGAAAAATGTCGTCGAGTGGGCGTATTTAGGAAAAAACCCCAAAAAACAAAACGTTTTCCAAATTTGTTTCTAATTTTAATTTTGAGTTAATGTTGAGTTTGTTGATTTTTACACTGTTCTGTTTCCATGATTATCTCAGTGTTTTTGGTTCTGTGTGTGTGTAAATGGTAAATGGACTGATTCTTATATAGAGCTTTTCTACTCTCCCGGCGTGCTCAGAGTGCTGTTACAACATGGCACATTCACCCAATCACACCCATTCTCACAAGCACTGACTCTAAACTGAGTGTTTTTCTAACGACGTTCGCACACATTCACACTCCGATGGATGCACCAGAGAGCAACTTGGGGTTAGTATCTTGCCCAAGGATACTTGGCATGCAGACACACACACACTTTCTTGTGCAGCCTGCATTATCTGAATGTAACCGTGCTTCTTCTTTTAGTGGTTGTGAGCTTCAGCTGCTTCAGGTCTGCCTGGTTGTTGGTTCAGGTCTTTGTCTTTGTGCTGCTGATCGTCCTCCTTCTGTCTCGGGCTGTTTTTATGTCTCGGTCGCTCTGCGTTCATGTTAGGTTTAGTCTCCTCTGATTATTTCCTGTTTGACTTTGAAGTTTGATTTTCTTTCATGCAGTGTGCTGGTTTGACTTCCTGCCCTGTGATTTTCCTGATTGTTTCCACCTGTAGTTTAATAAGCTGTGTTTGAACAGCTCAGTCTTCAGTTGGCCTCTGTGCTGCCAGTTAAGCTCCACGTGTGGTGCTCATGTTTTAGATGATCATGTCTGCAGTTATAAAATGTCTGCAATATAAACACACATTTCAATTATAAAGGGCAGTTTGTTTGAACAGGAGATTTATGTGACTGCAGCTGAAGAATAAGGAAAACCTTGTGAAGCTTTAACAGGTATTTTTACTGGACTCAGGCAGCTGAGGCCCTTTTGAGGTCAACTTTAAGCCCTTTGAATAAGCAGATGTGCTCTGGAGTGAACTTAATGTGAATTAATTTGCTTTCATGTCATGTTGTTCACAAACAAATCATTTGAGGTCATGTGATACATGCGATCTGTAACTGGACAGTAAGTAAAATGTTGCAGATTAGACTCTGAAGTCTGCACCGTGGGGATGTTTTACCTTTACTGTAACTGACTTTACTTCTGTATCTGTGCTCGTTTCTTCCCCCTGCAGTGAAATAATCAAAGACATCGAAAACTGTGGGAAGAAATGATCCTGTGATCATCTCCCTTTGTTCTGCTTCCTGCTGATTAGTAAACAAAAGCTTCTTGGAAACACACAGATGAAACTCCTCCTCATGGTTACTGCAGTGTTGCTGTTAAACTCTGATGGTTCTGGGTTTGTTGTGCTTCTCGTTGCCGTCCCGGGTCCCTCTTCCTGTTTTATTTGAGCGATTGCTTCTCCTCACATGCCTGCCCTGTCTTCCCTTCCCCTCTTTGTCTTCCCTCCTGTGTGATTGCCGCCCCGCCTTGATTGTCTGCAGCTGTGCTCGGTTCCCAGCTGCGTCTCGTTGTGTAATCGGTCCCGTGTGGTCTCGTCTTTCCCTTTGTGGAGAGATGTTTTTGCTCCGTGTGCTTGTTTGTGCATTCCTCTCTGCTCCATCTTTCTCTGGGTTTCAGTCTCCTGCTCCCTTAACAAATGTATTAACTACTCAAAGTTAGCATTTAGTTTGGATCTTGATTGTTTTATTTTAATGGATTTGTTTGAAAATCTGATCACTGTCCAGACTTTATTACAAGGCTGAAACTGTTTTGTGACTCGTGATGGTTTTAGCGCAGCATATTCTGTCTTTGACAGTGTTAGAGGAATCTGGATGAATGGTTCCCAAAAAACAAATTCCCTCCTGTTTCTTGTCCTCGATGGAAAACATTAAGGTGAAGGAAAGATGCGACTGTTCTGATGCAGCGTGCCTAATGCTGTGTCGGTGGATGTTGATGTGGGTCCATTGTAATGAAACTACAACATCCTGAGGACCAGATGAGATCCTCCGAGCTCACCTGTGTGCTGTTACAGGCTTTATCAGTTTACTGCTGGCAGCTCAGCCATGCAGGGCGTGTTTCTGGGCGTGTCTTCATGCAGGCTGTATTAACACATCAAGATTATTCAGATTTACTTGATGTCAAAAACAGCCCATAAAGGGAAATCAGATGTTTCTCACATTCTGGTTAATTGCACTTCCTGTCCGCTCATCTCCTGCTGCAGAGACCCAGCACAACCTCAGGAAGGACTTCAGCCATGATGAGCCTGAATGCCGGTGAACCCTAAACCCACAGATACTTTTATACAGCTCAATCTTAACAAATTAAGATTAAATTAAATCGCACAACACAACTTTACAAGAAGCAGATTTTATTTGTATCACAATATGATGATCATACTTCAGCTGAGGGTTCATCACAGCCTGTAAGGGTCAAATGAATCAGAATAAAATGGAAAACACAGGATTAACATTTTCATGATCTGAGCCGCGTCGCTTGGTTCGATCGCTCGTTTCCCGAAACGGGACGGCATCGTCTCGTTTTCCTAAAGCAGGGGTGTCGACCTCCAGGCCTCGCGGGCCGGTGTCCTGCAGGTTTTAGATCTCACCCTGGGTCAGGGTTAGTTAGGGCTAGGTTGATTAGTTAATTACCAGCCCTCATGTTAATGAGATAATTCAGCCATTTAAATCAGCTGTGTTGGATCAAGGACACGTCTAAAACCTGCAGGACAGCGGCTCTCGAGGCCTGGAGTTTGACACCTGTGCCCTGAAGGATCCTCTGCTGAAGGATGTAGTGAAGGAAGCACTGTATGACCTTTCCTTAGTATCCGGAGAATTCAGCCACCTCCGCTGATGCTGCAGAAACTTCAATGGCACTTAATGCGCAACAGGTCTGTATCACCACGCCATTTCTGGGGCCGTCCTTGCACTGGGAGCACTTTCATACTTCAGATATTCTGACCACACCTTCACGCAGACTCTGACCTTTTGCTTACAGCTCAGATATCCTCATGCGGCTGCAGACGAAAGCAAACATAATCCGGACAGAGGAAGATAAAGTTTGTACCTACGGTCAGCAACGCCTCGTAATTCTAAAACGATTCAAAGTTGACGCAGTCACAGAACACCCAGGAAGACAAAATGTGTCCAAACAGCCCACATGTAGCAGAGGTAGAGAGCTATGACGTGACACACGTGATGTGTTTTACTTGTACAAAGATGAAACCGTTTTCCCTTTCAGTCCTGAACACTTCGGGACTTCTCACTTGTGCCTCTTTTTGTGAAAATTCATCGTCGAGGCGTCCCGAAATCTTTTCCCGCATATGTCGCAGGGAACGGGCTTCTCGGCGGCGTGAGTCCTCGTGTGGCGCAACAAGTCGTTACTTTGGCAGAAACTTTTGCCGCAAATTTTACAGGAATGAGGTCTCTCGCCGGTGTGGATCCTCATGTGGGACGCCAAATTATCCTTCCGACCGAACCGCCTCCCGCAGAAGCCGCAGATAAACGGCCTCTCGCCCGTGTGGGTCCTCATGTGCAGGATCACGCTGTCCTTCCGAGTGAAACCTTTCCCGCACACGTTACACGAGAACGGCTTCTCGCCCGTGTGAGCCCTCATGTGGATCTCCAGATTAAAGCGTTTACGAAAGTGTTTCCCGCATATTTTGCAGGGATACGGCTTCTCGTCCGGGTCGCTTATGTCTTGTTGCATCATCAGAGGTTCATTCCTAAAGCCTTGCATGTAAACAGGGCCGCTAAATATCAGGCCGTTGTCCACGTTGTTGTACATCGCTTGCACAGCCGATCCCGAGTCCACGTGGTTGCCTCTGTCCTGACGTCGGCTCTCGGCCACGGGAGAGCTGTGAGAGGGGAGCTGCTCCCGCTCCGGTTCTGGGTCGCTGTCGTCACTTTCCCCGTACGTAACGGTCACCATGATGGTGTCGCCGTCCTCGTCCAGAACGAGCAGCTCTCCCTCCTGACTGATGCTGAGCTCCTCCTCCTCCTCTTTGATCCGTCGAGCTGCTGGTTCCTCCTGGTTCAGGCTGGAGTCCCTCTCCTGGTTCACGAGAACCTCCTCATCCTCGGAGAGGTGTCGCGGTCGGAGGTCTGGAGGGACAGAATGACACGAATGTGATGACAGAAAAACACCGGAGAAATATTTCACTTATAATTATTAGAGCTCTGCGGGGTAACGTATGTGCAAATGATCAAATAAGATAATAGCTCAGGACTCAGAGAGCAGCTTCTGTCTCCATAATTCGGTGGAGAAACGAGCTTTAGGGCGACGCCGCCGTCTGCACTCAGCTTTGTGTTTGCACAACAAGACTGACATCACGTCTCTGCCAGCTTGTTCAGCCTGATGACCAGAAGCTGCTTCAGAAATCCGCCTTCAGCTTCCACCAGGAAACAAAGTGACTGTAAAACCAGTGACGTGTAACATCCAGGCATCCGCGAGGAGGCTTTTCAAAGTTTATTTAGCCAGCTGACGTCTAAAGATCTGTTAGGATTAACTTTGCTATGACTGCAGACATAACAAGCACACAAGGTGGGAGTGGAGCTGGGAGATCAGCCTGGGGAAAATCTTCCACTGCGGCTGCTGGAGCAGGACTACCAGCCGACTTTGAGGCCACTCAGGCGGGGGAAGCGGTTCTCAGCCCACACTCCTGACGTCAGCTGGAGAGGAAGGAATGCTTGGATGATCTCCTGAATCCCACTTTCTAGTTTTTCTTCCACTCCTCAGGAGCAGCTGCAGGGACTCTGAAATGAACCTGTTTGCATGATCGCCGACAGAAATCAAACCTCAAAGACAGCGTCTGCTCCAAACTGGCTGCTCGTGGGTTAAAAAACACCAGTGACCGCAGGGATTGGATCTGCATGTTTATTCTGTGGAAGAGTGGCACACACAGTAACAGAACACTGGCAGAGCATGTGGGACTCAGCGCCCTTACACAATCCTCCACAAAAGTACAGAGAAGACGACAACGCAACACGACAACCGTGAGAGCAGCAGAAGAGAGAACAGACACACAGCCCGGCTCGCTCTGATTTCACAACCACGCGTCAGTAACGAGCCCGCGCTCTGTTTTTACGCAGTTTAAAATACAGATGTGAATATTAAAGTTTCAGATGAGCCAAAGGAGAGAGAGCGACAGCTAATCTGACGCTACGAACAGAACCAGCTCGTCTGTGCGACGATCTTAACGAGCTGCTTATTAAAAAAGATCCTAAATATCCTCAGTTTCAGTTTGTTTGGTAAAAACGTATCGGCGCGTGTCTGATGAGGCGCCGATGAAAGTCTGGAGATCTGCAGCACTGAGGCTACGTCCACACGTAGTTTTGAAGATGCAGCTCTTTCTCTGCGTTTGGCCTTTCATCCACCCTCCAAACGCCGTTTGGAGCACTGAAGACTGAGACTTAAACTCCTCCCAGGGTGGAGATTTTCAAAAACTCAGTTTTTGTGTTTACGTGTGGACGAGAGATTCAGTCTTGCAGCGCCTTTTGTTTACATGATGGATTTCTACAGTGGTGCAGACAAACTGTTGGTGTTAGTCGTGCTGCCTGCAGTATTTACACGCTTACACACTTTCTTGTTTTTTGCTGTTTCCAGTGTGATGTTGAGGAATAATGTCTGTCCACACGTACGACTCGTTTCTTTGTTTACTCTTTCCCTCCCGGCCTGCAAGACTTCTGATTGGCCAACATTTCTGCATGGTTAGGATTTGGCATGTTCTCGACAGCGTTTGACTTCATTTTTTCCGTTTACATGTGGACGGAGATCTCAAACATGCACGTGTGGATTTTATACTTTTTTGTTATTGAAAATGGAAAATCTCCATTTAGAAAAATACTTGTGTACGTGTGGATGTAGCCTGAGAATCGCCGCTTTTAAAAGGTTATTCTTTCTAATACCTGTACTGATGTTCAGTCTTGCCTCTGACACCCTCCGTACAACAATAACGGGCAGCCAATCAAAAAAAAGTCAGCTTAAAGGGAGGCAGGACGATCTCGGACGCTGCATCACAGCTCGCTGTCAGGTGAAGATCGCTTTGAGCAGAGAATCATGCAAAGCCACTGTAACAGCGTCACACAGGGAACGCACTCGGCCGTCGGTGCACCGTCGCTGAATGTTTAAGATTTCAGAGGCGGCGACCCGGGTCAGCGTCGGACACTTTCCTAAATACTAGAACAAAAGCGATACTGTGAAAGCTACAAATGCAGTGCTGTTCGGGCCAGAGCCAGCTTTTATGACTCCGCCCTGCACGGTGCCGGAGCTCGTCCGAACGCTCTGCTTATTGCCCGGGAGGGGGCGTTTTCACCCCGGCCCCCTGCTGAGATTTCAAGACGACTTCTCGTCTGTGTGAGTCCTCGTGTGGCGCAACAAGTGACTGCTCTGAGTAAAGTTCTTCTCACAAATTTTACAAGAGTAGCGCTTCTCGCCCGTGTGCGTCCTCATGTGGATCAGCAGCGTCCCGCTCTGACAGAAACGCTTCCCGCACGCTTTGCAGGAGTACAGCTTCTCGCCCGTGTGCGTCCTCATGTGGACGGTCAGGCTGCCCCTCTGAGTGAAGCTCTTCCCGCAGGTTTTGCAGGAATGCGGCCTCTCGCCCGTGTGGATCCTCGTGTGGCTCTTCAGGTTTGACGTGCAGATGAATCTCTTCCCGCACGTTTTACACCCGTACGGCTTCTCGCCCGTGTGGATTCTCATGTGGACCAACAGACTGTCGCTACACCTGAACTTTTTCGCACATATTTTGCAGGAGTACGGCTTCTCGCCTGTGTGAGTCCTTTCGTGATATTTCAGTAAGTATATCTGATAGAACTTCTTCCCGCAGGTGCTGCACGCGAACGGCTTCGCGCCCGTGTGGATCCTGACGTGTCTTTTTATTTGGGACTTATCCTTAAAAACTTTCTCACAAACGTAACATTTCAAAGGCTTTTTACCTGCGTCCGTATTACCCTGACTCTCTGACATGGGAGCGCGCTCTGCACTGTCACTTCTGCTTTTAGCGAGTCTCTTCGTTGGCTTTGGCTCTGCGTCCGATCCCGAGGCTGCGTTCGTGCTCCCTTCCTGATCTCGGCTCTCGGCTGCAGGCGGGCTGTGAGACAGGAGCTGCTCGCTGATTGGCTCTGTTTCACTGTCACTTTCCCCGTAAGTAAGAGTCACCATTAAGGTATCGTCCTCCTCCTTCACTATAAGGTGCTCTGCCTGGTAGGCGGTGCAGAGCTCCTCCTGCTCCTCTTTAATCTGCAGAGGCGCTGCTTCCACCCGGCTGGTGTGGAGTTCTTCCAGTTCCTCTTTAACCTGCAGAGGTTCCTGCTCCAGCCTGGAGTTCCCCTCCTGCTCAGGAAGAACCCGTTCCTTATTACAGTCATGTTGCTGAGGAGGATCCAGCTTCAGGCTGGAGGTCTCCTGTTCAGAAGGAGCCTCGTCCTTATTACGATCATGTTGTGACTCCTGCTCCAGGCTGGAGAGCTTCTCCTGCTCTGTAGGAAGTTTCTCCCTGTTGGAGTCATGGTGCTGTGGGAGGCCTGGAGGGACAGAGAGAGAAAAGGTCGGTCACCGGTGCGATGACAGAGAAACATCTGCTCATACACACAACTGGAATTTAACGATAATCAACAGATAATCGGCTTCATGTGTGTCATTTGCAAAGCTCAGAGTACAAAATACTTTTAGCTGCACGTCCCCGTTTTTGACCCACAAACTTTACCTCCTGTCAGGTGTGTTTTATCCTTTTAAACTTTATTGATCAATAATTCTGTTTGAGATCAGTCTTTTCTGAGAGAGTCCCAGGAGCACAACGACCACACAGCAGCAGAGTGTGTGCACATCGATGGCTGAATGTAGTTCATGACTGGAAAGAGTCAGACAGCATTAACGTTTCATGCACCAACTTCAGCTCTGAATGCAAGTCTGTGATCAAGTCAAAATCCCAGGCATTAGTAACTGCAGGCTGCTGTATGCAGCACATGTAGTTTTCTGCATTTAAACGAGTCCTTGAACGCATCACCAGCAGACCGTAGAGGAGTGCAGATCTGAGCCGGAAAGGCTCAAAGATATTTCAAATTACTGGGTCAGCAAAAAGGCAGCGATTACAGTTCTGATAAGGAGTAATTATAGGATTCATGTACCAATAAAGATGGACGTGTGTCTCTGTGAGATCCAACCGTGACTGAGCTGAGGGCGAAACCATCAGCAGGGTTCAAATTTCAGGGATCTCAGGCTTTTCAACCACAGACTGCTTGTTTGGTTGACGTGGCTCAGCGTCTGCTGTCAGTAAAAGGAAAGTAAATACTGGAACAGAAAAACCAGGTATGAGTGTGGTCTGCATGTCACGGATGTTCTTCCTCAGCTGAATCACACGTGTCAGTCGGATGTACTGACTGACTGGTGTTTTTAAAGAAACTGGTACCGCTTTGATTCTTCATTTAGCTTTACTTCCTCTTATCTGGGCTCACAGAGCTGCTCAATAATAAAAACAGGAAGGTGACCACGAGCAGAGCTGCTGCTGCTAACAGTGTCAAGCCCGTTTCCTCATTCGGCTTCTCATTAATCTCCAGACACTGATTCTCCGGCCTCTCCATTCAACGCTTTCATTCACGACACATTAACGACGACGTGTTTGTCGCAGAGTAATGCCTTCAAATGTGATTCTTTCCTCTCTTGCTGCTATTTATAGGCGCTGCTCTGTCTTCAAGCAGGAAGTGGAAAATAAACAAACTCCCTGGTGTCTCTTTTTGTCTCCTTCCTCTTTCCTGAGCTGCAGCTGCACTCTCCTCTCTGAGCCACCAAACAATCAGCGCTACAGCGGGTGGCTCGCACTATTAATCATGCACGACATCAAATGACATCAAACCCCCGTCGCAGCTGCAGGAACCAACAACACGAGCGACTCTTCAAACAGAGGGATTCTTGGACTAACGCTTTGATCATGTGTTTGTTTGCATTTTCATGGACATCTGTACAAAACCATCCGTTCCATCTGTTACAGATGCGCCTCCTACGTGCTTAGTGTTTCCTTCCATTACTGACAGCACGTTGGTCACATGAGACCTCCCACAGTCCCCTGTGACAATCCCACAGGTGAGGCTCTATTGAGAAAGACATAGGAGTGTTTCATAGATGTATATTTGAAAAATGAGAGCAAAGACCGTCACAGATTTTGGATACGTTATGAACAGAAACGTGGTCTTTCTAAAACAGCTGGTTTTGGTACACGGTGTCATAACTGGGGAATATCACACAGGCTGGATGAAAGTGTTTCCATATTCAGGCTTTAATAAAGAAGACATGCGGCCGACTGTTTAAAAGAATATTTTGCGCCTTGTGTATAAAAGTTACTTTTTTTTGCTTCTCTCTTATTGCTTTGCACAGCAGGAAGCTCCACAGGTCTGATTTACAGACTTTACACTGATTCTTGGTGCAACCCTGAAGGGATTCGGGTGTCATGCCTGGGAGGACGTGTACATGTCTGTGCCATCCGGGTCATTGTGAAGCACATTTTCACACACGACTCATGTAACGTCCCTCAGGACTGTCTCACAGGGGACAACCCCCACTAAGGGTTACATGCCTCCACCGTTTGCTGTAGAACAAAAACTGGAGGGGTTCATTCATAGAAGCAGCTATGTACCCTGAACCCTGTGAAGGACCGAGCTCAGGGCCGTTATAGATGCTGGAATCTTACACAGCCTCCCTCCAACCCTTCAAGGATGTTTGAGAGCACCAATGGCAGCAGGGCCCTGACACTTTGCAGACAGTCAGAGGTCGAACTTTCACCGGGAATTGTTTTCAGGTGAGAGGTATTTAATGACGTGACCCTCTGCCCACTCTGGCCCCAGCACTCCTGCTTCATCAATCACCCCGCGCGTAAAAGCAGAGCTGAACGCGGATCGCCACCTCGCTGTCCGCTGACAGCGGCTCTAGCCCGGCCCAGCTCTGCGTGCTGCTGGGCCCACGGACTGTGTGCCGATCACAGCCATGTTAGTTCGGCCTCACTCGTTTCTTCCCGCAACAATCCAAACCCCGCAGGAAATACACGGCCTACTGTCCCGCAGCTCGTGTTCAGCTCCTGGCTGAGTAAATGTGCCGTGGAGCTCCGGTTAGGATCCTCCGTGAAGTGTTTTTCTCGCTGAGCGTGGACTCACCTATTCTGTGCAGCTTTATCTGAGGCTTCCAGGTGATCTCCAGCAGTCTGCGCTGACGGTCGATCACTTCCTCGTACTGGACGATCGTTTTTTCAAACTCCAGGAATATTTCTTCGGCGGCAGCAGTTAGTCGGCCGTTAATAAACCGTCTCAGGTCCCGATGTAAGGTCATCATTACTGCACCTGCGGAAACACGGGCCTGAAACAGGGTAAGAAAGAAAACCCCACCGCCTTCCACTCCAGCCCTCAGAGGAGTTAAGCTAACAATAAACCTTGAGTGGGTTTTCTTCTTCTCCTGGCAGACTAAACTCAGCGCAGGCGCACCGCTGCCCCCTGCAGGTCATTTGTAGACATACACTGCGTGTGTCACCCCGCATCACAGACGCATTTGGGCGACTTGTTGCACTTCTGGCTCAGTTACGTTTGGCCTGAGTGAAAACTGCATTAGGCCAGTTTCTCCTGTCACCCAGTCTTAGTCTAGTTTCCACTGAACCGGCCCACTGAGAACCTGCTTTCACTTCCCTCCCTCCACTCTTGAAGCACCAAAAGCTGCAGTTAACTAGTAATAACAGAGCATCCAGGTAGTCCTGCTGAATGACATTCTAGGATTTTATGTGGATGTTAGTGAGCACTGATTATCAAGTATTTGCGTGATGTTGTGTGATCACATGGTGTGTGATCCCATGCAGGCCAGGGATGCAGCTTAGTGCATTATTTATTAATGATCTGGGTGAACAGAGCGATAATACTCAGATGGTGCACTGTTAAAAAATGTGAGCCAGCTTAAACTCTGAGTTGAGTCCCTGATCTGTTCTCTGGCCCCTTTTCTCCGTGACTAAACTAATGGTGTGCAAATCTGCTGGAGGCCAGGATGTAACCTCCAGCTGCGGAAGACGCTGCTTGTGATGAACGAGCAGTGTTGGGGAGTAACGGAATACATGTACCGCCGTTACGTATTTAAAATACAAAATATGAGTAACTGTATTCCGTTACAGTTACCGTTTAAAAGGTGGTATTCAGAATACAGTTACTTTGTTGAAATAAATGGATTACACTGCGGTACTTTCCCGTTTCATGTTGTCGCGGGTCAGGACTGTTTGGGTTTGTTTGACAGCTACGTTCTTTCGTTCCAGGCGGCAGCGTTACGGTTGCCCTGGTTACAGGGCGACGCTCTCTCTCTCTCTCTCTCTGCGACTGCGTGTTTCCTGGGTGAGAGAGCGCCTTTTCGTTGTTGTTGTTGTGCTAAGCTAACAGGCTGAATGCTACAAGCATAGCTCTAAAGAATGTAGCATCATGGCCAGTGTAGTCCGTGCTGCAGGGAGAATGGACTGCCATACACGTTATGTGTCTGTGAGCGCGAGGAGGGAGAAAAAGGGGAGTGGAAAGGTACGAGTTGTCGTCGAGGAAAAACGGGAGCTGGAAGCATGTAAATATAATAATAACCACTGCAGCCAAGAAGAGAGCCTGACGAGCCCAGTTGTAAGTAAGCTATTAAGACTCGACTGTACACCACGTTCGTGTTTCCCTCCGAAAACAATAAGTTCCGTTGGAGCAGCCTTTCAACGCCTCTCTCTGTCTCTGCTAGCAAAGTTGACCCACACAACAAAGTAAAGCTATTTTTCGGCTACGAGCCGACAGGGACCCCGCCTATTAGTCAGAGGTCCCTTTACTACAGTTCGGAGTCGCGGACCTTCAGTAACAGTAATAAATCACAGCAATAGTACATTCACGTTGTTGTAAAAAGCACGATAATATATTAAGTAATCCAAAGTATTCAGAATACGTTACTCTCATTGAGTAACGTAACGGAATACGTTACAGAATACATTTTGGGGCATGTATTCTGTAACGGAATACATTTTAAAAGTAACCTTCCCAACACTGTGAACGAGTCAGTGTCTGTGTCCTGAAAAGGTGGATAATGAGGGAACAATGTATGGACTCATGAATGTTTTCCTGAAAATCTGCCTGATATCGTACGCTTTCCAATCCCAGCCGATGTCACGCAGCCCTGTCTGTCTGAAAGATGACTCATTCTAGACATGCTTAGTTGATCAAAATCCTTTGAATTTAATCCAGATGTAATTTAATATATCCTCACATCATGAGCCATTTAACAACAAACAGTCTTTAACATTGTTATTGCACATACTTCCTGTTCCTCCAGGATCTGTTGTACAGATGTGGCTCCAGGGTAGCAGATAGTGTGGGGGTTTACATTTAACAAGTGAAAAATCCCTGGTTTGACCCCAAGAGCAGACACAAATCCTTCAGGGACACATCAGGAAGGACATCTGGAGTAAAAAGTACCAAAGCTAACATGTGGAGCTACCCGGTGTGAATAAAGGAGCAGCTGAAAGCAGTTTCATCTACACTGCATCCAGGCTTTGTGGTGACTCAAGAGACAACGATCGGGAAGTAACAGACTCCCATTATTAGATCTGAAAAACGGACAACAGGAATGTTCTAGAGTTTGTAACTTTTAAGCATCAAAAATGTTCTGATGGGTTAAAAATAAAATTCAAATCTCCACGAAGATGATTTTATATTTGACTTTCCTTCTTCACACCCGTTAGTTTTCAGTGTTTACCTTTTATCACGTGGACGTAGGCGGAACGAAAGTTAGACGCCGATGCGCTGTCGGAACCTCTCACTGTGACACACAGAGGAAGTAAACAGATAGTAGTTTTATTTCTGTTGAGCGGAGACTGTGCTGCAGCAACGATGCCTTCAGTTCAGTATCTGAGAGAGTTCATCAACGAGCGACTAACTGCTGCTGCTGAACAAATATTCTTGGAGTTTGAAAAAACGATCGTCCAGTACGAGGAAGAGATCGACCGTCAGCGCAGACTGCTGGATATCACCTGGAAACCCCAAATCAAGCTGCACAGGACAGGTGAGTGTCCCTCTGAGGGAGGATCCTGATCACAGCTCTGCGGGACGTTTATTCAGCTGCGAGCGAACAGGCCGTGGGTTTCCTGCACAGCCTGAGTGTGAGCTAGTGTGGATCACAGGGTCTCAGGTTTGACGCACTGATGGACGCAGAAGGTGTTTTTGAGGTCAGCCACGAAATTAGCGCTCACGTTTACAACTGCAAACACAGAAAACATGTCAAAAGTCAACATCTTAGTGCAGTAAAAAAAAGAGGGAGACAGGGGAAGCTGAAGGGGGCAGCAGTAGATGAGTTTAAATAACTCGGGTCAATCATCGAAACAGGCAGGCAGGGTGGAGAGTGTCACGGGTGATCTGTGACAAAAGGACAGCAGCGTAAGTGAAAGGAGTGAAAGGGAAAGTTTAAAGCTGGCAGTGAGACCTGCTGGGATGGATGTTTGGAGACGGTGGCTCTGACACGAAGACATGAGGCCGAGCTGAAGATGATCACATGTTCAGCGAGCAGCATGGATCAGAGATGAGTCCATCAGAGAGGAGAGGCTGAGAGGGTTTGGACACGTGCAGAGGAGGGAGGGTGGATATATCAGACAAAGGAGGATGAAAATGGAGCTGCCAGGCAGGAGGGAAAGAGGAAGACCTCAGAGGAGGTTCATGGGTGTAATGAAGGAGGACAGAGGAGGATGCTGGGGTAGGAGGAGATGGAGGGTTATCAGCTGCGACGCACTGCCAAAGAGAGCAGAGGTGCATGTGTGAAAACAGGAGAACTCAAGACAACCGGTGTACATTTTAGACCTTTTAGTTTTTCCCAGTTTTCCTGAAATCGTTTGGAACTGTGGATTCACTCTGTGCTGGCCTCAAACCTTCACCAGTTTAACCTGATGGAAAAACAAAAGCCTGCTCCGACACTCCTGCCGGGCGGCCCCGTTTCTCAGTTCCTCTAACCTGTTTAGGTCGAGGAGCTCCCGTCTGCAGCTCGTCATAACGCAAACATGGGCTGAAAGCAGGAAGCTGCTTCCTGAGTGGTGACCAAATGTTCCCTACATGAGTGAAACCTCTCGTGGAAGCAGCCACAAAGAGCCGCAGATGCAGACTTTAAGTTTCACTTCCCTGTGCTGGCTTGGTTCATTCCAGGATAGATCAGACGTTACTTCCAGCTTTGAAGTTTTATGAACTGTTAAAGTTGCAGAGCCGCTACATTTTAAAAGATCAGTTCCTTCTTGTCCATTATGTTTTCCATGATAATCATCTTAATATTGACTCAGCAGCCCTGATTTCAAGCATGTAGATCAGCTGTGATCTTTTTTTCTTTTTGTGACATTATCAACCCTTTATCCCTCCAGACGTCCCACAGCAGCAGCTCTGTGACCAGGAGAGGAGCTCCAGTGTGGACCAGGAGGAACCAGAAGCTCCACAGATCGAAGGGAAGCAGGAGGAGCAGCTGGTAGTCGGGCAGCAGAGCGATCCCTTCATGGTCACTATACTTACACAGCACGCATAAACTGTGTGAACGACTCTCACATGTTAGAGCGCCACTGTGTGACAGACGCGGGAAGAAGACGGTGAAATGTGATGTTTGTGGAAAAGCCTTTCAGCACAGGTCCCGGATGATACATCGCAGGATCCACACGGGCGTGAAGCTGTACGCCTGCGACACCTGCGGAAAAGGCTTCGTGAGGAGCGATAAGCTGGCGCTCCACATGAGGACGCACACGGGAGAGAGCGCGTACACCTGTGACACCTGCGGGGAACGGTTCATTCAGTCCGCGATGTTAAAAACTCACATGAGAAGTCACACAGGTGAGACGCTGGACTGCAAAACCTGCGGCAGATGTTTCAGTCAGAAGAGCCACTTGTTGCGCCGCATGAAGATCCACACGCGAAAGACCAAGCCGGCCTGAAACGCCTGAGGGAGGGGGAGGGGCTTCAGGTATCAAGGTGATTTTCAAATCTGAGGTTTGACTATTTTTAAACTGAGATTATTTTTATTCGATTTAACCTTTGGGCCGTTGGTGAGGTCGTCCACCTCGATGGACGGGTGCTGGTCTTCGATGAGTCCTAAAAAAAATGTATGTTTCACTGATACAACACATTTCTAACATCAAAGTCACAGATTTGCTTCTTTGCTTTTCTAAATGATGTGTAAAGATTATTTATGTATCTGCATGTTTTATATGTAATTCAGTTCATCACAACAACCGTCACCTCGAGGCACTTTGTGTTGCAGGTAAACAGCTTCAGTATTCGATACATGTGTGCTGTTTGTCATCAGGTGACTTTATCACTGCTGTGATTTTACTGACTGACTGAGTTGAGTTTCCATGGTAACGCCAGCTGTTTCAGGCATACCTGAGAAAGTTACCGAGGTTAACGTTTTCTGTTTTGGGTTGTTGTGCAATCAAGTCTCCATTTTCAAGACGTTTTCATGCTGAAAGCAGAGATGGAACATATCTGGGTCCCACTCATGAAGCTGGGTCGGTATCGGGGCACAGCGGGGCAATCTCAGCTTTCTTCCACGTGCTCTGCAGGCCACAGCTGCAGTTAGATGATGTGTACTGTTTGGGGGATCATTCTCAGCTGTGTGCTGGGCCAGATTTGGTCCTCAGGCTGTGAGGTTGACACATGAATCCTAAACCTAACAGGTCAAAGTAAATAAATATATGTGCTGCTGAGAGGTCGAGGCACAAGGCAATGTGATGAACATTTACTGCAGCAGGTTTCAGCAAATAAAAACATGCCTTTATCGTGTCGTCATCATCTGCTATCATTTTCCTGTCGTTTCACGTTGGAGCTGAATGTCAAACGGGTTTAAAGTGTCTGATATGCCAGTAAAAAGAAATCTGTATGTGTACGCTGAATAAAAAGACTTTAAAAAAGACGTTTCCAGTGTTTGGTCACTCACATTTATTTAACTTCAAAGAGTCGAGCTGTGGCATAAAAATAAAAGGGTGGCGTCTTTGTTTAGGTTCAAGCATGAAGCTCACATTCAAGGACAAACTGATGAATGTCACCATTTTTCATCAGGATCAAAGTGAAAATGTTGCATCTACATGTCGACTCTGAGTTTTCCAGATAACTTACAAACTACATAATTATGAAACATCAAAAGTGATGGAATCGTGCAAAAAACCAAAGCTTTCTGTTGACATAATGTTCGGTTGTGATGCAGGTTTGAGTCTGAACCCTGAAAAATAGTTTTCAGAGTTAAAATTAGAGGTAAAGATTGAACATCTATTTAGCTCTTTAGGCAGAGGTTAAACAGCAGCTGCGAGGAATGAGGGTAATATTCTTATATTATCCATAGATGTCATTCACACCCAGAGTGTCTCTCCTTCATGTTGCTCTGTCTGCTGATGATCACTTCCTGTCCTCATCTTCTGCCCCCGGTGTTTTCATCTGCAGGAAACTTCTTTCAGTTTGAAATCATAACCGGCTGCGGGGCTTTTCCACTTCTGGTGTCGCAGAAAAATGAAGAACTTCAGTTTGTGTACAGTATTGTTTACCCAGACTCTAACCTGACAACGACAACATCTGCAGCTGACTTCAGGTTTTTATTTATGATTTTTTTATTAAATATATTTTGTTATGCGTATTACTAAAATGCTTCGCCTGGTTTGATATAACATTATCACACATTTATATATATTTTTAATTATTGGCTAATTATTAACAGCAGCCCCCCCCCCCCCTCCCCCTCAGCGGCCCTGTGTGGGTCAGACAGGAACAATATGGCGCCGGGAGGAACGTTAGCATCGGGACCAGTCGTTGTCTGAGAGACTGGTGATCCGGCAGGATGAACCTCTGCGCCCAGTACCTCCGGTAAGTTCACCGCGGAGCGCTCTGTCCGTCGCTCGGTGGCCCAGGAGCGGTCAGAACCGGACGTTTTGACCCGACAGGAGGCTTGTTTGGCTCAGCTTTTAGTATGTCAGGAGCTAGCTGCTCCAGGGACCACCCCCTTAGCTAATGTTAGCTGTTAGCTTCATACATCAACAAACAATCGGCGCCTCTGCATGTCGCCGCCTCACGCTCCTTTAGTCTGAGATGTGGATTATTTATTTAAATCACATTCAGCTGCGCACAGGTGTGATGTTTGGTGTGCTAATTTAAGGCCAGATGAGCGTTTACCCGCCATACGTTTCCCACTGTGTTGTTGCTAGCTTTAGCCCGCTAGCTAGCTTCCACCTGCGTATGTCATGTTAGCATTTCCTTTCTGAGGTTGTCACATATGAACTCTGGGCATCTATTCACACACCCGCCTCCTTCAGCTTTACTTCATCAGCATGTTTAAGTGTTTGTGCCGATGGTTTACGTGCACAGGTGTTAATAAACAGCGCGTGGTCGTTAATCAGCGGGCGGGTTTGTAACGAAAATCTATTTGTATTGCTAAGTTTTTGTATCCAGGAAGTAGGCTGAGCCCGATATCTGTTCCGTGCCGTGCTGACGACGTTTAATCTGAGCTGTTAGTGCTTTAATGAAGCGATAACGGGCGGAGCAGCCTCCGTAGTATCTGTGGATCGTCAGTAATAAGGAAGTGCTGTATGAGGCTTTGTTATGACTGGAGACAGGTGCTGTCAGGTTGTCATGCTCTGTGTGTTTGTGTGTGTTCGCGCCTCTAACCTCCTGTTCTCTGTTTACATCCGAGCAGACAGGCAGAGGCCCTGAAAGCTGACATGACAGGTAAGTCCCCACCGCTGCTTACTCACACACCTGTTCATCCTTCACCTGCTCATCTCTGGAGGCCTGCAGTTCAGGCAGGTTCAGCAGTCTGAGGATAACTTTTCTTAATGTGGCTTCATTGAACCTGAGATCATCAGTTAGGTTGAGAGGTGGTTAAAAGCTTGATAAGTCAGCCTGGGTCAGTCCTTCATCGTTCAGACAAACGAGTCAGAGCATCTGACCAATCAGAAACATGGAGAGATCTGCTGGGAGCAGAGCGATGGAAAGGGAAAACGAAACTATGAGATGCACATACGATATTAAACACATTTCACTCTGAAGGCATCAGAATGAGCATATGTGTGAAAGGAAACCTCTGTAGGATTGTAAGTTTTGTGGACTTGGCTTTTAAGATGTTAATAAAGTTTAGTTTATTTGAAGCCAGGAAAGAGAACCTGCAAAAGTGTCGACTGTGCAAGTTAACAGACATGAAGACACGGGAGGATCGGATTACAGCTGCTCCACAAAGTGAATGTTTAGATGTGTGTGAGACAGGTTTATTGTTTCCTTTGCAGTGCTGGTTGTGTTTAATGCTCTGAGAGGAAAATGAAACAGAATTCAAACATAGACTCAGTCTGCTTACAAATCTGATACGAGGTAATAAAGAGTAAATGGTTCCCCGTTTATAGCCAGTTTTTTTTTTTTTTAATAATAAATGTCAACAAGCTTCTTCTGAGAATTTGAACTTTAGACTTCCTTAAAGTTTCCGCTCCTCCTCCTGTTTGCACACTGAGCTCTGAGGAATGGTAAAGTTGTTTTCATGGATCTGAATGGTCAGTATGCAAGGATTTTAAACCACTTGGTTTCTTATCTCAGACATGATCTACTCCAGAGCAGGTCAGGTCTGCAGCATAAGTTGCCATGGTGATGTATCCTGGTAAGATGTGAACCTCCTTCATAACAAAACTCAGGGTTAAACCTGCAGGTACCTCAGTAAGCTCCAAACCCGCCTCGCAATACAGGCATCAGGTCAGACACCCACTGGGTAACTCGTGTGTTTAAAAGGCATTAAGTGTAGTAAGAATAATAATGTTGATGATACATTTTATTTATAGATGCTTTTTAAGACACTCAGTGTGCATAAACAGCTGGAAGGCAACACAATTAAAAGGTCATTTATGCAGAAGTCTTGATGTGAATCTTTGTTTTAGAAGGTGAGTTATGAAGGTATTTAGACCGTACGCTGTGAAAAGAGAAGATGTAACAAGCTGAAACTTCAGCCTTCAGCTTTTCTCTCAGTAATTTGTGCTCTCTCCAGTTATGTCAAGTCGTTGTTATTTATTTGTTTTTCTTGGCATTTGTGTGGGCTAATAAATAAATAAATAGAAGTTTTCTTAAATCATCTTTGAAAAATACTAAAAGTTGGAAAGCAGAATTAAAAAAGTTGGTAAATTCCTGTTACAGCAGAAACCTCCAGAAACTACAAAAATTGTTGCTTATTCAGGTTTTTTTTATTGAACTATATATATATATTTTTATATCTGACATTAACTTTGAAAGCGTCCCGCTGTGGTGTGTAGCTTGCTGAGACGAGCGGCTCTGCACTTTCTTTTTGTCATCAATGAAATGGAAAAATGCAAATTGGATGAAAATTGTTGGTTAAAGTGCTGCTGATGTGTGTGAGGCACCTGCTTTAAAACCAAGGTGAAGGGAAGCAGACGGACTTCCAGCAGTTTTGACTCACCGGCCTGTATCGAGCGGGTCGACGTGGACGCTGACAGATAGCCCTTCGTCACTTCTTTCCTTTCACTTCTCTGTAAACGACGACGCCAGGGTTTATTTAATTCACACTTATTTAGTTTACTTTAGATGAACGATAGTTAAAACTCAAAGATTGATTCAAAGTGATGATTTCTGTTTAAGAGACTTATGTGCATCACAAAGCTGTGAGGTATGTAAGCTGAAACAGAGACGCGAGCTTTAAATGAAAGCGTGAGCGCAGGTGAACGTTTCTTTGAAGAGCCTCAGGGAGAACAAACCCTGCTGGTTCCTTATTTTGCTGATGTGATGAAATGTTTCAGTTCTTTGGACCAGCTCAGCTGATGGTGTGACTGAGCTCCTGTCGCTCTGCAGTTATTATTACGCGGAGCCTGCACACACATTGGGAATCTGCTGTTATTGGGGGGACTTGGAGGTCTGGGGCTCACTTGCAGGCTTCATGCTAAAAAGAACTAAATCAGTGTTTTAGCAACGTAAAGCTGTAGCTCAGCTAAATATTACGAGTTAGAGAAAACAGACAAATACAGATGCAGCTCCTGGTTAATAAGCATTTGATCCACAAGTAAAACAGAAAAATGTCTAGAATGTGCTGTTTTTTGGCACCAGGTGATTTCTAGTTTGTGGTTCAGTCAGGGTTGAGCAGGCTTTGGTTGCCGGCAGGTACACAGTCCGTGTGGTCAGGACATTATCCGACAAAACCAGTCAACCAATTAGTATTCTCCCTTCATAGCACAGGTCATCACAGCCGGGCTTGAAGCTGGCTTTTTGAATGATTGCACATAACTACGCCTCTGTAGCTTCAGTTCCCTCTGTGAGTGTGTAACCACAGAGCTACACAAACACAAATCCGACATTAGCTTTCAGAGAGTCATCTGTAATTGTAAAAAACGATCATCAGAAGGAAGGAGGAGAAGGTCTTGGCTCAGACACCAGGAAAATCATCTGTTACCAGACCACAGCTGTAATCAACACAGACGACGTGTTACTTCCAGTTTGGTTGAAGCTGAAGTCGTTGTTTGGTCTTACAGCAGACCAGTGAATCCATTAGACCTGCTGCCTCAGCCTGATTTTAAAGCAGAGCAGCGGCTTCTCACGATGACTGGAAACCTTCCAGTTTGTCTAGCTGAGCTGCCTCCAGTGAGCCCGAGCTCGGTTATGATGGTTCATTTGCATGTTTTTATCTGGAGGCATGTCGGTATCTCTTTGTTGTCAGTCGGCGCAGGAACACGGAGATGCTGGACGCCATCACGGTTGGAGTTTATTAACATTTCAGACTCTTGGATTGATGCTGTTTTTGTCATAAAGGCTTCAAACTGTGTGTCTGCTGTCATCAAGGTGACTTTTGCCAGAATTTAGTATAAACAATTAGCTCTTGGGTGCAGATAATGTAAATAGTCATTAATACTCATCTCTGTTACACTTTAGATCAGATTGGTTGTGTTGTGTTTTCTACTCCACCAATCATATACATCCATGTACACGTCCTCCACCGGGCAGCTACAGGGAGGGGCGTGTCCAACAGAGATGCATATGTCATGCATGACAAAAATTAAACAGAAGAATTCAAATAAATAAAAATGTGAAGAAGAAAAACAATGAAGAATCAGGCAGACGTTCACTGTGTGTAAATCAGGTGACATATGATGCTTTGCTCTCCTGCAGGTGCATAAAATCCCAAAAACGTGACGCTGTCAAATTCTAAAGTGAGAAAACTTTAAATGAGCTCATTTTGAATTTGAGGGCAGCAGCAGGTGTAATTAAAGTTGGGACAGGGCCTTGTTTCCACTGCGTAGCATCCCTCTGCTTTTAACTACAGTCTATAAACGGCTGGAAACCGAGGAGAGCAGCTGCTGGATGTTTGGGAAAGGAATGTTGTCCCATTGTTGCCTCATAGAGGATCTGAACTGCTCCACACATCTTCTTTGTTGTATTTTTGGATTCTTGGCTTCCAGTTGGTCACAGTCTTTCCAAAGTGGTTTGTCCCGATTGGACCGTTTGGTGGGATGGTTCTGGTCCCAAGGCCATATGTTTGACAGCTCGCCCTCTCGTGCTTGTAGCATCTCCTTTGTGTGGTCACGTACAAAAGCACGTGCTGCTAGTTGTTGTTTCTGAGATGTTATCGACTAACCGGGCTGCGGCCCCAACCGCAGCACGGCTCCCCCGTCTGCCCGTGACAGGAAGTTTAAAGTTGCACAAATGTCATCAGCACTCGCAAGAAGGTTCTGCTCGGTTTCGAAAATAAGCTCCTGTGTCTCAGAGACAGTGTATCAAGTATTTATAGGGACTTTCAGCTGCTCCCTTGTCACAGGGGCTCTCCCAGGGGGTAGCTTGTGTTTGATTTGGCAGTGTGAGGTCGCATGCCCTTCCTGACCCAACGTAAAGTGGATTCGTGTCTCTGACTGGAATCAAACCAGCACCCCTTTCTCCCCAAGCAAACGTATAAACCACCACATTTGAACTGAAGCAGTTTCCTGTGTTTTCACTGTTAAAGTCTCAGATTAGTCTTTTACATTTCCATCAGAACCACTTTGCTTTGGTGCTGTCCTTAAACCGTGTGTGTGTGTGTGTGTGTGTGTGTGTGTGTGTGTGTGTGTGTGTGTGTGTGTGTGTAGATTCAAAGCTGGGGGCAGCAGAGGTGTGGACGTCCCGGCAGGCCCTGCAGGACCTTTACCAGAAGATGCTGGTGACAGACCTGGAGTATGCTCTGGACAAGAAGGTGGAGCAGGACCTGTAAGCCGCCCCTCCTCCGCTCTGCATCACACAACATAATTTTCTCCAACAATTTCAGTTCAATTAATTTAGACCAGTTTGGATTTTTTCTGTGTTGCTGTAACTGCAGAGAAAAAGGACACGAGTGAAGGGAAATAACGAGCAATAATCTACAGGTATCAGTAAAAAAACTACAAGAAAGTCTTTCTAGAATAACCTGGTTCAAAAAGTGTGAACGGGAGTCGCTCACTATTAGTGTTTCGTAGCAGGCAGGTTCAGAGTCGCTGGTGGAGCTGATGGAGACCAAATCAGCTGCAGTGCTCAGTTTCTAACATCCTTTAACATTAATGCAACATTTGGTGGCTAAATGGTGATAATAAATGTGTGACTGAAGACAAACTGAGCTCAGCTTTTGGACCGCATGGTGTCACCATGGTTACAGCATGATGACAGAGGAGGTCCGACATCCATGAATCTGCAGAGTCCACTTTGTTCCCTCTGTGTTGATGTATTCAGCGCGCAGTCAGTGTGTGAAGCTTTGACTCATGTATCGCAGCTACAGGTCACGTCTCCGCCTGCAGCTGTGGGTGGATCATCAGTCGTAATAATGGACAGATGTGTCGATTGTGTTTCGTGCTAAACTGTCATTTCCTGCCCCCAGTTCAGCTCCACCAATAAAACACATCGTCACAGCTTCCAGACACACACAGATGTCTGATATATGAGAACCTGGAGACTGTTTTTAATATTTGGGGTCTGTGAAGTAAGTTGTTGAAAGCCTGTCGCTCCTTGTTGGTTACTGCAGAAATTCTCACGAAGCCAAAAGTTTGTCGGAATATTTAGAATTTTTGATGTGTTGACACCAAAGATCAGTTTCACATAAAAAGGCAGTAATATAGCCCTCGACTCAGTTTGTGGGCTTTTCCATCAGGCAGAAGGAGCTGGTACTTTTTAGGATGTATTTGTTCGAAGCGCTGTGAGCTGATCCGAAAATGTGACGTCAACCGACTACGTGCTGCTGATTGGCCAGTCAGGATCCCTTTACCAATCATCTGGGTCCTGATGTGGGTTTCTCTCTGCCTGCAGGTGGAATCATGCTTTCAAGAACCAGATCACCACGCTTCAGAGCCAGGCCAAGAACCGAGCCAACCCCAACCGCAGCGAGGTCCAGGCCAACCTGTCGCTGTTTCTGGAAGCTGCCAGTGGCTTCTACACACAGGTAGGCTCACCTTGTGTTTGTGAAGTTATGAAAAAATGTCCAGTTTTGCTCTAAAGAAATAATCCCTGCAGTCATTTCTAAGCTGGTCTAGGCTCCGCCTCTGGGAGGATTTTTGTTTGGAGTAATCCTGCTAACACACAGACAAAGTGAATGGAGTTAAAGCCCCACATCACCACCGATAGAAACCATTCAAACGACGTCTCACTGTGTCTGCCGTGTTCCAGTTACTGCAGGAGCTGTGCACCGTGTTCAACGTGGACCTGCCCTGCCGCGTGAAGTCGTCTCAGCTCGGCATCATCAGCAATAAGCAGAGCAACACCAGCGCCATCGTCACCCCTCAGCCCAGCTCCTGCTCCTACATCTGCCAGCACTGCCTCGTCCATCTCGGAGACATCGGTGAGAAAAGCTTCCCATTCGTGAGCGGCGAACGGGAAGCTCATTTGAAAAACCAGCCCTGATGTTGGTTTTTCAGAGCTTATTTTCTTTGTCTTTGTCTTTCAGCTCGATATCGTAACCAGACCAGCCAGGCCGAGTCCTACTACCGGCACGCAGCTCAGCTGGTTCCATCTAACGGTGAGTCCCCGCACGTTTTCTTTAACTGGCTTTTAGATTTTGCTGTTTTTGGAAATCTGTCCCTTTATCAGCTGAGCTCTAAACACATTCAAACACTGAGTCGTTTCATCTAAATGTCATACGCGCGTAATTCTTGCAGCTTTCAAGTACTGAGAAAGAAATGTGGTTGAATTATGCTGGGGTTGCTATAGTTACCACTCTGCCTCTTGTAAATAGTGTCACATGTGAGGGACAGCTGATGTTAAAGATGAATTACTGACATTTAAAAGCTCTGCTGTAAAACACTGATACTGAATAATATAATCTAAAGAAATGATATGTGTGTTCTGGTGTTTGGTATTCATAATGACGAGAAGCAGCCATGTTTGTAGTTCTTCCCTGCTCATGTGCTGCCTCTCCGTGTCTCCTGCAGGTCAGCCCTACAACCAGCTGGCCATCCTGGCCTCCTCTAAAGGAGACCACCTCACCACCATCTTCTATTACTGCCGCAGCATTGCAGTCAAGTTCCCCTTCCCAGCAGCCTCCACCAACCTGCAGAAGGCGCTGTCCAAGGCTCTGGAGAGGTACTAGCTCACAGCACAAACACTATTTCACCCGCTGTAGAGTCAAAGGAAATGATCTAAGATTTCATCTGAAAAGGGAAAACCAAACTCTTTAAACTGTCTCAAAGTGTGACGATGTCTCATTTCCGCTCTGTTAAATCCTCCTTCTGTGGTCCTGCAGTCGCGATGAAGTGAAAACCAAGTGGAGCGTGTCCGATTTCATCAAGGCCTTCATCAAGTTTCACGGTCACGTCTACCTGAGTAAGAGTCTGGACAAGCTGGACGGCCTGAGAGAGAAACTGGAGGAGCAGTTTCAGGTACAACTAAACGCTGTTTGATGCACCGCGACGTGCAAATCTGTGCGAGTCCGTTTGTATGACACGGGTGTTGCTGTGTGTTTGCATGTGCAGAGGCTGATCCTGCAGAAAGCCTTCAGCTCTCAGCAGCTCGTCCACATCACCGTCATTAACCTGTTTGAGCTGCACCACCTCAGAGACCTGACGGCTGACGGCAGCGAGCAGAGCTACAGCAGCGAGCAGCAGATCAGCTGGTTCCAGCTCCTCGGCCTTTTCAGTAAGAACTGAAAACTGTTAATGGCCGATTACATGGATGGAGTCGTGGACGGCTCCTGCTTTGTTTGAATGATACTCATGTCAGATTTATATGGTGGCTTTTACGTTTATTAGAAGTACAGCGACTCATACGTGTAACCTGCAACAACTCAAAACTGTCTCCTCAGTGTCCTTCCTGGGCGTCATGTGCAGCCGCGTGCTGCTCAACAAGAACCGCGGGGAGGAGATCATGGGCGAGTGCCCGCTGCCGGCCATCAAGGTGTCGCTGGACTGGCTCAAACTGAGGCCCAGCGTCTTCCACGAGGCCGCTCTTGTTAAACGGCAGTAGTAAGTCCTGCCCACTTTCTCTCTCTTAATCAGCAGAGTTTTGTACTGAAGCTGTAACTCTGCATCCTCTTCCTCTCTCTCAGCGTTTGGCCCTGGCTCGTGTCCATTCTCAACAGTTTCCAGCCCAAAGAGGACGACCTGTCCTGCTCCTCAGGTGGGACATTGCTCCTAATTTCCTGGAAACTACTTTGTAACTTTAGGTTACGTTTTGATTCTTACACACAGCAGACGAGCTCAGACTGTTCTGTTATTCCTGTTCACACCGACCGCTGTAAAATACGCAAACGTCGCCTTAGTAAGTGACAGATCACTGAGAAAGCAGGAAAACTGCTGCTAGCGTGCTTTCATCTCACTACAGTTTCATTCTCCAGGTTAAAGTTGACAATAAAACAAAAGGCTGTGTTCACAGAATAAATCCTCTTATAATGACTCCATGACTGCTACTCTGTACGTTTCTTGGAGTAATTATTTTGAATCTGGAATCTTTCCTCAAATTTTAGGGAAGTATTAGGAAACATCAAAGATCCACAAGCCGCTTTACAGCATCCTCCAGATGTGCTGCTTCCAGACGGCATCACCTTCAGCCATCAAAACCAGCAAACGGGCGCCATCATGGGACGGCGTCCTGTTCTAAATCTTTAGTCGGCGTGCATTAGCAGAATGCTGGCGTTTTATGGGCGAATGGGGGGGGGGGGGGGGGAGAAAGTCCTTTGCTTGTTAACAGTGAGCTAGTTCACAGGCGCCCCCTGTTGTGCATCTGCTGCATTTTCAGCCAGTTTTGATACAAAGAGGTTCACAGGAAGTGAAGTCCCTTCGGTCACTGTTAGCACTGCAGCAGTTTAACCTGCGACCCTCACAGTTTAAATCCTGCCTGAATAAACCAAAACATTTGTTTTTTAACTTTTAATCGAACTCGTTGGTTAATTTTTTTTACAAAGTTCATTCTTGATTCTAGGATGTTTGTTTTCTCCACAGTCACACCCCTGCCTGAGGAGTTTGAGCTGCAGGGTTTCTTGGCTCTCCGTCCTGCTCTGAGGTGACGACTCGCCTCCCTCTCTTGGTGATTGTTTAAAGTGTTTGGTCAGCGCAGATGTTCTGATGTGTGTTTGTGTTTCAGGTGTCTGGACTTCACCAAAGGACATCAGGGCATCCTGGTGGACCGGGACGGCCTGCCGGTGCATGCCCGACACCAGCGACTCATCAGCCTGGGCAAATGGGTGGCTGACAGCCAGCCGGGGTGAGTGTTACTCCGCTCTGTGACGTCGTGCTGTGTACGGACTGGTGTGTCATGGCTGTTTCCCCTTTGCAGACTGATCCAGTGCAGAGTGAGCGAGGATGGCCTCCTCATCTTCATGACTGACATTCCAGAAGAGGCCATTGAGGAGCCGCAGGAAAAGGAGGTACCCGTGCTGCAGGAGTCGTTGAATGGCGAGCAGACGGCCAACGACGGCGGGAATTCCGGCCTGAAGTCCGTGCTTTCGGTGGGGAAGACTCAGAGCTCGTGGCCCGACAGCAGCGACCGTCCAGTGGTCACCTTCAAAGAGAACATCAAACCCAGAGAGCAGAGCCGTGACCCCACAAGGAACCACCATCAGAAAGATGGTGGCAAGGAGCGCCGAGACTTCTCCAAAGGCAACGGGGCCGCTGGGAAAACAGAGCTGAAGAGGGACGGTAAGAGGAAGAGCGAGCTGAAGAAGAGCGTCCATGAGAAAACGGCCGATGCTGGAAAACAGGTAGAGACGCTGAAATATTTTCACTGACGAAGCTGCAGGTTTGAGCCGGCGTGATGATGCGTTTCCTTTCGCTCAGGTGAAGGCACAGACAGAGCTGAGGAAGACTCCGGTGTCTGAGGCTAAGAAGACTCCTGTCACTCAGACTCAAACCACCTGCTCATCCCAGTTCATCCCAATCCATCATCCAGGAGCCTTCCCGCCTCTGCCCAGCAGACCCGGTACGTTTGGACCTTTTTCTTTAAATTTAAACTTTAAATTTGAACTGGTCCCAGAGGCACCATTAGGGCGATTTTTGCATGTTCAATGGTGGGAAAGACCAGAGCTTCTGTCTAAAACGTGCACAGCCACATGCAGAATCTGCAGACTTCACACAGAGGGGCTCAGCCTGGGTTTGAACCACTGAGCTCGTCCAAACTTTTTTTGTTGTTGAACTTCAGACCAAACTGTGGGTCTGCTGACCTCATCTTAAACGAATACGCCTCTCCGTGAGCTTCATCTCTGTTGTCTCTGTGGCTCCAAACTCTGATCCCGATCGCTTCCTCTGCAGGTTTCCCTCCCTCAGCCTATGTGATCCCTTCTCCCGTGGCCTTCCCTGGACTCCAGGTGAATCCGGGCTTCACCTTCTCCACCGGTGTGTCCGTCCCAGGGCCTTTCCTCCAGCAGCCTGTCCACACCCAGGCGGGCACCCAGGTCCAAGCTGGGAAGCAGTCTCACATTCCCTACAGTCAGCAGAGGCCCTCGGGCCCGGGGCCCGGTCAGGGGCCGGGATCCTCGGGACACGGCCCGTCCCAGGCTCAGCAGGGCCAGACTCAGACTCCCTCCCAGCAGGCCTTGCAGCAGTCAGTCCAGCTGACGATGAGTCAGCAGCAGTCACCCACCAAACCAGTCCAGCAGGTTGGGATGGGAAAGAGTCCACCTCACCACCCAGGACTGCAGCAGGTCAGGTCACATGACTGTCACTACCTTCATACAGTCATCAGCTGAAAGAGCGATTAACTCGGCTCCTAAACTGATTCCTGTTTGAAAGACTCGCGGCTGAAACACTTCTTTTTCCATTTTTTTAGTGAAATGTGATGTTTATGCTCAGAGTGCCTCTTTCCTGCTCACAGCTTTTATAGTGAGCATCGCTAATGAACTTGAGCACAACCAGCGTGCCTCGTTTCTCCTCTGTCTCTGTGCTGACCCCTCCCAGGCTCTCACACTGAGGCAGCTCATTGTTTACCTCAGCGTGTTTTACTCTCTTTACATCCATTAAATGTAACTTGGTTTCAGGTCTCAAAATATCAAAAACATGGAAATCTGAGTGTGAGCGCCTCAGATTTGAACTGTCCACTGATGTTTCCTTCTCGTTGTGTTCCCGCCCTGAGCAGTACATGCAGGTCCAGGAGCAGTCGAGTCACATGTGGAACCAGGCCCAGGCGGCCCTGCAGAAGGTGTCTCCCATGCAGATGCCCATCAAGCAGCAGCAGAAGCAGCAGCAGCAGGCCTTCTACATGGCAGCTCAGGATCCTCTGAAGATGTACGAGCACCAGCTGCAGTCGTCGGCTCAGGTCTCCAGCATGGACAAGAAGATGAAGTACCCCGACGTGAAGTTACAGGACTTCTACTGGGACTCGTCTTACAGGATCGGGGACAGCCTGGCTGTGCTGGCCGACAGAATGAAGAGGCCATCGCCGGGGGGTATCTGCTCAGAGCAGGATGGGCCCCGGGGACCCCCGTTTGAGGTGAGCTGCTGTCAGCAGACGCAGAGGGAGGAGTTTGTTTTGCTGCTTTTTGCTTTTTCTGCTTCTTTTTCTTTATTTTCCTGCTTTTTTTTTTTCTTTCTTTTAACTTTGGTTTTTTATTTATTTATTTTTTAGATGAACTAAAATCTAAATCTAAACTTGGGTGTAACTGTTGTTGCAGTAATCGTTTCTCCTGATTCAGGCTGTTAAAATTTGCCAAAAGTCACGTTTGTACTATTTAAATATTATTTATATATCGCACATAATATTTAAGTATCGCATTAATTCCTCAAGAAGGAAAAGAGAGGCGTGATTACTTGTGTCGGTGTGTTTCAATAAAACATGCCTTCTCCATAGCTACACATTACAAAGTAAATGGAGAAATTTGATTGGCTTATATGTACATCTAGGGCTGGGCCATATTATACCATTCACGGTAATACTGGTACAACGCTAGGCAACGATAAGAAAATGACATATCGAGATAGAATATGGGTAAAACGCGCATGCGCAGTGCCGAAAAAGCACGGAGAACGCACGGTAACGGAGAATGTGAACGGGGAAAGTAGATTGTTGAGTGAAACGGATGAGCCAGGATTGTTTTGTAAAAATGGTGCAACTTAACTGGTTTGGTGTTTGTCCGTCAGATACACAACAAAGCACTTTTTTTCTTTGTACAACATGCAAGCGGCCATCGTTATTGCTGTATTTGTTGGACCAAGGTGCTTGTAAATCTGGGAGTAATCTGGGTCCTAAACTCCATCCTTTAAAGTCCCGAAGTCAAACGAACATCACTGAGAGTTTAAAATTGTCTAAATTCTTTCATCTTTAATAAAACGATCAGCATTGCTGCTTTACCAGGTGTAACTATGACGTTTAACTTCCAGGCATCCATGAAAACAAAATTTATTACATTTAACGGAGTTAGAAGTTAGCAGGAAGCTAGCGGAAGTTAGCTCGCTAGTTTCGCTAGTTACCTAAGCATGATATAGCATGTTCTGACTGAGAGATTTCTGAAAACATTCAAACGTACAGCTCTGCTATCACTTCCAACATAAATGAAGACAGGAAACTAAACAGCAGTGACGTTTGTAGGGTTACTGAAGTTGGGCTAGCTGGTATATAATGATGTGCTACGTGATCGCTAGCGACACAGCTATGTTAGCATAACATAAACAGTGAAGCTGGAGGACGAACACTAACACTTTTCCACTTATAAAAGTTAATGTGAAGGTTCTTCATGGTTAGAGACAAATGCAATCGCATGGCAGGATGCTGTAAACGGACCAAACTTCAGTCAGGAGAACAACTGAGATAATCCATCCACAATACGAGGTTAATCATTAATATACTGCAACAACATGGGAATAGAGCAGCTGCCAGAGAATTCAACATTAATGAATCAATGGTACAGAAGTGGAGGAAGCAAGAAGAATGAGTTTAATAAAGTTTGATTTATCTGACTGCTTTGTTTCGCTTAATGTGCCTTATAATCCTGTGCACCTTATGGTCCGAAAAATGCGTACTGCACACTGCAGTTTAATGCAGCAAAGCACCTCTTTTTAACTTCAGTGGATGTTATACATGGTTATGCTCAGGATATGTCAGCCCATTTCTACTGGAAATGCCTTTTGGTTAAACTTTCAGCAAGGAATTTGCATTTGCTCTGTTAAATGTTTATAAAGCCTTAATGCACATAAAAACAGCTGCTTGTTTAAGTAAAAGGAATGGATGGTTTTTTTTGCACTAGTAAAGTTGTGGAGTTGCATTTTGTCTCGCAGACATTATATCGTTATCACAAATTTTCAAATATATATCGTGATATATATTTTTGGCCATATCGCCCTGCCCTATGTACATCAGTCATTTTCCAGGTAATCTGGGTTTAAATGAGATTAAATTAGATTTTTAAAGAATTTCCTGCCAGTATAAAAATGTTTTTAGAAAAGTTTAATGGACCCACACTTCTTCTTTTCCTCTGCCTCTCACAGAAGGTTGATGAATTTGAAGCTCACTCTATACTGATATCAGAAACTCTGTGGTAGTTTTCCGCATGTGTAAAGAAACCTGGTCATGAGCAGACGCTCGGACTTGTTTAGTGATGATTTTTCTTTTTTCTCTGTCAGCTTGCAAGCTTTGGTAGCCTTCAGCGTAACTTCCCTTTTCTCCACCTCGGTCTTACTGGCTTGCCTTCTTTCGTTTTCTGTTCTTTACATTTCCCCCTCTCATTTTCTTTCTTCTTTCTGTTCTTCCTCTTCTTGCTTCATCTCTCACTAGGACAACAAGAGCTCGCCTCTTCTACCTCCTGACCTGTTAAAAACTCTAGCAGATTTTGAGGAGGAGGAGGAGCTCGTCTTTACTAAGCCTCCTGATTTCTTCCAGGCCTTGGCTGGCCCTCTTAGCACTGCTCCTGGACCAAATATATTTGTATGTAGCCCTGTCTTCCTCACCCAGCACTCTTCCCCATCCTTAAACCCTGACTTCCCTGCATCTAGTCTGAAGCCACCCTCTGCTCACCAGAGCTGCTCACATTTCCAGATGTTAGAGTTATTGTCACAATCTGCAGAATCCTCACATTTAGAGGGACAAAGGAGTTCATCCCAGCATGCAAGCATCATCCTTTGATAGACCTTACCTGATATGAATTTGGCTGATCTCCCAGCAGAGGTCACCCTCTCAGGTGTATCTAGACACCTTCCAGCTCAGCTGCTATGTTTAGATCGCTCCCAGGAAGTCGTGTTTTAATCACAGACTCACCCTCTTCTTGCTTATAAAAGCTTCAACTAAAAAAAACTACAGCCGAACTGTTTTTAGCCGCAACGTCCAGCCGTGTTCATCCTTTGACTTTTATGGGGTTGTGCACCTTGAAGTCGTCTTCCACGGTGCCAGTTTTCACTTGTAGTTTAATGTCAGAGCTATCTGAGGGAACCAAGGGTCAAACTGACGCCTGCGGCTCAGAGTGCAGGGTTAACTCCGCCCTTCTCAAAATGAAAATCAAGTTTAAGGATGGTGTTGTCGGAGCTGTAGCGCTCCTCACTGAAGCTCAGATACACCAGGACAGAACTTCCTCCCAAAGCCGTAAAACTCATCCAAGCTGAAAACTGCTCTGAGGTGCACGACGGTGATCTACAACGAGAGATCAGCCAAGTTTATGTTGGGATTGGACTTTAGAGGTCAAACTGAAACATACCTCATAGTCTCATTGATTTACTTCTAAGATGTTCAATGTTTTGAAGCACAGCTTGAATTTATTAATTAAAAGTATTCTCAGTCTTTGTTACGCTGACCTGGCCTTGTTTGTGACAGAATTAGAGAGCTAACAGTGGAGGGGATTTTTCTGGGATGAGGCGGCTTCAGTAATCGCATGCTGTATGTTTTCAAACTTTAAGAGAAACACGGGGAAACAGCTGGAGACTGAAATATTATGGATCCTTTTTTCGGAAACAAATCAATTGAAACTGATTTGGGTTTCCAAATGTGAGGCTTGAGTTAGGAGAGCTGTGTTTAAGATTTGAGTGATTGATTACCGACGCATTTAAATTCCTGCAATGACTTTCAAGGATCCAGTTTGGAAACCTCAGAAACCACCAGCTGCACATCACAAAGATTTACTTGATGTGTGATGCAGCTGCTTCACAATAAAACTCCTCCCCGGGGCTTTTACTGTGGAACAGCTTCATGACTCACTCCTGCACTGATCTGAGGTCAGTCATCATCTTCTCTCTCTCCAGCTGCCAAACCAGACCCGAGTGGACAGCGGCCCCGAGGTCATCAGCCAGTCGTCCTCTCTGCTGCCCATACCCGGCTTCCCCATGCAGGTCAGAGCCTTGGCCTCGGTCCTGCTGACCTCTCCAGCTCTATTTAATGCAAACACACACCATCACACATTCTTGTGAGACTCGATATTTGCGCAGAGTTTAGTTTTTAAGACCATCAGCCTGAGAAGAATGATGATGTTGACTGCGTGACTTTGCTTTAGTGAATAGGATGGATTAATAGTCAAATGAAATAAGTGAGAGTGGCAGGTACGACCACAGTGAGGAACAAACACAAAGAGTTTGCAGGCAATAAATGACAGCATCGGTTCACGGATGGTAAATGTGAACATTTGAATACTCGTGGTTTGCTCAGCTTGTTAGCAATAGATGATGTCACTGAAGTCTTCCTTCATAATAATGATAAATACGAGGCTGACGGCAGCTTGTGTTTGTGTGCAGGAGTACAACCAGAACAGCATCTTCAGTCAGGCCTACGGTAAAAACCTGCCGCCCAGCTCCAAGCCCGACGCTCCCATGGTGCACCAGGAGACGTCCCTCTACACGCTGTTTGAGGGCACCCCGTGGTCCCCTTCTCTCCCCGCCAGCTCAGGTACGTCACAGAGATGTGATTAATATTCATTCGTGCTGGGCGGAACGTGCGGCTAATGGAAACTGTGCTCTGATTGGCAGATCACTCTACGCCAGCCAGCCAGTCTCCTCACTCGTCCAATCCCAGCAGCCTGCCGTCTTCCCCTCCAACCCACAACCATGGAGCCATGCCTTTCTCCAACTTTGGGCCCATCGGGACTCCGGACAACCGGGACCGCAGGGGAATGGACTGCTGGAAGGCCAGCAAGAGTGGTGAGCCTGGAAAATGCTCTTGCTAACGGAGCCGTTTGATGTCTGTGATCCTTTAGATTTTGACCATGTTTGGTTCAGTTTAACTTTTTCAAAACAAAAGTCTTTTATCAGAGGAGCAGCTGATCAAGAAGCGAACACTGTGGGCCAATAAACAGCCAGTAAAGGTCACGTGACAGAAGGGCCTCACGTGTGCTCGTTGTGTTTCAGGAGCAGTCGGCGGATTCGGTCTGGACTACCTGCCAACCACGGCCTCCTCTGCATCAGACAGCAGCTGGCACCAGGCTGGATCGACGGGCAGCTCCTGGACCAATCAGGACTCTCCAATGGAGGAGTCGTCCTCCACCGTGCTGCTTGACAGCCTCAAGGTAACACCAGGCCCACAAGTTCAGACGCCTGAGAAGAAATGAGTCGTGTTTATCGTCTGACTCGCTGATGTTTTCTCCCTTGTGCGACCTCTGCTGGATTTAGCCTCACGCTAACCCTCTGCCTTCCCCCACAGTCCATCTGGTCGAGCTCCATGATGCAGCCGGGCCCTTCGGCGCTGGAGCAGCTCCTCCTGCAGCAGAAGCAGAAGCAGCAGCGAGGTCACGGCGCCATGAACCCGCCTCACTGAACGGCAGCGCGAGGCGGCGCTTTGTGTCCGGACGTCAACAAACCACCACCAGGAGAAACGGAGGGGAAAAAAACCACAGATGTTTGACGAAAACAAGCTCCAACTCAAATTAAACCGGCGAGAAACGGTGGAGGCTGGGGAGGCAACACGACCCCCCGACGAGGCTGAATCACCACCCCCACCCCCCTCGGCTGTCAAGGAGCGGTGACGCCCCTCCTGGATCGGAGGGCGCGGGATCTCTTCGACCGCGGTGCCACGCACCACGCCACCGCCGGGTTTCATTCAACCGGTGGAAATCTGAACATTGAGGAACCACCCCCCCTTCACATCACTGCCCCCCCGTTATGGACAGACGCCACATCTCCACGAACTCGTCATCTGGAAGAACTTCTTCTTCTTTCTTTGGAAAAAGATAAAAAAAAAATTAAAACGGAAAAAAGAACGACCTCCTGGACGTCTGCTCGGTCCCGATGGAGAGCCGGTTTTTAGCATCTCCGCCGCCGCTGTAGACTGAAGCGGGGCCGTTCGAGAACCAGAATGATGTGGTTGTCGGGTTTGGGGGGAGGCCAGGTGATGCACGGGGGGGTCAAAACAAGACTGGACTTTCTGATCTCCATTCATTTTCATTACTGAGGAGGGAGGAAGGAAGAAAGGAAGGAAGGAAAGTTTTCAGCTATATAAATATATACGTGAATATATATTGCCATAGTTGGACTTGTGTCTTAGCCGTGAGAATCAGGACTGGACGTTGTGAAGCCGGGTGTAACGCCTCCCGGGCTGAGCGCCCGCTTGTGTCGGTGCCCGACGACGGGGTGGCTTCACGATGAACATCGCAGGAAAGACTGAGGAAAGATCATAAACACCCTGTCGACCGTAGGGATAGTGTCACTGTTAGCTTCAAGAGATTGCAGTTATTAACAAAAAAACACAAAAAATAGAAAATGTACTTTGTGATTTGTTCGTAGCCGTTTTAGCTTTGCGCCCTCCGGGTGATACAGGTATGTCTATTAGCTTCCTGCTTGGATATTTTCGGGGTTCTCTTCCTCTCTGACCTCTTCTTCCTGTTATTTCTTTACGTAATGAAGAAAAAATGGAAATATGTAACCCTGCTTGCTTACCTGCATTTACTGTTTGTTTTTGTTGCCGTTCTTCTTCACTGGTTTTATGCAGCTCGCCCAGAACGTTTTCTATTATCCTTTTTTGGAGAAGCACGACTGCAGCTCGAGGCTGTGCAGCAAATTTGTTTTTTTATTATTATTATGGAACGGAGCGTCTGGAGACCCTGTAGCTCTGCTTTTATTGAACCTGTGAGTGAAGCCCCGCCCCCTTCAGTGTAAAGCCACCCTAACCAGACTCAAAAGCTACCAAGAAATAACAGCTAAAAAAGTGTATTTGATTACTGGTTAATCTGCAGGTTCCAGTAGGCCAAAAATATTTCCCGGTTTGCTGTAAAATACAGAAATATTTAGTTTAATGACATAAAAGTAAAAACATGCAGAAGGTGGTGAGGAGGTGAGGACACGCTGAGTAACTCGCTCAGCACAGGCAGAGTGAAATATGAAGCAATTAAGAAATTATTTTAATGAAGAATCTATTTTCTTTATTTAATCAGTGAATCATTTGTGACGACTAAAAATTCCTTCAGTGTTTCGTTTCCTGCTGCTTCTAACCAATCCTGTAAGAGCGGCTCAGCTTCCTGTGACTGACAGAAAAAGGGCGGCGCTCTCATGGTCCTTCGCCGTTGCTGCTCTCCTTTCGTTCTTTAAGGGTTTAAAGATTCATTTGATTTTTTTCTAACAAACCTGCAACGTCGTTCAGAAAAAATGTAAAACGTCTAACTCGCTGATGAACGGACTTCTTGTTGCTTTCGCTTCATTTGAAAGAAGAAGGTTCACCTGCAGCCCAGTTTGATCTCACGCCAGTAAAACCAGAGCAGATATCTTTTTAAAATAGTTTTCGCTTCAGTGGAAAGAAGTACTGAAACCTTGCGAAAGCAAATCTTTGAATAATTGAGAGCAGATCACGAGCAGCTCTGCAGGGAAACAAAGTCTGCTTTAAACACTTTAGCTCCAAACACCAACGTCAGTATTTCACTTGTCTATTAATCAGCAGTGCAGTTTATTGAAAACATGTAATTATTAAGGTCTTTACTGCAGGTTTCACTTTTCAGAGGAGTGCGGGGGGGGCGGGTCGGACCTGTGGAAAAGAAAAACCATCACAGAGTCCGCGTGAAACTTTGGATCTGCAGTCTGTGTGCTTTGTTTCATAACCTAAGGATTTAGCCCCAAATAGGTTTCACCGTTTTGTTTAGTTTATCCAAAAAGTCACGAGGTTCCAAACTGACGGGGAAAACAGGATAGCTCATTAACTGTCCTCTGAAACATCGTTCAGGCCGCCAGTGACCAGGTTTCAGGGCTGCGCGTAAACGTGAAAATGTTCTTTCAAATGAAGTCTCGTACGCCACCTTTGACGTCACGGTTTTCTGTGCTCGGACGACGGGAATGTTTATGTGTGAGCAGCAGGATCCTAAACAGATTTAACGTTGCCATGACACCAAACAGTTTCTCCTCATGAATACTGAAACGTTTTTCTGTCCTGTGACCTCTGAGCTACAGTGAAGTTGAACCATTGAGCTCAAGCTGCCCTCAAGAATCGGCTGGCCTGTGTTTGCTTCGACTTTGTGATCACGTTGTGGGAAAACTCAGGATCTGATGTAAACGCATCACGTTAGGAGCTGAACAAAGTTCACGGCTCAGTTTTTATCAGCCACTAACAATAAAGTGTTCAGTGTGGTATCATCAGCACACTTGTGTTTCTATATTTGCCGTTTAAAAAGATAAATACTAATTTCCAAACTGAGGCACTGAACTCAAACCCTTCCCCCGGCCCGGGTAATGATGACCTGCTGGATGTTATTCGCTTCGTTACTGTGGCTCGCCCTTCATTAAATGACGCAGGCAGAGGTTAGACTGCAGGTGTCTTGTTTTTATATTTTTGCCGTCGTATTTAACCGCTTTAAAACAACAAGCCAAACTCGATCCTCGTCCATCTTTAAGTAGATTTTTAGGTCTAAACGAGTTCCCGGGAAGGTTCATGCGGTGGGAACGGCTGATGCTGGATCTGGGGGCATCTGTGGCGTCACGCTGTCATTATTTTAGAGCGACAGCTGGCTAATCAGGATGCCAGGCTTGAGCAGGATTTGACAGTTTGAACCGACAGGAAACAGTTTTCCATGTTTAGAAAATAAAGTTCTGAGGAGGAAGAAATGAAAGCCTGTTTTTATTTTCCTGGTGGGGCATTTTACGAAAGCGGACTTCAGAGAGACGTGTCTGTTCTCTGTGTGATTGTGCTTTTCATGTTGCATTTACAAAGTGTATTTGAACAATAATAAAGATAAAATATTCCTGAACGTGAGGGCGAATTCGACCAGAAGTGTCAAGGAGAAGATCCTCTTTGTTTTCGTGTCAGAAGCTCACCACGTAGATCTCTGCTGACTCTCATATGAGTTACTTGATGTACTTGGATCGTCGATGACATTCCACTCGGAGATGTTTGGGAGGCTTCAGGGCGGCGGGTCCTCGTCGGTTTGTGCTCTGACAGCAGATTTGTAGTCACGTTTGAGATCTGAGCTTTACTTTAAGGCTTTTTGTGTTTCTGTCTCTCTGTAGACTTTCAGAAAAGATTGAATCAGACTTTAAATAAAAACCAACTATGTTCTCCTTTAATGCTGGGTCCAGTTTTCTGTGTGTTGACCACCAACCTTTAAATCAGGCCGTTAGCGTCGTTTCAGTCCAGAATCGGTTCAGGAGCTGGGTGTGGAGACGGGGTCAACCCTCGTGTTCAAATTTGACAGATTTAAACATTTTATCTCTAAAAGAAATGTCGCATGAGCATCAAGACGTCTAAAGAATGTCTGTTTAAATTGATCTGAGCTTCCATGTCTTTGTCCACAAAGAGGACTTCAACACACAAAATGTTTTAGTCTACATACAATTTTGTGTGTTTTTATCCAACATTCGTACAATCTTGGTGTTCCTAGTCAAAGATGACCGGTCATTACAAATGAATGGAGCAGACACCAGTTGGTGTAAATGAGTTCAGGTACATCCCCGTTTCTCAGATGGACATAGCAACACACATCGTTTGGGTTTCCTGGCAACCACCATAGGAACATTTGGCAATAGAGCCTCTTTTGCTTGGGAACAACTGTGTTGGTCGTTCTCACAGACAGCTGTGACAGATGTTTTTGAGGCCTTGCTCACAGATCACTGTGTGGCAGCACCGTGGCTGGTCGAGTGAGTGGTGAGGAGGCGAGAGGCCAGGAAATACAAAGTGAGGAAGTGTTAGAAGCTGAAAATGGCACGAAATATCATCCAGACCAAGAAATGATGAGGAGAAATTCAGTGAGAAGAGAATGACCACGGTGATGGTGCTGTCACAGAGTGGGAACTTCTCCCCACTTAAAAGTTAAGCTTTCAGCTGAAAGTCTCATCAGAATGACCACAGACAAAAGTATCAAGGATGTGGGACACGTAAAAACCAGCTTGAAGGGAAAGCAGATTTACAGAGACAACTGCAACGAGATAAGCCTGAAAGAAACCAAAGCACATGTGAGTCTTTTGATTTTTGGTGTTGTGCACAGAAAGTCATTCACCAACAGTTTACGGGATACAGAGTAAAGTCGGAGGTAAAGACCAGGCTGTCGACAACAAGGTAAGCTGGCAGTGATCAGAGAGGTTTGGAGCCTATATCAAAAACGTCGCAGTGGACGAGAATCGGGTGGCTTTAGGAGATGCTGCCCCTTCAAACAGTGTAATTATTCATACTCCTGGCAAATTTTGACTTAGTTACTTTTATTCAACCAGCAAGTTTTGTTTTGTTTTTTGTGACACAGGCATCTCCCAAAAGATAAGATGACGTACAAGAGGCATCACTGTGGGAAAAAAATATTTCTCAGCTTTTATTTACATTTGAGCAAAAAGTGTCATGTCCAGAATTATTCATACCCTTCTCACTATTCTATAGAAAAGCCTTTATTGGCTATTACAGCAATCAAACGCTTCCTATAATTGCCGACCAGCTTGTCTCCACAGGTGTTTTTGCCCGTTCATCTTTTGTGTGTTTTGGGTCAGTGTTGTGCTGTTTCTCTGCAGACTGCCTGATGTTGTTGAGAATCTTCATGTATTGCTCTTTTTTTTCATGGTGCCGTTTACTGTGATTAGGTTCCCTGGTCCATTTTCTGAATAACACCTCCATAGCATCAGGTTCCCACCACCATGTTTGACAGTGGGGATGGTGTTCTTTGGGATGAAAGCTTCTCCTTTCTTTGTCCAGACGCCTTATCTGAATCGTGTGTCGTATCTGAAGAAGTGGCGTCCTCCTTGATCTGCATCCTTGGAACCCAGCAGTGTGCAGTGTCTGTTGGACTGTCTGCTTCGAGACATTGGCTGTGTCCCAATTCAGCGACCGCACGCTTTGTAGTACGCATTTGTAGACCGATTACATCACAGCGACGCGACGAAGGGTGTCCCAATTCGAAGTGTACTCCAAATGCGGTCGACAAATGTGCAGTTCATTTCCCCAAATTTGAAGTGTGGGCTGTATCCCAATTCAGGGCCTGCAGCCTTAAAAGACACCATGCTGAGAACTGGCTTTGGACTTTCAAGTACAACATTATACCAACAACTTCAGATGAGACATCCTTACTGGTGTAACATTTTCTCAGCGAATGTTTGCTTTTCCCGTTACATGGTGGTGGTAATACACAGCACTTTTATGTTTTTATTCTGAGTGGTGGGTGTGAAGATATCTTGCCAGTTGCCCGGCAGCTCCCTTCGAAGTGAAGAGGGGATGTTATGCGTCAGGTTCTGGGGGACGCGTTTTGGGGGGAAGGGCTGGGGTATGTTTTCATTTCCTCCTTGGGATGATGAATCCTGCTATGTTTGGAAGGAGAAGGGCTGAATCAAATTCAAAGATCTTTATATAGATGGAAAATTTGCATCATTTAATCAGCTTAAGCAAAAGTTCAATTTACCGCCTTCACATTTTTACCGTTACCTACAAATCAGGCATTTTATGCAATCCAATATGAAGAATTACCAAGATGTTCCACATGAACATTTTTTAATGTGCTCCTGAGCCCTCCTTACTCCAATCGTTTGATTTACACTATTGTACATTTGTTTGATGACAGCATTGAAGTGCAGACTACGAGGATAAGAGACGCTTGGAGGGAGAAATTGGTTATAGAAATATCAGAATCAATGTGGGACAAATGCTTATCAAAGATTCATTCCTGCTCTGTTAACAGCAGACATCAGTTAATACAATTTAAAATTGTCCATCGGCTACATTACTCCAAGGTTCTACACAAAATTTATCCTTCAACTTCCCCATATGTGACAGATGTAAAGTATCAGAGAGCACATTGGCTCACGCTTCCAGGCATTGACCAACTTCTGGTCCTAAATATTTGATTGGTACTCTAAAGCTTACGGGATCTCCATCTCACCCAATCCAGAAATTGCAGTTTTTGACTGTGCACGTTCCAGATTATGGATACTTGTAGTTTCTAATCTCTCTTTTTTTTTGTCCTTCTCTATTGATTATTATTGTGCTATTTCTTGTCCTATTATCTCAGCACTTGAGCTGTATTTGTTTGTTGATGGGTTTCTATGCTGGAAAAATTAAAATAAAATATTGAAAAAAATTGGCAAAAACATTCAAATGTACCTGTTTTAAGATTTCAGTGTTTTTAAAAAAGATAAAGTGAGCTATCAACAGAACGCAAAACAATTTCATGCTGTCACTTAAAAAGAGATTAACTGACATCAGGCAACACTTTACTATGCAATACCACTTTTCTACCACAAGATGGTGCAGTGACTATTTAACCAGGTAATTCATTAAGAGAAAATCTTGTTCACAGTGTCGGAGAAAAGACAAACCCTCCTGAGTAATGCAGATGAAGCTTTCTGTTCACCTGAAGAGACTGGTATCTTTATTTACTCTTTAGAGGTTTTCACAACACAGCATACACGAAATACAAATGACTGTTGTGGAAGCTGCTAATGTCAGTACGGCTTGAAATATCCATGAAAACTATGTGAGTTCCTCATCTTACGCCCGGGAACATGAAGTAGAACAAAAGAACAGCCAGAAGATGCTGACGACCAAAGATGAATGGCTCTTCAGATCTGATCTGCTGCAGTGAGAGTCTGCTGCGACACCCACAGTGACAGGAAACACCAAAACTGTGTACAAAAACACACTTCTGCACACTGCTCAGCTCCACTGGGGGCGACATCATCCAGTAGGCGGGGCTCTCCTTCTGCACTGTGTTCAACCATTGTGTCAATAATAAGTGCTGCTGTGAAGAGAACAATTCTCAGACTGAATGTTGAACATCAGCTAGTTTCTCCTGTTGATTTAAACCTTGTTGTACAGATGGAACATTGGCTGTGGATTATTCTTGCTGCTCTTTTCTTTGGTGAGATACAAACATCAACATGTTTCCTCTGCTTAAATAAATGTGTGAGTCTGATTAATGGTGAGTTTTTAATCATGTTTATTGATCCATCTCTTCCTCTGCATGTTCTGTTCTTCCTCAGAGTGTAAAGGAGAAGACAAAGTGATCCAGGAACAAGGAGATGTCATTGCTGCTGAAGGAGACACAGTTACACTTGACTGCAAATACGAAACAACTTCTACATATGCGACATATTTGTTCTGGTACAAACAAGATGTGAACAACTTTCCAAAGTATGTTTTAAGGCGAGACAGTACGGGAGCTGAAGAGAATGCTCGAGAGTTCCCGAAGGACAGATTTGATGCTGAACTCAACAAGACATCAGTTTCTCTGAAGATCCAGAAGCTTCAGCTGTCTGACTCTGCTGTGTACTACTGTGCTCTGCAGCCCACAGTGACAGGAAACAGCAAAACTCTGTACAAAAACCTTTGGAGCAAAGACAACAGAATACTCCACAACATCCACTAGAGGGAGCCACACACTGTTAAACCTCTGATTCTTGTGTCATTGGACTGATGACAAAGACAACAGAGAAATGAAGCAGTAAAGATCAGAGACAGAGACAGAGCTGCTGTGGAAGCACAAAACTATTTGATTGGCTGAGCTATTAAACTGGCCCCGCCCACTGAAGTTGAGCTCATCCAATGACATTATTTGTTGGTCATTGTGCTGCAGTGGAAGAACATTGTTCATGTGCTGTCTGTCTGGCTTTAATAACTCCAAAGACATGTTGCTGCACCTCTTTTTGCTTCTATCTCACATTATAGGTGAGTTTAAGAACAGGGATTAAAGTTTAGTTGAAGCTGCTGCATTAAGCAGATATACAGACTGCATTTCACTACTTTTCTTCTTTCTTTTTCCAGGACTAACAGCTGGAGACTCAATCACTCCTCAACAACCTGAAGTCACTGAAACAGAAGGAGAATCTGTCAAACTCACATGTAGCTATGAGACAAATGCAGGTGGTGCTTTTCTTAACTGGTACAGACATGATTCTGACCTCCAGGCTCCTCAGTTTATACTCTTCAAAGGAGTAGAATCACTGAGCGGTTTTGATTATATTCCTGATAATCGATATGACTCAGAAACATCAGATCGATCAACTAATCTGAGCATAGCAGCCCTAACCCTGGCAGACACAGCTCTCTACTACTGTGCTCTACAAACACAGTGATACAAAGTGTAGAAGAGGCTGTACAAAAACCTGAACACAGATATCTGACTGCTCTTCAAAGAGGAGGGAAGTGGTATTCAAAGCACAGCTTCATATCAGATGGATTCTGCTAATTCCTGTTTTATCAGAGTCACTGTGGTTACAGCTGCTAATGAAACACTGTGGGAGGATTCACATGAGCAGCAAATCCACATCAACCACAAACCAACACTTTATATCAGCATCAACAGTCAGGAGGAAACATCGTCGCTGTCTGTGGTCCTGAAATTCAAAGCCTCTGAAGTGTAAATGTTGTGAAGCTGAAGGAAAGAGATTCACTTCCTGGTTAAATAAAGGATAACATTAATTCAGTATTTCTTTTCTCAGTGTTTGTTCCAGAGTTGAAATGAAGCCTGATGAAAAATAAAAATGTATTAAAAGTCTTTAATTTTTGTCAACATACTGCAGGAAATGTTGATTCAGGTATTAAGGTGTGTTCACACCGAACGCGATGGACGCGAATAAAACGCCCCAAACGCCCCTAATTTGACGCGTGTCCAAGAAAAATCCATCGCGCGTCAAAATATGATATTTTGACGCGCGTGAACCGGAAATGTGGGAGGAATGTGGGAGGGAGTTGTGCCAGACCGGTATCTTTGCAAGATGGCAGCTATCGAGCTAGCGCTTGAAGAGAGAGTCTCCCTTCTCTATGTACTGTGGAGAGCAGAGCAGCAGCGTAAAAGATGTCCTCGCCGTACCTGGGTCCATCAGGTCCTCCAGAGGCATGAGCAGTTTGGTGAGTTTCACCACTTGCTCCAGGAGCTGCGCCTGGATGACGGCCGATTCCAGCGCTATCACCGTCGGCCAGTTTGAGGACCTGCTTTCCCTCGTCGGTCCCAGCATCGCCCGCCTAGACACCAACTACAGGCGCTCAATCCCACCTGCAGAGCGCCTGTCCGTCTGCCTGAGGTTAGTAAAACTATTTAATACGGTAGTCCTTTATTGATATCTGTGCTAATATGCTAATCCATCCAGTTATACACTGCTAACATGGATGTGCTATGCTAACAGTGAATGCTGTCGGTGTTTACTGAAAGCAAACTGTGGTACAGAGACGACTCTTTATAATATTTCTAGTGATACTCAGAAGCTCTCATCAAGTCCCGATTTAATTCGATTTATGCTGTTATCAGTGTTTGCATGATAGCATGGCTGTGGTGTCACATCAATGTATGCGCTCGGTGTTTGCTGATATCAAACTGTAGCATTAGCACCACTGAGTTAACCTTGTAGTGATACTCACTCCTTTTTATTTAGACCTGGTTTGATTCTGGGATAGTTGAATGTTTGTATATAATCCCTGCAGCTGTCAGACTCTATAACAGGGGTCACAGCCTTTATTAAAACAGAGTTAGATAAAACTGAACAGTTTGGTTCATCTTTAGTTACATGGTTCTATCTTGATAAGCTGTCTTATCACAGATTAATTTTTCAAAAATATTAATGATTTAAGCAAGGAAAGGGCTACATGTCAACACACAACTCTTTATTTCTATTAATGTCTCACTTCATTCCTACCTGATTGACATGTTTAGGAATTATGAGTGATTGGCTCACTGTAGTTGTGAAAGTTGCTACCAATCAAATTATGATATGTTAAAGTTAAAACAAAACACAACTGTTTTAGATATTATCTAATATACATTTTGTAATTATCCTTATAATTACAAAATGTTTTATGTAAGATTTAAGTTTTGTGATTTAAATCTGACATCACAAAAGTATTTTGGAATTTGAATAATGTATTTTGTAACTGCAGTACACATAATACTGATTTTGAACAATTTTGTCCAGGTTCCTTGTCACCGGGGACTCCTTCAGGACCATCGCGTTCAGTTTCAGAGTCGGTGTGTCCACGGTGAGCCAGATCACCCCCCAGGCAGCGACGTCCATCTGGGACTGTCTAGTGGACGACTTCATGGCTGTGCCTTCACCTGGAGACTGGCGCTCCATCACAGAGGGATTCCAGGAGCGCTGGAACTTTCCTCTGTGCTGTGCAGCTCTGGATGGGAAGCACGTCCAGACAAAGGCACCCCATATATCATATAGGAGACACACACATTGATATACACTAAATATTCATTTCATTTCTTTTTTGTGGTGCCCAAATTGATGCACCTGCTTGATTTTGTTTAAACAATTATTGCACACTTTCTGTAAATCCAGTAAACTTCTTTTCACTTCTCAAATATCACTGTGTGTGTCTCCTGTATGATATTTAACTGACATTTTTTATTGTAACAACCAACGATTTATACAGGAAAATAATGTCTATTAACAAGGTTGCCCAAACTTCTGCATCCCACTGTATCAGTATATTTTGTCATTAGTATAATATGAAATAAATTCTACATGTGTCAAGTCGTGTGCCAACATTTGCTGTGTAGTAGAACTGAGACATTAGTCATTATAAACATTTATTTGAAATAATATTAAAAGTCTCAAACAGAAAAACATTAAACATAAATATATAAAATATAAGAATTTACAGAGAGACAGGAATAAAAAGGACCAGCTGCTCTCCAGAGCAGGAACAAGGCTGAGGAGGAAATGCTCCATTGGAGACTGGTGTGGCCTCTTCAGGGACTCCAGGATGGCCAGCTCCACCACCGATGGACCGTCCTGGGACCCGTCCCTCATCTGCCTCGGAGCCGTCCTCCTCTGTGGGCCTGTAAAACAGCACAAAACACAAAGAAATGAGAAGGCTGCTACTAGATTTTAATTTCAACATTGAAAAAAAAAAAAAAACAATAACAGGATATAATCAGATTGGTTGTAGATATTTAGTAAAGGTGATCACAAGGGAATCCCACCGACTAAAAAGGTATCAGTGCTTGCTGTACATACCTGTGGGTGCAGCAGCAGGAGCTCAGGGACTGGGCAGCCAGGAGAAGCAACAGGGGATGCTCTGCTGCAGAATCAGTTGGTTCTATCAATACAGTATTAAATGTTAACAGGTTGGATATAATAATCGTAGAGTAGACAGTGGTCCCTCATTTATTGCAGGGGTTCTCAGAATAACTAGCCCCTGGTCACAGTTCTCACAATTGATTCTCAAAGTGCAAACCTTTGTAGATTGCAAAACGTAAAAGTATTATTATGCCGCGGTTTGTCTTCATCTGCCCGCCACTTTCGTGCGCCTTTTTCCCTCACGGTGCAGGTGTCTATTTCCGAATGAGGCTCATAGTTATGGGTGTTTTTGTGCTGTTTTTTCTATTGGACGCGATGGTTATCAAAACCAAACGTGATAAATTTGGCAAGCGCAGGAGATTTGTCAATCAGGCTGCAGAATGCAATGCTGTACTGTGCAATAAAAAATCAGCGAAAAAGCAAAGCAGTGACGGATGAACAGCGGGACCACTGTGTGCTGTTTATTAATAAACAATAACATATATTCCTAAATGATAACATGCATAAAAGCAGAACGGTATTTGTACGTCAGTGGGAAAATAGCGGTGGCTTGCTAGCTTTTGTGCGGCTTCCCTGGGTCAGTGAAAACTTTCAAAAGAGAAATGAATGAACTTACCAGGTTGCCCGATCTCTTCACATATCTTCCTCCAAGCTCGGTCCTTTTTATTCCTGTCTCGGTACTGAAAGCAGCTGGTGTTGTACAGCTCCGAGTTGTTTGCTACCGCATTGATTAGCCTTCCCCTCCATTGAAGTATGAAAGGCTTTGGCTGGATCTGCCCCTTTGACCTAGGTCACAGCCACGTCACCAGGCTCCTGATTGGTTGTCGCGGCACGATTTGACGCTGGAGTTCAGATTTTTCCAACTCGAGCGGTAGACGCGAAACGCGCGTATGCACAAAATGCAACACAAAAACTCACGCACGTGGTTTTATTCGCGAGTCAAACGCGCCAGACGCGCTACACTGACGCGCGTTTCACGCGTTTTGGCGTTTTCGCGACGCAAATCTGCTTCCGAATTTTCGCGGGACCCGCAATCGCGCGTCATCGCGCCTTTCCATTGACTTTACATGTAAACCTGACGCTCTATTCGCGTCCATCGCGTTCGGTGTGAACACACCGTTAGAGGATTGGAGGTTGCAGATTATCTTTGAGTTCCTCCAGCAAAGTGGGAATAATCGACACTCTCAGTGTGTTCTGATCTGATCTTCTGCTGGGATTAAAAATAAACGAACACAATCAAATCCTCTCCTCCTTAAACTTTACAGTCTGATATGGAAACTTGTGCAGACGCTTGTGCAACGAGACCAGCTGTAAAAATCACCGTGTGGATTTCTCTAACGTGTCGCTGCAGCTCGCTGGATTGTTTAACACCAACAGATGGTTCACTGCTCCAACAGACCCTGAAAGTTATTTTCTGTGGCTCCACCCCCTGATTTACTCAGCCAATGAGATGGTATCCTTTATGGATTTGACATAAAAAATGTACTGTTGACATTTATAAAGGGAGCTCAGTGAGAAGATTGATGTAAGAGGTGGAAACTCCTGACCTGACCCTCAGTTCTTACCTGTGCATTTCTGGGAGTTGCTTTCTCTAAGCGCACTACACTGGGAGGGGAATATTTAAGTCAAGCACACAAACTGATTTACTATTATTTTCAACACACAGTCTCTTTGTGCAGATATTTTACAAAGACAAGAAACGCGTCTTATACTTTGCGCTCGATATGGCAGAGTTAAAGCTGCACGGAGATTTAAGAGCTCATGCTAGAAGAGTGAATGCCAACAAAGATGTGATAAAAGCTTACAAATAACCAATTCACCCAACTCTAAATGTGCTCACTGTACTCAGCCCCCACTCTGTGTGGTTTATGTCTATGCTCTCCATTATTCTCCCGTTCAGCCACTCATTCATTGAACCCATCTCCTCCACATCTCCACCTCACCCAAATCAGTCAGAGCACCATCCGAGCCTAAATATTCATCTTCACCACCAGCAGCATCTAAAACGCCGGGAGTCCCGTCCTAGATTCTGTCACTGCTGGGACTCCATCAGAGTCCAATCTCCAAATACACTGATTAACTTCTCCATCTCAGAAAATCACGTTCAGTTCTTCCAAGTGATCTCTCCTTATTGAATTAATGTCACGTCTAAAGCACCAAACAAACACAAAACACAGCAAATGAAAAAAAAATCTACTGGAGACTCGAGCTGGCAGAGCGCACACAATCAACCCTGAACTGAGTCAGAGTGAAAACATGAATTAGAAAGTTCTGAATCAAATACAAATTATAACCTGACATAAAATCACAAAAATATGCTGATGACATATTTTGATGCAGTTTAGTTTAAGACATTTTCTTCTTTGCCAAACAGAAACTTTGGGGCTCTCTTGGGTTCCCACTCTGATAAACACCAAATAGCAGTTTTCAGTGGAGAGTCCACAGTGTCAGAGTTTGAAGAGGAGGCATTAGATCATCTCCACAGTGAGCATGCAAATCTTTGGTTCCTAAAGAACTCAAAGGGTTGTTCGCTATGCATTTATCCCTCGGGGTCAGACTGTCAGCACATTCCACTGTAACGTCCTGCAGCGTCTGAGGGAAACATGCAGCACAAACCACCTGAACCTTGGAGCGTGCCGTCCATACAAGATGTGGGTCAGTTTCAAAAAGACATAGTGGAGAGATTATGAGGCCGTATTCAAACTGTTTTAATTCCCTTTGTCTGCAGTGAGATTATTATTCACAAGTGGAAACCATTTAAGCTGCCAATCATCCCAGGTGAGGAAGTCCCAGCAAATTCATCCCAAGGTCTGATCATGTGATGTTCAGTGAAACTGCAACAAACCCAAGAGCTACAGCTCAGACTCTGCAGGCCTCAGCAGGTTAACACAGGATGTACAAAAACACAAGGTACTGGAAGATTTTTCCACATGGCTCAGCTCCACTAGAGGGCGACATCATCCAGTAGGCGGGGCTCTCCTTCTGCACTGTGTTCAACCATTGTGTCAATAATAAGTGCTGCTGTGAAGAGAACAATTCTCAGACTGAATGTTGAACATCAGCTAGTTTCTCCTGTTGATTTAAACCTTGTTGTACAGATGGAACATTGGCTGTGGATTATTCTTGCTGCTCTTTTCTTTGGTGAGATACAAACATCAACATGTTTCCTCTGCTTAAATAAATGTGTGAGTCTGATTAATGGTGAGTTTTTAATCATGTTTGTTGATCCATCTCTTCCTCTGCATGTTCTGTTCTTCCTCAGAGTGTAAAGGAGAAGACAAAGTGATCCAGGAACAAGGAGATGTCATTGCTGCTGAAGGAGACACAGTTACACTTGGATGTACTTTTGCAAGTCAAACAACACCCACCTTGTTCTGGTACAAACAAGAAGTAAACGCTTACCCAAAATATATCTTGCGGAAATTTCTCTCTGGAGCAACAGATAAAGCCCCAGAGTTCCAGGAGGACAGATTTGATGCTGAAATCAACAAGACATCAGTTCCTCTGAAGATCCAGAAGCTTCAGCTGTCTGACTCTGCTGTGTACTACTGTGCTCTGCAGCCCACAGTGACAGGAAACAGCAAAACTCTGTACAAAAACCTTTGGAGCAAAGACAACAGAATACTCCACAACATCCACTAGAGGGAGCCACACACTGGTAAACCTCTGATTCTTGTGTCATTGGACTGATGACAAAGACAACAGAGAAATGAAGCAGTAAAGATCAGAGACAGAGACAGAGCTGCTGTGGAAGCACAAAACTATTAGAAGAAAAATAACTTTATTTATAAAGAACATTTTCTAACAATGTCGAACATTTACAGTTTGTTTGTCTTCTGAAGAAACAGAAACAAAACTGCTTCAGCTGTCAGATATCACCACTCCGACATCTGAGCTCATAACCCACAAACAACTGAGACACAGTAAAAAAGAATAACAGATATTTCAATCAGAGTCAGATATCGTCTCGTATCCTCTGGTTTTCAACAACACTCAGAATCCAAAGTGATGGAGGTAAAGTTTGTGCGACTCCGTCACAGGAGAAAATCTCAAAGGCTGCAGATGAAGACCATCAGCTGACAAAATGCTCCTCCAATTTTTTAATATTTGAATGTATTGTTATAAATTTACACAGTTGTAATAATATGACAAAGAAACTGCTGTAGAAAATCACTGAAAACATGCTGAACTCAAAGGTTGATTATAGCGTTATTAGAAAAGTTACAAAACCCTTCTTCCAGAATCGCAAAGCAATCTCCCAAAACTAGAAACTCCCTGAAATTCAAAAGGTCAAAAGAACGTTATCACAGATATAGCAGCAGAAATGAGCATCCTCTGAAGGGTGGTGCTGGCCTTCCTTAGTGATCGGGTGAGGAGGTCAACTGTTCATGAGGGACTTCTTACAAAAAAAAGAAAAATGAACAGATATTATCAGAACAAATGCTGCCAATCAGAATAGTTGTTGGAGTAGTGTAAAGGTGTTTGAAATACGGTTTTCCCCACAAAACTTTCAGCACTACGACTTCTGCTGTTTGTGGGTCTTCATGTGCAACGACAAATGATGACTCTGGCGGAACATTTTCCCACAGGTTTTACAGTGATACGGTTTCTCTCCCGTGTGGATAGTTTTGTGGGTTTTAAGTGACGTTGACTGAGTAAATCTTTCCCCGCAGGTCTCACAAACATATGGCTTCTCTCCTGTGTGCGTTCTCATGTGGCGCAGAAGGTTACAGCGTATAGTGAAGGTTTTCCCACATGCTTGGCAAGGATGAGGCCTCTCTCCTGTGTGGCTCGTGGTGTGGATTTTAAGCGACCCTGACGTTGTAAATCTTTCCCCGCAGGTCTCACAAACGTGAGGCTTTTCTCCTGTATGGCATCGCATGTGGCTCAACAAATTACTACCTCGACTAAAGGTTTTTCCACACGTTGTGCAAGAATACGGCCTCTCACCGGTGTGGATTCGCTGGTGGGCCATCAAATGACCACTTTGATTGAAAGACTTCCCGCATGTTTTACAAGAGTATGGCCTCTCGCCGGTGTGGATTCTCATGTGGTTCATCAAATCACTGCGTTGAACAAAGGTTTTCTCACACGTTTTGCAAGAATGAATCTTCTCTCCCGTGTGAGTTTTTGTGTGACGCAACAAAACGCTCTTTTCACTAAAGGTTTTCTCACACGTTTTGCAGGTATGATGCTTCTCGCTTGTTTGCATTCTGTGACGTGTCCTCTTTTGAGACTTTTTCTTGAAGGCTTTTTTACATTTTCTTAAGGGAAAACCATCTCCTTTCAAAGGCTGTTTACCTGTATCAGTGTTACACTTATCAGCTGGCATGGGAGAGCTTTCTGTATCATTGCTCTGACTTCTGCTTCTATTTCCAGTCGAACCTGAATTGACATTCCTGCTTCCTTGCCGATCTTGGCTCTCAGCTACAGCAGAGCTGTGAGCAGCGAGCTGGTCACTGTCTGGTTCTGCTTCACTCTGGTTGCTTTCCCCCCAAGTAACAGTCACCTTAAAAATGGTATCATTCTCTTCCTTCACTACAACCTGCTCGTCCTCCTGACTGCTGCACAGTTCCTGCTGTTCCTCTGTACTCTGAGGAGGTTCTGGTTCCTCCCGGTCCAGTCTGGAGCTCCTCTCCTGGTTACAAAGCTGCTGCTCAGGAAGAACCTCCTCCTTACAGATATGCTGCTGTGCAAGGTCTGGAAGGACAGAAAGAGACAAGAAAAATAAACAAACACTGTTATGACAATAGGACATCACCATATATTCCTATTACTTAGTCAGCGTGTCAATCACCGTTCATTGTAGCAAGTTAGGGTTTCAATCCCAGCTGTTGTGGCAGTGCAGAGTACTGAGAAGCAAGGTTTCTTTCACTTTGTAAAAATGGCTCCAAATTAATGGATGTCTACACTAATTCAGTATTTTGGACTAACAAAACCAAGATGCCCCCCTCCCAATGATGAAACTAACTGACCACCGACTCGTTTAGTAGTACTCAAATGTAAATTATTTTCCTGGTTCATTACAAACCACCAGTGCAGTGCTGTGAAATAAATGCACTGTGATTAACCAGGTTTTTTTCCACTGCCAACATGCAGGCCTCGTTACTGCCAGACCTGCTGAATGAAAAAAAAAGAAGAAGCCATCTGACAAAGTGATTCCAGCGAACCACAGCAAGAGCCAATGTGAACCTTCCTCAGAGGAGCCGGCCTACCAAAATCTCTTCAAGAGCACAGCAACAACTCATCCAGGATGTCACAGAAAAACAGAACAACACATAAAGAACTTAGCTCAATATTCAACAGCAAGACAGAATCTGGGAGACCAGACGAGACTAAAGTTGAACTTTCTGGAAGGTTTGAGTCCCGTTTTAAGTGATGTAAAACTAACACAACATTTCAAAAAAGAACGTCATAGCAACAGTCAAACATGGTGGTGGCAGTGTGATGCTGTGGGGCTGCTTTGCTTCTGGGTGACGACCAGAAAGCCCTGACGGAAAATCCCAGTCCGACTTCAAAGTCTTAAAGGATTTCCGCACCGTTGTAAACCTTCCAAATGCTGAACTGCAAAACTTTGGAACAGCTTTCTGCCTCCACTCTTGAGTCACTGGCCTTATGTAAGCATCTCCTCTTCATGTAATCTTTGTGTTTTGTCTTGATCTAATCAAAATGTAACTTTTAAAGAAAAAAAATTCTTAAACACAAAAAATATCAAACTTTTTTGAGTACAGTCGAAGGTCAAAGTCAAATAAAATTAAGATTTATATGGAATCTAAATTAAGGCAAAAAATGTACCTTTACTCTGTTTTCTTGGAAAAGTTTCTGACATTAAGTTTTTGTGCTGCTGAGAAGAGCACAAACATGAATTAATATTAATAATAATTCAGTGTCAAACTAACAACCCTCGGGCCCGTGGCTCAGAGTTTATTGGTTCATGTACAATTTTACTGACTTGTCAAAAAAGCTTTTATTTGCATATTTTAAAAATATTAATGCAATTTAATTGATACAATATTTTATATTATTTCACTTTTAATTTGAAAAATGTTATGAAAGCCTAGAAATGAATACGGTGGATTACACCCCACGCCCCCCTGCAGACTTAAATCTGGAGGCTGTGAGGACTTAATGTTGTTTATTCACACGCTGCTCCTGAATCTGTTTGTATTGCAGGTCTGTGTTTAGTTGCTAAAGTGGATGAAATGCTCGTGTTTACATCATTTAACACATCGGCGTGCAACAGAGCCGTGCATTAAACGAAGCATCAAAGCAAAGGTATGTATGTCTGTACCCATTACAGGTACTGTGCTGCAGTGGTTTGTATCATATCTATCTAATAGACTCCAGTTTGTGCATGTAAATGGAGAGTCCTCTTCACACACTGAGGTTAATTATGGAGTTCCACAGGGTTCAGTGCTAGGACCAATTCTGTTTACATTATACATGCTTCCCTTAGGCAGCATCATTAGAAGACATAGCATACATTTACACTGCTATGCAGATGACACCCAGCTCTATCTGTCCATGAAGCCAGATAACACACACCAATGAGTTAAACTGCAGGAATGTCTTAAAGACATAAAGACCTGGATGGCCGCTAACTTTCTGCTTCTTAATTCAGGCTGGACGACTGCAATTCATTATTATCAGGATGTCCAACAATCTCACTGAAAAGCCTTCAGCTAATCCAAAATGCTGCAGCAAGAGTCCTGACAGGGACTAGAAAGAGAGAGCAGATTTCTCCTGTTTTGGCTTCCTGTTAAATCCAGAATTCAAAATCCTGCTCCTCACATACAAGGTCTTAAATAATCAGGCCCCATCTTATCTTAATGACCTTGTAGTACCATATCACCCTATTAGAGCACTTCGCTCTCGCTCTGCAGGCCTACTTGTTGTTCCTAGAGTATTTAAAAGTAGAATGGGAGGCAGAGCCTTCAGTTTTCAGGCCCCTCTTCTGTGGAACCAGCTTCCAGTTTGGATTCAGGAGACAGACACTATCTCTACTTTCAAGATTAGGCTTCAAACTTTCCTTTTTGCTAAAGCATATAGTTAGGGCTGGACCAGGTGACCCTGAATCCTCCCTTAGTTATGCTGCAATAGACGTAGGCTGCCGGGGATTCCCATGATGCATTGGGTGTTTCTTCTTCACTCACTGTGTGTTAACAGACCTCTCTGCATTGAATCATTAGTTATTAATCTCTGCCTCTCTTCCACAGCATGTCTTTGTCCTGTCTTCCTCTCCTCACTCCTCACTGGTCTGCAGATGGCCCCGCCCCTCCCTGAGCCTGGTTCTGCTGGAGCTTTCTTCCTGTTAAAAGGGAGTTTTTCCTTCCCACTGTCGCCAAAGTGCTTGCTCAGGGGGTCATATGATTGTTGGGTTTTTCTCTGTATCTACTGTACAATATAAAGCGCCTTGAGGCAACTTTTGTTGTGATTTGGCGCTGTATAAATAAAAGGGAATTAAATTGAATTGAAGAAGGGCTCTAAAAAGATTTAAGAACTTGGAGGCCCCTAACATTCATTCACCAGCATGGTCACAGGGCGTCATCTGATTGCTGGAGTTTTTTCTGCACTACTGTAGAGTCTTTGCCTTACAGTATAAAGTGTCTTGATGCGGTTGCTGTTATTTAGCGCCATATACATTGAACTGAAATTAAAAATTGCTCTTTTGATCGTCTTATGTGTCCATTTTGGCGCTGGTTGATTATATTGATACCACTGTAACTCACACTGTGGATTTATTTTGCCCGAAAAATCGCTACAGAACAAACGTCACAGACTCACCTGTCCTGTGCAGCTTGATTTGGGGTTTCCAGGTGATATCCAGCAGTCTGCGCTGACGGTCGATCTCTTCCTCGTACTGGACGATCGTTTTTTCAAACTCCAAGAATATTTGTTCAGCAGCAGCAGTTAGTCGCTCGTTGATGAACTCTCTCAGATACTGAACTGAAGGCATCGTTGCTGCCGCAGCTCACACACTCAGCTCACACACTCAGCTCACACACAACACAACACGACACAACCGACCTCCTGCTGAAAAAAAGATTAGCGTCTCTCCCCCGTTTACTTCCGCCTGGTGCCACACGGTGAAGTTCCGGCAGAAGAGGAGAGTTGCCTTTTCGTTCCGCTTCGTAATGCTCGAACGTGTCTGTTTCTCTTGATCCCCAAACACTTTTATAACCACCATAAGTTTTCAGTTTCTGTTTTTCTCCGTTGCTGTGAGGGTCCATGCAGAGTGTATCCGGTCAAATTTCCACCAAAATCAGAAATAAATAAATAAACCAGCAGAGAGTTAGAGACCACAATCAAATTAGCTAAAATTCCACTGGTACTGAACGAGTTATTTCTGCTCATTATAAAGGAGAAAAGTAAAAAAAATAAAAGTCAGCCTGTTTATTGTATTTTGCTTTTATCTGTGTTTTTTACTTCAGAGGCAGCAGCAGGATCTATGACTGCTGTGCTTCTCTGACTGGGTGGACTGAGGTTTTCTGAGGGTCCCGGATGATCTCCATCACCTTGCTGTTTTCATTTGTTGGAAATTAAAGTTTTGAAATAAACTCTGCCTGAATTAATTATCCAGTTGTTCATTATATTTGTTCATTAAGTGGGTCACAGATGGTACTATTGTTTCCATCCAGGTTTCTAAAAACCTTATCAGTGAGCTGCTGATTAAAGGAGCTGATGATGTGATTTTTAGCCTTTGAAAAATGAAAATGATAAGTTTGTGATGACCACATCTTTAAAGTCCTAGGACCTGGCGTCCACATATGTGGACATCACATTTTGGGTTATTTAAACCAAAATACTCAATTTTGCTCTACAAGGGCCTGATATCCACTTACGAGGACGTTATACTGCCACTGTTCTATCGACATTTTAAACAAATATCCTCATATGTGGCTCTGATTTTTCTTAGAAACAAAAATCAGGTTTAAAAAAATCTGGTAATTCTTTGTTTTTACATTCATCAGGTCCCAATCAGCCCAAATATCAAAGAGAAATTAAAAACGCTGCTGTGGAAGAGTTCGGGTCTTAGGAGGTTAAAGTCCTTCACATTTAATAAAACAAACAACATAGAAGAGCTGAGCTTCAGTAAATGAAACATGAATGAAAATGAAACACAAAGAATGTTATGGAACCAGGTATGGCGCGAGGCAGAAACATCCCATTGTGTAGGTTCAGACTTTTTAACTAACAGATGTCAGCGTGTGAGAGTAAACGGCTGTTTTTCCAATCAGCTGAATTCTTTTGGTTCACCACAGGGATGTTGTCTCTCTCCCCTACTGTATATTTTGTACACCAATGACTGTCGGAGTACACAGCCTAACAGGCATTTCATTAAATATGTGGATGACACAGTCATGGTGAAGAATATTCCCATAGGCCTGTTGTGGATGAGTTTGTTTCTTGGTGCGATCGGTCATTCTTAAAGATCAACACCTTGAAAACTGAGGACCTGGTAACTGACTCCAGGAGGACATCCCCCCATCCTGCACTAACAGTAGTAAACAGTGCAGCCATTGAACTGGTGGACAGTTGGAAGTAAGTTTGTTCTCGATCATGCTCTGTCCTTTGAGTCACATCTTGATGCTACAGTGAAAAAGATCCAACAACAGCTGCACGTTTTAAGGAGATTGAAAGTTTTTAATGTTTCATGTGAAATGATGAACCTTTTTTTAAATAAAGGTTTGATTGAATCTGTTTTACTGTTTTGTATCATTGCTTGGTTTGGTGATCAGACTTGGTAACTTGGTTACAATATTTAAGTGCATATTAGAAGTCATTGTCCATTTGGCCCAGCTGGTTCCATTTTCTATTTTTCTTTTATGATTAAAAAGACAAATTAGGAAGATTTTTTTTTTTAACATTTCTTTGATGGACATTTGAACCGACAGGCGTCACACGCTGTTTCACCACAGAGTTTAATCCTTCAGTCAATTCAAATCTACCAGCTTGTTTGCAAATCTGCTGCTCCACACACACAAATACAAATAACTTATTTTACTTTTTATTGCTAGTTTTTAAGTCTCTCTTCATGTATTGTGTTGTAATTGCTGTGTACTGGCTTTGTGAAACATGGATTCATAATGTTAAAGGCATGCTAAACAATAAACCATATATATGTGTGTGTGTGTATATATATACACACACACACACACACACACACACACACACACACACACACACACACACATATATATATATATATAAACACCAGGAGTCAGGTTCTGGAAATTCTTCTGGTGTCTCCACATTTATAGCTCATCTAATCTGGAAACATATCTGACTCTGAGTCTCACTTTTAGCTGAGTGATGGAGAACATTTGGCTCGTTGTCCTTGCACACAGTGCAAAGTGCTCCATCCTCCCTCCTCACAGTGATTCAAATGCTGCTAACAGTCTGTGAACCAGGAGGAAGAGGAAGTGAGAGAAGTGAGACTCAAAGAGGAGACAGAGGGCGACATCATCCAGTAGGCGGGGCTCTCCTTCTGCACTGTGTTCAACCATTGTGTCAATAATAAGTGCTGCTGTGAAGAGAACAATTCTCAGACTGAATGTTGAACATCAGCTAGTTTCTCCTGTTGATTTAAACCTTGTTGTACAGATGGAACATTGGCTGTGGATTATTCTTGCTGCTCTTTTCTTTGGTGAGATACAAACATCAACATGTTTCTTCTGCTTAAATAAATGTGTGAGTCTGATTAATGGTGAGTTTTTAATCATGTTTGTTGATCCATCTCTTCCTCTGCATGTTCTGTTCTTCCTCAGAGTGTAAAGGAGAAGACAAAGTGATCCAGGAACAAGGAGATGTCATTGCTGCTGAAGGAGACACAGTTACACTTTACTGCAAATACGAAACAACTTCTACATTTCCATATTTGTTCTGGTACAAACAGGACGTGAACGACTATCCGAAATATGTTTTACGGCGAGATGCTTCTGGAACTGAAAACGCTCAAGAGTTCCCGAAGGACAGATTTGATGCTGAACTCAACAAGACATCAGTTTCTCTGAAGATCCAGAAGCTTCAGCTGTCTGACTCTGCTGTGTACTACTGTGCTCTGCGGCCCACAGTGACAGGAAACAGCAAAACTCTGTACAAAAACCTTTGGAGCAAAGACAACAGAATACTCCACAACATCCACTAGAGGGAGCCACACACTGTTAAACCTCTGATTCTTGTGTCATTGGACTGATGACAAAGACAACAGAGAAATGAAGCAGTAAAGATCAGAGACAGAGACAGAGCTGCTGTGGAAGCACAGAACTGTTAGAAGAAAAAACCCTTTATTTATAACAAAATGTTTCTAACAGCTTTGAACATCTACAGTTTGTTCATGTCTCCTTTAAAACTCAAACAGTTAAAAAAAAGAAGAAAAAGGAAAAATTAAAGCTGTTTTAAAGAAATTAAATTCTTTGACACTTTCAACGCTCCAAAATCTGAACCCACAATTCACAAATAACCACGAGACGGAAAAACAAGAACACACATTTCTATCAGTGAGAGATTGTCTCATACCTGCTGGTTTAAATGACACTCAGACGCACACAGAAATCAAAGTAACGATGAAAAGGTTTGTGTGACTGTTACAGCTGCTGTTCGAAAACTGCAGATGGATGACACCAGGTGAAAAACTACTTCTCCACTTCAATATTTACACCACCATTATAAATTTAAAATGTCAGAAAATGATCCAAAAGCTGCTGGAGAAAATCACTGAAAACGTGTTGAACGTACAAATAACTGGAATCTCTGAGAGGTCGATATAATGCTATTAGAAAAGTTAAAGTCCTTTTCCAGAGTGTCAAAGAAATCTCCCAAAACAAGAAATTAGGATAAAAAAAATGAAAGAACAAAATCACAGGATGCGGCACCGAGGCAGATCCAGAACAATTACACCTCTCGCCTGACTTGGGAATACCCGAGTGTTCCCCCGAAGGAGGTCTGAGCTTCTCTGCTCAGGCTACTGTCCCAAACCCAGCAGCAGAAGATGGATGAACTCAGTCCTGCTGGTCAGTCAGACAGGTTCTCAGTGCATCCAACCAACCACAGCAAGAAGACTTTAAACATGGCTTTCTCCAAAAGGAAAAGGAATCTAACATGTAATATATTCTAAAAGACGCGTTATGTTTTCATTAGGGCAGTGGTTCTTAAAATGTGGTATGCGTACCACTGGTGACACATGTTAAAAACACAACAGCCTTAATAAATGCAGAGTAGTTTGTTCATACGTCATCACTTAAAGGTTGGATATCCCACCTGCTGAGAATGTTTTAATGCAGTACAGTTGTTATTGTCACCTGTCACATCCTGTTTATGACAGTTCTAATAAATAACATTCATATAAGAAACTGCATGTGGTGTTTAATAGGTGTATACTACTGTACTCTAATGTTGGTCAAAGGCTGGTAATTTAAGAGCCATATATTTTATGTGGTGGTACTCACTGTGAAAAGAAACCCTGCATTAGAGAAACAAAGCTTCATCGCAGAACGGAAAATCAAAATCAAATGAAGAACACAGTTTTACACGTGACAACATCAAAATAGTTGTTGGTAGATACTTGTTTTCTCCACAAAACTTTCAGCACTGCAGCTTCTGCTGGTTGTGTGTTTTCATGTGAAACAACAAATGATGACTCTGGCGGAACATTTTCCCACAGGTTTTACAGTGATACGGCTTCTCGCCCGTGTGGATCGCGTTGTGGCTTTTTAGCGATGTTGACAGAGTAAATCTTTCCCCGCAGGTCTCGCAAACATACGGTTTCTCTCCTGTGTGCGTTCTCATGTGGCGCAGCAGGTTACTGCGTTTAATGAACGTTTTCTCACATAACTGGCAAGAATGAGGCCTCTCTCCTGTGTGGATCACTTTGTGTAATTTAAGTGACGATGATTCGGAAAAACATTTCCCACAGTGATCGCACTGGTGCAGCTTCTCTCCTCTGTGGCTTCGCATGTGGCCCAACAAATGACTACTCTGACTGAAAGTCTTTTCACACATTGTGCAGGAATACGGCCTCTCACCGGTGTGGATTCTCAGGTGGATCATCAGATTCCCGCGTTGCCTAAAAGTTTTGCCACATATGTGGCAGGAAAACAACCTCTCTCCTGTGTGGACAGTCATGTGGCGCAGCAAAGTGCTCTTCTGAGCAAAACTTTTCTCACATGTATTACAGGTGAATGGTTTCTCACCTGTGTGGATTTTGTAATGCTCCTTCATTTGGCACTTTTTCTTAAAAGACTTTCCACAAATGTCACACTGGAGAGATTTTCGACCCGTGTCAGTGTTACACCGACTCGCTGATGGTGGGAATTCTTCAGAATTGTTGCTCTGACTTCTGTTTACATGAAGTTTTGACTCTGGATTTCCAGAGTCTGAATCGCCCTTCTTCCCTCCTTCCTGATCTCGGCTCTCAGCTGCAGCAGAGCCGTGAGTGAGGAGCTGGTCACGGTTTGCTTCTGATTCACTGTGGTCACTTTTGCTGTGAGCAGGAGTCACCGTAGAAATTTTCGTCTCTGTCACTACGGACTGCTCTCCCTCCTGACTGCTGCAGAGTTTGTTCTGTTCCTCTGTGCGCTGTGGAGGTTCTGGTTCCCCCTGGTCCAATCTGGAGCTCCTGTCCTGGTTCCTGAGCTGCTGCTGTGGGAGGTCTGCAGGGACAATAGGAGCCCAGAAAAAGAAAAGCAGTGAAATACATTGTTCCTTTAATCATGTTCGGGGTAATGAACATGCTGTATCATCTTTAGGTGGAAACTAGCGAGCTAACTCCCTGCTAACTTCGAACTTGGTTAAACTTCATAAATTCTGTTTTCGTGGATGCCTGAATGTTAAACTTAACTGTTACAGCTGATAGAGCAGCCACACTGATTATTTTATTAAAGATTAAAGGATTTAGACAGTTTGTAACTCTGTGACGCCGCAGTGATCGTTTGACCCGGAAGACAGCTACAGTCTGACTGGAATCACTCTACAAGAGATTGTTGAAGGTCTCAAATAACTGCTGTCTATTTTATCAATGCAGACTAACAGCTAACACGTCTCCACCAGTTTAAATGAGGCTTTGTTGGTGGATTTATTCTGTTTATATTCTGAAAGAACAGGAAGGTTACTGAGTGCAAATGTAATCCGGTCTTTAAGTCTGACGTCACCAGCCGTGTCTGCGCTCAAACTGCGCTGCAGGTCCATAAATCAAACGATCACTGAGAGTTACAAACGGTCTAAAGTCTTTAGACCGATTGTAACTCTCACTGACGTCATATATACACATCTTACTATATGTACTAGAGCTTTTCTATATTTTCATCCTGTGTCGAGCCAACTGTAATGAAACTGTGTGCCTTGTACACTTGCTGTACACTGAATGACAACAAAAGCATGTCTTTAAGCACCAAGCCAACAACATTAACCAAACAACACTCGTAGGTTTGCAGCTGACATGGATCCACTCGTTTTATACATACTTTGAGTCTAATGCTGAAACTCTTTAATTATAACAATACTTCATGGTATTTCTCTCTGAAAAATAACTGCAGCTGCATCATAAATTGTGTAACAGGGCTCTGATTAGGACCAGACCATCAGAGTGAGACTCACCTGTTCTGTGCACATCTGTCTCAGCACTGGTGGTGACGTCCAGCTCTCTGGGCTGATGGTTGATGTCTTTCTCGATCTGGGTAGAATTATTTAAAACTTTGAATGCTTCTCTGGATTCAGTCCCAACAAACACACTGGAGTCAGAGTGAGTGGCGTTACTGAGGTCGCTTTCCTCGTAAGTAGCAGTCACCGTAAAGGTATCCGTCTCCTCCTCCAGTCCCAGCTGCTCTCCCTCCTGACTGCTGCACAGTTCCTCCTGTTGCTCTTTAATCTGTGGAGGTTCTGGTTCCTCCTGGTCCAATCTGGAGCTCCTGTCCTGGTTCCTGAGCTGCTGCTGTGGGAGGTCTGCAGGGACAATAGGAGCCCAGAAAAAGAAAAGCAGTGAAATACATTGTTCCTTTAATCATGTTCGGGGTAATGAACATGCTGTATCATCTTTAGGTGGAAACTAGCGAGCTAACTCCCTGCTAACTTCGAACTCGGTTAAACTTCATAAATTCTGTTTTCGTGGATGCCTGAATGTTAAACTTAACTGTTACAGCTGATAGAGCAGCCACACTGATTATTTTATTAAAGATTAAAGGATTTAAGATAAGATAGAACTTTATTAATCCCTCGGGTGGGTTCCTCTGGGAAATTCGACTTCCAAAAAGCACAGCAACGACCGAAGTTACAGTTACAGAATTGTTATATATATATATATATATATATATATATATATATATATATATATATATATATATATATATATATATATATATATATATATACACACACACACACACACACACACACACACACACATATATAAATACAGAGACAAATATAAATAAAATATACAAAGTAGAGCTGGGCGATATGAGATTTTTTCATATCACGATATGTTTTTTTCATTTCAGGCGATAACGATATCTATCACGATATAAGCCAAATAACTATATTTGTAAGATTTAAATGTGCCGTTGCTCACAAGTAAAATGTGAAATAATCAGCAGCTTGTTTTTATTTAAATATTTATTTCCCATAATAAGTTCAACAGGGTAGATGTACTTAAGGAACATGAGACTTTTTCAGATAAATAAAGGCAAATATTGCAAACTACACAAAAGGCAGCCGCTAAAGCGTTTAAGTTTCAAAATAGAACAAACGAAACAGACTAAATTGTCAATTCCACTTAGAAACAAAATATTAATTCTAAAAATAATCTTAGTTTGTTTTACAGAAGAACAGACAAAACTGACTAACTTTTGTCAATATCAAATAAACTGAGAACTAAAAGGAAATTCTCAATCTCTCCTTGTTGTATAGCTGAGCTTTTCAAACAGTTTTAACAGTTACGTTAGTCTGACAAAAGCCGAATGACGAATTAGCGCTTCCAGTCAGAGACTGAGGCTACGTCCACACGTACACGGGTATTTTTGAAAACGGAGATTTTCCGTTTTCGTTTTAAAAAATAATCCCGTCCACACATAAAGGCAGAAATGAAGGAAAACGCTGCTATGAACATGCCAAAGCAGCAGGTGGCGCTAGATTCCTAACCGTGCCTAAATGTTGGCCAATCAGAAGTCTAGAAGCCTCGGTGGGAAAAAGTAAACAAAGCTGGGGCATAGAAGCAGAACCGAGTCGTATGTGTGGAGGGACAGTAACTGTGTGTATATGTAAGCATTTAAACACTGCAGAGAGTAGAATTAACAGTATTGTAGAAATTCATTTCACCGAAACAATAACGTGGCGCACAGTGTGACGCATGCACCAGTTTATTGTATTTCCAGACTTGCTTTCGGCACAATTTACAGTGCACGCTACTCTGTTTTTTGTCAGACTTGAAATAGCCGAAATACCTTCACACTACGGAGCTTCTCTGGCTCTTCCGTTCGACAATCTCTCCGGCATTGGAACCATCATCTGTTTTCTCTTCGGTCACGCGCGGTTGATTTTTCTAGTCGGCGCACTCATTTCCTCCATTACCCGCTGGCTGCTTCCCAAACAAACACACGTGCGGCTTGGCACTTGTGCTGTACGTAACAAGTCACGCGACGTGACGCTGCGGCTGTGATTGGTTCGGCTCTGCGCTACTTAATTTGGATTGGCTGACCTTTTTTTTTTTTTTTTTTTTTTTGAGGACAAGAGCGGCGAGGTCTATCGCGATAGCTTAATTTCTCTATCGAGTAAAAGTTATATCGCGATACATATCGTTATCGTTCTATCGCCCAGCTCTAATACAAAGGGGATAAATAGAATAAATAGGAATAAAAATAAAAATACAAGTGAATTGCACATTTCAAGTATTGAGTCTATTGCACTGTTGACTATTTACAAAAAGTATTGCACAAGGTATTGTACAGTGAGGTGAAGAGGCACTACAGCTTAGTTGTTCCCCCCTCCTTTGTCCTCCTGTCTCCCCTCCCTCTCCCCTCCAGAGAGGAGTTAAACAGTCTGATGGCGTGTGGGACAAAGGAGTTTTTAAGTCTGTTAGTTCTTGTCTTTGGGAGAAGCAACCTGTCACTGAACAGACTCTTCTGGTTGTTAATGGCCGTGTGCAGAGGATGCCCAGCATTGTTCATAATGTCCAGCAGTTTCTTTAATGTCCTTTTCTCTGCCACTGTCACCAGAGTGTCCAGCTTCATGCCGACCACAGAGCCAGCCTTCCTGATCAGTTTCTCCAGCCTGCATGAGTCCTTCTTTGCTGTGCTGCTCCCCCAGCACACCACAGCATAGAAAAGTACTCCAGCAACCACTGACTGGTAAAACATCCTCAGGAGCTTCCTGCAGATGTTGAAAGACCTCAGCCTCCTGAGGAAGCACAGTCGGCTTTGGGCTTTTTTATACAGGTGCTCTGTGTTGCATGACCAGTCCAGTTTATTGTCCACCCACAGCCCGAGGTACTTGTACTTGTTGACCACCTCTACCTCCTCCCCCTCTATCTGAACCGGCAGTGGACCTTCTCTGGACCTCCCGATTTAGACAGTTTGTAACTCTGTGACGCCGCAGTGATCGTTTGACCCGGAAGACAGCTACAGTCTGACTGGAATCACTCTACAAGAGATTGTTGAAGGTCTCAAATAACTGCTGTCTATTTTATCAATGCAGACTAACAGCTAACACGTCTCCACCAGTTTAAATGAGGCTTTGTTGGTGGATTTATTCTGTTTATATTCTGAAAGAACAGGAAGGTTACTGAGTGCAAATGTAATCCGGTCTTTAAGTCTGACGTCACCAGCCGTGTCTGCGCTCAAACTGCGCTGCAGGTCCATAAATCAAACGATCACTGAGAGTTACAAACGGTCTAAAGTCTTTAGACCGATTGTAACTCTCACTGACGTCATATATACACATCTTACTATATGTACTAGAGCTTTTCTATATTTTCATCCTGTGTCGAGCCAACTGTAATGAAACTGTGTGCCTTGTACACTTGCTGTACACTGAATGACAACAAAAGCATGTCTTTAAGCACCAAGCCAACAACATTAACCAAACAACACTCGTAGGTTTGCAGCTGACATGGATCCACTCGTTTTATACATACTTTGAGTCTAATGCTGAAACTCTTTAATTATAACAATACTTCATGGTATTTCTCTCTGAAAAATAACTGCAGCTGCATCATAAATTGTGTAACAGGGCTCTGATTAGGACCAGACCATCAGAGTGAGACTCACCTGTTCTGTGCACATCTGTCTCAGCACTGGTGGTGACGTCCAGCTCTCTGGGCTGATGGTTGATGTCTTTCTCGATCTGGGTAGAATTATTTAAAACTTTGAATGCTTCTCTGGATTCAGTCCCAACAAACACACTGGAGTCAGAGTGAGTGGCGTTACTGAGGTCGCTTTCCTCGTAAGTAGCAGTCACCGTAAAGGTATCCGTCTCCTCCTCCAGTCCCAGCTGCTCTCCCTCCTGACTGCTGCACAGTTCCTCCTGTTGCTCTTTAATCTGTGGAGGTTCTGGTTCCTCCTGGTCCAATCTGGAGCTCCTGTCCTGGTTCCTGAGCTGCTGCTCAGGGAGAACCTCCTCCTCTCTGCAGAGGAGTCGCAGTGGGAGGTCTGGAAGTAGAAAAGGACACAAAAAAGAAATAAATAATATTATAAAAAGGCAAATACTCCGACACACACACACAAGCTTTCAAAGTTACTACACGGAGAAAAGCCAAAACAGAGAATACACGCGTGCTGAAAAAAGGCCTCTGAGTCGCTTATAGTGTGTCTATACTGCACAATGTACACATGTGGATAACACGGGTCGGTTATGTAGAAGAAGAAGAGGAATTCTGGAGTAAGTTGGATGAAGCAGTACTGAGTGTCTGCAGGGGGAGAGAGAGTTCAACAAACATGTAAGTGAAGGGAGGAGAGGTGATGAGGAGGCGCTGGGTAGGAGTGCCTTTAAAGAAAGGATAGAAAAGGTTGTGTTGAACTTTAACAAGAGGGAGGAACACAGAGGGATGTATGAGACTGCAGGAAGGTGCACACAGGTGAACTCCATCTTATACAGAAGGTGAAATCTGAAGGAGACATAGCTGGGGGCATCAGATGGAAGTCTGCAAGATAACTTTGGAAATCAATAAGAGGAAGTGAGAGAAGACAGAGGAAGGGAATAAATGGTGGAAGCTGCTCCGAGCTCAGGAGGAGCTGAGACGGACTCCGAGTGGCAGGGAAGAGTTCCCAGACGACTGGAAAGCACAGCTGACATGCTGAGGGAAACTCTCAGGAAGGGTTTGTGTATAGTACATATTGTGTATCTGTACAGAGGAGAGAGAAGGAGGTGGTTTGCTGGAAAGAGGGAAAATTTCTCCTGGAGCAAATATTCCGTCATACCAGAAAGTGTTTTGGAAAAGAGAGCGAAAAGGTCATGTGTTCTCCTGTGTGGACGGAGCAGGAAGGAGGCGCTGTTGTTGTCTCAGCTAAATGAGTGAGTGTGTCAGTACATACGATTAAAACTTAAGCACCAATGTCTTTAAAACAAACCCCAAAACACAGCCACTGATGTACAACACAGAACAGAGAAACTCCTTCTGATTGGTCAGCATTTACGTCACAGACACAAACTGTGATTGGACACTTTGAGTGCATCCAACAATCCACAGCAGAAACACACTGACTGTGATCCAGGGCAGCACGGTGCTGTGGTGGGTAGCACTGTTGCCTCACAGCAAGACGCTCCTGAGTTTGAATCCACCCCCTGCTCACGGCCCTGTGTGGAGTTAGCATGTTCTCCCCGTGTTTGAGTGGGTTCTCTGGATCCCTCCCAGTCCAAACACGTGCACTTAGTGGGGTTAGGTTAACTGGTGATGCTAAACGGCCTGCCCAGGGTGTACCTCTCCTGTGGTAGCTGGGATACGAATGAAATGAATGAAACTCTCCTGCTTCATAATGACGACACAGTCCGGACAAAGAGCAACCAGAAGCTTTTCTACAACTTTACACGACAAAGAGTTGAGCTGACAGACCTCAGCAGAAAAGCAGACACGCGGTTAAAACTGGGCTTCTTTGTTTTTTCTCTCATATGCGGATTAAATGCGTAGTTAAACTTTCCAGGGGCAGGAGGACGCTCACCGGTCCGGTGTTCCAGATCTACTGGCGTTTAGATCAACTGGCGTTGGTCGAACAGATGTGCGGCAGTCTTGCGTTTCAGGAGCTGCTACCGACAAACCAGCAAAAAAACACCAAATGTGTCACCTGTGACACTTGTGAGGTTGTCTCAAACACACTCCGTCAGTCTTGATGCTGTTGAACAACAAAATGTTTAAAATGTGGCGAGTTTACCTGGTGATATCCTCATGCGCGACGCGATTGTGAAAACAGCAAACAAGTAACACCACGCCGATGTTGTTCACAGGACAGCAAGAGTAAAGATCGGGAGACTCTTGTCGTCGTCATCGTTCCCCTCGCACGGTTTGTTTCTCCGGTTTCAGCGTTTTTGCTTCACAACTACAGCGAGCAGTTTACTTTGTGCACTAACATGGACTCGAGTCAACCAGCGCCACCTCTGGCCAAGTGCCACAGCCTACAGCCAGATCAGCCTGTGACACACATCTGCACCACGTTTGAATTCGTGTCATGCACATTTGTACCTTTCAATTGTGTCTGTTTGTGCGTCATGCAAATAAACCTTTGAAATGAATGAAATGATATCATATATTCCTTATTGGCCTACATTTGTACAAAATGCCAAATGACATACACATAAGAATCACCATCCTGATATCAATACTTTTGCCCATACGAAAAATGTCGTGAACACACTAATATTTCACCAGTGTTGTAACATCACATGTCGTTAGCGTAGTCTGTCTGTGTCTGCCCTCTGCAAACAAACATGTTAGAGTTGGTTGTGATATACAGTCTGCATAAGTGTGGTTACTCTAATGATCATTTGTAAGGAGATGGCAGTTACTGTGAATGTACAGCAGTTACACAGTGATTAGTAATAAACAGCCAGACAATGACTCTGACAATCTCATTCAATCTTGCAGATTGCACCTTCTGTGGAAAGTGGTACCACACAGTGTGTGTGGACTTCCCCTGTGCAGAAGGCGACTACAAATGTTGTGGGTGCTAAATAAACAGAAACAAATGATCCCTGTTGTCTGTGCTTACTGATGTTTTTAGTGTTGACAATCCACATTGCTGGCATTGCATCTTTCAACATGTTTGTGGGTAGATTTGGATGTACCAGGGGTAAGTGCAGCCACTCAGCCTCTACTCAATGTGATCATAGCAGCAGGTGCAGATGTGTCACAAGTTAATCTAGTAGTGGGCTATGGTCATGTGTTAGTGGTGGGAACAGTCATATCCACTCACTCTCACTGGCTGTTTATTACTAATCACTGTGTAACTGCTGTGAATTCACAGTAACTGCCGTCTCCTTACAAATCTTCATTGGATTAACCACACTTATACAGACTGTATATAACTCCAGCCATGTTGATGGGTTGCCTATATTGGCTGGAAATATTAATTTCCAGGTAAAAGACACAGACAGACTCTGCTTACAGGATGTGATGTGACAACACTAATGAAATATTGATGTGTCATATTTGTCCAAGGTGTATGTCATTGTTATGGAAAAAGAGAATATCAAAATCATGATGACCAATTGGAGTGGTGATTTCTATGACTTTGTGTATATAATTTGGAATTTTGTACAAATGTAGGCCAATAAGGAATATATGATATCATTTCATTCATTTCAAAGGTTTATTTGCATGACGCACAAACAGACACAGTTGAAAGGTACAAATGTGCATGACACGAATTCAAACGTGGTGCAGATGTGTGTCACAGGCTGATCTGGCTGTAGGCTGTGGCACTTGGCCAGAGGTGGCGCTGGTTGACTCGAGTCCATGTTAGTGCACAAAGTAAACTGCTCGCTGTAGTTGTGAAGCAAAAACGCTGAAACCGGAGAAATAAACCGTGCGAGGGGAACGATGACGACGACAAGAGTCTCCCGATCTTTACTCTTGCTGTCCTGTGAACAACATCGGCGTGGTGTTACTTGTTTGCTGTTTTCGCGATCGCGTCGCGCATGAGGATATCACCAGGTAAACTCGCCACATTTTAAACATTTTGTTGTTCAACAGCATCAAGACTGACGGAGTGTGTTTGAGACAACCTCACAAGTGTCACAGGTGACACATTTGGTGTTTTTTTGCTGGTTTGTCGGTAGCAGCTCCTGAAACGCAAGACTGCCACACAGTGGCGGCTGGCCCATAGGGGGCGCTCGGGCTCCGCCCCCCCAAATGTGGAGGAGTAAAAATATATATTTTTAAAAAATTCATCAATGATAGTTTTACTATGTGTGTGCCCATATACAGCCAGGCGTATTTTAACATTTTCACCAGCTGACTCATTAAAGTTCAACCAACAAACGGTATTTTTCTTCTTCTGGGGCGCTCGTCAAAGCGCCCTTGATATGCAGCGAAATAGCCTATCATTAAATGGTTGCCAGGGGAAAATAATAAATATTTGACCTATCAGCGTCGCTGAATTAAATGGTTTGGGGGCGCTTAAAATTGCGCCCCTGCAGAAAACGCGCGAAGATTTGCTGTTCTAGAATTTTACCTCAGTCAGTAGCCTAAGTGAGCTATAAGGTCAGAGAGAGACGATGGCAGCGGTATTGTTAACGGTTGAGGCACAGCCTCCCCCAAATTCGGTTAGATCGCTTCTAACCTACCCTTTTGCCAGAAGGACAATGGCAGAAAAACTGCAAGTTAAAGAGTTGGGACCTGACAAGCCCGAAATTCAACTAACCCAGGCAACGAAGGAGAAGTCAAAAGCATACAACAGGACTTTTTGTCGGAGTTGGTTCCAGCGCAAGTCGTGGCTGACAGGCTGTGGAACAGCTAATGCACTTTTTTGTTTCCCGTGCATACTGTTCAAAAGTGACAAGTGTGATTTGACGTGGACACAATCTGGACAAACCGACTTAAAGCACCTCTCCGAACGAATCAAGAAACATGAAAGCTCACGAGTTCATATGGACAACAGTGTAAAGCTAGCTGTGCTAGGGAAAACTAGCATAGCGGCGCAGCTAGATGATGGACATCGGATTGCTTTAAGAAGGCACAACGAAGAGGTAGATAAAAACCGTCATATTTTATCTAAAATCATCGATTGTATTAAGTTTTGTGGTGCTTTTGAGCTAGCAATGCGGGGACATGATGAAAGTGATTCCTCAGACAATCCAGGGATTTTTAGAGGTTTAGTCGACTTGATGGCATCAATTGATCACGACTTGAGGCAACACCTTGAAAATGCTACTGTATTTAAAGGCACCTCGAAAACAGTCCAGAACGAGATCCTGGATTGCATGTTGGCAGTTCTGAGAGAAAGGATCGTGGAAGAAGTAAAGGCAGCGAAGTTTTTAGCCATTCAAGCTGATGAAACCACTGACATTTCTACACACTGTCAGTTAGTCATGGTGCTAAGATACATTGACCAACGAAACCGTATTCAAGAGCGTTTTTTTGAATTCATCAAGCTACCCAATGCTTGTGCAGATGCAATAGCCAGTGCCTTATCGGAGAGGCTGCGCTTCATCCTCCCCCAGGGACAAGAGAGAAAGTTGATCGCCCAGGCCTACGATGGGGCCGCTGTAATGAGGGGTACCACTGGAGGAGTGCAGCGTAAGATACAGGACATTTATGCTAACGCTCACTACGTACATTGTTATGCCCATCAGTTAAACCTGGTAATGCAACAAGCAACCTCCCACATCCCTCAAATCAGTCACTTTTTTTCCGACATAGCAGGATTCGCTTCTTTTTTTACTAAATCGAGCAAGAGGACTGCAGTGCTTGACGAGGTGGTGGCGCACCGACTTCCAAGTGCATCGGCAACCCGTTGGAACTTCAACAGTCGTGCTGTGAATACAGTGTATGAACATAAAGACGATCTGGTGAGGTGTTTTCAGACCATCCGTAACAGTGAAGGATTTGATGCCCCTACAAAGAGAGATGCCGGTGGTTTCGTGAGAATGCTGGAAGACGAAGCTTTCTGTTTTTTCCTGGCCTTGTTTCACAAGATAATGCCACATGTAGACATGCTGTATAACCACCTACAGAAGAGAAACATCGATTCTGTCACCATCGCAGGGATCACCCAGACATTCATCAGCCGCATGCAGGCTATCAGGTAGGCATAAAAGCATAAATATGTAACCTAGAATAAATGTTAATTATCTATGCATAGATTCTATCAAATTCTCTGCATATATTCTGTGTTCTGTGACTTAAATGTTTAATGGAATTCAGATAATTTTGATTTATATCAGCCTTTGAAGTAATTTTATGAAAAATATTTGATTAAGTATATTTGATGAAGTATATTCCCAGTAATGATTTGATGTAGCCTATACCATAGGCTATTTCCTGAAATTATGGCCAGGGCCTTTATTTACTTGCACTGGTTTTCCCCCAGCCATTAAACCAGGTCCGGTTATTAATTAAATCCGGTAATTCCCGGTAATTAGAACACAACCTTTGTTTGGTTTGTGTTTGGTTAATATATCCCTATTCAGTTTTCAGAAGCCATTAATGAAACTTATGTATTGGATCAGGGAGGCACTTCCTAATCTGGTTGTGGATGAGGAGTACAGGGGACCTGTTCAAGACCCACCCACAAAGAGACGGAGAACATTGGGGGAAGACAGGCAACACCATTTGGCACTGGAGGTAAGCACTAGCTGCTTGGTCTGATTTAAATCGGATCATCAGATAAAATCTAATGACGATGCTGTCAGATGTCATTTGATATAGTGGTCATGACTGTTTTGTTTTGTTATGGACAGATTTTTTTTTTCAGAATAATGATTAACATGAGACATGTGCCAAAGTCTTACCACTGAATCTAACTCTTACCAATTATATATTATTGGATAGGTGTGCGACACCATTATGAGCCATGCCAAGGAGAGGTTTTCTTTCACCAAGCACCTTGTCAGCGCCACTCTGTTGCAAGGAGACTTGTTCCAACAACACAGCAAAAATTTTCCAGATGCAGCACTACAAACCACAGTGGAAGCCTATCCCTCATTGGACAAAGCCAGACTTAAAACAGAACTGTCCCTGATCTACGACAACGAGGAGTTTCAGAGTTGTAGTGGTGCGCTGGCGCTCTATCAGGTTCTGATGGAAAACAACCTTCAAGACACATTCACCGAAACTGTAAGTCTTCTTAACATCCTCATCACCACACCAATGACAACATCAGAATCGGAGAGGTGTTTCTCTACTTTAAAGAGGATAAAAACTTTCCTGAGAAACAATATGGCTCAGGATCGGCTCAACGCTCTGGCTATGCTGTCCATAGAGAAAAAACTCACACAAGAACTTCCTGATTTCAACACCAGGGTCATCGAGAAATTTGCCACTCAGAAAGACAGACGAGCAAAGTTCTTGTACAAATAAGAACCCTTAACCATATTTACTCTCTTTCTCCATCCCTCTCTCTTTCTCTCTTTAGCCCACCCCCCCAATCAGTTTACAGTTGTTGTTTTCAATAGTTATTTTTCATTCATTCAAAAAAAAAAAAAAAATCTGTTCATGTTCATTTTTACAAATCTATACAAATGGCCAGAATATGGTTGTTCATTTTAAATTTAAATTAAAATTGTGTTGTTTGATGTACTCATTAAATGGGTCATTTTAGTCGATATCATAAAAATTGCCCCCCCCTGAGATTTTTTTCAGGAGCCGCCACTGCTGCCACACATCTGTTCGACCAACGCCAGTTGATCTAAACGCCAGTAGATCTGGAACACCGGGGGCTTTTCGGCACATGGGCCCCCCTCTGAACCAGACTCACAAATCTTCTAATCCTAACTTTGTTTCACTAAATAATCAGGAGAGAAATCCAGGCTGATTTAAGCGCCTGCTGTTTGCATGGAGCGCAGCGCAGTCCTGTCCTCTGTTTGCTCTTTGTTAGCTCACATCAAAAAGTCCTCACAATCAGAAACGTCCCGCAGAGCTGTGATCAGGATCCTCCCTCAGAGGGACACTCACCTGTCCTGTGCAGCTTGATTTGGGGTTTCCAGGTGATATCCAGCAGTCTGCGCTGACGGTCGATCTCTTCCTCGTACTGGACGATCGTTTTTTCAAACTCCAAGAATATTTGTTCAGCAGCAGCAGTTAGTCGCTCGTTGATGAACTCTCTCAGATACTGAACTGAAGGCATCGTTGCTGCCGCAGCTCACACACTCAGCTCACACAACAACAACACAACAGTCCCTGTGCTCAGGCACACACACGTGGAAAGCTAACGGTATTAGCGCCTTTCCTTTGTTTTCTTCCGCCTGGTGTCACGTGGTGAGCTTCCGGTGTTCCAGATCAACTGGCGTTTAGATCAACTGGCGTTGGTCGAACAGATGTGTGGCAGTCTTGCGTTTCAGGAGCTGCTACCGACAAACCAGCAAAAAAACACCAAATGTGTCATCTGTGACACTTGTGAGGTTGTCTCAAACACACTCCGTCAGTCTTGATGCTGTTGAACAACAAAATGTATAAAAATGTGGCGAGTTTACCTGGTGATATCCTCATGCGCGACGCGATCGCGAAAACAGCAAACAAGTAACACCACGCCGATGTTGTTCACAGGACAGCAAGAGTAAAGATCGGGAGACTCTTGTCGTCGTCATCGTTCCCCTCGCACGGTTTGTTTCTCCGGTTTCAGCGTTTTTGCTTCACAACTACAGCGAGCAGTTTACTTTGTGCACTAACATGGACTCGAGTCAACCAGCGCCACCTCTGGCCACGTGCCACAGCCTACAGCCAGATCAGCCTGTGACACACATCTGCACCACGTTTGAATTCGTGTCATGCACATTTGTACCTTTCAATTGTGTCTGTTTGTGCGTCATGCAAAGAAACCTTTGGAAAGAATGAAATGATATCATATATTCCTTATTGGCCTACATTTGTACAAAATTCCAAATTATATACACAAAGTCATAGAAATCACCACTCCAATTGGTCATCATGATTTTGATATTCTCTTTTTCCATAACAATGAAATACGCCTTGGACAAATATGACACATCAATATTTCATTAGTGTTGTCACATCACATCCTGTAAGCATCGTCTGCCTGTGTCCTTTCCTCCGGAAATGAATATTTCCAGCCAATATAGGCAATCCATCAACATGGCTGGAGTTATTTACAGTCTGTATAAGTGTGGTTAATCCAATGAAGATTTGTAAGGAGACGGCAGTTACTGTGAATTCACAGTAGTTACACAGTGATTAGTAATAAACAGCCAGTGAGAGTGAGTGGATTTAAGAAAGTCAGTGACTCAGGTGTGTCGCTTGGTTTGTCATCTGTTTGTGAGACTGGAGGAGACGTAGAAATCTTTTGTTTTAAATCTTAGTTAGGAAGATTCCTGTTTGAAAACAAGCACGTTTTGTGAGAAATGCAAGAAGTACATCTGCAGAAAGCACACAGTTACATTCTGTCCATCATGTGGACAAAATTGAAAATGTTGAGCATTGAAAAACTGAGAACGTCGGGCAAGTTCAACAGAAATGTGTTTGTAAGAACGAAAAACCAAACTGTTCCTAAAATAGTTATGGAAAGTCTAACTGTTGTATGTCTGTGTTCTACATGTTTATCTGATGGGAAATAAAGGTGCTATTGTTTTATTGCAGTTTTTGGATAATTCTGAGTGGATTTACACAGTACGGGTCACAATGACCCGCAACAAAATCAATGTCAATTGTTTGTTCTTCAACATAGTACAAGGGTTAATTTCCAAAACTTGCTTATGATCTTCAATTTGTAGCAGATCCACTATCACACAGCAGCTGGAGCAGTTTCAAATGGAGCTCAGTCCACTGCTACCATAGCCCACTACTAGATTAACTTGTGACACATCTACACCTGCTGCTATGATCACATTGAGTAGAGGCTGAGTGGCTGCACTTACCCCTGGTACATCCAAATCTACCCACAAACATGTTGACAGATGCAATTCCAGCAATGTGGATTGTCAACACTAAAAACATCAGTAAGCACAGACAACAGGGATCATTTGTTTCTGTTTATTTAGCACCCACAACATTTGTAGTCGCCTTCTGCACAGGGGAAGTCCACACACACTGTGTGGTACCACTTTCCACAGAAGGTGCATTCAGTCTGCAAGATTGAATGAGATTGTCAGAGTCATTGTCTGACTGTTTATTACTGATCACCTGCTGTACATTCACAGTAACTGCCATCTCCTTACAAATGATCATTAGAGTAACCACACTTATGCAGACTGTATATCACAACCAACTCTAACATGTTTGTTCGCAGAGAAAAGACACAGACAGACTGCGCTAACGACATGTGATGTTACAACACTAGTGAAATATTAGTGTCATTTCATTCTTGTCAAAGGTTCATTTGCATGACGCACAAACAGACACAATTGAAAGGTACAAATGTGCATGACACGAATTCAAACGTGCTGCAGATGTGTGTCACAGGTTGATCTGGCTGTAGGCTGTGGCACGTGGCCAGAGGTGGCGCTGGTTGACTCGAGTCCATGTTAGTGCACAAAGTAAACTGCTCGCTGTAGTTGTGAAGCAAAAACGCTGAAACCGGAGAAACAAACCGTGCGAGGGGAACGATGACGACGACAAGAGTCTCCCGATCGTTTACTCTTGCTGTCCTGTGAACAACATCGGCGTGGTGTTACTTGTTTGCTGTTTTCGCGATCGCGTCGCGCATGAGGATATCACCAGGTAAACTCGCCACATTTTAAACATTTTGTTGTTCAACAGCATCAAGACTGACGGAGTGTGTTTGAGACAACCTCACAAGTGTCACAGGTGACACATTTGGTGTTTTTTTGCTGGTTTGTCGGTAGCAGCTCCTGAAACGCAAGACTGCCACACAGTGGCGGCTGGCCCATAGGGGGCGCTCGGGCTCCGCCCCCCCAAATGTGGAGGAGTAAAAATATATATTTTTAAAAAATTCATCAATGATAGTTTTACTATGTGTGTGCCCATATACAGCCAGGCGTATTTTAACATTTTCACCAGCTGACTCATTAAAGTTCAACCAACAAACGGTATTTTTCTTCTTCTGGGGCGCTCGTCAAAGCGCCCTTGATATGCAGCGAAATAGCCTATCATTAAATGGTTGCCAGGGGAAAATAATAAATATTTGACCTATCAGCGTCGCTGAATTAAATGGTTTGGGGGCGCTTAAAATTGCGCCCCTGCAGAAAACGCGCGAAGATTTGCTGTTCTAGAATTTTACCTCAGTCAGTAGCCTAAGTGAGCTATAAGGTCAGAGAGAGACGATGGCAGCGGTATTGTTAACGGTTGAGGCACAGCCTCCCCCAAATTCGGTTAGATCGCTTCTAACCTACCCTTTTGCCAGAAGGACAATGGCAGAAAAACTGCAAGTTAAAGAGTTGGGACCTGACAAGCCCGAAATTCAACTAACCCAGGCAACGAAGGAGAAGTCAAAAGCATACAACAGGACTTTTTGTCGGAGTTGGTTCCAGCGCAAGTCGTGGCTGACAGGCTGTGGAACAGCTAATGCACTTTTTTGTTTCCCGTGCATACTGTTCAAAAGTGACAAGTGTGATTTGACGTGGACACAATCTGGACAAACCGACTTAAAGCACCTCTCCGAACGAATCAAGAAACATGAAAGCTCACGAGTTCATATGGACAACAGTGTAAAGCTAGCTGTGCTAGGGAAAACTAGCATAGCGGCGCAGCTAGATGATGGACATCGGATTGCTTTAAGAAGGCACAACGAAGAGGTAGATAAAAACCGTCATATTTTATCTAAAATCATCGATTGTATTAAGTTTTGTGGTGCTTTTGAGCTAGCAATGCGGGGACATGATGAAAGTGATTCCTCAGACAATCCAGGGATTTTTAGAGGTTTAGTCGACTTGATGGCATCAATTGATCACGACTTGAGGCAACACCTTGAAAATGCTACTGTATTTAAAGGCACCTCGAAAACAGTCCAGAACGAGATCCTGGATTGCATGTTGGCAGTTCTGAGAGAAAGGATCGTGGAAGAAGTAAAGGCAGCGAAGTTTTTAGCCATTCAAGCTGATGAAACCACTGACATTTCTACACACTGTCAGTTAGTCATGGTGCTAAGATACATTGACCAACGAAACCGTATTCAAGAGCGTTTTTTTGAATTCATCAAGCTACCCAATGCTTGTGCAGATGCAATAGCCAGTGCCTTATCGGAGAGGCTGCGCTTCATCCTCCCCCAGGGACAAGAGAGAAAGTTGATCGCCCAGGCCTACGATGGGGCCGCTGTAATGAGGGGTACCACTGGAGGAGTGCAGCGTAAGATACAGGACATTTATGCTAACGCTCACTACGTACATTGTTATGCCCATCAGTTAAACCTGGTAATGCAACAAGCAACCTCCCACATCCCTCAAATCAGTCACTTTTTTTCCGACATAGCAGGATTCGCTTCTTTTTTTACTAAATCGAGCAAGAGGACTGCAGTGCTTGACGAGGTGGTGGCGCACCGACTTCCAAGTGCATCGGCAACCCGTTGGAACTTCAACAGTCGTGCTGTGAATACAGTGTATGAACATAAAGACGATCTGGTGAGGTGTTTTCAGACCATCCGTAACAGTGAAGGATTTGATGCCCCTACAAAGAGAGATGCCGGTGGTTTCGTGAGAATGCTGGAAGACGAAGCTTTCTGTTTTTTCCTGGCCTTGTTTCACAAGATAATGCCACATGTAGACATGCTGTATAACCACCTACAGAAGAGAAACATCGATTCTGTCACCATCGCAGGGATCACCCAGACATTCATCAGCCGCATGCAGGCTATCAGGTAGGCATAAAAGCATAAATATGTAACCTAGAATAAATGTTAATTATCTATGCATAGATTCTATCAAATTCTCTGCATATATTCTGTGTTCTGTGACTTAAATGTTTAATGGAATTCAGATAATTTTGATTTATATCAGCCTTTGAAGTAATTTTATGAAAAATATTTGATTAAGTATATTTGATGAAGTATATTCCCAGTAATGATTTGATGTAGCCTATACCATAGGCTATTTCCTGAAATTATGGCCAGGGCCTTTATTTACTTGCACTGGTTTTCCCCCAGCCATTAAACCAGGTCCGGTTATTAATTAAATCCGGTAATTCCCGGTAATTAGAACACAACCTTTGTTTGGTTTGTGTTTGGTTAATATATCCCTATTCAGTTTTCAGAAGCCATTAATGAAACTTATGTATTGGATCAGGGAGGCACTTCCTAATCTGGTTGTGGATGAGGAGTACAGGGGACCTGTTCAAGACCCACCCACAAAGAGACGGAGAACATTGGGGGAAGACAGGCAACACCATTTGGCACTGGAGGTAAGCACTAGCTGCTTGGTCTGATTTAAATCGGATCATCAGATAAAATCTAATGACGATGCTGTCAGATGTCATTTGATATAGTGGTCATGACTGTTTTGTTTTGTTATGGACAGATTTTTTTTTTCAGAATAATGATTAACATGAGACATGTGCCAAAGTCTTACCACTGAATCTAACTCTTACCAATTATATATTATTGGATAGGTGTGCGACACCATTATGAGCCATGCCAAGGAGAGGTTTTCTTTCACCAAGCACCTTGTCAGCGCCACTCTGTTGCAAGGAGACTTGTTCCAACAACACAGCAAAAATTTTCCAGATGCAGCACTACAAACCACAGTGGAAGCCTATCCCTCATTGGACAAAGCCAGACTTAAAACAGAACTGTCCCTGATCTACGACAACGAGGAGTTTCAGAGTTGTAGTGGTGCGCTGGCGCTCTATCAGGTTCTGATGGAAAACAACCTTCAAGACACATTCACCGAAACTGTAAGTCTTCTTAACATCCTCATCACCACACCAATGACAACATCAGAATCGGAGAGGTGTTTCTCTACTTTAAAGAGGATAAAAACTTTCCTGAGAAACAATATGGCTCAGGATCGGCTCAACGCTCTGGCTATGCTGTCCATAGAGAAAAAACTCACACAAGAACTTCCTGATTTCAACACCAGGGTCATCGAGAAATTTGCCACTCAGAAAGACAGACGAGCAAAGTTCTTGTACAAATAAGAACCCTTAACCATATTTACTCTCTTTCTCCATCCCTCTCTCTTTCTCTCTTTAGCCCACCCCCCCAATCAGTTTACAGTTGTTGTTTTCAATAGTTATTTTTCATTCATTCAAAAAAAAAAAAAAAAATCTGTTCATGTTCATTTTTACAAATCTATACAAATGGCCAGAATATGGTTGTTCATTTTAAATTTAAATTAAAATTGTGTTGTTTGATGTACTCATTAAATGGGTCATTTTAGTCGATATCATAAAAATTGCCCCCCCCTGAGATTTTTTTCAGGAGCCGCCACTGCTGCCACACATCTGTTCGACCAACGCCAGTTGATCTAAACGCCAGTAGATCTGGAACACCGGGGGCTTTTCGGCACATGGGCCCCCCTCTGAACCAGACTCACAAATCTTCTAATCCTAACTTTGTTTCACTAAATAATCAGGAGAGAAATCCAGGCTGATTTAAGCGCCTGCTGTTTGCATGGAGCGCAGCGCAGTCCTGTCCTCTGTTTGCTCTTTGTTAGCTCACATCAAAAAGTCCTCACAATCAGAAACGTCCCGCAGAGCTGTGATCAGGATCCTCCCTCAGAGGGACACTCACCTGTCCTGTGCAGCTTGATTTGGGGTTTCCAGGTGATATCCAGCAGTCTGCGCTGACGGTCGATCTCTTCCTCGTACTGGACGATCGTTTTTTCAAACTCCAAGAATATTTGTTCAGCAGCAGCAGTTAGTCGCTCGTTGATGAACTCTCTCAGATACTGAACTGAAGGCATCGTTGCTGCCGCAGCTCACACACTCAGCTCACACAACAACAACACAACAGTCCCTGTGCTCAGGCACACACACGTGGAAAGCTAACGGTATTAGCGCCTTTCCTTTGTTTTCTTCCGCCTGGTGTCACGTGGTGAGCTTCCGGTGTTCCAGATCAACTGGCGTTTAGATCAACTGGCGTTGGTCGAACAGATGTGTGGCATTCTTGCGTTTCAGGAGCTGCTACCGACAAACCAGCAAAAAAACACCAAATGTGTCATCTGTGACACTTGTGAGGTTATCTCAAACACACTCCGTCAGTCTTGATGCTGTTGAACAACAAAATGTATAAAAATGTGGCGAGTTTACCTGGTGATATCCTCATGCGCGACGCGATCGCGAAAACAGCAAACAAGTAACACCACGCCGATGTTGTTCACAGGACAGCAAGAGTAAACGATCGGGAGACTCTTGTCGTCGTCATCGTTCCCCTCGCACGGTTTGTTTCTCCGGTTTCAGCGTTTTTGCTTCACAACTACAGCGAGCAGTTTACTTTGTGCACTAACATGGACTCGAGTCAACCAGCGCCACCTCTGGCCACGTGCCACAGCCTACAGCCAGATCAGCCTGTGACACACATCTGCACCACGTTTGAATTCGTGTCATGCACATTTGTACCTTTCAATTGTGTCTGTTTGTGCGTCATGCAAAGAAACCTTTGGAAAGAATGAAATGATATCATATATTCCTTATTGGCCTACATTTGTACAAAATTCCAAATTATATACACAAAGTCATAGAAATCACCACTCCAATTGGTCATCATGATTTTGATATTCTCTTTTTCCATAACAATGAAATACGCCTTGGACAAATATGACACATCAATATTTCATTAGTGTTGTCACATCACATCCTGTAAGCATCGTCTGCCTGTGTCCTTTCCTCCGGAAATGAATATTTCCAGCCAATATAGGCAATCCATCAACATGGCTGGAGTTATTTACAGTCTGTATAAGTGTGGTTAATCCAATGAAGATTTGTAAGGAGACGGCAGTTACTGTGAATTCACAGTAGTTACACAGTGATTAGTAATAAACAGCCAGTGAGAGTGAGTGGATTTAAGAAAGTCAGTGACTCAGGTGTGTCGCTTGGTTTGTCATCTGTTTGTGAGACTGGAGGAGACGTAGAAATCTTTTGTTTTAAATCTTAGTTAGGAAGATTCCTGTTTGAAAACAAGCACGTTTTGTGAGAAATGCAAGAAGTACATCTGCAGAAAGCACACAGTTACATTCTGTCCATCATGTGGACAAAACTGAAAATGTTGAGCATTGAAAAACTGAGAACGTCGGGCAAGTTCAACAGAAATGTGTTTGTAAGAACGAAAAACCAAACTGTTCCTAAAATAGTTATGGAAAGTCTAACTGTTGTATGTCTGTGTTCTACATGTTTATCTGATGGGAAATAAAGTTGCTATTGTTTTATTGCAGTTTTTGGATAATTCTGAGTGGATTTACACAGTACGGGTCACAATGACCCGCAACAAAATCAATGTCAATTGTTTGTTCTTCAACATAGTACAAGGGTTAATTTCCAAAACTTGCTTATGATCTTCAATTTGTAGCAGATCCACTATCACACAGCAGCTGGAGCAGTTTCAAATGGAGCTCAGTCCACTGCTACCATAGCCCACTACTAGATTAACTTGTGACACATCTACACCTGCTGCTATGATCACATTGAGTAGAGGCTGAGTGGCTGCACTTACCCCTGGTACATCCAAATCTACCCACAAACATGTTGACAGATGCAATTCCAGCAATGTGGATTGTCAACACTAAAAACATCAGTAAGCACAGACAACAGGGATCATTTGTTTCTGTTTATTTAGCACCCACAACATTTGTAGTCGCCTTCTGCACAGGGGACGTCCACACACACTGTGTGGTACCACTTTCCACAGAAGGTGCATTCAGTCTGCAAGATTGAATGAGATTGTCAGAGTCATTGTCTGACTGTTTATTACTGATCACCTGCTGTACATTCACAGTAACTGCCATCTCCTTACAAATGATCATTAGAGTAACCACACTTATACAGACTGTATATCACAACCAACTCTAACATGTTTGTTCGCAGAGAAAAGACACAGACAGACTGCGCTAACGACATGTGATGTTACAACACTAGTGAAATATTAGTGTCATTTCATTCTTGTCAAAGGTTCATTTGCATGACGCACAAACAGACACAATTGAAAGGTACAAATGTGCATGACACGAATTCAAACGTGGTGCAGATGTGTGTCACAGGTTGATCTGGCTGTAGGCTGTGGCACGTGGCCAGAGGTGGCGCTGGTTGACTCGAGTCCATGTTAGTGCACAAAGTAAACTGCTCGCTGTAGTTGTGAAGCAAAAACGCTGAAACCGGAGAAACAAACTGTGCGAGGGGAACGATGACGACGACAAGAGTCTCCCGATCTTTACTCTTGCTGTCCTGTGAACAACATCGGCGTGGTGTTACTTGTTTGCTGTTTTCGCGATCGCGTCGCGCATGAGGATATCACCAGGTAAACTCGCCACATTTTTAAACATTTTGTTGTTCAACAGCATCAAGACTGACGGAGTGTGTTTGAGACAACCTCACAAGTGTCACAGGTGACACATTTGGCGTTTTTTTGCTGGTTTGTCGGTAGCAGCTCCTGAAACGCAAGACTGCCGCACATCTGTTCGACCAACGCCAGTTGATCTAAACGCCAGTAGATCTGGAACACCGGACCACTGAAGGTCAAAGTGCGCTGTTTGTGGTCCACGGAAGAACATCGGTTTGTGTGACTGAATCCAGCCCACCAGAGGGACACTCACCTGTCCTGTGCAGCTTGATTTGGGGTTTCCAGGTGATATCCAGCAGTCTGCGCTGACGGTCGATCTCTTCCTCGTACTGGACGATCGTTTTTTCAAACTCCAAGAATATTTGTTCAGCAGCAGCAGTTAGTCGCTCGTTGATGAACTCTCTCAGATACTGAACTGAAGGCATCGTTGCTGCCGCAGCTCACACACAACTATACACTCTGCTACCTTCGAACTTTACTGACCCCGACACCTGTGGAAAGTTAAGGCTACTTCAGCTTTTTCCTGTTTACTTCCGCCTGGTGTCACATAGGGAAGTTCCGGCGGTGGAGGGCGGCTAACTTTCGTTCCGCTGTTGTCACATCGCTCTCACAGAAAACTTCATGTTTGATCTGAACAGTGATTTCAATCACAAAGTGACGACACAGCAGACGGACCCACAAATCTCACCAGCAGGTCTGCCTTCGTGGTTCCTCCGGGTTCAGTGACCGTTTTACCCACAACACAAACCGTTACCATGACTACCATGAATAGATGTCCAGCCCTCTATTTTAAAGTTTGGCATTAAATTATTTTTGGGTCTGTTTGGCTGAAATAATGTTATAATTCACTAATACTGGTTTTTGCACGACTCCAATCAGTGACAACACTCACATATAAATACATCTGTCTGCTTGCTTTCTTTGCTTAGTAGTAGTAGTAGTAGTAATAATAATAATAATGACATTATTGTACATGTCTTGATGCATTCTCCCTGCCATCACCACTGATCAATGGTGAAGACTGTTTGCATATTAATGATCATGAAACTGACCTCACAGCTCGTTGCTGGTCAAATTCAAATTTAAATTCAAATTCAAATTTTATTTGTCACGTACACAGTCATACACAGTACGATATGCAGTGAAATGCTTAGACAACTGATCGTGACCTAAAGAAAAAAAAAGGAAAAGGCTATGAATAAGATAGGAAATAAATATGAAAAATTAAAAAGGGTAAATTTAACTAGGAAGGAATAAAATATAAATTAAGGTTAAAAATGAAATAACTGTACAACACAAATTAGAATGAAGGGTAAATTTAACTGGGAAAGAATAAGATAAAATATATAAATTAAAGTTGAAAATAAAATAACTGTACAACAAAATACACAATATAGAACTATATAAGAATGTATGAAGAAATATAAATAAATATATACACAATAACAGCAGCTGTACAAGTATTAACTGGAAATGAAGAATATAGTGACCAGTGTTGTGCGATCCACATTATGTCTTGTGCAGTGCAAATATGCTTAAAGTGATTTAAGTGATGAAGTGAAAACAATGTCCAGAATGTCCAGTGTGTGTGTGTAAGAACCATATGTGTGGGTCAGTACTGTGTGGTGGTGTGATTGAGAGACCGTATCGCCTGCGGGAAGAAGCTCCTCCTCAGTCTCTCTGTGTTGGTCTTCAGGGAGCGGAATCGCTTTCCTGACGCTGCTGGTGTCAGTCGCTGTGCAAAGGTACAGTTTATTGGCTGGAAGCCTGCAGTCAGCTAAGACTGAACGAGTTACCTGAATTAGTGACAAAACTTTTCTCCCACTGAAACACTTCCTGGGGTCATTGTTATACAGCTTTTTTGTTATTTCTTTATGACTCAAAAACAAAACAAACAAGAAAATAAAGAGTGTGTCTTCAAACTTCACACTGATCTGAACCCAAATAAAGGAAACAATAACAGATAATGAAAATCCTATTGGTGTAATCACTTATCATCAAAGATGGGCAGTAATGCGTTACTGTAATCCGATTACTTTTTTTAAGTAAGGTGGATGTGTAAAGCGCTTTGGGGTCGTTAGGGACTAGTAAAAGCGTTTAAAGCGTGGAAGTACTGACCTTACTTTGAGTTAGATTCTGTAAAAAGTGACAAAAACATTAGCGTCTGCTGTTCACTGTGTGAAAGATCTATCACTTTATCACCTCTTCAGGCTGTAAATTGTGTTTTTAAAAAGTAACTAAGTAATTAATTACTTTTGAAAATAAGTAATCTGTAAAGTAACAGGATTACCTTTTTGGGGAAGTAATCAGTAATTAGTTACTGATTACTTTTTTCAAGTAACTTGACCAAGATTGCTTATCACACAAAAACATGAAACAGGTAAATATTAAATTATATGTTAAAAATGTGTGTTATTTACAGCATAAATTTGATATAAATTTTGAGTCAGGACTTCAGCATCTTGACGAGGAATGAGCATGAAGGGAAGAACATTTTCTAACGTTTCTGCTCAACGAATGTCAGCAAACACTCATGTTTGTGTCCGCCAGATAAAGGTCCAGCTGCTGTGTGATGTGACTGAGAGAAAGATGTAAGAAGGATAGCAGAGGAAGAAGAGAGGTGAGATTAAGGGTAAGGATGCCCAGTAAGATTTGATAAACAAACAAAAAACTATACAAACAATAATGAATGAATGAAACTCGAGCTGTGAGTGATCTTTGATCAGGTTCTCTTTGTTTGAGAGATGCTGTCAGTGTGTTTCTGACTGCGCTGTACCTTCATGATCATCCTAGATCATGAAGTTACAGAGTTTGTCAGCTGTGACGAAACAAAGAAGAGTCCAGTTTAGAGGCAGCACTGTTACTCTCCAGACAAGCTGAGAGCAACAATTCTTCTCGTTTTAACAATATCCAAGAAAACAACCAGAGTTCTTCATCTCTCACTTGGAAGTAGCAAATATAACCACACAAAGAACCAGGAAATCATTATATTTACTGTCAGGTTTAACTAATGAAGAAGCTCCTTTGTGTTTTCTCTTGTCCAGCTGTCATTTCTCATGGTGTACAGGGTCTTAGTCTTGATGCATTCTCATCCACCTAAGTAAATCTCCAAAAGTTGGAGAATTTGCATAATCATGATGGAGCTGACCTCCCCTTCAGTAGCTAATTTCAATGCAAATGTGCTGTTTATAAGGTTGGGGAAACCTGCAGTCAGCTGAGACTGAAGAAGTCACCTGGATGAGTGACGAAACGTTTCTCCAGCTGAAGACGTCCAGATGAACAGAATCAACTTTTGGAGATCAGCCTTAGGTCAGTATCCTCTGATCTGAGGACGTGATGGCTGCAGTTACAGCCACACAGTGGTAATATCCACCAAATATTAGTGTAGAGGCTTATATGTAACACTGCTAACTAGCAGAGCTGCTCTGGGCAGCGTTATGGCACGATAATCTTAAGGGAGAATAAAAAGTCGACACACATATCTCATTCCTGACGGAGGACTCTCCCACTACACCTCTCCAGTGCATTCACAGAGTCGTTGCATGGTAAGACATGGATAGGAAGTGGGCGGAGCCTTTTACCGTCATTTTATTACGGCGCAAAGTACAAACACCTGTGGACACACAATCCAACACCCCCACTTGTACACAGGTTGGGGAAAAACAATCCTCCGGAAAAAACATCTTACATTCCAAACACAAATACAGAGAATTCTTCTAACTTAGACTTTGAAACTGGTTTCGTCATCATATCTGCTACCATTGACTCAGTTGTTCAGTAATCAATGAGCACTTTCCTTTCATGTACAGCTGACCTTATAAAATGATATTTCACATCAATGTGTTTACATCTTTGTCTGTTCACTGGATCTTTTGACAAAGCGATTGTTCCCTGATTGTCCTCCAATATCATAGGTATTTCATACTCAAACTCATCAAGATCTTGAATCAAATAAGTCAAATACATACATTCCTGAATTGTTGCTGCTAATGCCATGTATTCGGCTTCACATGTTGATAGTGCTGTAGTTGTCTGCTTTTTGGTTTTCCATGATATCAAAGGACCATTTTCATTTAGGCTTACACAATAACCTGTCATACTGCGTCTATCAGAAACATCGGATGCCCAATCTGCATCACTGTATGCTTGTAGACCTAGTTTTCCACTTGAACATTTCCTAAAGCACAGTTCTTTTCCTCGACTACCTTTTAGATACCTCAGAACATGTTTCACTGCTGTCCAATCATCAACAGTTGGCGCATTGAAATGTTGTGACAGTTTGCTGACAACATAGCTTAAATCAGGTCGCGTACAATAGCTCAGATAAATAAGACATCCTACCGCTTCACGATATCTCCTCACATCTGGTAATGTCTCGGATTTATCAGAATGAGTCCATTTCTGTTCACAGGGTGTTAACCTTGGCTTACAGTTTTGCATGTTAAATCTCTTTAAAATGTTCTCAATATATATTTTCTGTGACATTCTGACACATTCTTTTTCTTGAATAAAATCTATTCCTAGAAAATGGTTAAGTTTCCCCAGATCTTTCATTTGGAATTTAGAAGAGAGCATTTCTTTCACGCCTGAAAGCACATTTTCATTGTTAGCTGCAATGAGTAAATCATCCACCCACACTATGATGATTACTTTTTCACTTTCAGTCTCTTTTGAATACACACAATGATCAGCAATATTTTGTCTAAATCCACAACTGCTTAAATAGTCATGTAAGGTTTGGTTCCAGTTACGACCCGATTGCTTCAGCCCATAAAGTGATTTCTTTAATCTGTACACCAGTTTATTAGTCTCACTTGATTCTGTCTCAAAACCTTCTGGTTGTTGTATATATATTTCTTCATTTATTGGTGCGTGTAGATAGGCGGTTTTTACATCCATCTGGTGAACCAACATATCATCCTGAACCACTTTCTGCATCAAAACTCTCACACTCGATAAGTTAGCAGTCGGTGAAAAAGTCTCCTCATAATCAACTCCTTTTGTTTGACTAAAACCTTTAGCCACAAATCGAGCTTTATATCTGTCTGATCCGTCTGAGTTCTTTTTAACGGCATAAACCCATTTACCCCCCACTGCTTTCTTACCCTCTGGTAAAGTGGCTAAAGTAAATGTGTCATTCTCCTTAAGGGATTGAATTTCTTCATTCATCGCTCTTTCCCATTCTTTTGACTCACTTGACACAATAGCTTCGCTAAATGATGTGGGTATTTCACACAACAATCTGTAGCAATAATCAACACTGGTTTGCATCTGTTCATTTTCACACTCTTTCACATCCGTGATATAATCACTCAAATAATCAGGTCTCTTTCTGATTCTGGATGGATAACGTGTAGCTCCAGCATCTACTTTATCATCAGTTTTAACCTCGGACTCAGTTTGACTGCTTTCACTACCATCTGGAATATCCTCATCCTTCGTCTGTTTGGGTTCACCATCTTTTCTGGATTCATAAACCTCATCTTCATACATCTGATCACTCTGTGTTTGTTGATCCATTGTCGCGGGATTTAGTATTTTTATCAATCTGTGCTTTTCAACCTTCCCGGTTTTTGGGAAATAGATCAAATATGCTGGACTATTTTTGTCATATCCCAAGAAAACACCTTTGTCGCATCTTGGATCCAGCTTTCCCCTATTTTGTTTATAAGCATAGCACAATGATCCGAATTTTTTCATTCTAGAAAGATCAGGTCTTTTTCCAGTTAACATCTTATACGCTGTCTGACCTGTGCGTTTATTAAAACATCGGTTCCGAATCACTCCCGCGGTTTGTACTGCATATGGCCATAAAGACTTTGGCAAGTCGCTCTCAACTAACATGCATCTCGCCATGTCAAAAAGTGTACGCCAGTTCCTCTCTGCTGTTCCGTTTTGATGAGGCGAATATGGCGCCGAAGTTTCCTGCCTAATGCCGTGTCTACTTAATAAATCTCTGAACTGTCTGCTTGTAAATTCAGTTCCATTATCAGAACGAATGCACTTGATTTTCCCATATGACGCCACCTCTGCAATAAATCTTTCAGTTGCTTGAGTTGTATCACTTTTGTGTTTCAGATTATATACAAATGTTGCACCTGAATAATCATCAACAAACGACAAAACATACTTAAACCCTTCTTTAGAGTTTGGCGTAATCGGACCAGCTAAATCCGTATGTACCAACTCTAATGCTGCCCTGGCCTTTTCATCTGGTTCTCGGTTCCTAGTTTGAGTAAACTTCCCTTGTATACAGGCTTCACATTGCATGTTTTTGTTGATTTTACCCTTAATTTCCATTCCATCAACGACATTTTGCAGATTTTGAACATCCTCATAATTACAGTGTCCTAGAATTTCATGCCACGTTTGCATATCAAAACATCCATTACATTTCTCTTCAAACTCTTGCACAGTGTTTATAAAGAACAGTCTCTCGTGTTCATATATAGGGAATTTTGTTCCATCAACATGTTTAAGAAAACTGTCCCCGTGTTTGAAAACCACAGTGGCTCCGTTACTAGTAGCTGCTTTTACTGACAAAATGTCCTGTGGAAACGATGGAATGTAGAGTGCTTGTTTCAATGTTACCTTGTGACTGCGTCCTTTACTGTCAATCATACTTATCTCAGCATCTCCTCGCCGCTTTGCAGCTCCTCTGCTCCGCCTTCCGTCAGCCAACTCTACACAATGAGCCTCGGGTCGAAATGTGTCATCAAAAGTCTTAAAACTCTCGATCTTCGTAAAGATATGTGACGTCGCTCCCGTATCCACCAGTAGCTGGTTATTCAGCATCTCTTGGCCGCCGTCCGGGACCCTCTGGGGTTCGGAGCCCGTCCTGAACGCGTAGTCCTTCTCCACAACCCCTCTCGCTTCATCCCGTCTTAGCTTCCTTCTACAGGTCGCATCTTTGTGTGTACTACTCCGGCAAAAACTGCACCATACTCTGGATCGGCACGTTCTTGCAGTGTGTCCCTTTAGTCCACATTTAAAACACACAATCTCATTATTCTTTGATCTTCGGTCATCTGCTCGCCATGAAGTAGAATCCTGGTCTAATTGCACTTTTGTCCTCATTACGTTGTCATCAGTTACAGCCGCACGCATTCTCTCGGTTTCTTCATAACTTCTGAGTTTTACTTTAAACTCTGAAAATGTGATTTTTGCTTCGCTCTGTGTAACGTGCACAATCAGGGGTTTAAACGTCTCTGGTAGACCTCTCATTATCATTGCGATCAGAAGTCCATCAGTTAATGACTCACCCGCATTTTTTAATGCTGTGATAATTGCTTCTGCTCGGATAATATAGTCCGTCACACTTTCATTCTTTTCATTTGTGAGAGAAGTAAGTTCGGTGTACAGACTTATGATCCTTGGCTTGCCCACTCCTGCATAATGACCTCTCAAAATTTTTAGGGCTTTCCGTCCGTCATCAACTGCATCTCTCATAACTAACGATAAACTTTTGTCATCCAGAAATTGTATCAACTCTGCATATGCTTCTGCATTTTTGTCATCATCTTCACCATCGGCTTCTTCATCACCCTCAGGCTTTAGGATGACATCTTTCAAACCTTGTAGTCTGAGATGACCAAGGAACTTCGTTTCCCATATCTCATATTTCCTTTCATCTCCATCAAACTGCAAACGGGAATATCGACTGCCCGACTCTGCCGTGCGTCTGCTCATGATGCACAAAAACGCTTACTCACTCAATCGTGCCAAACTTTTAACACCTGCCGGTAACCTGCGGCTTTCCAGGAAACGCTGCCCTTCCTTTGGCAGTTACAGGATCTCTAGGATCTCTTTACTGCTGCTCTGGGCCCATAACCTGTTAGCAGAGCTGCTCTGGGCAGCGTTATGGCACGATAATCTTAAGGGAGAATAAAAAGTTGACACACATATCTCATTCCTGACGGAGGACTCTACCACTACACTTCTCCAGTCCATTCACAGAGTCGTTGCATGGTAAGACATGGATAGGAAGTGGGCGGAGCCTTTTACCGTCATTTTATTACGGCGCAAAATACAAACACCTGTGGACACACAATCCAACAACATTCACACTTTTCTTTCTTTGAACATAGAATTTCATTTACAGGATAATAAATAACTGGGTTTGGTTTAGAATTAATTTAAATACTCATATAACACTGTATTCTAAAATAAGTGCGCACATTTTAGTTGACACTGTTATGTATGATTTAATCTTTTTGTTTTCTGAGTTACCTCAGCTGCAGCTGCTCCAGTCTCTTGATTGATGAGCCAAGAGGTGGAAAAGGGGCGGAGCAAGTCTGTATGGAGAACTGCAAACTGGCTCATACCATAACTCTGGATCATGGGGGGAATTGGATTTTTTTTAGTTAGTTTTTTTGTGTATTTTACCCCTTTTATGTGTTTTTGTGGGATGATCAGCCACTATTAAGTTTCTCCTTTGTCTCACTTACCTGACAGAGGGAGCTCGACGCGCCGCCGCTTTGACAGCTGGCTCGGGCAGGAGTTGTTCGGTTAGAGGCTTGCTGTTTGGAATAACACTCGATCGCCGGTGGATTGGCATAATCTGGACTGTGACTGGGTCAGAATGGCAAGTAGTAGTGGAGGGCTTTCTGACGATGAGGAAATGGACATTGATTGAAATAAATTGGACATAGTAGAAACGTGGGGGTTAGGAAGGACAGGTTGAAATCTGCGCCAACACGGAAGCGAGCACTTGAAGAGGAAGATGGTAGGCATGAAGTAATGATGGAAGAATTTAAAGTGATATTGAAATTCAAACCTGGGAATGAAATAATGGGACTGAGTCCAATTGCTCTGACTGAGCTCTGAGCTGGCTAAGGTGCTCCGAGACGGGTGATTGTTTGTGAAATGTAAAAATGCAGAACAAAAGTCTAAAGCGCTTGTGGCGGAGGTGTGGTCCAGGTGTTCTGGGAATCCATCCTACTTGGCAAACCATCCTACCCGTTGTTTCTGCGCATGCGCACAACATGAAATTAACTGCCAAACCATCCTACCTTTGTTAATGTCACCTGCAAGCATACTTAAACTGCTAAAATTCAGTGGCGAACCATCCTACCTTTGTCAACATGAGCTAGAAACGTACTTTAACAGCTAAAATTGCCAAAGTAGGATGGTTTGTCAGAACACCGGGCACGGCTGCAGGGGAGGAGTGGTGCAGTGAGCTCAACGGGGCGGTGCTGGAGACGCAGGTGAGAACAGCTGATGGCGTTCGGACTGATGATGGTTTCCTTCCCCTTTTTTAGTGAGATGGGAGAGGAGCGGAGAGGAAGCTGGGAATCAGCTGAGACCAGAGCTGTCAGACTGTGCACAGTCATAACAAATGAAAACTAAAAATAAACGTGGCATCTGGCGACAAAGAACTGTGCGTGTGTGTGAAGTGCATTTCACAGCGCTCAAGTTGAAAATGCTTTGTAAAAAAGGAGATTATGGACAGGAAGGTGGTTAGTGAGAGGAGAGGATGTAGAGGAGTGATTTCAGGTATTCCCAGTGGGGAAAATCTGGAGGAGATGAGGAAAGTGATCAACGGAGGAGAAATCACTGGAATAAAAAGACTGCAAGCTGTTAGAAATGGAGAAAAATAGTCCGTCAGTACTGCTTGAGTTCCAAGGGAATAGCTGCCAGAGAAAGTCATGGTGGAGTACATGAGTTTTAGTGTCCGTGTTTATGTGCTTCCTCCACTCAGGTGCTACAAATGTCAGAGCTTTGGTCCCATAGTGTGTAAAGGAAGAGTGAGGTGTGGAAGATGCGGGGGAGAACATATGTATGGTGACTGTGGCAGGAGTCAGGTTAAGTGTTGCAACTGTGGGTGGCCACATGCAGCAGCGCATGACAGGTGCACAGTAAGGAAGCAGGCAGCAGAGATTCAACAAGTTGGAACAGAGGAGAGGATATCTTATGCAGAAGCTTTGAGGAGAGTAAATAACAAGGGCAGAAAACCTGATGAGGAACAAGGAATAGGTGATGGGAGAAGGATGGAGGAGAAGGGCAGGAATCAGCCTGAAGTCCAAATGGATAAACGTGTCTTGTTCTTGGCGCAAGTCAAAACAGAAAAGATCAAGATAGTAGTAAAAGCAGCAGCAAAGTTTTTCAAAGTGAAGATTTGTCTTGGGGAAAAATACATTGAGATCTTAGTCATGGAGAATGTACATCAGACCCACAAGCTATAACTTAATGCTAATTCTTCAATGGAAAGCTAGGAGCGTATTGCAAATGGACAAGAACTGAAGGGAGCTATTTGTGCATTAAATTTGAAGCCGGGTATTATATGTGTACAAGAAACAGATTTAAACCAAGTCTAGACTTTGTTATTCAAGGATACTCGAGCATTCAGGTGGGTAAAAGTGGAGGATGTGCAACGTTTGTTAAGAATGAAATTAAGTATAGTCGGCTACAGCAGAGTTAGAGGTGATAGTTGTAGAAGTATGGTCTCAGAAAGGAAATATCAAAATAATTAATTTTTAGAGTCCGTTTAAAAAGTTGGAGAGGAAAGAAATGCAAATGCTTCTTAGGGATTGGAGAGGGAAACTACACCAAGCACTTTATAAGGGCAGTGTAATGACACCAGTGGGAAGGTGGTAGAGGATGTAGTTGAGGAGAAGGATTTAGTGGTTCTAAATGATGGCTCTGGCACAAGGGTGGATTTGGTAAGAGGTACAGAGTCGTGTCCTGATGTCACAATGGTTTCACAATGTTTGTCAGGTAGGAGCACATGGAAAGTGTTAAAAGAGAGTACGATTGGTAGTGATCATTATCCGATAGTTATTGATATTTGTGTAGACGCTGATGCAACAGAAAAAGAGGAAATGGAGGTTTGACGAAGCAAACTGGTGTTTGTGTAAAACATTAAGCATCAGTTAAATTCTACAGTTAGTCAGATTATGACTTATGCAGCAACAGCATCCATCCCAAAGAAAGGTGGCAGTAAAAGGATAAAGGTAGTGCCATGGTGGACGCAAGAACGTACAGCCATAATCAAAGCCAAGAACAAAGCATTTAAAATGCTGAAAAGAGCACTGTGTGTTTAAAAATCTCATATGCTACAAAAGGAAACGGGCAGAAGTAAGAACCAGAGGTGTGGACTCGAGTCACATGACTTGGACTCGAGTCAGACTCGAGTCCAAGTCATGTGACTCGAGTCATTAATTTTATGACTTTAGACTTGACTTGAAAAAATGTTCTAAGACTTGTGACTTGACTTGGACTTTTACACCAATGACTTGGGACTTGAATTGGACTTGAACCGGTTTACTTGAAAAGACTTGATATTTTACCCCAAATATAAAATTTAACATGCATATTATATAGAGATTGAAAATGTGACGTCATTCACGGGTAGAACCGCAAAGGATTCTGGGAACTCGTGGCAAGCGGTACTAGGCTTTCAATTAAAATCAGTTATACAGCGATAAAAAGAAACACAAAAATGTCAAGAAGCTGTTGTATTATTAACTGCAATAGCCGGTCGCATGACAGCCACGGGAAGCCGACGGGTAAAGAGATCGGTTGTTATCGGATTACGTCGTTGAAGAGAAATTGTTCATGTTTCCGAAGTAACAAAGAGGCGACGGGTGTCCTGGATTGCAGCCATTCTAAGACCAAATATAACGTCCCAGAACACTCCAGCTCACAGGTTAGTCTGCTCCAAGCATTTACACGAAGGTCAGTCTGCTGTTGTAGTTAATGCGTCATTTTCATAACATAATTGGTGATATAGGTTACAAGCAAGTCTGGCGCTGAACAGAAATTGTCGCGCTATGCTCCTTTATTTATTGTGCATAAATAGTGAATTGTCCTGACACAATATTGCGTTTCGCTTCTGTTATTATGGTACATTGACAAAAACATATACTTTTATTCACAGGATAAAACAGGTTTTTTGTATCACTAATTGCCCAGTACGATTACAGCATACAGTATTATTGTCACTGCTACATTTCTGTGATGCTACCAGAAATTATTTCCACTACTAATTAATTACCGTTGAGCTCAAAGGTCCTATTAATAAACGGTTAAGGAATGTGTATTTATGAAGACGATTTGTGAGACCGGTAAACTTATGATACGTACGATGGTCTTTCGTTCTACACGGTGCATTTCAAGGTCCTGCACCCATCCGTCGGTAAACTGTACCTGGGCTTGTTGCAGTGACCTGAAGTTACTAAACTTCATGAGTGTATGCACTCACTCCAAGAACCGTATGATTATAAATATGCATATAAATATGCTACGATGAGATAGCTGACTTCATCTAACTAGCAAATGTTGTCCAGGCTACGTTGGTGATGCAGTTTTTTTTAATGTGTATGATATTTTTGTCATGCGATTTTAAAGCCGGTCCTACAACCGCATCCAAGAATAACATGCAGCTTATCTCAGAACCGTCGGTGAAAATTATTCTTGGAGCTAGGTTTAATTGAGCTGCATTTTAAAGAGGTGCAATTTTACAATTTGTGTATATTTTCTAAGTTCACTATTTTGTCATGTGTTGAGAAAAACACAGATTTTAAAATTACATGGTCTAATATTTACATTTAGCATAACTGCAACATTATTTTTTTTTCTTTTTTTTTTAAAGACTCGAAAGGACTTGAAATTCAAAGTTTCAGACTTGAGACTTGACTCGGACTTTTACACCAGTGACTTGAGACTCGACTCTGACTTGCCTGACATTACTTGAGACTTGACTTGAGACTTGAGGATAAAGACTTGAGACTTACTTGAGACTTGCAAAACAATGACTTGGTCCCACCTCTGGTAAGAACGGTAGTTAAATCAGCTGAGAGGGAATATTGGAGGAAGTACTGTAATACTTTGGGGAGATCGACCCCTTTGGAGAGTCTGGACAACTATAAAGAAAATGTCTGGGAAGAGGAACGAGTATGGTTATCCAGTAATGAAAGATAATGACAGATTATTAGTAGATAATAGGAGTAAAGCTGAATTATTGGAAAGAGCATTTGCAAAAGTTCACAGCACAGACAATTACTGCAGAAATCAGCGGAAGAGAAGAAACACGAAGGGCTGATAAATATCATGTTTTCAGTAGCAGAGTTAAATAATTCATTAATGGAAGTAAGAAATACGACTCCAGGTAGAGATCAGATAGTTATTGTATGATTAAAAACTTAAGCAACCCTCGTAAGACTATATTAGTAAAATGTTCAAAGTATGGGAAGAAGGTAGAAACGATTATTGTTCCCGTATGTAAGCCAGGAAAGGATCCAGCCTTGGCGGAAAGTTATAGACCGATAGCTTTGACATCACATTTGGGGAAAGTAATGGAAAAAATGGTGAATGAAAGATTAATTGACTTTTTGGAAACTAATAGTAAGATCAAGTATTACCAAAGTTTAGAAAAGGAAGAAGCACGATAGATCCAGCTGTGCGTCTAGAGCATGAAATAAGGCGTGCCCAAGTGAACAGTGAGAGTGTAGCAGCCGTGATTGTAGATGTCGAGAAGGCGTACGATGTGATGTGGAAAGAAGGACTCCTGATCAGGTTGCATCAGATCGGTATTAAAGGGAGGACGTATAAATGGATTTGTAGGTGGAGAAACCGCGCCAACCCACACTCCAGTCCAGAAGGTGGCAGTAATGCACCTAAAGTTGTTTTGCCAACCGCCATTAAAATGTGATGCGGGCAGGTCTGTTTGAGTCATAATGTTTGTTTTACACATTGAGTAGAGTTCTGTTACTTTGACCTGTTTTATGGGCCTAAGATTTTGATGATCTTTTGTATAAATTTAACCAACTTTGATTTTGGGTTAAATGAAAAAACAAACAAACAAACAAACAAACAAACAAACCTTTTTTGGACTTTAACCTGTGCCTGAGTTTCCTTCACTGTTCGGTCCATCACAGGTCAGTAATGGATTTCTTTAAAGTCCAGTGTTGATGCTGGCTGGTTTACACGTGTACTTCTGCTGTTTAATACATGAGTGAGATTATTCTACATTCTGCTAAATATTTCAAATATTCAAAGCTCTTTGTTTACAGGCTCCACAGAAACCAGGGCCAAGCCTATCCAGAAGAAGCAGCCTTTGGAGGAGGAGCTACAGCAGTGAACATGAAAGGCTTCATTTAGGAGCTGAAGAGCTGCTGTGTTCTCTCTATTGTTCATTCAGTCCAAGAGAAAATCATGTTGCTGCTTTTCATTTGGATGATGATAGTCTCCTTTCAGACTGGTGAGTCATCAAAAGATGGAGTGAGATGTAAAAGGAGATGATGGACATGAAAATATCTGGATGTTGTTTGAATTGATTCACTTTTTATAAACTAAGTTTAAAGATGCAGAAACATGATGGTGAAATATGTCTTTGTTGTTTTCAGGATCCTCTGAGGATTTACTGACACCATCTAAAGATGTAGTGATGAGTTTGGAAGGAGACACTGTGACTCTCTCCTGCAACTATTCAGCTGTAGTTCGGACACTTTTCTGGTACCATCAGAAGTCCGATTCACATCTACAGCTTGTTATGGCAGAACATTCAGAGCAAACAGAAAAGCTGAAGTTTATACATGACAAAGAAAAACAGCAGTTTCATCTGGAGATCTCCTCTGCTGCAGTGTCTGACTCTGCTGTGTACTACTGTGCTCTGCAGCCCACAGTGACAGGAAACAGCAAAACTCTGTACAAAAACCTTTGGAGCAAAGACAACAGAATACTCCACAACATCCACTAGAGGGAGCCACACACTGTTAAACCTCTGATTCTTGTGTCATTGGACTGATGACAAAGACAACAGAGAAATGAAGCAGTAAAGATCAGAGACAGAGACAGAGCTGCTGTGGAAGCACAAACTATTTGATTGGCTGAGCTATTAAACTGGCCCCGCCCACTGAAGTAGAGCTTATCCAATGACATTATTTGTTGGTCATTGTGCTGCAGTGGAAGAACATTGTTCATGTGCTGTCTGTCTGGCTTTAATAACTCCAAAGACATGTTGCTGCACCTCTTTTTGCTTCTATCTCACATTATAGGTGAGTTTAAGAACAGGGATTAAAGTTTAGTTGAAGCTGCTGCATTAAGCAGATATACAGACTGCATTTCACTACTTTTCTTCTTTCTTTTTCCAGGACTAACAGCTGGAGACTCAATCACTCCTCAACAACCTGAAGTCACTGAAACAGAAGGAGAATCTGTCACACTTACATGTAGCTATGAGACAACATCAGAGTATGTACGCCTTCACTGGTACAGACATGATTCTGACCTTCAGGCTCCTCAGTTTATATTGTGGAAAGAAGCAAGATCGTGGAGTGATCAATATATTCCTGATAATCGATATGACTCAGAAACATCACCAACAACAACTAATCTGACCATAGCAGCCCTAACCCTGGCAGACACAGCTCTCTACTACTGTGCTCTAGAAACACAGTGATACAAAGTGTAGAAGAGGCTGTACAAAAACCTGAACACAGATATCTGACTACTCTTCAAAGAGGAGGGAAGTGGTATTCAAAGCACAGCTTCATATCAGATGGATTCTGCTAATTCCTGTTTTATCAGAGTCACTGTGGTTACAGCTGCTAATGAAACACTGTGGGAGGATTCACATGAGCAGCAAATCCACATCAACCACAAACCAACTGCAGGAACGTTCAGATGCAATAAAAACTGTCAAACATCAAAAGCTGCTCATTTACACTATTTTATATTTAGTGGATGAGGACATGCAGAAATGCAGCAGAAGCAAAATAAACAGAGTAACAGAGGTTTATCTCTTTAAGGTAAAATCTCTCACATGAAGCTAAAAGTCTTCAGCTCAGTTTTTATTCTTTTGCAGAATTTATGTTGTATAAAATAAAAACAGTAAAAACTCTTTGTTCTCATATTTAAATAAAATTCAAATTTCAAGCTAACAGCTGTTTGAGAATCACCTTACTGATGTAGAAATATTTTATTATGTCAAACTGTTATCTTTTGCATTTTTTAGAGATTCAACCAACAAAATGTAAATATTTGTCTTTTTTGTAACATAGTCGAATAAATAAGATTCCAAATATACAACATAAAACTGGTTATTTGCTAGTTTTCTGTTCTGTGTAGAAAACACTGGTTCATGTGGGCGACCGTGGCTCAAGGGGTTGGGAATCGCATCTGTAACCGGAAGGTCGCCGGTTCGATCCCTGGGCTCTCTGTCCTGGTCGTTGTGTCCTTGGGCAAGACACTTTACCCTACTTGCCTACTGGTGTTGGCCAGAGGGGCCGATGGCGCGATATGGCAGCCTCGCTTCTGTCAGTCTGTCCCAGGGCAGCTGTGGCTACAACTGTAGCTGCCTCCACCAGTGTGTGGATGTGAGAGTGAATGAATAGTGGTATTGTAAAGCGCTTTGGGTGCCTTGAAAAGCGCTATATAAATCCAATCCATTATTATTATTATGTGTTGAGTTAGGAGCATTTTATGCTTGAAGGATTCATTACTCAGTGTTTAGTCTTAACAACAGAGCAAAGACAACAGAATACTCCACAACATCCACTAGAGGGAGCCAAACAAATCAAATCAAATTCAAATTTTATTTGTCACGTACACAGTCATACACAGTACGATATGTAGTGAAATGCTTGGACAACTGCTCGTGACCTAAAGAAAACAAAAAAAGGAAAGGCTATGAATAAGATAGGAAATAAATATGAAAAATTAAAAAGGGTAAATTTAACTAGGAAGGAATAGAATATAAATTAAGGTTAAAAATGAAATAACTGTACAACACAAATTAGAATGAAGGGTAAATTTAACTGGGAAGAATAAGATAAAATATATAAATTAAAGTTGAAAATAAAATAACTGTACAACAAAATACACAATACACAATATAGAACTATATAAGAATGTATGAAGAAATCTAAATCTAAATAAATATATACACAATAACAGCAGCTGTACAAGTATTAACCGGAAATGAAGAATATAGTGACCAGTGTTGTGCAAAAACAAAGTCCAGAAAGTCCAGTGTGTGTGTAAGAACTGTATGTGTGGGTCAGTACTGTGTGGTGGTGTGATTGAGAGACCGTATCGCCTGCGGGAAGAAGCTCCTCCTCAGTCTCTCTGTGTTGGTCTTCAGGGAGCGGAATCGCTTTCCTGACCTCAACAGAGAGAACAGTCTGTTGTTGGGATGGCTGAGGTCCTTCACGATCTTCCTGGCCTTGGTCCAGCACCGCCTGCTGTAGATTGAGTGCAGGTCAGGGAGCTCGGAGCGGATGGTGCGCTCAGCTGACCGCACAACCCTCTGTAGAGCTCGTCTGTCCTGCATGGTGCTGTTCCCGAACCAGGTTAAGATGTTTCCCGCCAGGATGCTCTCTATGGTGCACGAGTAAAAGTTCCTGAGCACCTTGGAGGGCAGTTGGAAGTCTCTCAAGCGTCTGAGGTGGTAGAGACGCTGTCGGGCCTTTTTCACCACGGTGTTGATGTGACAGGACCATGACAGGTCCTGCGTGATGTGAACTCCGAGGTATTTGAAGCTGTCCACTCTCTCCACTGGGCACTCGTTGATGACGGGGGTCTGGTAGTTCCTCTCCTGCTTAGTGCTGAAGTCCACTATCAGCTCCTTTGTCTTACTGACGTTTAGAAGGAGGTTGTTCCTCTGGCACCAGTTCTCCAGATTCCTAATCTCCTTCAGGTAGGCCGTCTCGTTGTTATCAGAGATCAGGCCCACCACGACGGTGTCGTCAGCAAACTTGATGATGGTGGTGGAGCTGGTAGTGGCCACACAGTCATATGTGTACAAAGAGTACAGCAGGGGGCTCAGAACACACCCCTGGGGGGCTCCAGTGCTGAGAGTGGTGGAGGCTGAGACATGTCCGCCCATCCTTACTGCCTGTGGTCTGCCAGTTAGGAAGTTGGAGATCCACTGACACATAGATGAGCTGAGTCCCAGATGCTCCAGCTTGGTGGTGAGTGTGGAGGGAATTATGGTGTTAAATGCAGAGCTGTAGTCTATGAAGAGCATTTTAACACTGTTAAGCCTCTGGTTTGTTAGCACATAGGAGGGTCTCAGTCTTGTTTAAGAGGTTTAAAGTTCAAGCTCTGGATCCAATGAGGTCTGTCTGACAAATCCTTTTTATGCTGCAAAGAGAAACTACCAGTTTCAGTCATGAGAACTGTGACCTTGTCAAAAGTGAAAGTGAAAGACACTGTAGAACATTCAGGACCTTTATTATGTGTATCTATTTATTTAAGCCTGTCTGTATACTTTAGAATCTATGTGAATTAGAGAAAATCCAAAATAAAGTCAAACTTGTGAAGCCAATTATTGTTTTTTAAAGATGTTAAAGGTGAATGTTGAACAGTCATTCCACCCTGGAACACTTCAAACAAATCATTAAAACCCAGAATTACCACGACATTCATGCTCATGATGAGATTATATAAACTTCTGACCAATGCTCCCTCTAATGTTTCACGTGTCTGAGCGAACACACAAACTCCCTGAGCGTCCCTTGCACCACTGTGAGCAACAGCAGACGTGTGCACTGTGGTCACGCCAGCATCGAATCCATCCAAGTTACATGTTTATTAAAATAATCAGATTACAGCATTTATGTTAGACTACTTTTAATTAACTGCTTTATCACACTTACAATGAAAATTAAAAAAAAATCTTGTTCATGACCTGTGCAGCATGTTAACACTATTGGAAGGAAAAATAACTTGAACTCCAATTTTTAAAACACAACTTTCTTTTATATATATATAAAGCTCTGACTTGTATTATGAGCAGTGTTGGTCAAGTTACTTGAAAAAAGTAATCAGTAACTAATTACTGATTACTTCCTCAAAAAAGTAATCCCGTTACTTTACTGATTACTTATTTTCAAAAGTAATTAATTACTTAGTTACTTTTTAAAAACACGATTTACAACCTGAATAGGTGATAAAGCGATAGATCTTTCAGCCCAATTCTACTTTTTCTACATAATCATCATACAAAATGTAATCAAATGGAAAAGTCTCTTTTTAAAACTTGTTTTATTAGTTTTAATCTTTTAACTTTATGCATCAAGCAAACATTTAATTATATGCAACATTCTCTTAGTTGAATAAATTAGTTTAACATTTAAACCTATTTTCTGCACATTCCAGCACATAAAATAAAATATTTTTTGTGTTTACACTCAGTCTTTCAAATAGATGCAAGTAAAACACAGCAGAAAATAAATAAAGTCAAAGACTCAGCGGTCCTGTTGCTCTATTTTCACCTGTAAAGCAGGAGTGGGGTAGGCGGAGGTTTACCCTGGTGCAGGTGTGCCGCGGTCAGTGGAAGAATCCGCGAGTTTCTCTGTGAGTTTCCCATTACGTCGTAGCTACTCGGTGCTTGCTCGGAAGTTTAGGGGTTTTCTTCCCACGCACAGCGGACACTAATGTTTTTGTCACTTTTTATGGAATCAAACTCAAAGTAAGGTCAGTACTTCCACGCTTTAAACGCTGCACGCTCATACTCTCTCCCACAATCGATATGTGATCCATTGTTGATCTGCACACAGCTGTTGTCACTAACGGCGCACTCGCTTACGTCACTGTCATGAGACATTCTTGCAAAAAATCACGGTTTTACTTACTTACTTTACTCGTTACTTGAAAAAAGTAATCAGATTACAGTAACGCGTTACAAGTAACGCGTTACTGCCCATCTCTGATTATGAGTCTGTGGTCTGGGAGAGAGTCTGTGACTCTGTCTGCAAAATACAGTAAATAATGACCAATGTTGGGCAATTAATTATATAGTTACTTCTTCAAAAAGTAACTGAGTTTTGCAAGTTTTTTGCAGCTGTTTACCTAAAAATGCAGCCAAGACGTTTTTTTAAACAAACATTTCAAACTATTTACAGAACAATCAGCTGTTCTGCATCAAATCTGATGCCACACAAATTATTTGTGCCGCTCCAAAAAATAATTCCTGTCCACTATGAGATGAAGGAGAACAACAGCCTGATACCTGCAGGCCTGACAGCAGCAGATGTGTCACTGCTGTAACACCTGTAACACTCAGCAGTCGCCTCATTGTTCTGACACACAACAAAACTACTGACTACACTACACACTGACTACACACTAACTACACACTGACTACACACTAACTACACACTGACTACACACTAACTACACACTGACTACACACTAACTACACACTGACTACACACTAACTACACACTGACTACACAAGATTTGGGCTAAACGACGCAAATCTCTCACATCTCAAACACGCCGTCACTCCTAAAACTTCCCCCTCCCTAAACAACTAAATGTCATGTTGCCTTATCATTCTTTGATTGGTCCACATGGTACATTTTTCCACCTATAGGAAAGAATGGGGGGGGGGGGGGGTGTTGGTTTTGCTCACAGGCTTTCGAACGTTTTCCTTATAAAACGCAGTTTTTACCGTTTCTTCCCGCAGTAAATATAAACAATATATAATTTTATCATAACTCTGGTTTTACGTGGCCGATCAACACAGTTTAAAAACTGGTATAAAGTCCACACTTTTCCCATCAGTTGTTCCGTCTGTCCTGCTCACATCTCCAATGGTTGTACACGCTGTCATTAACGTGGCTTCACTCCACATCAGCCGCTTTGCTAAAACACCGGTGTCGGCACATAAAGACGCTGTCATAGCCTGTCAACGACGCTGATTAGCTGCGTATATACGAATGTGAATCGCATCATTGGCTGGACTGTGGGATAAGGTGGCATCGTTCCAATCCCATACAGGAGCAGCCAGTCACTGACTCACACTGCAGAACAGAATTGTTAAAGTTTTAATTTCAACTCAGGTTAGAATTTTTTTGTGCGCAGAGACGTGCCAGCAGTGTGCACGCGCGCATCTTAGAGGGAACATTGCTTCTGACCACCACACCTCCTACTCTGCTGTGTTTCAAGCTGATTGAAGAGGAGGAAGTTTAAAGGAAGGAGGTGTAACAGAGAAGTGAAGCTACAAACCAAAGAGGAGGCACAGAGGTTCAGGGAGGAGCTGAGCTGTTACTGAAGAACAGACGAGAGAGAGAAACCTCCACATTCAACAGAGTTCAACACTCAGAAGATTCACTTTATTCAACATGTTGATGTTGGACTGTTATGAAACGTCTCTGTTAATGATCATGATTCTAACAGGTGCATGACAATCTGTCAACAACTGCTTCATCCTAATGTTTACATGTTATTTATGCTTTCTTTGTATACAACACAGCATTTAACAGATTTCTGTTTCTTTAGGTGTCAGCTGTCAACAGCTCACTGCAAATAAAACTGAAGAGTCCAGTTTGGAAGGCAGCACAGCTACTCTGTCCTACAGATACTCCAGACAAGCAGCTGGAGATGATTATTTCTTCTGGTATCGACAATATCCTGGAAAACCACCAGAGTTCCTGATCTCTCACTCGGGAACAGGAGTGGAAATATCAGATCCAGTCCCTGGAATCACTTTTAATGTGAGTGGAGATAAAACACTGATGACTCTTCAGATCTCCTCTGCTGCAGTGACTGACTCTGCTGTGTACTACTGTGCTGTGAGGCCCACAGTGACAGGAAACAGCAAAACTCTGTACAAAAACCTTTGGAGCAAAGACAACAGAATATTCCACAACATCCACTAGAGGGAGCCACACACTGTTAAACCTCTGATTCTTGTGTCATTGGACTGATGACAACGACAAAAACAGTTACAAAAAAAATTTTCTTTAATAAAAAGAATAAGTACAAATACAGTCTATTTACTTTTTGTTGGTTTCCTGAAAAATTTGTTCAGTCTAAGTTCACCTGAGCCTGTGCTCTGAAGTGTACAGCACAGAGAGAGTTTCCTTGAATGTGCTTGATAAGTAAACAACATGTACTCTTTTTATGATTATGGTTTGCTGACTGTAACAGGCGTAAGGTGGGCTCACCTGTAGCCCCCGTGACTAAGCATGTAATCTCAATATTGCAGTGTGCAGTGTTGGGGATTAACAGAGTACATGTACCGCCGTTACGTATATAAAATACAAAATATGAGTAACTGTATTCTGAATACCACCTCTTTAAACAGTAACTGTATTCCGTTACAGTTACTGTTTAAAGAGGTGGTATTCAGAATACAGTTACTTTGCTGAAATAAAGGGATTACACGGGGGTCTTTTCCTGTTTCATATGTTAGGCTCTGCCCTCTCTATTTTTGGTAATTCCATGCCGGTGGAAACCCAAACAAAACACGCATTAAGAGGCTCAAATGCCTGTGTCTCAATCTCATGTCTCATAATGACGTGAAGAAATATTTTTTTAAATTATTTAATATGAAGGCAATAGCAGAGTGTTACAGGCATCACCTTAAAGCATGCAGCCTGATGGGCAGTGTAGTCCGTGCTGCAGGGAGAATGGACTGCTGTACCTGTGATGTGTCTGTGAGCGAGGAAGGGAGAACAAGGAAAAGTACGAGCTGTCACGGAGCAAAAACGGGAGCTGGAAGCATGTAAATATAATAATAACCACTGCAGCCAAACAGAGAGCCTGACGAGCCCAGCTGTAAGTAAGCTGTTAAGACTCGACTGTACACCGTGTTCCTGTTTTCCTCTGAAACAATAAGCTCCGTTGCAGCAGCCTTTCAACGCCTCTTTCTGTCTCTCGCTAGCAAAGTTGACCCAGACAACAAAGTAAAGCTAGTTTTCAGCTACGAGCCGACACGAACCCGACGTATCAGCCAGAGGTCCCTTTACTACAGTTCAGACCTGTTTTATATACGCGAGGAATAGTTTCTATACGAGATCGCTGCAAAAAGTGCAGCCTTACCTAATGTCCACCTACTGTTACTCATTTATATTAAGATTTAAACATCTAGCTGGTGTTGGTGTGGAGAGTAACCTTCAGTAATAGTCATAAATCTCACAGCAATAGCACATTCATGTAGATGTAAAAAGCACGATAATATATTAAGTAAACACACGTTTCCACACTTCTCTATGGTTTAAACACTATAAAGTTCAAACCTTCGTAGAAAAATAAGACCAGTGTTATAGAATGAAACCAAAGGCATCCGCGGTTGCCTTTGATGGTGCAAAACATTTCATCAACATTTGTGTTTGTTGGAGAAAACTTACAAACACACAGTACAGCTCTTTAGAGGCACACTGCTAGTGATCGAAGATTTGACAAGCTGGACGCATTCTGTACTGTACAGGAGACACGGCACGAGATTGATTGACAATGGTCTACAGCCAATCAGAATGCAGATGTCAGGGTTGACCCAGTGATTTCAGTTTGTTCATGTTCAGTTTAGTTCGCCACATTAATGTTCTCACTTCCTGTTTTTCCCGTGTCAGCTTGTCTCTTGTGTCATTAGTCAGATTATGTTCAGGCTCACCTGTTTCCAATCATTGTCATCATTCAACCTGTGTATTTAAGTTCCTCGGTTTCACCAGTTCTTTGTCGTGTCATTGATGTGATGTTGTCGTTACTGTCGTTCCCGTCTGTGTTCAGTTATTCAGCCAGCCACTCAGTCTTCCAGTCAGCTAGTCAGTCTTGCCGTTCCTGCTTTGTCCATTCACTCGCTCCAATAAATCCTCTTCATTCTGCACAGTGAGTCCTGCGTTTGGGTCATCTCTTCCACGCCTCCACACACAACCCCTGACAGCAGAACACAATGCGCTGTAAAAAATACAAATAAAAAACAAACAAACAAACAAAAAGCATAAAAATTTGCACGAAAAAAATCTGTGAAACAACAAGACCATGAAAGGCGAATGACGTTATAGCTAGGAACCACTGTTCTGGGATCTCCCAATGCACATTGGAAATAAAGCCTTTGATGAAAATACTCCAGCCTCACCTGACCCTTCTTCTCCAGTTGGGATATCAAAAGGATCGATGAGGTCAAGAAGAAGTGAACCTCAACACCATCTTCTTCTGGGAAGTGACATGGCGGTCCTGCCGTCTCCCCTGCAGATACTTTCCTTCGCTCTGTCCACGTCTGACTTCGTCTAGCACCTGCTCCTTTCCTGGAAAAAAGATAGAGAATAAAAAAACATGCAATAGGTGTGTTTTTCTTTCTCTATCCTTAACCTAACCATGCTGCATTAAAATGATCTATCTATCTTTTCAGCCTGTTGATTCTACTTATTATCTGAGTCGAGGACATTCTGTTTGGACTCCCTTGGCCCAGAAAAAATATCAGCCTGACTCTACACACGATGTGTAAGCATGTTTGCAAAATCCCTTCTGCAGGTCTTTATATCATCCATCCATTCGCTTCTGCTTCTCCTTTTCAGGGTCGCGGGCGGCGCTGGAGCCTATCCCAGCTGTCATAGGGCGAGAGGCGGGGTACACCCTGGACAGGGCGCCAGTCTGTCGCAGGGCTAACACATAGAGACAGACAACCATTCACACTCACATTCACACCTATGGACAATTTGGATTAATCAATTAACCTATCCCAAGAAACTGCATGTCTTTGGACTGTGGGAGGAAGCTGGAGAAGCCGGAGGGAACCCACGCAAACACAGGAAGAACATGCAAACTCCACACAGAAAGACTCCGGCCTGATGGTGGAATTGAACTCAGGACCTTCTTGCTGTGCGTTATGGATATCAGCAATGCTGGGATTTCAGACCACTTCCCGGTTATGTTTAATGTTGAAATATGTAATGTGCAGTTGAACTGTGAGGGCTCTCTGTACCAGCTACGCATGATTAATCCTGAAGCAATCGCCCATTTCTCCACGGCCTTGACTAACTTTGCCTTTTATGATGCTAATTGTAAGACAAGTGCACCAGTAAATGAACACGCTCACTCCTGTATCTCTACATCTACCTCTATCTTGGACACTTTGGCTCCGATAAACACTAAACGCTTTAAACCCCCCAGGCAACTCTGGCCGAATGAATCTACGCACACTCTGAGACGTGAATGTTGAAAGGAGATGGAACAAAGACAAACTCCAGATTTCCTTGGAGATTCTGCACAACTGCCGTTTGAAATATCAGAAGGCTGTTAAAATCGCAAAACCTTCTTTCCTGTTGGAAATCATTGCGACTAATAGCCACAAGCCCCAAATCCTGTTTAGGATTCTTAATTCAGTGATGAACCCATCCTCTGCCACTCTAACAGAGACCTTTCAGGCTCTCTGTGAAAAATTCCTAAATTATTTTATAGATAAAATCTCAGCACTAAGGGCCTCAAATCCATCAGCAGCAAACCAAATTCCAATTTCTGAATGCTCAACGGTCTTTCAACAGTTTGAGCCTGTGACTTTTGTGACTCTCCCGACTCTCAAAGAAATAATAAACCAATTGAAAAGTTCGAACTCCTGGCACAACATTCTCCCTTCCCATATAATTAAGGATGCTCTGAATGTCATTGGACCCTGTATCTTACTCCTAATGAACTCGTCACTGTTATCTGTTGGGGTGCCTGGGTCGTTGACCCAGAGTTTAGAGGTTTCAATATTATTGTACTTTGGTTTTTGCCTTTATTTATCATTTCTAGTCTTTCGGTTTCTTTGTCAGAGTTGTGCCTTCTGGTTTCTGTTCTGTTCCATAGTTGCTTATTCCTGTGTCAGGTCTGCGTCTCCGTGTTATGTTTCCTGTTTTACTTTGAAGGTCCAGGTCTTATGTTAAGGCAGACACTGCGATTTTTTCAGTCGCGCTATTCAGCTTCTGCTCAAACTGCACGATTGACTCGCAGGGGTTAGAAGTTCGTAGGTCACGATGCAGGTCTCACACTATACGGCCCGATGCTCTGATGCGACCTGAGTGCTCACACTGTGCCTCCATAACATGAAGGTTATAACAGAAAATCTGTCTCTCTCTCTGTCTTTCACTCACACAGACACACCACCACCATCAACTTTGTTAAATTGCTAATGAAAAACATGATCAGGCAGCTGTGATTGAGCAGCAGTGTAGATCCAACTATTTTCACGGTTGTTGTGGTCGTGATCATTTTGTGAGGCCACATCGAAAAGGCTCGGATGAGCTTTCCAAAGTTCTACAAGTTGTGCCTCCGTCGCTTGTGTCCAGATCACACGCTGCACAGCCGTGCTGCGCCGTGTTTTTCTCCGACGTTTACGTGTTTGTGCGTGCGCAGTGTGAGCGGCTACGGTGACACCCTCACGACCAAGCGATTGATGATCGGGAGCTGGTCGTGAGGTGTCAATCGCTTCTCGTTACCCCACGTATACTACACGAAGCACGACGCACGATGAAGGCCAAAATCGGGCCGATCACCAAAACGGTCGCACGACTCAAAAATCAGCTCAAAATGGGCCAAAAGTCGCACAGTGTAAGCCCAGCTTTATCTACCCTCATTCATGCTGTGTGTTCTGCCTGCCTGCCTACGTTTATTCTTTGTATTTTTGAAAGTTGGTTACTTTGAGTTCAGCATTAAAGCTGTTTTTTGAGTTCACGTCTGTCTCGGGAGTCTGCACTTTGGGTCCTTTTCCTGCTTGCACACAGCCGTTTCATAACATTATCAGGCTGCGTTCCGACTGTCTTCAAACATGCAATCATGCAACTGTTCTCAAGAAAAGTAACCTTGATCCTAATGTTCTTTACAACTATAGCCCAATCTCTAAACTTCCTTTCATGGCAAAAATCTTGGAAGAAATAGTCCTTCATCAATTACTGACCTTCTTAGCGACTCATGGAATCAGTGAAGAATTCCACTCTGGGTCTAAATGGTGTCACCGTACTGAGACAGCACTACTAAATGTTTTAATGACCTTCTTTTAACTGCTGATTCAGGGCGCTCAGTGGTCTTAGAATTTATTAGATTTAACCTTGGCTTTCGATACGGTTGATCACAATATTCTCCTGGCAAGGCTAGAACATGTAAAAGTCCTTTGATAGTTTAAATCATACTTGTCTGAGAGGTTGCTCTCCATCACCATGGGGAAATACTCCTCCTCTTTTGACACTTTCCATTGTGGTGTGCCCCAGGGTTTGGTGCTAAGTCTATGTTATTTTCTTTGTACATGCTGCCCTTGGGACTCATTTTCAAAAAGCATAATATCTCGTTTCATTGTTATGCTGACGACATCCAAATCTACTTCCCCCTGAATCAGGATGTCCAGTCCTCATTAGTGCCTTTGTTCAACTGTCTGCGGGATGTTAAAGTCTGGCTATTACAAAACTCTCTAACTCTAAATGAAAATAAAACAGAAATTGTTGTTTTTGATAATCACTTTCCCCGGACCAGCTATTTGATACACTGGGTTCCTGTGCCAGCCATCTCTCTTATACCGTAGGAAATCTTGGAGTGGTCCTGGATAGCTCCCTCAAATTAGACAAGCAAATGTTTTCAGTTGAGAAAACGAGTTTTACCCGCTATGGCAAATCTCCAAGGCAACGCCCTATACTCCACATAAAGACCTTGAAAAGCTTATCAATGCCTTTATTTCTTCTAGACTGGACTATTGCAACTCTCTGTACTTGGGCCTCCAATTCTTTGTCCTCCAGCGTTTGCAATTAGTTCAAAATGCCACAGCACGCCTCTTAACTGGCACCAGAAGGCATGATCACATCACCCCAGTTCTAGCCAGTCTGCACTGGCTCCACTTTAAATACCTAATTGTTTTTAAAATCCTTTTGTATACTTTAAAAATTGTAAATAACTTGGCGCCCAGTTACCGAACAGACCTTCTCGATGTGTATAGTTAGAGTGCTCAGATCCTCTAACCAACTGCTCTTAGTGCAACCGAGGCCCCGACGAAAGACTAGAGGGGATCGAGCTTTTGCAATTGCCGCACCCAAACTCTGGAATAATCTTCCAATCGATGTCCACGTGTCAGAATCCATTCAATCGATTAAATCACGCTTAAAAACTCACCTGTTCCATCTAGCATTTGAAGCAAATTAGTTTGGACTTCCTCCCGGTCTGCATTTGTGCAGTGTAACTGTAACTGTAACTGTAACTGTTTTATAACTGGTTTTGTTGCCCTTTGTTGTAATCCGCTTTGCTGCCTTGTGTGAAGCACTTCGTTGGACACTGTCCTTTTTACATATGCTATAGAAATAAAGATTGATTGATTGATTTACCTTAAACTTTAAACCTACAGGTTAAATGTTTAACATGGTGATTCTCATATATAAAAAGATTCCAGCGTAGTGTATCTGTATATATGATTATATTGTCCCGGGTCATTTGACCCAGCGCTTTGTGTTTATTATTATGATCTTGTGTTCTAGTTTATTCTGATTATGTGTTTGGGTTTAGACTTCTCAGTTTTTAGGGTTTTGGTTCTGTGCTTCCTCTTTTTAGTGTCTGCCGTGTGTTCCTTCTGTTCTCTGTCTGCACCGTGTCTCTGAGTCCAGTCTATGCATTTCCTGTTTTACTTTGAAGGTCTGTGTCTGATGTCAATGTGTTCAGTTTTGAACACATGTTTGCAAAATGTCTCATGCTTTCATGAACATAATACATGAAAGTTACAGTTCAGTACAGATAGATTTATAGTGTTTATAGGTATACATGTCATCCAAAAATCCAAAAACACCCTGAGCTCTTCATCAATTATAATTTCCAAGAATAGTTCAACACCATCCTCCCAGACAGTCTCAAACCTGTCCTACAGCAGCAGTCAGAGGAGCAGAACTCTTTCACGTGATGTTGACACTGAAATCTCTTTTTCCCCTGATAGCGGAATATAGTGAAAAGACTCGATCTCCTGCAAATATTCATTGCAGAGAAGTAGATAAAAGTTAGAGGAAAATAATTATAAGTTAGAATAAATAATTATTACAGGAGAACAAAGTTGAAACAAGCTGTGGGAGATAATCAGTGCAATTTGGAACCAGGTGCTCCACTGGAAAAGTATTTTTACCACCAGTTTATAACATAACTGCCTTTGAAAGGCAAATAAAATCTTCACAATGTAAAGAGAACCCAAGAGAATAAGTCCTTATGGCACAAACGCTTTAAAAAAAAAGAATAATAACTTTTATTTGTATGAAACTGTAATCCTAGTATAACAGATATTTGTACTGTTTGTGATGTTGGTTATAAAAGAATCCCAAAGTGTGTGAAGCACAGGAGGAGGAGTGACTGAGAGCAGAGAGGAGGAGCAGAGATTCAGGGAGGAGCTGAGCTGTTACTGAACTATAGAAGAGAGAAAAACCTCCACATTCAACAGAGTTCAACACAAAACAAACTTTATGTTCCTCAACATGCTGTCATTACATCACTGTGTGTTTCCTTACTGGCTTCTCTTCCTGTTAACAGGTGAGTTCATATTTAATAACTCTCTCGGTTGTGTGTGAGACAGTAAGACTTTTCCATGTTCTGACTGAGTTTTTTCTGTCTGCAGGTGTGATCTGTGAGGAGCTCACAGCACTCGACACTCAGAAATCCAGTTTAGAAGGAAGCACTGTGACTCTGTCTTGCAGGTACTCTAAACCTGTTGTTGGTACCTATTATTTCTTTTGGTATCAACAATATCCAGGAAAACCACCAAAGTTCCTGATCTCTCACTCAGACAAAGGACAGCTGACATCAGATCCAGTCTCTAGACTTTCTGTTAAAGTGAACGAAACACTGATGACTCTTCAGATCTCCTCTGCTGCAGCGACAGACTCTGCTGTGTACTACTGTGCTCTGCAGCCCACAGTGACAGGAAACAGCAAAACTCTGTACAAAAACCTTTGGAGCAAAGACAACAGAATACTCCACAACATCCACTAGAGGGAGCCACACACTGTTAAACCTCTGAGATGAACATTAAAATGATGACGTCAAGAGGTAACTGGTCCCGCCTACTGAATCTCAGCCAACCAAGGACATTATTTTACTTCTGTATGTGGTCATAGATATAATCACCAGCGTTTTCTACACCACATCATGCCAATAATAAACATGAGTGAACTTACCCCCCCCCCCCCTTCTTCAAATAAAAGTGAAGTCAAAAGTTTGTGTTGCTAAAATTCTTGTTTTGCTGCTATCATATTAAAGACTTTAATAAAAGTTTCTAGAGGTCATCCAAGGTCAACCAGACAAAATTAAACAAAATTGATGTCAAACATTTGAGCTGCTTCTGTTTGAAAGATTTTAATAAAAGATTAAAGGCCAAAAACACCATGGCTGACGCCATAACTGCATTAACGCAGCAAATCCCCATTAGCGAGTTAATGCGGATCGCCCCCGTGTGAGGACTGTATCAACACATCATAGTAACACGATTAACGCTCACAGCAACTTTAGAATGACAGCAGCACATACGTTTGATTTGAAAAAGGTGTGTGTGTGTGTGTGGGTGGGGCAACTTCACTCTGGTCAATAACAATTATCATTCTTTGGAGAAGTCATAGTAGTATTATTTGTAACTTTCTTAGTATTTCCAGGAGGTGAGTTCTTCCTTCCCACTGTTGCCAAGTGGTTGCTCAGCTGGTGGAATTTTCCTTTAATGCTGTTGAGTCTTTATGACATGAAACACCTTGGGGTGCTTTTTTTTTTTTGATTTGGTGCTTTATAACAAAACTGAGTTAAACTAAATATTCAGATTGAAGGAGCAGGGAATTGCACCATCAGCCCTCCAGTTACTAGACTAACTTCCTACCTAATACACACACTTCAGCCTGAGTTACAGGCATGGGGTTAATGTCTGTGTATTTTTAGGCTGAAACTGATGAGGACTTCAAGCCTTCAAAGTTGTGTTCAGAGCACAGACATAAATCAGTCCAATGTAAAAACAACAGAGAGGTCAGAATACAACAGGAAACAAGGAAAAGATGACATTGAGATCAGGTTAATGTGAGGCAGTCAGTACTTTGTACAGTACTGTGTGAAAGTCTTGAGCCACCCATCACTGATTTATATTTACAGCATGAATCATCTGTGGACTGAAGCAGCACAGAGCTGAAACATGAGCTCCCACCTGAAAGTGAAGATGCTGCTACTAGTGTGTAAAGCAGGAGGAAGTGAGAGAAGTTCAAATCCAGATCAGAGAGGAGGAGCAGAGATTCAGGGAGGAGCTGAGCTGTTACTGAACTAGAAGAGAGAGAAACCTCCACATTCAACAGAGTTCAACACAAACCATAAACTTTACCTTCATTCAACATGTTGTCTTTGGACTATTTTGCACTTTCTTTACTGATTCTCACCATTCTAACAGGTACGTTACAATCTGTGTGTTTAAAGAAACACATTTGAATTGTGATGATTTATAAAAGAATAAAACATGTTTCTGTTCCTTTAGGTGTCAGCTGTGAAGATCTCACTCCAACCAACAAAGAAGTGTTCAGTGTAGAAGGCAGCACTGCTACTCTGTCCTATAGATTATCCAGAGAAGCAGCTGGAAATTATTATTTCTTCTGGTATCGACAATATCCTGGAATACAACCAGAGTTAATGATCTCTCACTCTGCATCAGGAGTAATAGGAATAGAAAAAATCTTTGGATTGAAAATTGAAGTGGGAAAAAACCAGTTCAACATGAGCATCTCCTCTGCTGCAGTGACAAACTCTGCTGTGTACTACTGTGCTCTGCAGCCCACAGTGACAGGAAACAGCAAAACTCTGTACAAAAACCTTTGGAGCAAAGACAACAGAATACTCCACAACATCCACTAGAGGGAGCCACACACTGTTAAACCTCTGAGATGAACATTAAAATGATGACGTCAAGAGGTAACTGGTCCCGCCTACTGAATCTCAGCCAACCAAGGACATTATTTTACTTCTGTATGTGGTCATAGATATAATCACCAGCGTTTTCTACACCACATCATGCCAATAACAAACATGAGTGAACTTACCCCCCCCCCCCCCTTCTTCAAATAAAAGTGAAGTCAAAAGTTTGTGTTGCTAAAATTCTTGTTTTGCTGCTATCATATTAAAGACTTTAATAAAAGTTTCTAGAGGTCATCCAAGGTCAACCAGACAAAATTAAACAAAATTGATGTCAAACATTTGAGCTGCTTTTGTTTGAAAGATTTTAATAAAAGTTTAAAGGCCAAAAACATCATGGCTGACGCCATAACTGCATTAACGCAGCAAATCCCCATTAGCGAGTTAATGCGGATCGCCCCCGTGTGAGGACTGTATCAACACATCATAGTAACACGATTAACGCTCACAGCAACTTTAGAATGACAGCAGCACATACGTTTGATTTGAAAAAGGTGTGTGTGTGTGTGTGGGTGGGGCAACTTCACTCTGGTCAATAACAATTATCATTCTTTGGAGAAGTCATAGTAGTATTATTTGTAACTTTCTTAGTATTTCCAGGAGGTGAGTTCTTCCTTCCCACTGTTGCCAAGTGGTTGCTCAGCTGGTGGAATTTTCCTTTAATGCTGTTGAGTCTTTATGACATGAAACACCTTGGGGTGCTTTTTTTTTTTTGATTTGGTGCTTTATAACAAAACTGAGTTAAACTAAATATTCAGATTGAAGGAGCAGGGAATTGCACCATCAGCCCTCCAGTTACTAGACTAACTTCCTACCTAATACACACACTTCAGCCTGAGTTACAGGCATGGGGTTAATGTCTGTGTATTTTTAGGCTGAAACTGATGAGGACTTCAAGCCTTCAAAGTTGTGTTCAGAGCACAGACATAAATCAGTCCAATGTAAAAACAACAGAGAGGTCAGAATACAACAGGAAACAAGGAAAAGATGACACTGAGATCAGGTTAATGTGAGGCAGTCAGTACTTTGTACAGTACTGTGTGAAAGTCTTGAGCCACCCATCACTGATTTATATTTACAGCATGAATCATCTGTGGACTGAAGCAGCACAGAGCTGAAATATGAGCTCCCACCTGAAAGTGAAGATGCTGCTACTAGTGTGTAAAGCAGGAGGAAGTGAGAGAAGTTCAAATCCAGATCAGAGAGGAGGAGCAGAGATTCAGGGAGGAGCTGAGCTGTTACTGAACTAGAAGAGAGAGAAACCTCCACATTCAACAGAGTTCAACACAAACCATAAACTTTACCTTCATTCAACATGTTGTCTTTGGACTATTTTGCACTTTCTTTACTGATTCTCACCATTCTAACAGGTACGTTACAATCTGTGTGTTTAAAGAAACACATTTGAATTGTGATGATTTATAAAAGAATAAAACATGTTTCTGTTCCTTTAGGTGTCAGCTGTGAAGATCTCACTCCAACCAACAAAGAAGTGTTCAGTGTAGAAGGCAGCACTGCTACTCTGTCCTATAGATTATCCAGAGAAGCAGCTGGAAATTATTATTTCTTCTGGTATCGACAATATCCTGGAATACAACCAGAGTTAATGATCTCTCACTCTGCATCAGGAGTAATAGGAATAGAAAAAATCTTTGGATTGAAAATTGAAGTGGGAAAAAACCAGTTCAACATGAGCATCTCCTCTGCTGCAGTGTCTGACTCTGCTGTGTACTACTGTGCTCTGCAGCCCACAGTGACAGGAAACAGCAAAACTCTGTACAAAAACCTTTGGAGCAAAGACAACAGAATACTCCACAACATCCACTAGAGGGAGCCACACACTGTTAAACCTCTGATTCTTGTGTCATTGGACTGATGACAAAGACAACAGAGAAATGAAGCAGTAAAGATCAGAGACAGAGACAGAGCTGCTGTGGAAGCACAAAACTATTTGATTGGCTGAGCTATTAAACTGGCCCCGCCCACTGAACCTGAGCTCATCCAATGACATTATTTGTTGGTCATTGTGCTGCAGTGGAAGAACATTGTTCATGTGCTGTCCACACACATTTCAAATATTCAAAGCTCTCTTTGTTTACAGGCTCCACAGAAACCAGGGCCAAGCCTATCCAGAAGAAGCAGCCTTTGGAGGAGGAGCTACAGCAGTGAACATGATAGGCTTCATTTAGGAGCTGAAGAGCTGCTGTGTTCTCTCTATTGTTCATTCAGTCCAAGAGAAAATCATGTTGCTGCTTTTCATTTGGATGATGATAGTCTCCTTTCAGACTGGTGAGTCATCAAAAGATGGAGTGAGATGTAAAAGGAGATGATGGACATGAAAATATCTGGATGTTGTTTGAATTGATTCACTTTTTATAAACTAAGTTTAAAGATGCAGAAACATGATGGTGAAATATGTCTTTGTTGTTTTCAGGATCCTCTGAGGATTTACTGACACCATCTAAAGATGTAGTGACGAGTTTGGAAGGAGACACTGTGACTCTCTCCTGCAAATATTCAGGCTCTGTATATTCACTTTTCTGGTACCATCAGAAGTCCGGTTCACATCCACAGCTTGTTATGGCAGAACATTCAGAGCAAACAGAAAAGCTGAAGTTTATACATGACAAAGAAAAACAGGAGTTTCATCTGGAGATCTCCTCTGCTGCAGTGACAGACTCTGCTGTGTACTACTGTGCTCTGCAGCCCACAGTGACAGGAAACAGCAAAACTCTGTACAAAAACCTTTGGAGCAAAGACAACAGAATACTCCACAACATCCACTAGAGGGAGCCACACACTGTTAAACCTCTGATTCTTGTTTAAGAGGTTTAAAGTTCAAGCTCTTCACTATGGTCAGTTTGAAAATGAATGACAACTAAAACAAAACAAAACATCAGTTTGAAGATATTTTAAAACTGTTGATGAGTGAAGCCTGATTTCAGACACTAAAGCATCACAGTGAAGTTTTGACTTCTCTTAAAATGAAACAAGTGAAAGATTTTTCACAATAAAGCACAAAATTCTTCATGACTTAAAAAGAGTCCATTAAGTTGTCTTGATGCGCACTCAATCATCCAGGTAAGGAAATCCCAGAAAGTTGAATCTGTAGCGTCTTCAGTGAGAGAACCTTTCTTCACTCCCCCAGGTGACTTCTTCAGTCTCAGCTGACTTCAGGTTTCCTTATAAACAGTACATTTGCATAATGACCAGCATCACAGATTAACAGTAAGCTAATGTGTCACCGTGTCACAACAAGCAACTATTCTGCCATCACTTCCCTCTGAGTGCTCCTAAAGATTATTCCAAATTCAAGCTTTTCCTTTCAGTCAGGTGTGAGATGGAAACACAGGATCCCTAAGCTTCTATGTTATAAAATCACTTTTAGACCTCACGTTGTACTTTTGTTTGAATCGATTATCTCAGAATCTGAACTTGTGTAAATCTACGTTTGTCCTTCTTTGATCTTCCCTGAGTTCCTTGGACTTTCATATTGTTCTGAGTATTGGTGGATCCCATGAGGTCTGTCTGACAAATCCTTTTTGTGCTGCAAAGATTTGGAAGGGGTGATTTGTCACGCCGATGATGTGCTTGTATATGGCAGAGACAGGCAGGAGCACGACCAGAGGTTGCACTGTGTCCTTCAAAAGTTTCAGAAGGAGGGTCTCACTCTGAATGAGAAGTGTGAGTTTTCCAAAAGTCAAATAATCTTTGTGGGACACAAAGTGTCAGCAAAAGGCATTCAGGCTGATCCCAATAACCTGCCACAGCCTCAGAGTGCGGCAGATATGCGCCGTCTCATGGGCATGGCCAACTATCTTGCCAAGTTTATGCCACAACTAGCCACAATCACCACACCATTAAAGGAACTGCTAAAAGACAGAAACGAGTGGATATGGGCGGAGCCACAGGATACAGCGTTTAGGAGACTAAAAGGCATATTAAGCTCTCCAGAAATGCTCGCTCTGTAGTCCAACTCAGCTGATACACGAGTCGCTGCAGATGCATCGCCATATGGTATCGGGGCTGTTCTCACTCAGAAACAGTCTGACAACTCCTGGCGACCGGTCACATACATCTCAAGAGGTCTCACAGGCACAGAGAAACGCTACTCGCAGACAGAAAAGGAGGCGCTCGCTGTAACATGGGCGTGTGAACGACTGTCATCTTATCTCATGGCCCTACAGTTCACTCTAATCACAGATCACAAAGCCCTGGTCCTCTTCTGAGCACAAGAGGCCTGGACGACCTGCCTCCACGCATCCTGAGATTCCGCCTCAGGCTGCTGCGCTTTACTTTCACCATTGTCCATGTTCCAGGGAAGAACCTCGTCACTGCTGATGCTCTCTCACGAGCACCGCTGGCGGGGCCTCCTTCTGCTGGGGCATCTTCAGCTGGAAAAAGAGGTGGAGGTTTTCATGCACTGTGTAGCTTACCATCTCCCAGCCACAGATAAAAGGGTGGAGGAGATAAAGCTGCTGCAGGAAATGGATGACCTGTGTAGAAAGGTGGTGTATCAATGTGGGACAGGCTGGCCAGAAAAAGGTAAACTAGATCCAGAGTTAAAGGGGTACTGGCAATACAGACTGGACTTCAATGTGGTTCATGGTCTTCTTATGAAAGGGGAGAGACTCGTGATACCACCTCAAATGAGAGCAGAGGTTTTGTCACGTTTGCATAAAGTCCACCAGGGCGTTTCAAAATGCAGGGCCAGAGGAAAAGAGTTGGTGTGGTGGCCGGGCATCTCAACCCAAATATGTCAGATGGTAGACAAGTGCGAAACATGTCAAAAACACAGGTTACAGTGCCGTGAACCAATGCTGGCGACTCCTGTTCCTGACCGCCCATGGCAAAAAGTCGGCATGGATCTGTTTGAGTGGTCAAAGAAACATTTCCTGCTGATCATTGATTTTTTCTCAAGGTACATTGAGATAGCTGAACTGAGACACACAACAGCAGAGGTCACTATTAATGCTATAAAAGAGGCCTTTGCAAGACATGGTGTTGCCGAGACTGTCGTATCGGATAACGGGCCGCAGTTTTCCTCAGAACAGTTCAAGCGCTTTGCCAAAGAGTATCAGTTCACACATGAAACGAGCAGCCCCAGGTACCCCCAAGCCAATGGGGAGGCAGAACGCGCTGTTCGTACTATTAAAGACTTGTGGAAAAAGGACTGTGCCTTCAGCAGAGCACTTCTAGCGTGCAGGGCCACCCCACTGGAACATGGGCTCTCGCCGGCGCAGTTGCTAATGGGGAGACACCTGCGGACCACGCTGCCACAAGCTGTGGCAAAGCTGGTGCCAAAGTGGCCCGACCTACAGGCTTTTCGCAAAAAAGATGAGGAGGGGAGGCGTGAGCAGGCAAAACACTACAACCGCAGACATAGAGTCAGACCGCTTCTGGAACTATCGTCAGGACAGAAAGTGTGGATTACCACTGAAGGAACCACTGGAGCAGCAGTTGGACCTGCCCGTGCTCCCAGATCTTATGTGGTAGAGACAGACAGGGGTTTTCTGAGGAGAAATAGGAAACACCTCAGACCAACAGGGACTTTTACCAGATCTGGTCGAGTGGTGAGACCTCCTGAAAGACTGGATGTGTAATTCTCTGAAGTTATCCAATTATGCCCTATTCAAAGCTGGGTTAGGCTGCTGGAGATGTTTACAATAATGTGTTTCGTTTAAATGTAAGTGAACAAGTGTGGGACATGTGCAATTTTCACGTTTGATGATGCTCCGCATTTCTGTTCCTATGAGCTGTTAGAGTTGTTATGAAGTATGTCTTTAGTTAAAAGGAGGAGGTGTAGCGGTAGACTACTGTACCCAAAAGGCTGTGTGTGGGGGAACTTCCGGGGTTACGAAGTAAAGTTGGTAAACATCATCCGAACGCGCTGTGTCCAGTGTCATCATTTATACACTAATGAGACGCTAACAGTGGCCTTGTCAAAGTGAAAGACACTGTAGAACATTCAGGACCTTTATTATGTATATATTTACATGTAAATCTATTTATTTAAGCCTGTCTGTATACTTTAGGGTCCATGTGAATTAGAGAAAATCCAAAATAAAGTCAAACTTGTGAAGCCAATTATTGTTTTTTAAAGTCAATAAAGGTGAATGTTGAACAATCATTCCACCCTGGAACACTTCAAACAAATCATTAAAACCCAGAATTTTTTTTTTTTTTTTTTTGTGGTGTACCACAGGCCAGCCTCTATTATGTGTAAGCAGTTTATATATCATCAATTATATGCAAATATGCTTAGAAGTTAAATAAAGTAATCAAATGTTAGTTTCAGAATTCACTAAAATCTTGTTGTTTACACCTGAAATATGTGGTGTGGGTTTTTTGTTGTTGTTGTTGTTGTTGTTTCATGCTTTTAAGTCACAGTTTAAATTGACACTTTAGGTGAAACATTTTCTGCATTTTACAAGAATAAAGAATTTAACCTAATCTAACCTGTGTTTTTTTTATTGGCGACATCCAGATATATGTTTTCCCGCAGGTTTTACAGAGGTACGGTGTCTCTCCTCTGTGGATTCTCTGGTGCACACTAGTGATGTGTCAGTCGCGAATGAAACGACTCTTCTGACTCTTTGAAAAGAATGAGGGGAGCCGGCACCTTATTGGGAGCCATTTTTTTCTTTCTCTCACCCTCGCTGTCTCTCTCTCTCTCACTCACTTTTTTCGCTTCACGCCGCACGTGAGCCTTGTATTTGCGCTGAGTAGAGGGGGGAGGGGCGGTAATTACTCTCACAGCAGCACACAAACATAGCAGGAGAGAGAGAAAGAGTGCAAGGGGCAACAACAAGAGACAACACTGACACATTAGAAAGGTATAGTAAAGAAAATGAATGACACCAAGAAAAGGAGCTAAATCTTAAACCATTTCCATTTTATTGACATGACATAGGCAAAGTGTAGAGTCTGCAAGAAAAGAATATCAAATACAGCCGGCTCAAACAACCTGTACACGCACCTGAGAACTGTCCACCCATCAGTGCAATGGGAAGATAAAACACAGAGTGTTATATTAATGAAGGTGCCAGTGTGTCTACTGCAGCTGTTTCTGCTGCATCTACAACATCATGCTGTACATCACCACAACCACATAAACTAACCCAGAGCTCTGTGACTCCAGGAAGACAGAACTCAGTTGATAAAGACCTGGCTGTCATGGTCCTGGGTCTTTTGACCCAGCGTTTTGTGTTTTCTATTATTGTGATGTATTTTGGTTATGGTTTTCTAGCTCTTTGGTGTTTGGTTCTGTTCTTCCTCAGTTTTGTGTTTAGTCATTGCTGCCTGTGTGTTCATCTGTGCAAAGTCCGTGTTTCTTAGTCTGTGCCTTTGCATGTGTGAGTTCCTGTTTTATTTTGAAGGTCCGTGTCTCAGGTTGTATTCTGTTTTACTTCCCTCAGTCTCATCAGCTCTGATTTCCCCCAGCTGTGTCTCCCTCTTGTCTCCCATTCCCCGATTGCCCTGTATGTATTTAAGCCCTGTGTTTTCTGGTGTGTGTTGCTGGTTCATCTGCGTTATTTCCCTGCGTCCTCCTATATTGTTACCCCGGATCTCCCTGCATCTCTATTTCAGGTCTGCTTTTGTGAGTTTTTCCAGTTTAGTCAATCTTAGGTTCTTCACTTGCCCCCTCCTTTGCTGTTTGTACCGTCACCATCACAATAAAGCTCACTCTCATCAGAAGCCGTGCTTGCATCATGGGTCCTACTTTCAACCTCCACTCATCTGCCACTGCAGACGTGACAGAACGAACCAGCCAACATGGACCCAGCAGCTTTCAATCCTTCTGAGGAGCTTAAAGACGACATAATCTACAATGTGGAGACACTTCTTAACCTGTGGCTGGATCATTCAGGGGAGGAGTTTCATCACACTGTGGAGGCCCGGTTGCAGCAGCTTATTTCTGGGCTTCCGTGGCTTCTGGGATCACTTCCCCCAATTGCACAGGATTTCATCCTTAAGATTCTACATCTGCATCTGCTACCTCTAAACTACCCTGTCCAGCAGAAGATTTCCAGCCGGTCCACTGAAGGATTCGCAGATCAGTGTATCTCCTCCCTCTCGGAAAAAGAAGTGGTCATGCCACCGTCACTCCACAGTTGGGGAGCAAACTCCTGTGTTGAGAGAAAGAGACTCTTTTCCCATTTTCTATGGTATTGAGACTGTTTATTCTGGGTCTTTCTTTTGTATGGCAAATGGGGATAACAGTGGTTCCCCGCTTTCACCCGTGATTGGAGAGACTTCCTTTTCTGAAGCCATTTCTGAGGCTGTCAACAAGACTGTTTTCCCTGAGACTGCTCTCACCCAGTCATCAGTTGTGTCACCTGCTCAGCAGCCACTAGCTCAGTCTCCAGTGTCCCCCGCTAGCTCGGGTTGCTATTCAGCCACTCATTCGGCCAGAACCACCACCTGCGGCTCCCACGCCATCGTCTGGTCCTGCCTCATCTCGTCCTGTGGCTGCCACGCCGCTGCCCGCTGCCCGCTGTCCACTGCTCGCTGCTCGCTGCCTTCTTCACTTATGTCGCTGCTGCTGCTGCTGCCTTCCGCGCGGTTGGCCTCTGGACCTGTTTCGCCTGTGTCGCTGCCGTTGCTTGGTCCGCCTCCTGAAATGGACTGTTTTGAACCTCTGTGCTGCTGGCCTCCTGGTCGGCCCCCTGAACTGCCCTGTTATGGACTTCTGTGTTGCCGTCCTCCAGGTTGGCCTCCCGAACTGTTTTTGAAGTGCTCCCTGTGCTCCAGTGTTTTTGTGGATGTTTTGTTTTCGGACTCTATCTCGACGGGATACTGTCATTGTCTGTCCCTAGCCTGGTAGAGGAGTTTAAATGTGCAAAAGTGAGGCTTGAGATGTCACTCACAAACTCCCAGGACCCCATAGTGAGAGGCACTGCTCCCACTCTAGCAACGGGGAGGAAGTGGACCCCAGCCACATCTGTGCTACAGGCCAAATCTGCCATTCGGCATTGTGATGTGGTGTGACGTCCAACAGGGCAGAGGAGGATTTGGTCTTGGAGCAGTAACACCTCGGTGACCAGTGTTGGTCAAGTTACTTGAAAAAAGTAATCAGTAACTAATTACTGATTACTTCCCCCCCAAAAGTAATCCCGTTACTTTACTGATTACTTATTTTCAAAAGTAATTAATTACTTAGTTACTTTTTAAAAACACGATTTACAACCTGAGTAGGTGATAAATAGATCTTTCAGCCCAATTCTACTTTTTCTGCATAATCCATCATACAAAATGTAATCAAATGTAAAAGTCTCTTTTTAAAACTTGTTTTATTAGTTTTAATCTTTTAACTTTATGCATCAAGCAAACATTAAATTATCTGCAACATTCTCTGACTTGAAGAAATTTGTTTAACATTTAAACCTATTTTCTGCACATTCCAGCTCATAAAATAAAATATTTTGTGTGTTTACACTCAGTCTTTCAAATAGATGCAAGTAAAACACAGCAAAAAATAAATAAAGTCAAAGACTCAGCGGTCCTGTTGCTGTATTTTCACCTGTAAAGCAGGAGTGGAGCAGGCGGAGGTTTACCCTGGTGCAGGTGTGCCGCAGCGGTCAGTGGAAGAATCCACGAGTTTCTGTTTCCCAAAACGTGGTAGCGCACTCGGTGCGTGCTCAGAAGTTTAGTGTTTTTTCGCTGTAAAAAGAAGTTTTCTTCACACGAACAACGAACGCAAATGTTTTTGTCACTTTTTATGGAATCAAACTCAGTAAGGTCAGTACTTCCACGCTTTAAACGCTGCACACTCACACTCTCTCCTGCACTCGATATATTTCCACAGGAGGAAGTGAGAGAAGTTCAAATCCAGATCAGAGAGGAGGAGGAGAGATTCAGGGAGGAGCTGAGCTGTTACTGAACTAGAAGAGAGAGAAACCTCCACATTCAACAGAGTTCAACACAAACCATAAACTTTACCTTCATTCAACATGTTGTCTTTGGACTATTTTGCACTTTCTTTACTGATTCTCACCATTCTAACAGGTACGTTACAATCTGTGTGTTTAAAGAAACACATTTGAATTGTGATGATTGATAAAAGAATAAAACATGTTTCTGTTCCTTTAGGTGTCAGCTGTGAAGATCTCACTCCAACCAACAAAGAAGTGTTCAGTGTAGAAGGCAGCACAGCTACTCTGTCCTATAGATACTCCAAAGCTGCAGATGGGAATGATTATTTATTCTGGTATCGACAATATCCTGGAAAACCACCAAAATTCCTGATTTCTCACTTAGGAACAGGAGAGAAAATGTCAGATCCAGTCCCTGGAATAACTTTTAATGTGAGTGGAGACAAAACACTGATGACTCTTCAGATCTCCTCTGCTGCAGTGTCTGACTCTGCTGTGTACTACTGTACTGTGAGGCCCACAGTGACAGGAAACAGCAAAACTCTGTACAAAAACCTTTGGAGCAAAGACAACAGAATACTCCACAACATCCACTAGAGGGAGTCACACACTGTTAAACCTCTGATTCTTGTGTCATTGGACTGATGACAAAGACAACAGAGAAATGAAGCAGTAAAGATCAGAGACAGAGACAGAGCTGCTGTGGAAGCACAAAACTATTTGATTGGCTGAGCTATTAAACTGGCCCCGCCCACTGAAGTAGAGCTCATCCAATGACATTATTTGTTGGTCATTGTGCTGCAGTGGAAGAACATTGTTCATGTGCTGTCTGTCTGGCTTTAATAACTCCAAAGACATGTTGCTGCACCTCTTTTTGCTTCTATCTCACATTATAGGTGAGTTTAAGAACAGGGATTAAAGTTTAGTTGAAGCTGCTGCATTAAGCAGATATACAGACTGCATTTCACTACTTTTCTTCTTTCTTTTTCCAGGACTAACAGCTGGAGACTCAATCACTCCTCAACAACCTGAAGTCACTAAAACAGAAGGAGAATCTGTCAAACTCACATGTAGCTATGAGACAAGTTACAGAAATATTTACCTTTACTGGTACAGACATGATTCTGACCTTCAGGCTCCACAGTTTATACTCTGGAAAGGAGCAAGAGGATACACAACTCAGTATATTCCTGATAAACGATATAAATCAGAAACATCAGATCGATCAACTAATCTGACCATAGCAGCCCTAACCCTGGCAGACACAGCTCTCTACTACTGTGCTCTACAAACACAGTGATACAAAGTGTAGAAGAGGCTGTACAAAAACCTGAACACAGATATCTGACTACTCTTCAAAGAGGAGGGAAGTGGTATTCAAAGCACAGCTTCATATCAGATGGATTCTGCTAATTCCTGTTTTATCAGAGTCACTGTGGTTACAGCTGCTAATGAAACACTGTGGGAGGATTCACATGAGCAGCAAATCCACACCAACCACAAACCAACTGCAGGAACGTTCAGACACACGTGTACTCCTGCTGTTTAATACATGAGTGAGATTATTTTACATTCTGCTAAATATTTCAAAGCTCTCTCTATTTATAGGGTTACGGTCAGAAACACTGATGTCAAGGATAAGCTGGCCTTTCCCAGGGAAGTTGAAGTTATTGAAAATTTTTTTCAAAGGTATTAAACATTTTTTTGAGCCATGCAAAAAGTTTTTATGCAGGTATTGAAAAATAAGAACAATGAACACTTTCAGCATGTTTTCATCTAATTGTCCTCTTTCATTACAAAAAAGTAAACTCGAGTGGAGGAAATTCTCTCTCCCACCACTCACTCTTTGACGATACCTTCAGGTATCACAGCCACACTAAACACTGATTCATATTTCAATGTACATTTACTCCCCAATTAATAATCCTTATGTCCTCTCCTCCTTAAACTTGCAGTCTGAAAGAAAACTACAGACACAGGCAACAAGACCAGCTGTAAAAATCACTGTATGGAAACCGAAAATAAAATAAATACATAATTATAATAAAGGTCAATCAAATGGACCAATATGGCAAGGCCATGATGATCCACTTGGCAAAATAAATCCACTTGGCATCTTTCTTGGCCTTAAGACAACAATTCTGATGGCTAAAGATCCAAACGGGACAACAACAACAAAAAAAAAATCACTGTATGGATTTCACTATTGTTTTACTGCAGCGTTAGTTTGTTTTAACACCATAGTCCACTGCTCCAACAGACAAGAGAGTCAACTGAAATTTTATCAGCTGACCCTCTTGCATAACTCTGCCATTGCCGGTCCCAAGCCCGGATGAGAAAGGAGGAGGGTTGGGCGTGGGGCTAGCAACCCCACCCTGTAAAAACTCCAACTGCTACGGAAACAGCAAGTGAATCTCATTATCGACTGAATCAGGGCGAAGATATCGGCAACCCTTAATGACGGCAGTGGAGAAAAGCCCTCGGGTCGTCCACTGCCCGATGCATCGACCAATTTTCGACCCAAAAGAAACTACTCGTTATGGAATATGGAATGTACGGACTCTGTACCAAACGGACAAATTGGCCCAGCTTCTATATGAATTTGACTCGTACCGGATGGACATCTTGGGCATCTCAGAAATGCGGTGGGCAGGAAGCGGGAAGATGGTTAGCAGACATGGGCAGTAACGCGTTACTGTAATCCGATTACTTTTTAAAATTAACGAGTAAAGTAAGGGATTACTATCGCAAAAACGGTAATTAGATTACTGTTACGTTCCTGTAGGAACGCTGCGTTACTGCGTTACTAAAGCCATGATTTTTTTGCGAGAATGTCTCATGACAGTGACGTAAGCAAGTGCGACGTTCGTGACAACAGCTGTGTGAAGATCAACAATGGATAATATATCGAGTGTGGGAGAGTATGAGCGTGCAGTGTTTAAAGCGTGGAAGTACTGACCTTACTTTGAGTTTGATTCCATAAAAAGTGACAAAAACATTAGTGTCCGTTGTGCGTGGGAAGAAAACTTCTTTTTACAGCGAAACCCCCCCCCCCTAAACAAGCACCGAGTGCGCAACGACGTAATCGGAAATTCACAGAGAAACTCGTGGATTCTTCCACTGACCACTGCAGCACACCTGCACCAGGGCACACCTCTGCCTACCCCACTCCTGCTTTACAGGTGAAAATAGAGCAAAAGGACCGCTGAGTCTTTGATTTTATTTATTTTCTGCTGTGTTTTACTTACATCTATTTGAAAGACTGAGTGTAAACACAAAAAATATTTTATTTTATGTGCTGGAATGTGCAGAAAATAGGTTAAAATGTTAAACTAATTTCTTCAAGTCAGAGAATGTTGCATATAATTAAATTTTTACTTGATGCATAAAGTTAAAAGATTAAAACTGATAAAAACAAGTTAAAAAAAAGAGACTTTTCCATTTGATTACATTTTGTATGATGGATTATGCAGAAAAAGTAGAATTGGGCTTTATCACCTATTCAGGTTTGTAAATCGTGTTTTTAAAAAGTAACTAAGTAGCTAAGTAATTAATTACTTTTGAAAATAAGTAATCAGTAAAGTAACAGGATTACTTTTGGGGGGAAGTAATCAGTAATTAGTTACTGATTACTTTTTTCAAGTAACTTGACCAACACTGATGGTTAGTGATGGAAAGAAGGTGCTCTACTATGGCCATGCCCAAGACCATGCACGCGCCGTGGGATTCATCCTCTCGCGACGTGCAACAACGTCATTGCTGGCCTGGAAGGCCATTTCAGACCGCCTAATCTTGGCTCGCTTCCAAGCTAGGCATGTGAAAGTCACAATTCTTCAAGTATACACTCCAACAGAAGAGGCTGACGATACTGACAAGGATGGTTTCTATGCGATGCTCCAGGATGCCATTGACAACTCCCCGCATCATGATTTGCTGGCAGAGATTTCAACGCGCAAATAAGCAATAACCGGGACAGCCTGGAATTGACTATCGGCCTGTTTGGAATCGCAGCAATGACAAATGAAAACGGTGGGCGGCTGATCTTGTTCTGTGCGGCAAACCGGCTGACCATCAAGAACACCTTCTTCGGCCACAAGCGGATACACATGGTGACGTGGAAGGCCCCCGGTGGCGGATATACAAAGGAGATCGACTACATCTGCATATCATCCCGCTGGGCATCCACCATTAGCGATGTTAGAGGGTGGCGTGGAGCCGACATCGACTCTGATCACTACCTGCTAATTGCCAAATGTAAACTTCACCTGAAGCGCCTCCAACCACGACTGCAGCGGCCAAGTCCTTTTAACTTTCAACGCCTAAAAGATGTAAATACGGCAGCGGAATTTCAACTCGAATTGAGAAACCGCTTCCAGCTCCTTGCTGCGGAAGGAAATAACAACGAAAACCCAGATACACTCTGGGATGAGCTAAAAGAAGCTGTGGTCGGTGCAGCAGAATCAAAGATTGGTCACCAACGGGGCGGCTTCAAGGAGCGCTGGATCACCGACCGTTCATGGGAAGTTATAGATCAACGTCGCTTGGCGAAGTCAGTTCGGGACCAGGTGGCCTCTGACCCACATGCTTCTGCAGACCAGCGTGAGAGGGCCATGGCCACCTACCGAGACCTTGCCTGACAGGTCAAATGCAGCTGCTGGCGTGACAAGCGTGAATGGATTGAAGCTAAAGGCATCAAAGCCCAAGAAGCAGCCGATCGGAATGATACCCGAACCTTATATCGCATTGTACAAGATCTAACTGGGGCTCGTGGTGGCCGCGGTGTTCCAATCCGAGACAAAAATGGACGTGTCCTCCTTACTGCAGCTGAACAAGACCAACGATGGGTCGAACACTTCCGCGATACTCTGAACCAACCTGAGCCACCCCAACTGTTCGAGGCCGAAGACCTGGCACCTTCCATGGATCTTCTTCCTGTCGATATCGGACAAATCAGCATCGCTGAAGTCAAGACAGCGATCCGACTCCTCAAGAGTGGAAAGGCCGCAAGCCTGGACGAAATCCTCACCGAAATGCTGAAGCATGGTGGACCCCATCTTGAAGCCGCCCTTACAAGACTCCTAAATTCCTGCTTGTCAACATCACATGTACCCGATGATTGGGCAAAAGGCACCATCATCAAACTTCCAAAGAAAGGTGATTTGGGTGACTGTAACAACTGGCGGGGCATCACGTTGCTGTCGGTACCCGGGAAAGTGTTTTGCCTCGCTCTTTGGAATCGGCTATGACACGCAGTGAATGAACGATTGCGAGAAGAGCGGGCTGAATTTCGGAGTGGCCAGTCATGCGTCGAGCAAATCTTCACCCTCCGCATGATCATTGAACACTGGAAAACCAAAGGAAGATTTCTATTAATTTCATTGACTTCGAGAAGGCTTTTGACAGCGTCCACCGGCCGACTCTATGGGCTATCCTACGCCACTATGGAGTCCCTCAGCAGTTTGTAGATGCCTTTCGTTGTCTCTACTCCAACTCCCGTTGCTGCGTTCGGACGGATGACGGCTGCACAGATTTCTTCAAGATCAATACTGGCGTCCGACAAGGATGCGTGCTATCCCCTTTCCTCTTCCTGTTGGTAATTGACTTCATCATGGGACGATCAGTTGACCAAGCTGGCATTGGTGTTCCCTGGCACGAAGCGCGTAATCTCACTGACTTGGACTTCGCAGATGACATCGCCCTGCTTGGCTCGATTCAGGAAGACCTCCAAAAGTTGACCGCGGCCCTGCAGAGGGAGGCGACGAAAGTTGGATTAAGAATCAGCGCCAAAAAAACCAAGGTACTCCGAGTTGGCTATGCACGTGCCCGCATTCCTGTCAACCAACAACGTGCTGAAGAGGTGAAGAATTTTACATATCTTGGCAGCATCATCTCGAATGACGGGGTCTCTGATCGGGATGTCGACGCCAGAGTAGGGAAGGCAGTTGGTGTCCTGCGATGTCTCCAACCTATTTGGAACTCGACCTCCCTGAATGTTAGGGTCAAGATCAAACTATTGAACTCTATCGTCTTCCCTACTGCACTTTACATTAGTGAAACCTGGCGCTCAACAAGTGCAATTATTCAACACATGAACGTGCTTCAACAACGTGGCCTGCGGCGAATCCTGAGAATTTGCTACCGGGACTGAATAACAAATGAGGAGGTCCTACGAAGAGCAGGCACCCGCCCATTAGCTGATGTTGTTGCAGAAAGGTGCTTCCGCTTTGCGGGCCATATTTTACGCCTACCCCCTCATTGCCCAGCTAAGATTGCCATGACATGGCATACACGCACTGGCAAGTGAAAGCAAGGCCGACCAAAGACCACATGGCGTCGAACATTCATGGACGATCTGAGAACTGTCGCCATTGCCTGGGACGAAGCTGAAGCAGTCGCTGCTGAGCGACATCGATGGAGATCACTAGCTGCCTGATGCGCCGCCCGGTGTAGGAGGAACTAAGTGCTAAGTGTGTAAGACCCTCTTGTATATGCATTTCTGGGATTTTCTTTCTCAAGATAAAAATACAGGGAAGAGACCTGATTCTAAATGTCCTCAATGAACTCATAGATGAAGTGGAAATTCAATCCTAAAGAACACAAATGGCAACAGAACATCTTCTAGCTCTTCAAATTTTGATGTTCTTTTCAACATATTGTGGCTTCTTTGGCAGGAATTTCTGCTCAGTGAGGTTTAAAAAATTACACAGGGGGAGGGATGATGACCGCGTGTTTGGACCCTGTCCTGACAGTAGTCAGACCTTGGATGGACAGCACTCTAATCAATGCATTCATTTTTAAACGTGTTGCAACACATTTTCCCCGATTTTTCCCAAGTATAACAATTTAGTTAGAGTGTAATGAAACCTTATTTCATGAGTAAAGATTTATTAAACAAAGATTAAATTGGTATATTTTCAGGACCTTGGACAGTTCCTAAGCTAGGATTCGACATGTGACACACACACACACACACACACACTTACTTGTCTGAATACAAGAATGTTACGGCGCACAATGTCAAATGTGGTTTATAGTCCTGCATCGGTAAATAAATATTTCCAACAAGGTCCTCCTCTTTGTAGCTTCTCGTGTAGACAGTCAAATGATAACTTTGAACCTTTTTCACATTTTGCAAAAACACAGCTTCTCTCCTGTTGATTTCTGCCTGGATTTGAAAAACAAAAGTGTTCCCAGAGGTGGTCCATTGGTACAGTTTCTCACATTTGTGTTTGTTTTATTATGGACTATGATGGACTGCCTTTTTGTTTGATTACAGTTTTCTCCTGTTCTTTTTACTTAGGGAGGTAAGTCGCTGTCATTTGGTTTAATTCTTTTGAGTAGGTAAGTTTGATTTATCTTTGAGATAAGCGCCCTTTGTTTGTTATTTTGGCCTTAGGCCCACCCCAGAGTTATAATATGCTCCCTTCCTTTGCTTTTAAATTCACTCATTGTAAATAAACCACCATCAAAAAGTACTAATTGTGTGATGTGCTGCTAGGGGTCGGATGGGGATGGATCACCCTTATGTCATGGCGTAGCCATCCCTAGACGGGCCATAACAGTTGTCATTTTTAATCACAGACTGGGTCTGTATATGATGTGTTGTGAAATGTCCACTAAATGTGTGCTAATCAAAGGTTGATTGAAAATACTGGGTAGTTTAGTGAAGGATAAACTGGTTAATTTGTCCTACTGGTGAATTTACAGCAAAACACTGTGTTGGACTGATACACAGTGGCTGTGGTCTTCATGGTCACAGTTGGGTTACGTTAAGTAGATGAATTTGTATTTAAGCTGCTTAAGATTCAGTCACTGAATGTTACCTTCATACCAGCTCTTTACTGTCTGATATAAAGACAGCATAAACAGTGTTGTGTCAGTGTCGAGGATGGAGATCAGCCAGGACAACTCATGAAACATCTATTTACATGTTATATACACTGTGTCAAACCCCAAAGAACAGAAGGTCAGCTGAATACAGCCTGTACACAAAGAGAATCTACAGGAGCTCTCAATAGAAATTCTGAGTTTTGATTCGTTTCCCCACACTGAGCCACTGCAAATGATTTTAGGGTTCAACCAACTGTTGAATCAGACTTTAAATGTTCCTGTTTAGGTTTGGAGAAAATCAATCAATCAATCAATCAATCAATCAATCAATCAATCAATCAATCAATCAATCAATCAATCAATCAATCAATCAATCAATCAATCAATCAATCAATCAGTCTTTATTTATAAAGCACTTTTCATACAAAAAATGTAGCACAAAGTGCTTTACATAGTTAAAAGCAGCCCACCCCACCCTCCGACTCACTCTCCACACTCTCATTAACATAAATGATGTGAATACACACATATATCCCCCCCCCCCCCCCCCCCCCCCCCCACACACACACACACACACACACGCGCACACTTAAAGAGTAAAAATTGGGCTGGGTTTGCAAGAGCCAAGTGAGGAAACACTATAACAGGGAGCCGTCTGCACCGGGAGCCGGTCACAGACCGCAGCCTCCAGGCTGGGCACACAGCAGGAGGGAGGCAAAGGAGCCCCCCAGCCAGGCTGAGAGGACCCCCAGAGCCCCAGCAGCCACGGTCGATCACAGCCCCGGTGCAGAGAGCCCCCTCCGAGGAAACACTGGAGATATGACACAATAGGATATATACAGGGTAAAACGATAAAATAAATAAGAACGGGATACAATATAAATATAAATATAAATAGAGTATGAAGATTAAAAAATGAATAAGAATAAAATCAATAAATATTAGGTAAAGCCTAAATTAATAATAGAATAACAGGATAGAATAAATAAGCATAAAATAAATAAACGCTAAGTAAAAGCTAAATTAAAAAAGGTGGGTCTTGAGCCTGTTCTTAAAAACATGTACGAAAAGTAACAATCTACAATGTAGACAAAAGAAAAGAACTTTTATGTTCTCGTTTTAGTTTTAATTTTTATTAATTTATTTTATTTTAAATAATGTAACCCAGCAGAAAAGATTTCCTTTTAAACTCTGAGCAGATGTTAAGATCATAAACCATAAAAAAGTATTTACAGTATGAATTATCTGTGGACTGAAGCAGCACAGAGCTGAAATATGAGCTCCCACCTGAAAGTGAAGATGCTGCTACTAGTGTGTAAAGCAGGAGGAAGTGAGAGAAGTTCAAATCCAGATCAGAGAGGAGGAGCAGAGATTCAGGGAGGAGCTGAGCTGTTACTGAACTAGAAGAGAGAGAAACCTCCACATTCAACAGAGTTCAACACAAACCATAAACTTTACCTTCATTCAACATGTTGTCTTTGGACTATTTTGCACTTTCTTTACTGATTCTCACCATTCTAACAGGTACGTTACAATCTGTGTGTTTAAAGAAACACATTTGAATTGTGATGATTTATAAAAGAATAAAACATGTTTCTGTTCCTTTAGGTGTCAGCTGTGAAGATCTCACTCCAACCAACAAAGAAGTGTTCAGTGTAGAAGGCAGCACTGCTACTCTGTCCTATAGATACTCCAAAGCTGCAGATGGGAATGATTATTTCTTCTGGTATCGACAATATCCTGGAAAACCACCAAAATTCCTGATCTCTCACTTAGGAACAGGAGAGAAACTGTCAGATCCAGTCCCTAGAATAACGTTTAGAGTGAGTGAAGATAAAACACTGATGACTCTTCAGATCTCCTCTGCTGCAGTGTCTGACTCTGCTGTGTACTACTGTGCTGTGAGGCCCACAGTGACAGGAAACAGCAAAACTCTGTACAAAAACCTTTGGAGCAAAGACAACAGAATACTCCACAACATCCACTAGAGGGAGCCACACACTGTTAAACCTCTGATTCAAGTTGAGAGTAGTGAGCTTTATTTGTATGTCCTGAAACTTTTGCATGTGTCCCTGCTGCAACAGACCTGAATAAAATTAGTAGGTCATTTACAACACTATAGGCTTGAGGAGATCTGCAAAGGAGATCTGGAGGAGATCTGAAGTGTAACCTTGCCTCAAGGTTACATTTCATTATTCATTATTTGTTTAAACAAATAATAGAACCTTGAGGTAGATTCTGTATTTAGCTGGCAGCCAAGTATCAAAGTAACACTCTCTTTCAGATCTTTAGATCACAAGAAAGTTTTGCGTTTAGAAATGCTCCTGAGCTGTAAAAAACTGCCACGAACAACCGAGTTTGTTTGTTCAAGGTTCAAGGTTCTTTATTTGTCACATGCATAGTTATACAAGTATAACACACAGTGAAATGTAACCTGCCATGCTCCTCAACTTGTGCAAGAAAAAGGGGCGGGTGGCGGGTAGAGAAAGAGCATTCTAAGGAGCTTGGAAAGAAAAGCGTCTGGACTTGATTAAGTGGCTTGAAGATGTTTCACCTCTCATCCGAGAAGCTTCTTCAGTTCTAAGGGTCAACCACCGCCTCTGTTCAAAGATGGTCGCTCACAGTGGACATAAATGGCTTCTTTCACTGAGGCCGGATGGCTTGGGGATAGAAGCTCCCCTTGAGTCTCTCTGTCCTTGTCCGGATGATGCGGAACCTTCTGCCGGATTGCAGAAGATGGAACAGTTCGTTGCCAGGATGGGACGGGTCCTTCAGCATCTGTGCTGCTCTAGTCTCCTGGTGTAGGTGTCCTGAAGTGGGGGGAGAGCAATCCTGCAGCAGCGTTCTGCTGCAGGATTGGTCACAGGTCACAGATATCGGACTACTCTTCAAAGAGGAGGGAACTGGGATTCATAGTACGTGCAAAGAAAAAACATGAATACAGCTAAAATGCAAAACCGGCTTATTTAAATACATGTATTCTATCTAAAAACAACATCCCATGTGATCATCACAGATTCGGTTTGAAAATTCCAGCGGAAAGCTTCAATTATTAGGAATTATTCAAGACTTCTTGTCGTTTTCAGGTATTTTCTCTCGTTCATTTTTACAGCGAAAAAATGCTTTGAGTATGACGCTTATGTGTAAGTTTGTTTGGGAAGGTCTGTAATTGCTAATCTGCATTTCAGACATTACTGCCACTTTCCCACACGGTCAGTCTCTTTGCTGACATCATGTTAGTCCAGTCACCTTCTCGCCCACCTTCTTTGAGCCAATCAGGTTCCAGAATATCGAGGTATGAACTTTGGCTATATCGCCCATCCCTAATCTGAAACATCTTAAGGACCGAGCTCAAGTGGCTTTACAATGACAGCATTCAGGTGGGAGGAGTCCGAGTAATGAAATAAAGTAATGGCAGGTGTGCTTTAATTTAATGCATGCAGAAGCTAACAGAAATAACCTATAAAAATCTATTCAACGGTTATAAAGGATACAAGTACAATGCAAGTAAACCATTATCTTCATTTAACCCTAGTCTATTTTAGTCCATTTTTTAAAACCCTTTCTTGTAAAGTGGTGCTGGATGAAAGATGAGCTCTGGAAGGTCCCCATGATGCAGGAAAAACACCTTTTCCTCACACTGTGCTGACGAGCAGAGAAACACCTGTGCAGCTACAGGAACGAAGTCTTTGAGCAAGGCTGGAAGATACCAAGGGACACAATCGAAACTTTCTGCTTTACTACTGTCAAAATATTCATCCATTAGTTACTGCAGTGTACATAAAACACAACAAAACAAAGACCCTCCCCCATGCTGGTCCTGCCTACCCAACCTGATGATCCCATTAGCACAACACGCCTACATTCTTACAAAACTCAAAAGTTAAAAAACGACAAAAAACAAAAATGAAAAAATATGTCATCCTTAATGAATGGAATAACCAAAAGTGATACAGTGAGATGGAAAAGGTTGGGTAACATTGTTAATAGTCATTATTTTCCTGTATAAATCGTTGGTTGTTACAATAAAACATGTCAGTTAAATACATCATATAGGAGACACACACACAGGGATATTTGAGAAGTGAAATTAAGTTTATTGGATTTACAGAAAGTGTGCAAAAATTGTTTAAACAAAATCAGGCAGGTGCATAAATTTGGGCCCCACATAAAAAAAGAAATGAAATCAATATTTAGTAGATCCGCCTTTTGCAGAAATTCCAGCCTCTAAACGCTTCCTGTGGGTTCCAATGAGAGTCTGGATTGTGGTTGAAGGTATTTTGGACCATTCCTCTTTACAGAACATCTCTCGTTCATTCAGATTTGATGGCTTCCAAGCATGGACAGCTCTCTTTGACTCACACCACAGATTTCAATAATATTCAGGTCTGGGGACTGAGATGGCCATTCCAGAACGTTGTACTTCAAATTGAGTTTCAACTTTGCCACAGAGAAATATATCAATAAATAAAACAGCTAAAATTCATTTTTTGATAGTCACCATATTTTCATTGACGCATTTGATGAGAACAGATTAACCCTATAACACCCTTAGTGTCATATTTGCTACATTAGTTTCTAAGACCTCCATCTCATCAAAACAAAAACATCAAATTATCAAAAGGGAAACAAAAAGTATATTTCTATTATATATCATAAACAACATGACATTGAAAATGTGGATTTTGTTATAAGGGTTATTAAACATCTCAGCCCCGCCCCAGAAAAATTATTTATTTTTAGAATTGATGGATTGGGTCTTACAGGGTTAAATCTGCCTTATACATGATAAACATGGTATTTAAAGGTATCTAAACTCTGAAAGTACTCATGTGAACCTGTATAAATTCTCAGATATTCTTCCACGCTTGGCTTCTCAGACATTGTTCTCTAAATGTTTCAAGACTACGATTTCTCACCTGTGTGAGTTTTCATGTGGCGCCATAAATGACTGCTAGATGTGAACATTTTCCCACATGTTTTGCAATGATACGGTCTCTCACCCGTGTGGGTTTTCATGTGGCGCCATAAATGACTGCTAGATGTGAACATTTTCCCACATGTTTGACAATTATACGGTCTCTCACCTGTGTGCGTTCTTCTGTGTGCCGATAAATGACTACTACTTGAGAACACTTTCCTGCATGTTTTACAATGGTACGGTCTCTCACCTGTATGCATTCTCATGTGTATGGTCACACCACTGCTTCGCGTATAACTTTTCCCACATATTTCACAAGAATATGGTTTCTCACCTGTATGGGTAGTCAAATGGCTTTTAAGTGTTGATAACATATAAAACTTTTTCCCACACGTTTCACAAGAATATGGCTTCTCACCTGTGTGGATTCTCTGATGTCGAGTCATTCTGTACTTATACTTAAAGGATTTTCCACAAAGATTACATGTTATAGACTCTTTACCTGTGTCAGAATTACTCTGACTTTCTAAGTTACTATTTGTCCCTGAGTCTAAATTCCTACTTCCTCCGTGATTTTGGCTCTCATCTATAGGAGAGGTTTGAGAAGGGAGCTGGTTACTGTTTGCTTCTGGTTCATGGTGGTCTCTTTCCTCAGCAGCAGTCACCATAAAGGTATCAATCTCCTCCTTCAGTCCAACCTGCTCACCCTCCTGACTGGTGCAGAGTTCCTCCTGTTCCTCTTTAATATGTGGAAGTTCTGGTTCCTCCTGGTGCAGAGAGTTCCTCTCCTGGCTCCAGAGCTGTGGCTCAGGGAGAACCTCCTCATCCTTACAGACAGGCTGCTGTGGGAGTTCTGGCAGGACAAAAAGGAAATGAGGAAAAGGTAATGATGATAGACTGAGAGCTCCTTTTTTTTTTGAATCTGCTTTTCTTTACAGAATCTCAAGAGATTATGAGAAAAACAGCGACCCAGGGTTGGATGTAACTTATAGCTGATTTTGTTTTTTGTTAGTGCATTTACAACTGTTGAAGTATTGCAGATAAGGTGGGTCCAAGTTTTTGTCAGAGTCTGCGCAGTAGTTACTTGAGGTGGAGCGTCTACATTACTTTCCCGCCCATACACCTGCTGGACGTGACCACGAAATCGCCGACCTTTAGTTTTTATGTAGCCCGGCTGCTCCCACTGATGACTCATTAAATTAAGGTAAATACAACCACATTGCTCCTATTTATAAAAACAAAAAAACAAAAACCCAAATCCCCCAAACAAAAAATGTTATATGTTGTTACACCCCGGCCTAGGCAACCGGGGTGCAACGTAGAAAAACAGAAATAAGGAAAATAAAACCACGAAGGCTCTCCACCAAAATCCCAAAATGAAAATATCCCATAACGAAAGCATTGACAAACCCATTCACAACTATTTACAACAAACTATTTATTTACAACACGGGGGGGAGATCGCGACCATGACATACTGAAACACAAGGCTTAAATACATAGAAGGAGCAATCAGGGAATGGACCACAGGAGGGAAACACAGCTGGGGCAAATTAGACCTGACGAGACAAGGAAAAGTAAATTGAACACACTAAGATAACACAGACTTTCAAAGTAAAACAGGAAATACATGACAGTCACGCAAAAAACAAAACACTGACAACACCGAAACGTAACAATGTCTACAACATCTAACAGCACTATGTTGGTAATTTGTTAGCTACATTAGCCGCTAGCATACACATTGTGATGTGAGAGATTTATGATATTTGGAGTGTGCAGTTAGTGTGTAGTGTAGTCAATAGCTTTGTTGTGTGTGTCGAAACAATGATGCAACTGCTGAATGTCACAGTTGCTGCCAAAAAGCCACCAAAGGCAGATTACAGAGCAAACGCTGTCGCCAGGTGGAGTGATACACCTCCGGCTGTCAGGCCTGAGGCTAAAAAAAAAGAAGAAGATACCAAACAAGGCAAAGTAAACTTTTTCTTTTTTCTTATAAATATACATCCTCTCTGGTTACTCTGGTATGAATGACTCTCAAGTACTTTATGGTAAATAATACAATATTGTAGATATTGGAGAAATTCTAGATTGAAGCCTTTAGTTCAACATATAAATGATTACCTTTGACCTTAATCGGGTTTAATTTAATGCTGTCAGAGAAAATCTCATGTGCTCTTCATGCAGCTGAAGCTGTGCATGTCTGAGATCAGCAGCTTTCTGAAACAGCAAACTAAGTTACTGGAGAATCTTGTCTTCGTTATCGTATGTTTTACTACTTCGATTTCAGCGTCTTCACCTCACAACTGAAACGTGCAGTTTACTTTGTGTGCACTCAAATGTAGGCAAGTCAACTAGCGCCACCTGTGGCCAAGTGCCACAGTGCATGAAGTTGATAGAGCCAGATTACCTTCTGACAAACATCTGGCTCTGGCTCTATCAACTTCTCTTTGCTCTTGACGAAGGCGGTCGCACTTTTCTCCTCTCCTTCTCCTCCTCTCTTAGCTTCCCTGCTTAGCCTCTTGTGTCCTTGTCTAGTCTCGTGTTTTTTGTATTACTTTCCCTGGAACACTCTCTCACAGTCTGTTCTCTAAAACCTAAAAGAGGATTTACGGATTTGATCAACTGGTCCCTAAATGAAATTGACACCCTTTTCTCAATGAGAAGTCTGGGCTCGGGTGAGCCTGAGTGCTGAAGATATCTACCTATTCGGAACCATGATAACAGGGTTCTGGCTGATCGGAGCTGGTTTGGCCCTGACTTATCGAAGAATTAAGGAAGCGGAACCGGCTGTTCAAACCCCCACAAGCCTGGATTGTTTTGGCCTCCTAAGCGAAGCAGTTGTTTTGTTTTATTATTATTTTTTTAACGTGAGCCTTCAACTGCTTAATAAATTTAAGAAAATGCACTTTGAGCATATTTTTCTTTTCTCTCTAAATGAACCCAACATTGATCATCACCAGTTAATCTGTAACAGCAGCAGGGATGCAAAAGATGCAGTCGGGTTTTTATTAACCCTCACAATCAGAAACGTCCCGCAGAGCTGTGATCAGGATCCTCCCTCAGAGGGACACTCACCTGTCCTGTGCAGCTTGATTTGGGGTTTCCAGGTGATATCCAGCAGTCTGCGCTGACGGTCGATCTCTTCCTCGTACTGGACGATCGTTTTTTCAAACTCCAAGAATATTTGTTCAGCAGCAGCAGTTAGTCGCTCGTTGATGAACTCTCTCAGATACTGAACTGAAGGCATCGTTGCTGCCGCAGCTCACACACTCAGCTCACACAACAACAACACAACAGAAGAGTCTCTGCTCAGTCACACAAGAGGAAAGCTAACAGTTTTAGCGCCTTTCTTTTGTTTACTTCCGCCTGGTGTCACGTAATAAAGCTCCGCCAGAGCGGGACTGTTAACGCACCTCCCCCTCTCTCTCTTATTAATGAATGTAAAGTATTACAGAGAGCTCGGGGAGTCAGTGCAAAGCCGCTAACACCACAGTGATGTGCTGACTCTTTCGGTCCCACACTCCCGGCTCTGTTCACACACGCGCCTTTCCTTTCTTTATTTCCGCTTGGTGTCACACGGTTGTTGTTCCGGCAGAGAGCATTTACCTTTAACTGTTCCGCTGTCGAAGATTTCTCTGTTTCAAATCAGTTTCTAGCTGAAAACAATGTTTTTTCTGCATCCATGAAAAACAAGAAAATCACAAATATTATCATTTGAATTTTGCTTTTCTGTTTTGAAATGTAGGCTGCTGCCCCCGCGACCCGGCCCCGGATAAAGCGGATGAAGATGGATGGATGGATGTTTTGAAATGATCTGAATGGTTTTCTTACATTGAACTTTACCGTGATTCCTATCTTGAATCCACTGCCTCCTTAAACCGATCAGCACCGCAGACTCAGATGACATTGTTAAATCTCATTTTTACAAAAGGAGTTACTGTTTGGATTTGGTGAGTTCAGAATAAATAAAAGAAATATGTTTTCACGCAGTTTAAATACAAAAAAAACCTCACAAAGTAATGCCTGAATAAAATATTTGTTAATTATTATTACTGTTTAGCTGAGCGCTAATACATTTTTATTATATGCAGATGTTAAATATTTGGCCTATTGTCTATTAAATCAGATGTTCTGGTGCTCCATACTTTCATTTAGATGATTTAACTTATTACTGTTAACTTTGTTCTTTTCAATTTTAGTTTTGATTTAAATTCATTGTTCGACTTTTTTTTTGTCTCTAATCATAACCAAGAGAAATTCTGTTTTGTTAAAAATTCTGTTCATGTCAAACTTAACCCTTAATATAATTAAGGAGCTCAGTGATGGGGAACATTTGGGTCCTTGTGATTGCACACAGTGAAAAGTGCTCCATCCTCCCTCCTCACAGTGATGTGCATTTATCTATGTATCCTGCAAAAGATGTAAAATGGATGGTGTAAGATACAGCAGTCATCATTTCACTGAAGACCTTGGAAGCCTTGACATGACTGGAAAGACTGAAGCAGTTCACATATGTTTTTGTCATTGGGTTGATGACAAAGACGAAAGAGAAATGAAGCAGGAAACAGGAGCTGCTGTGGAGGCACAAAACTGTTTGATTGGCTGAGATGAACTGAAACTATGATGTCAAAATGTAACTGGCCCCGCCCACTGAACCTTGGTCATTGTGCTGCAGTGGAAGAACATTGTTCATGTGCTGTCTGTCTGGCTTTGATAACTCCAAAGACATGTTGCTGCACCTCTTTTTGCTTCTATCTCACATTATAGGTGAGTTTAAGAACAGGGATTAAAGTTTAGTTGAAGCTGCTGCATTAAGCAGATATACAGACTGCATTTCACTACTTTTCTTCTTTCTTTTTCCAGGACTAACAGCTGGAGACTCAATCACTCCTCAACAACCTGAAGTCACTGAAACAGAAGGAGAATCTGTCAAACTCACATGTAGCTATGAGACAAGTTATACACATCCAGAGCTTCACTGGTACAGACATCATTCTGACCTTCAGGCTCCTCAGTTTATACTCTGGAAAGGAGCCAAAGACTACAGTGGTCGTCAATATATTCCCAATAATCGATATGGATCCCAAACATCACCTACATCAACTAATCTGACCATAGCAGCCCTAACCCTGGCAGACACAGCTCTCTACTACTGTGCTCTACAAACACAGTGATACAAAGTGTAGAAGAGGCTGTACAAAAACCTGAACACAGATATCTGACTACTCTTCAAAGAGGAGGGAAGTGGTATTCAAAGCACAGCTTCATATCAGATGGATTCTGCTAATTCCTGTTTTATCAGAGTCACTGTGGTTACAGCTGCTAATGAAACACTGTGGGAGGATTCACATGAGCAGCAAATCCACATCAACCACAAACCAACTGCAGGAACGTTCAGACACAATAAAAACTGTCAAACATCAAAAGCTGCTCATTTACACTATTTCATATTTAGTGGATGAGGACATGCAAAAATGCAGCAGAAGCAAAATAAACAGAGTAACAGAGGTTTATCTCTTTAAGGTAAAATCTCTCACATGAAGCTAAAAGTCTTCAGCTCAGTTTTTATTCTTTTGCAGAATTTATGTTGTATAAAATAAAAACAGTAAAAACTCTTTGTTCTCATATTTAAATAAAATTCAAATTTCAAGCTAACAGCTGTTTGAGAATCACCTTACTGATGTAGAAATATTTTATTATGTCAAACTGTTATCTTTTGCATTTTTTAGAGATTCAACCAACAAAATGTGAATATTTGTCTTTTTTGTAACACAGTCGAATAAATAAGATTCCAAATATACAACATAAAACTGGTTATTTGCTAGTTTTCTGTTCTGTGTAGAAAACACTGGTTCATGTGTTGAGTTAGGAGCATTTTATGCTTGAAGGATTCATTACTCAGTGTTTAGAGTCTTAACAATCAAAAACATTCCCCTGAAAATGATCAGGTACAAGGACTGGACTGAAAATGAGTGAACAAGCAGCCAATGTCCAAGGAAAACTTTGAAAGACCTTCAGGAAGCTGGAGAATCATTTCTACCCAGTAATGCACATCACTCAATAACTTCATCATGACTGAGTCTAAAGAAACGCCTGTGATATCTAACAGAGCTGATACTGAACTCTGTATTTATTTTTTCACTCCTACAGATTTATAACTTGCCAAGTATGAGAAATTTAGGAAGAGCTACCAACAGCTGATGCTTTACATCCAAAGCTTCACTCTGTGCAGAAAACAGTGGAAAAGGATTTTTCTAATCAGGCTTTGATATGATAAACTTGTGTTAGGTTGTTAAAACCAATCAGCTACAAATGAATCTTTAAAGTCCAGTGTTGATGCTGGCTGGTTTACACGTGTACTTCTGCTGTTTAATACATGAGTGAGATTATTCTACATTCTGCTAAATATTTCAAATATTCAAAGCTCTTTATTTACAGGCTCCACAGAAACCAGGGCCAAGCCTATCCAGAAGAAGCAGCCTTTGGAGGAGGAGCTACAGCAGTGAACATGAACGGCTTCATTTAGGAGCTGAAGAGCTGCTGTGTTCTCTCTATTGTTCATTCAGTCCAAGAGAAAATCATGTTGCTGCTTTTCATTTGGATGATGATAGTCTCCTTTCAGACTGGTGAGTCATCAAAAGATGGAGTGAGATGTAAAAGGAGATGATGGACATGAAAATATCTGGATGTTGTTTGAATTGATTCACTTTTTATAAACTAAGTTTAAAGATGCAGAAACATGATGGTGAAATATGTCTTTGTTGTTTTCAGGATCCTCTGAGGATTTACTGACACCATCTAAAGATGTAGTGATGAGTTTGGAAGGAGGCACTGTGACTCTCTCCTGCAACTATTCAGGCTCTGTCCTCAACCTCTACTGGTACCATCAGAAGTCTGGTTCACATCCACAGCTTGTTATGGCAGAACATTTAAAGCAAACAGAAAAGCTGAAGTTTATACATGACAAAGAAAAACAGCAGTTTCATCTGGAGATCTCCTCTGCTGCAGTGACAGACTCTGCTGTGTACTACTGTGCTCTGCAGCCCACAGTGACAGGAAACAGCAAAACTCTGTACAAAAACCTTTGGAGCAAAGACAACAGAATACTCCACAACATCCACTAGAGGGAGCCACACACTGTTAAACCTCTGGTTTGTTAGCACACAGGAGGGTCTCAGGATATTTTAAAACTGTTGATGAGTGAAGCCTGATTTCAGACACTAAAGCATCACAGTGAAGTTTTGACTTCTCTTAAAATGAAACAAGTGAAAGATTTTTCACAATAAAGCACAAAATTCTTCATGACTTAAAAAGAGTCCATTAAGTTGTCTTGATGCGCACTCAATCATCCAGGTAAGGAAATCCCAGAAAGTTGAATCTGTAGCGTCTTCAGTGAGAGAACCTTTCTTCACTCCCCCAGGTGACTTCTTCAGTCTCAGCTGACTTCAGGTTTCCTTATAAACAGTACATTTGCATAATGACCAGCATCACAGATTAACAGTAAGCTAATGTGTCACCGTGTCACAACAAGCAACTATTCTGCCATCACTTCCCTCTGAGTGCTCCTAAAGATTATTCCAAATTCAAGCTTTTCCTTTCAGTCAGGTGTGAGATGGAAACACAGGATCCCTAAGCTTCTATGTTATAAAATCACTTTTAGACCTCACGTTGTACTTTTGTTTGAATCGATTATCTCAGAATCTGAATTTGTGTAAATCTACGTTTGTCCTTCTTTGATCTTCCCTGAGTTCCTTGGACTTTCATATTGTTCTGAGTATTGGTGGATCCCATGAGGTCTGTCTGACAAATCCTTTTTATGCTGCAAAGAGAAACTACCAGTTTCAGTCAAACACTCATGAGAACTGTGGCCTTGTCAAAGTGAAAGACACTGTAGAACCATCAGGACCTTTATTATTAGTGGATCTATTTATTTAAGCCTGTCTGTATACTTTAGGGTCCATGTGAATTAGAGAAAATCCAAAATAAAGTCAAACTTGTGAAGCCAATTATTGTTTTTTAAAGTCAATAAAGGTGAATGTTGAACAATCATTCCACCCTGGAACACTTCAAACAAATCATTAAAACCCAGAATTACCATGACATTCATGCTCATGATGAGATTATATAAACTTCTGACCACCACACCTCCTACTCTGCTGTGTTTCACGCTGATTGAAGAAGAGGAAGTTTAAAAGACGGAGGTGTAACAGAGAAGTGAAGCTACAAACCAAAGAGGAGGCACAGAGGTTCAGGGAGGAGCTGAGCTGTTACTGAAGAACAGACGAGAGAGAGAAACCTCCACATTCAACAGAGTTCAACACTCAGAAGATTCACTTTATTCAACATGTTGATGTTGGACTGTTATGAAACGTCTCTGTTAATGATCATGATTCTAACAGGTGCATGACAATCTGTCAAAAACTGCTTCATCCCAATGTTTACATGTTATTTATGCTTTCTTTGTATACAACACAGCATTTAACAGATTTCTGTTTCTTTAGGTGTCAGCTGTCAACAGCTCACTGCAAACAAAACTGAAGAGTCCAGTTTGGAAGGCAGCACAGCTACTCTGTCCTACAGATACTTCAAACAAGCAGCTGGAGGTGACGAGTTTTACTGGTATCGACAATATCCTGGAAAACCACCAGAGTTCCTGATCTCTCACTCGGGAACTGGAGTGAAAATATCAGATCCAGTCCCTGGAATCACTTTTAATGTGAATGAAGATAAAACACTGATGACTCTTCAGATCTCCTCTGCTGCAGTGTCTGACTCTGCTGTGTACTACTGTGCTGTGAGGCCCACAGTGACAGGAAACAGCAAAACTCTGTACAAAAACCTTTGGAGCAAAGACAACAGAATATTCCACAACATCCACTAGAGGGAGCCACACACTGTTACACTTCTCTGGTTTTGGGTCATGTAATCGTTTCTGGTCGAGGTCACACCAACTGTGTAAATCAGTAAACACCGCAACGTGTCACGGATCGTCTTTAAACAATAGTATAGTAGGCCGGGGAGGACATGAGTACCCAGGCTGGTTAAGCTCTGGACCTTAACATTCATTGTTAGCACCCAAGATCAAAGTCTCTCAACTAAAGGCGTCTAATGATGTGTTGTGATTACTAACCCAATTATAAAGTTACATAATGACATCCTGTATGAAGGACAATTTTGACAGGTGACACAGAACTATAAATAAAGAATTGGAAGATTATTGTTACGGCTCACGTTATTGAATATTTATAATCATATAAATATATAAATAAATATAATGTGTTTTGGTTTATAATATTTTTAGGGAGGTCTCGAATGGAGAGTAGCCTTTGACGGAGGAGGTTATGGGCAGACTCCATCCAAGTAAGCTGGCTGCTCCAGGTCATCTGGTTGGAAGAGAGGAGATAACACAGGGTGTTTTCTAGCTCCTGGTTGGTTGGTTCAGTCTGACCGTTTGTCTGGGGATGTAAACTGGAAGACAGACTCGCCTTTGTGCCAACGGTTGAACAGAACTCTTGACAGACCTGGGAAGTGAACTGTGGGTTGGAGGAGGTCTGAGGAAGCTGGTTGGTGGTGAGCTGGAAGACTCTCGGACTTTCCTCATGAGAGATGGCTACCGCAACGCTCCTTGCAAAAATGTTATTGTGCGGTTCATTCCATGGTGTCAGGTGAATTTCCCCGTATGGGCCCTATGAACTACCTGGAGTGGACGGACATAGGAATGTAAAACTGCCCGGGCGGACCATTCCCAAGGTCTGGTTCCCGGTTCCTGGAACCTCCCAAACAGCAGACTTGATTTATCCAGGCCAGGAACCCACCACACAGGCGGTAGGGAGGATGTTCGATTCCTCCGCGGGCTCGTCAAGTGAAAAAGAATTGCTGTGACAGTGCACCTGGTTTTGTGTTTCTTGATCCAGGTTTGCAGGAGACAATGAAAACCAACCGAGTGAAGCAGAGGGCCCACCTGGCTTGTCATGTATTTAGGGATCTTGCAGTCCGGAGATATGCAAGGTTTTTATCGTCCGTCCAAATGATGAATGGCTGTTCCGCTAGGGGTGGGTTTTGATTATCGATTTATTAAAATCGATTCTAGCTTGGATAACGTGATATCGAATCATTAAAATCCTGAACTGATTTTTTAAATATAAATTAATTTTGCCCGAAATGCCAGAATCTCAGGATAAACCTCACAAAATTTCAACAAACAGCTTAAACAGTAAATGAGAGCAGGCACACGGATTCTGCACAAAGATGTAACCACTGTAGTGTTTTATCACAAGCACATCCTTGTGAAGGGTTGTTTGATGTTTGGTCAGCTTCCTGCCCTTTTTATGGCTTCACTGTGTTGTGCATGGTGAACCAATACAGGAATTGAACCACATATTGAGTGTGGGGGAGATCATCATTTTACGACTAAGGATGTTGTTAGAAACAGTTGGAGGTCACAAACACAGAGAGACACACATTCTCACACTCACTCAAACCGGTGGGGCTTAAGTTAAGTCTGTGTTTAGGAGTTTTGTCTTTCAGGTGAACCAGTTTTTGTCTGAGCGTGTTGGTGGGTCTGAAATGCATCAGGATGTCATGCTTGGAGAAAACTCTCCTGAGTGTTTCTGATGCACCGGCTACATAGGGGATGACAATGTTGTTATTTTACATTTGACATGTAAAATCAGTCTATTTATGTAAATTTAATGATATTCTAGAAAAACAGTACAAGACAGTAAAATACTTTTATATTACAATTTGTTTTTACAGTGTAGATCAAAAACGAAAGAAAACCATTAATCAACATATGAACATTACCTGATGCTGCTGAAGTGAAACAAAGTTACAGAGGTTTTATTAGAGACACAGTGTTTTGCAATTTTGTATCATTTTAAAGTTTAAATTTGTTCAGTCTTCAACAGCAGAAATGAGACTTTCTCTTCGGAAGTTAAAGGAAAAAAAAAAGACAGCGCTGCAAACAACGGTAGACTTGTGCGTAACAAGCAAGCGAACAATGCAGAAAACAGATTTTTAGACAGGAAACTGATCTTGAACTGCAGAGAGAGAGAGAGAGATCTCACATCTCATTGATTCTGATGCGTCGGCGGGTCGGCGCTTTGTGTTTACGTCTCTGTGCAGAATCCGTGTTCCTGCTGCCATTTACTGTTGTAGCTGTTTAGTGATTGTTGAAATTTTGTGAGGTTTAACTTGAGATTCTGGTGTTTCGGGCAAAATAAATTTAGATTAAAAAAATCGATTCAGAATTTTAATGATTCGATATCATGTTATCCAAGCCAGAATCGATTTTAATCGATAAATCGATAATCAAAACCCACCCCTAACTCCAACCGGTGATTGTATTGCATTCCCAATCAATGTTAGGATTATGGACCTTTAACGAAGCATGACCCAGAACTAACAGGGTACCAGGAGCCTCGATGAACCAAATGGTTTCCTGACAGAACCAGAGAGTGGCTTGGTTAGTGATTTAGCGCGGAAACCTGTAATGGCGCCAGAAGGAGTTCCTGGGGAATGTTGAGCTGAGTAACCAGGGAGTGACCTTGAATCAACTAATGGATGTACGGAGTGAGTGTTGGTGTTTAGTGAAATCTTAGCGAATAGCATGACTCTGGGCAGGGAAAATCTGCCAGAATCCTTGTGACTGCTAAGGGACGTGGCCGTTTGGCTGGGAGGGACAGTTGTGAATGTAATGGTAAATGGCCTGTATTTGTATAGCGCTTTACTTAGTCCCTAAGGACCCCAAAGTGCTTTACACTACAATCAGTCATTCATTCACACACTGGTGATGTCGAACTACATTGTAGCCACAGCAGCCCTGGGGCGCACTGACAGAGGCGAGGCTGCGGGACACTGGCGCCACCGGGCCCTCTGCAGTCTGCCAGCAATGCAGACTCTCTTATTTTTGGACTGAAGCAGCACAGAGCTGAAATATGAGCTCCCACCTGAAAGTGAAGATGCTGCTACTAGTGTGTAAAGCAGGAGGAAGTGAGAGAAGTTCAAATCCAGATCAGAGAGGAGGAGCAGAGATTCAGGGAGGAGCTGAGCTGTTACTGAACTAGAAGAGAGAGAAACCTCCACATTCAACAGAGTTCAACACAAACCATAAACTTTACCTTCATTCAACATGTTGTCTTTGGACTATTTTGCACTTTCTTTACTGATTCTCACCATTCTAACAGGTACGTTACAATCTGTGTGTTTAAAGAAACACATTTGAATTGTGATGATTTATAAAAGAATAAAACATGTTTCTGTTCCTTTAGGTGTCAGCTGTGAAGATCTCACTCCAACCAACAAAGAAGTGTTCAGTGTAGAAGGCAGCACTGCTACTCTGTCCTATAGATACTCCAAAGCTGCAGTTTATGATGATTATTTCTTCTGGTATCGACAATATCCTGGAAAACTACCAGAGTTCCTGATCTCTCACTCAGGGACAGGGGAGAAAATATTAAATCCAGTCACAGGATTAAATGTAAAAGCAGTTGATAATAACAGACAAATGGATCTTCAGATCTCCTCTGCTGCAGCGACAGACTCTGCTGTGTACTACTGTGCTGTGAGGCCCACAGTGACAGGAAACAGCAAAACTCTGTACAAAAACCTTTGGAGCAAAGACAACAGAATACTCCACAACATCCACTAGAGGGAGCCACACACTGTTAAACCTCTGATTCTTGTGTCATTGGACTGATGACAAAGACAACAGAGAAATGAAGCAGTTTGGGTCAGGTGGCAACAATGGCAGATGAAGGTCTGATTCCTGGTTGCTGAAACTAGTTTTGGGTACTTTGTGATGTTCCCCTCTGGCAGGTCCAGACTCTCCTCTGTGCTTATGCTCTGAACAACATTTCAGAGTGCCTGGCCTTCTTGAGGTCTCTGAGCAGGATCCTGGACGCTGCATCATCTGGTAACTCTATTGTGCTTCTGAGGACTTTATGTGTCCGAGTGACACAATGGTGGTTTCTGTTTTACTGGACTTGTGTGCTAACCACAGTATAGGTTATGCTTGACTCTGTAATTGCATCATCAGGTCTGCAGCAGTGTGTTCTGGACACTCTGGTGAAGAGAGGAGCTGAGCTGTCATCTGATCACCATCTGGGGGTGAGTTGAGTCAGGTGGTGGGGGAGAATGCTGGACAGGCCTGGCGTATCAAAGTGGTTCAGGTGATCTTCAACTCCCACCTCCAGCAGAGCTTTGGCAGCAGTCTGAGTGAGGCTGGGGACTCATTGCTGATGGGGCTGTGCAGAGCTTTGGCTGCAAGCTGGTTGGTGCTTGTAGTGTTGCTAACCTCCTAACCAGATCTCATTAACTCCTCGTGTTTTGGGGAATGAAAGGTCCAGCTGAAACATCCACTCTTTGTCAGATTGTTGTCTTCATTCTGGTGGTAATTCAGCTTTAATTTATGACTTATGAGTTTGTGCTTGTAGCTTCTGTTACCTCACCATGTTCTCTTGTGTCTGCTCATAGCTCTGTGGACTTGAGTTACCTGAAACCTGAAGGATTCTCTCATTGTCTGCTGTTTGGAAAGGACTGACTTGTAACAGAGCTGGAAAACTCACCTGCCCATCCACTCTCCACCCACTCAGCCTTCTGAAGCCTTCACTTACCTCCCTGACACAGAAACTCCAAAAGTGAAACACAAGAAAGGACTCTAATAAATACTATATAAGCAATTCTGACTGCACTGATACTCAGCAGTCGTTCTCTCGGGCAGTTCTCTGGTGTCTCCCTGCTCTGTCCCTCTGCAGGAAACCTACTTACCTGCCCCCCTGTCTTTGAACCTTCTCAAAATAAAAGCATGTAAAGCTTTAGCCTCATGTGGGCTGCGTTAGAGTCGATGCATTCCTGTAATCATGACACTGAGAGGTTGCTCCAGGGATTTAAATCATGTATTAATCGTAGTGGAGAGAAATTAATATGAATATTTCCTGTGTGAAGATGATGGTGTGATATCAGGGGAAAAGTCCTGAGATTTGGTTCCAAGATGGTGCCAGTGTTTTCGGCGAGCCGTCTCCTCGAGCTTTGTCTACTGTTTGCTATCCCATTTTCTATGATGTTCATCCTGCCCGTATTTTTAAGGAAGCGCTGAATACTATTGGGCCTTGTATTTTATTAATATTGAATGCATCACTGTCCTCAGGCTGTGTACCATCTGCCTCCAAGCATGCTGTTGTTCAACCCGCTATTAAGACGACTAATCTTGACTCCAGTGTTCTTTCAAATTATTGTTGTTCTTTCAATAATTGTTGTTCAAATTAATTGATTTCTAAGCTTCCCTTTTGGTCAAAGATCCTGAAAAAAGTGGTCTGTAAACAACTTCAGACCTTCTTAGACACCAGTGGTATTACTGAAAAATTCCAGTCGGGCTTCAAGCCTCGACATAGTACTGAGACAGCTTTGTTAACAGTTTTTAATGATCTCCTTTTAACCACTGATTCAGGTTGCTCTGTGGTTCTAGTCTTACTGGATCTGACTTCTGCTTTTGACACAGTAGATCACAACATTCTATTATCAAGATTAGATCAAGTAGTTGGTCTTAAGGGCACAGCCTTATTATGGTTTAAATCTTATCTTTCAGAGAGGTCATTCTCTATCGCTATGGGGCAATACTCTTCCTCCTCTGCTCCCTTTCTCTGTGGTGTGCCCCAGGGGTCTGTTTTGGGCCCTATGTTATGCTCTCTGTACATTTGCCCTTGGGATCTATTTTCCAAAGATATAATATTTCTTTCCATTGTTATGCCGATGACATTCAAATTTATTTTCCTGTGAGTTTGAATGTCGCAGATCCATTGCATACATTGTTTAACTGTCTTCATGATGTGAGAACCTGGCTATCTCAAAACTCTCTTACCTTGAATGACAGTAAAACTGAAGTTAGTGTCTTTGACAGCCATATCCCTCTGAACCAACTAACCATTACCCTTGGCCCACTTGCTAGCTACCTCTCCCACATTGTAAGAGACCTTGGGATACTCTTGGATAGCTCCTTCAAATTAGAGAAACAAGTATCTACTGTGGTTAAATCCAGCTTCTATCAGCTACGTCAAATTTCTAAAGCCAAGCCTTTTCTCTCCCCCAAGGACCTTGAAAAGCTTATTCATGTATTCATTATCTCTAGACTGGACTGTTGTAACTCCCTCTATTTAGGCCTAGTACAGAACGCTGCTGCACGCCTTTTATCAGGTGCCAGAATGCATGATCATATTACTCCAGTTTTAGCTAACTTACACTGGCTTCCTGTGAAATTTCGCATTGATTTTAAAATTCTTTTACTCACTTATAAACTCTTAAATAACGTTGCCCCTGGCTATTTAACAGAACTTCTCCATTTGTATAATCCTAAAAAAGCACTAAGCTCTTCAAACCAGATGCTCTTAATGCAACCTAAGTCCAGGCTGAAAACCAGAGGTGATCGTGTCTTTGCTATTGCAGCTCCTGAACTGTGGAACATTCTCCCTAATGCCATTCGCTCTTCTGAGTCTATTCAGTCTTTTCTTGCTTAAAGACCCATCTTTTTACTCTGGCTCTGACTTAAGATAGTTTGACTATCATTTGGTTGGCTTCTAAGTTTGTCTTGTCTTGTCTTGTTGTTTTTAAATTTGCTATATAAATAATTTTGATTTGATTGATTGATATCGGGGCTGCCACATGAAGGGGCAAAGTGAACAATTTTATGAATACCCCCGAAAAAAACTTTAATTAGTGTAAATTATCCTCTAATATCAACAATATCCTGGAACACCAACAGAGATCGTTGTGTTTCACTGGGAACACAAAACAGAGAAAATTCCAGACTGTCTGTTAAAGTTGTTGATGGTCAAAGATGAATGGATCTTCAGATCTGCTCTGCTGCAGTGACAGACTCTGCTGTGAGGCCCACAGTGACAGCAAACCCACAGAGATGCTCCACTAGAGGGCGACATCATCCAGTAGGCGGGGCTCTCCTTCTGCACTGTGTTCAACCATTGTGTCAATAATAAGTGCTGCTGTGAAGAGAACAATTCTCAGACTGAATGTTGAACATCAGCTAGTTTCTCCTGTTGATTTAAACCTTGTTGTACAGATGGAACATTGGCTGTGGATTATTCTTGCTGCTCTTTTCTTTGGTGAGATACAAACATCAACATGTTTCCTCTGCACACGACTCACAACAAGGACAGAAAGAGGAGATTTAATCATTTTACACTGTGGAACTTTTCAATAACTTCAATCATGTTTATTGATCCATCTCTTCCTCTGCATGTTCTGTTCTTCCTCAGAGTGTAAAGGAGAAGACAAAGTGATCCAGGAACAAGGAGATGTCATTGCTGCTGAAGGAGACACAGTTACACTTGGATGTAGATTTGAAACCAGTGACCCAGGCCCGACTTTGTTCTGGTACAAACAGAAAAATAACTGCTCGCCAAAACTTTTAGTTCAACGATTTTTCTTATCAGCAGATAATTCTGAAGCAAAGGACAGATTTGATGCCGAAGTCGACAAGAAAGAAAAATCAGTTCCTCTGAAGATCCAGAAGCTTCAGCTGTCTGACTCTGCTGTGTACTACTGTGCTCTGCGGCCCACAGTGACAGGAAACAGCAAAACTCTGCACAAAAACCTTTGGAGCAAAGACAACAGAATACTCCACAACATCCACTAGAGGGAGCCACACACTGTTAAACCTCTGATTCTTGTGTCATTGGACTGATGACAAAGACAACAGAGAAATGAAGCAGTAAAGATCAGAGACAGAGACAGAGCTGCTGTGGAAGCACAGAACTGTTTGATTGGCTGAGCTATTAAACTGACCCCGCCCACTGAAGTTGAGCTCATCCAATGACATTATTTGTTGGTCATTGTGCTGCAGTGGAAGAACATTGTTCATGTGCTGTCTGTCTGGCTTTAATAACTCCAAAGACATGTTGCTGCACCTCTTTTTGCTTCTATCTCACATTATAGGTGAGTTTAAGAACAGGGATTAAAGTTTAGTTGAAGCTGCTGCATTAAGCAGATATACAGACTGCATTTCACTACTTTTCTTCTTTCTTTTTCCAGGACTAACAGCTGGAGACTCAATCACTCCTCAACAACCTGAAGTCACTAAAACAGAAGGAGAATCTGTCACACTCACATGTAGCTATGAGACAGATGCAAGTGATGTTTGGCTTTATTGGTACAGACATGATTCTGACCTTCAGGCTCCTCAGTTTATACTCTGGAAAGGAGCAAAAGACAACAGTGGTGATGAATATATCCCTGATGATCGATATGACTCAGAAACATCTTCTACATCAACTAATCTGACCATAGCAGCCCTAACCCTGGCAGACACAGCTCTCTACTACTGTGCTCTACAAACACAGTGATACAAAGTGTAGAAGAGGCTGTACAAAAACCTGAACACAGATATCTGACTACTCTTCAAAGAGGAGGGAAGTGGTATTCAAAGCACAGCTTCATATCAGATGGATTCTGCTAATTCCTGTTTTATCAGAGTCACTGTGGTTACAGCTGCTAATGAAACACTGTGGGAGGATTCACATGAGCAGCAAATCCACACCAACCACAAACCAACTGCAGGAACGTTCAGACATGAAGAAACAAAGTAACTGTTGCAACTGGAAAGCAACACCTGCTGAATTTTAATGTACTGACAACTTATAAAAGAACATTAAATGCTAAATGGCCTGTATTTGTATAGCACTTTATTATTTATTATTTATTTATAGATTTCATTAGACCAGCGGTCTCCAACCTTTTTTGCGCCATGGACCAGCCTTTAAGGCGTCGCGGATAAATACAACAAAATAAAACCAGTACTGATATGGAAAAAAAGATTTATTCATTACACACTTGAAAAGACCCAGGAAAACCGAGTTAACGATAAAAACGTAACAAAATAACGCTAAAAACCGATAAAAAACCCTGAAAACCACCCGAGGCTCAACTCTTGCGGCCCGGTACCAAACGACTCCGTGGCCCTGGGGTTGGGGACCACTGCATTAGTTAGAAGGTGCAAAAATGCACCTGAAGCAAAATAAACAGAGTGACAGAGGTTTATCTCTTTACGGTTAAACTGTCACATCCATATGCTGTGATGTAAGCATCGTCCTGTAGAAAAGACAAGTGTTGGATACCAAGAGTACACGTTATTGCAATCTGATGACAGAAGCACGCTGGCAGTTCAACCTGATGAACATGAACTTCAGACTTTCAGAGAAGAATCAGAAACATTCCCACACAAGCTGAACTCCAAATCTCTGTAAAAATGCCAAAGGCAGAAGTTTCCTTTCACATGCTGCACCTTGTTCTGAGCAGCCACCTATCTAACATGCTGTCAGGATCTTTGAATTTCATTCTGAGGAAGCGTAACAGGAACCTGAAATAAAGACCAAGAGGAGACACAGACTGTGGGAGGAGCTGAGGTGAAGTACAGAACAGAAAAACTCCACAGTACACAGAGTTCATCATACAGACCACACAAACCCTCTTTATTCAACATGCTGTCGTTCAGCTGCTCCACACATCCTCTGCTGATTATAATGATTCTAACAGGTACGCTAATATCTGTACATTTAAAAATGCTTTTCATTCCAGTGATTCATAAATATATTTCAATATTTATAATTCGTATAAAGCATATTTCTCTCATTTTAGCTGTTTGCTGTCAAGATCTCACTCCAACCAACAAAGAAGAGTTCAGTGTAGAACGCAGCACTGTTACTCTGTCCTACAAATACTCCAAGGAAGCAACTGGAAGTGATTATTTCTACTGGTATCAGCAACATCCAGGAAAACCACCAGAGTTCCTGATCTCTCACACAGGAACAGGAAGGAAAATATCAGATCCAGTCCCTGGAATCACTTTTAATGTGAGTGGAGATAAAACACTGATGACTCTTCAGATCTCCTCTGCTGCAGTGTCTGACTCTGCTGTGTACTACTGTGCTGTGAGGCCCACAGTGACAGGAAACAGCAAAACTCTGTACAAAAACCTTTGGAGCAAAGACAACAGAATACTCCACAACATCCACTAGAGGGAGCCACACACTGTTAAACCTCTGATTCTTGTGTCATTGGACTGATGACAAAGACAACAGAGAAATGAAGCAGTAAAGATCAGAGACAGAGACAGAGCTGCTGTGACAACCAAACTACAAGTTTTTGTGACACTGATGACAGTTTGTAAATGATGGAGGTCAGACAGAAAATAAGAAGTTTGTGTTCCTCTGGCGCACAAGAAAATCCTTGAGGAGCCTCCGACTTCACCCAGAGGCAGACTGGTGACAAACATCATTTATTATAACACAAAAAACTGAGTACACTCCTCACATGTTTGTAAATATTTTGTTACATCTTTTCATGGGACAACATTGAAGATATGACAGTTGAATTTGGTGTTATTGCTCTCTCTCATACTGGTCACTGGAAGTCTAAAATCGCACATCATGGCAAAGAAATTCTCTGAGGATATATAAAAAAAAAATCGTTACTCTACTGTACATAAAAATGTCCTAGGCTTTAAGAATATCGCCAACAGCCTGAAACTGAGCTGCAGCACAGTGGCCAAGACCATACAGCAGTTTAACAGGACAGGTTCAGAACAAGCGTCGCCATGGTCGACCAAAGAAGTTGAGTGCACGTGCTCAGCGTCACATCCAGAGGTTGTCTTTTAAAAATAGATGTATGAGTGCTGCCAGTGCTGATGTTGTTCCCGTGGATGAAACACCCGACGGTGACACGTGGACCTGCCTGGAGACTGATGCATGATGAGGGCTGCGACGTCATGATGCCTGTAACGAAGAAACCACCTGAATGTTGCACTGCAGTGCAAAGCTAAGGCCGCTCCGAGACCGTCAGAACAAACCAAGCTACTGAGAACACAATCAGCAGAATATCTGTTATAATAGAAAATGATCATATCTGTCATTAAAACGATCATTAGCTGCACCTGAAGTCACACAGTCCATTTTACTGTATGATTAATCAGAATATAAGGGAGACGTCTGCCTCTGTACTTCAGCATCTTAACGCACACATACCGGATTATTTACACTTTACATTTTCAACGATAGATTTACTTTTAATGTAATATCTTCACAGTTCTAACTTTTTGCTGTTACATAAAGAACACTAAAATCCAGGCTGATTTCAGCGCCTGCTGTTTGCATGGAGCGCAGCGCAGTCCTGTCCTCTGTTTGCTCTTTGTTAGCTCACATCTCCAAAAAGTCCTCACAATCAGAAACGTCCCGCAGAGCTGTGATCAGGATCCTCCCTCAGAGGGACACTCACCTGTCCTGTGCAGCTTGATTTGGGGTTTCCAGGTGATATCCAGCAGTCTGCGCTGACGGTCGATCTCTTCCTCGTACTGGACGATCGTTTTTTCAAACTCCAAGAATATTTGTTCAGCAGCAGCAGTTAGTCGCTCGTTGATGAACTCTCTCAGATACTGAACTGCACTCAGAAAAATTATGGTTCTTAAGTGGTTCTTCAGATGTCTTCATGGTTCTTTAAAGAACCATCATACGTCAAAGAACCTTTTTATTTTGTGGATGGTTCTTCAGCTATTACAAATGGTTCTTTAAAGAACAAAAGGTTCTTCATCCTTAGCAATCTAAGTTTGATGGTGTAAATGGCATAAATATTTATTCACTATAATGAGGCTGTGAATTATACTGTGTGTTTTCTTTGTGTGCATGTGTGTGCGAAGGGGAAGGGCGGGATACCTGGCAATTACCCTTTAAGAGAAGATGGTAGGAAACTGAATATTCAAATAAAAGTTAGAAATATTTGCAAACAATAGACACAATACACACATTCAAGTACTGTACTTTAGTTTTAAATTTTAATAAAGCATTACTATTTTCTACTCCAAGGCATTACTTTTGAGATTATTATATATTTTTGAAAATATAGCATAATGATAATACTAGTTATTGTAAACTTTACAAACCACCCAGCAGTATGTAAAGTCAAATTATAAAATACAAGTAAATAACAATTGCAGAACAGAATGTCAGTGTAATGGACACAGACTTCGTTTTGACAAAGCGCACTGCTTAGGTAAATGATCTGAGTAGTTGTTCATCACTGAGCAATTTGTTAATATGTGTTTCGAGCCAAATAAATGACAGGGAGAGAGAGAGTGACGTCAGAACACGTCATACTGTAACCTCCCGGGAGCAGACGGAGGGGGTCAGTCGTTGGGATGCGCATGCGCAGACAGAGTGTGCGAGCGGCGGGCCTTGACCTTCGGGAAAAAAAACTCACGGACGGTGACAGCGAAACGGATAACAGTCTTCAGTACCTGCTGGACTTTGAAGCTGTGGATTCTGGGATTGTTAGAAAAGGTAAAACATTTTCATTGAAACCTTATTACTGTTTTGTTTTTGTTACTCGTCATTGTAGCTTGCTGTTAATGTTGTGCTAACAGTAGCGATTAGCTAGATACGTTAGCCGTTGAGGTCAACGCAATTTAGTATCCAACTGTTTTCCTAACAAAACCACTGTTATAATGAAGTGAAGCTGCTCCCAGCTAATTTGAACCTTTGGCTTCTAAAATATGTGGTTCAATTGCGTGCTGCGTACATAACCTAATGTCAGCTAGACCGAAATTAAAATGTAATATATTGTTAAAGTCACTAAAATGGCGCCTGAAGCCTGTTGTGACGTGAGCTCTGTGTCTGCTCTAGAAACTCTGAAAGTCTGTAGATCTGAGCCGTACATTAAATACTCACATGAACCTGTACTTTGAATTCTGTATGAGCTGTATAAAATACAGCTATGCATAAGAGTTTTGAATGAATAATTAGATTAGATAACTCTTTATTGTCTAATCGAATTATATAGAAATGAATATAAATGTGACATGAGAAGGTGTGTCTTTGACTGTTCCTGCATAACTTAGTTTCGGACTAGTTGACAAGTTATGCTCCGGTCATTTGATGTTTCCAAGGTAGATGTTCTTTTGTAATATAGTTAATTTTTTTGTATATTTCATTTATCCACCATCATACATCATACATACAAGCTAAGAAGAGGTCGTTATACTAACAAGAGGTATCAACGCTGGGCCAAAGTTCAGCACATGGTTAAAGTTTGTAATCCAGCCAGGGTGTAAATATCACTCAGCAGCCAGAGCTGAAGCAGGTAGCATCAACACATAAATCTACTCTACCCGGCTTAAATCACAAGAGCACCTCTGACCAAAAAGCTGTAGATTTTTCTTGTTTGCACAAATTAATCCAGATTCACATTAATTGTGTTCACAGCTCCAACAAAATGAGGAAGAGGAGGGGGAGAAACACAATTAGGTTGAATTACAATTGGATGGAAGGCGAGGACAAGGAGAAGGAAGCTTAGGATGAGGAGGAAGAGAAGCAGCAGGAGCATCTTTAGGGATCCCTATGATGTCATTTAGGTTTGTTTCATTAATATGGTCCTCTCACAAAGAACGATGACTTGTTTTAGTTCACGTACTTCCTGTATTAAATAGTGATGTGCAAAATGTTGTGAAAAACCATGGAGCAGGTATGTATAGTGCATCTGCAGGTAAATGAACATCAAATCTCTAAGACAGACTGAAATTTGTATATTTATCACCCTTATGATAAAACCCATGTCAGCCATTGGTTTATGGACTTTGTATTTTGAAGCCTCAACATTTGCTTTCTTGCTGTTGCTATGTTGGGACCATATTAGGATGAGGGATCAGAATCTGGAGTCATGCACACTATTGTTTCATTTAGTGTGTATCCATAAGATTCGTACAGCAGATCCAAGTTGTGCCTTGAAAACAGGAAAGTCGTCTGCATAGAGGAGAACTGTAATAGCAGGCTTGTAAAAAGTGAGGCTTTGTGCTCTCGTTTTACTTCTGTCACCCTGTTTTGATGCAGAATTCACTTGAAATCAGGCAAGAACTGGACTTATTTTTTTATGTGTTCTTGTGAATTGATTGTGTATCGCATATGTTTGATTTGACTTTCTGCAAGACAACAGTCGTCCACTGGCCAAAAAAGTTTTCCAAATACCTCCACGTGATCTAGCCTGGATTTAGAAAAGAATAGCAAAAAAATCTGCACCTCCTGCTTCAGATGCAATTTGTGTTTCTGTGTTCAGAGGCAGCGGCGAGAGGGGAGACCTCGGCTCATCCAGCTGGAGAGCCTGACCAGGAGGAGTCGAACATTAACTGAGCTCTTCCAGGGCACCCTGCAGACTCGGCTGCTGGCATCGGCGAGGGATGACGTGAACGCCAAACTGGAGTCCATCACAGGTCAACTGCAGGTATGCGAGTCAGACCTTCTGAGGAGGGTTTCACTTTTCTCTTCTTTATAATTGACTCTTTTCTCTCTCTTTCAGCTCCTTGTCTCAGAGTGGGAGGGATTTGAAGCACAAAGGGAGGAACTTGTCATTTGGTTGGCTGATATGGATGTGAGGTTGACCAGCTGACAGGAAACACCAGTGGAAAAACTGAAACAACTGCAGGTGTGGGCTTGTTTTGATGTGACATATACAGGGAGTGCAGAATTATTAGGCAAGTTGTATTTCTGAGGAATAATGTTATTATTGAACAACAACCATGTTCTCAACGAACCCAAAAAACTCATTAATATCAAAGCTGAATGTTTTTGGAAGTAGTTTTAGTTTGTTTTTAGTTTTAGCTATTTTAGGGGGATATCTGTGTGTGCAGGTGACTATTACTGTGCAGAATTATTAGGCAACTTAACAAAAAACAAATATATACCCATTTCAATTATTTATTTTTACCAGTGACACCAATATAACATCTCCACATTCACAAATATACATTTCTGACATTCAAAAACAAAAACAAATCAGCGACCAATATAGCCACCTTTCTTTGCAAGGACACTCAAAAGCCTGCCATCCATGGATTCTGTCAGTGTTTTGATCTGTTCACCATCAACATTGCGTGCAGCAGCAACCACAGCCTCCCAGACACTGTTCAGAGAGGTGTACTGTTTTCCCTCCTTGTAAATCTCACATTTGATGATGGACCACAGGTTCTCAATGGGGTTCAGATCAGGTGAACAAGGAGGCCATGTCATTAGTTTTTCTTCTTTTATACCCTTTCTTGCCAGCCACGCTGTGGAGTACTTGGACGCGTGTGATGGAGCATTGTCCTGCATGAAAATCATGTTTTTCTTGAAGGATGCAGACTTCTTCCTGTACCACTGCTTGAAGAAGGTGTCTTCCAGAAACTGGCAGTAGGACTGGGAGTTGAGCTTGACTCCATCCTCAACCCGAAAAGGCCCCACAAGCTCATCTTTGATGATACCAGCCCAAACCAGTACTCCACCTCCACCTTGCTGGCGTCTGAGTCGGACTGGAGCTCTCTGCCCTTTACCAATCCAGCCACGGGCCCATCCATCTGGCCCATCAAGACTCACTCTCATTTCATCAGTCCATAAAACCTTAGAAAAACCAGTCTTGAGATATTTCTCGGCCCAGTCTTGACGTTTCAGCTTGTGTGTCTTGTTCAGTGGTGGTCGTCTTTCAGCCTTTCTTACCTTGGCCATGTCTCTGAGTATTGCACACCTTGTGCTTTTGGGCACTCCAGTGATGTTGCAGCTCTGAAATATGGCCAAACTGGTGGCAAGTGGCATCTTGGCAGCTGCACGCTTGACTTTTCTCAGTTCATGGGCAGTTATTTTGCGCCTTGGTTTTTCCACACGCTTCTTGCGACCCTGTTGACTATTTTGAATGAAATGCTTGATTGTTCGATGATCACGCTTCAGAAGCTTTGCAATTTTGAGACTGCTGCATCCCTCTGCAAGATATCTCACTATTTTTGACTTTTCTGAGCCTGTCAAGTCCTTCTTTTGACCCATTTTGCCAAAGGAAAGGACGTTGCCTAATAATTATGCACACCAGATATAGAGTGTTGATGTCATTAGACCACACCCCTTCTCATTACAGAGATGCACATCACCTAATATGCTTAATTGGTAGTAGGCTCTCGAGCCTATACAGCTTGGAGTAAGACAACATGCATGAAGAGGATGATGTGGACAAAATACTCATTTGCCTAATAATTCTGCACTCCCTGTATTTGATATGAAACATACGTCAGAGACATTATCCTAAACTGGACTAACAAAGGACCATGAGTACAACATGAAACGTACATTACATAGCGTAATGCTAAAGTTCATTGATCATTTTAATCATAAACTTGTTGTTGAAATATTTTTACTGAACATGCAAACATCTGCTGATGAAAATGTGTTGATTTATTGGTCTGTTATGAAGCTATTGCTATTTCTAATGTGTTTTATCACTTTCTGATGTTTTATTAATTAAACAATACATGTATTGTTGTGTTATCTGTAGCTATAGTATTTATATATATATTTATTTATAGTATAGCAAATATATTTAATTATTACTGTTTAAAACACTAATATGTGACATGTATTAGTAGTGATGTTGTGCTGAGGGTTAAAATGCCTTTTTGTCTTTTGGTAACTACAAAATGACAATAAACCATTAATATATGTCTATGCTGTGCTCGTATTTATTTTACCCTACTCAAATTCAATTTATGATGCATTTTATTTTGAAAGATTTAAAATGTTTTTTTAAAGAACCACTCAAAAAAGGTTCTTTAAAATGGTTCTTTTAAAGAACCATTTGAAGGACCTTTTTAAAAAGGTTCTTTGAAAAACCATTAAAGGTGCCCCAAAGAACCATTTCTTGATGGTTCTTTGGGGCACCTTTAAAGGTTCTTCAATGAACCACTGAAAGAAATGGTTCTTCAAAGAACCATTGTTTGAAAGGTTCTTTGTGGCACCAAAAAAGGTTCTTCTATGGCATCAGTCTAAAGAACCACTTTTGGTTCCAGTTGGCACCTTTATTTTTCTGAGTGTGAAGGCATCGTTGCTGCCACAGCTCACACACTCAGCTCACACAACAACAACACAACACACTCTCCGTACTGTCACACAGGAGGAAAGCTAACAGTATTCGAGCAATTTATTTTTGATCTGTTGTTTGGCTGATAACAAATTTACATTTCAGGTTTATTCAAATCTTAAATATTTAACATCTGGTTTAATGCATTTGAATTCCAGGGGCCACATTTCTTGATAAAAACCAATGATTTCACTTCCTGACAACTTCTTTCTTTTCAGTTTTTAATGTTTTGTCAAACATTAAATGCTATTTTACCTTATAGTGTTGTTTATCAGTCCCTGTGTGACTCATGTCTCATTCTAGTACGAACCACGATAAATCCTTTCTGCTGTTTATGTCAAACTTAAAGATCTTATACTAAAACAAACATAAGAGAACACAAGAAGCATTAATCAGCTCAGTGATGGAGAACATTTGGCTCGTTGTCCTTGCACACAGTGCAAAGTGCTCCATCCTCCCTCCTCACAGTGATTCAACTGCTGCTAACAGTCTGTGAACCAGGAGGAAGAGGAAGTGAGAGAAGTGAGACTCAAAGAGGAGACAGAGGGCGACATCATCCAGTAGGCGGGGCTCTCCTTCTGCACTGTGTTCAACCATTGTGTCAATAATAAGTGCTGCTGTGAAGAGAACAATTCTCAGACTGAATGTTGAACATCAGCTAGTTTCTCCTGTTGATTTAAACCTTGTTGTACAGATGGAACATTGGCTGTGGATTATTCTTGCTGCTCTTTTCTTTGGTGAGATACAAACATCAACATGTTTCCTCTGCTTAAATAAATGTGTGAGTCTGATTAATGGTGAGTTTTTAATCATGTTTATTGATCCATCTCTTCCTCTGCATGTTCTGTTCTTCCTCAGAGTGTAAAGGAGAAGACAAAGTGATCCAGGAACAAGGAGATGTCATTGCTGCTGAAGGAGACACAGTTACACTTGACTGCAAATACGAAACAACTTCTGCATTTCCATATTTGTTCTGGTACAAACAGGACGTGAACGACTATCCGAAATATGTTTTACGGCGAGATGCTTCTGGAACTGAAAACGCTCAAGAGTTCCCGAAGGACAGATTTGATGCTGAACTCAACAAGACATCAGTTCCTCTGAAGATCCAGAAGCTTCAGCTGTCTGACTCTGCTGTGTACTACTGTGCTCTGCAGCCCACAGTGACAGGAAACAGCAAAACTCTGTACAAAAACCTTTGGAGCAAAGACAACAGAATACTCCACAACATCCACTAGAGGGAGCCACACACTGTTAAACCTCTGATTCTTGTGTCATTGGACTGATGACAAAGACAACAGAGAAATGAAGCAGTAAAGATCAGAGACAGAGACAGAGCTGCTGTGGAAGCACAGAACTGTTTGATTGGCTGAGCTATTACAATGGCCCCGCCCACTGAACCTGAGCTCATCCAATGACATTATTTGTTGGTCATTGTGCTGCAGTGGAAGAACATTGTTCATGTGCTGTCTGTCTGGCTTTAATAACTTAATAATAAATAAATAATAAATAATTTAATTCTTTCTTTTTCCAGGACTCACATTATAGGTGTGTAAGATCTCACCTGGATGCCTTCTGCCCTCACAAAATCAGGTTTTCGCCAGAAAACTTCCCTAATATCTACAAAGGTGTTTCAACACCGTTCAGACAGACATCAGTTTATCTGCCAGTTTTGAAAACTACATAGTGGTGCATTGTTTTGGCAGTGTTACACACCGAATGGACCCAGTGCAGGTGGTGGGAGACAGAAGGACTCTGGCCAAAATAACATCTCTGATGGACAGAGTCTCCCACCCCATGCATGTAAATGTTGCTGAACTACAGAGCTCCTTCAGTGACAAACTGCTGCGTCCTCAATGGATGAAGAAGTGATTCAGCAGGTCCTTCCTCCCTGCAGCTGCCAGACTGCACAATCAGAACTGTTCCCAACAGAGAGGTTTACATCAGCGCTTCAACTGATTCACACTGCAACCTGTGTTCGCCTCTTATCTGTATTTAATTTTATGTAACTTTAATAACTGTACTGTAATATCTGAAAGACATTACAGGCCACCAGCTGGACCCTCTGCAGTTTGCCTACCGGGCAAACAGGTCGGTGGATGATGCAGTGAACATGGGGCTGCATTACATCCTGCAACACCTTGACCGCCCGGGAACTTATGCCAGGGTCCTGTTTGTGGACTTTAGTTCGGCTTTTAACACCATTGTGCCTGAACTTCTTTCCCCCAAACTCTCCCAGCTCAGCGTGTCACCAGATACCTGTCAGTGGATCACCAGCTTCCTGACAGACAGAAAGCAACAAGTGAGGCTGGGGGAGATCACCTCTGAAACCCAGTCCCTCAGTATTGGTGCCCCTCAAGGATGTGTCCTCTCACCACTACTGTTCTCCCTCTACACTAACGACTGCACCTCCAATAACTCAGCTGTCAAACTCCTAAAGTTTGCAGATGACACCACTGTCATTGGCCTCATTCAAGATGGTGATGAGTCTGCATACCGGCAGGAAGTTGAGCGGCTGGTACTCTGGTGCAGTCAGCACAATCTGGAGCTGAACACATTTAAGACTGTAGAGATGACAGTGGACTTCAGGAGACATCCCTCAACTCTGCTCCCCCTCACCATATCAGACAGCCCTGTGTCAACTGTGAAGACCTTCAAGTTCCTGGGTACAACCATCTCCCAGGACCTGAAGTGGGAGACCAACATCAACTCCATCCTCAAAAAGACCCAGCAGAGGATGTACTTCCTGAGACAACTGGGGAAGTACAGTCTTCCACAGGAGCTGCTGATCCAGTTCTACACTGCGGTCATTGAGTCTGTCCTGTGCTCCTCCATCACAGTCTGGTATGGAGCAGCCACTAAACAGGACAGGAGCAGACTGCAGCGGACTGTACGGGCAGCAGAAAGGATCATCGGCGCCCCCCTGCCCTCCATCCAGGATCTGTACCTCTCAAGAACCAGGAAACGGGCAGGGAAAATCATCGCAGACCCCTCACACCCTGCACACAGACTTTTTGATCTGCTGCCCTCTGGCAGACGGTACAGAAGCCTGCAGACCAGGACCACCCGACACAGGAACAGTTTCTTTCCCCTCACCATCTCCCTTCTTAACAGTTGACCTGTCACACTGCTCCCACTGCCAGACTGCAACTGCACCTTATGTACATTTTGTAGTATTCATTCCACCTCATTCATTTCTGTATTTTATGTATATAAGTTTAGATTCGTTATTTATAGTTGGTTTACACAGCTTTGTGTATGTATGTGTAATGTGTATATAGACACGTGTGTGTGTGTGTGTGTGTGTGTGTGTGTGTGTGTGTGTGTGTGTGTGTGTGTGTGTGTGTGTGTGTGTGTGTGTGTGTGTGTGTGTGTGTGCTGTGCTTGAGAGCCACCATCTACCGGAACCAAATTCCCTGTATGTGTCTGCACATATACTTGGCCAATAAACACGATTCTGATTCTGATTCTGTACAGTACTCTGTTTTGGGTAACTCTTGTCCATGATGTAAATAATACATTGTGTTTGTTTCTGTTCTGTGTGCTGTTTGTTTGTAAATGTGTTTGGTTCGGGGGGGGGGGGGGGGTTCTCCTGCTGTTACAACCAAACAATTAAAAGATTATTCTATTCTATTCGTTTTAGTGGTCTGTGATTGACAACCAGGAGTCATTGTGATTGATGTGAATGATCATTTTCTTAGACAATAGTTTCAGATTTTTATTTTAATGAGGTTTCATTTCAGTGAAGTTTGTGGTGTACTCTTTTTTTATCTGACCCAAACACGCGCCAATGAGAGGGACAAAATCCTCTGACTCTGCTTCCAACAGGAAGTGACTGCTAGTCGTTGCTATAGCAACATGTAAACACTGCTTTTGCGTGGAAACCAGTTAATGCAGTTCGCTCCAGGTTGACACATAATGTCGTTAAATACAGAAAAGCGCAACGCGCCCGGTCTTCAAACCTGACGTTTGAAAGGCTTTTGTATCATTTTCAATCATAACAGGAGCTGTAGTTTAGTTCAGTCACTGAAATCTGTCATGTCGGCGCAAAGAGGAAACCAAGAGCAGAAAGAAACAAACACAGAGCCAGGCGGAGACACCGCGGAGGAGGACGGCGGGGAGCCGGGAGGAGAGGAGGTGAGGTCCGGCAGCTCGGCTTCAGGTGAGTCCAGGTGGGCTGGAGCTCCTGACAGTGTTCGGATAAATACTCAGGAATAAAGAGAATGTGACCTTTTTCACAGCAGCAGAGACTCGTGTGGCGCAACTCACATCAAAGGTTTTATTACACTGGAGGGGAGAAATACTGAAATGCTGTTTGTCTGGATTGTGACTGAGCACGGCCAGACTCGATAGCACCTCTGTGTCTCTGTGTGTGGTTGCAGTCAAGGTGGTGCTGGTGCCGGAGGGCCACGTGATGACGGTGGCGTTTGCTATCGAGCTCAGCATTCACGAGCTGAAGCGTCACCTCGCCTCAGAGCTCCGAGTCCCAGCAGACGTGCTTCAGATCTCTCTGGACGGTTCGTTTCTTTCTCCTGACCCAGTATGAACCTTCCAGATCCCTCAGGTCATCTGGATCCGGTCTTTTATCAGTTCCCAGAGTCAGAACCAGACACGGAGCAGCTGCATTCAGCTTTTATGCTCCTTATATCTGGAACAAACTCCCAGAAAGCCTCAGATCAGCTGAAACACTCAGTTTATTTAAATCCAGGTTGAAGACTCACCTGTTCTCAGCTGCATTTGAATAAAGCACCAAATCCACACTTTTAAGATTAAACTTCAAAACTTACATTTAACTACTGATTTTATCTTTTGCTTGTTTTAATCAATCTTAAATCACACTTTTTATTTGTTTTTGTTTTTAATGTCTCTGTGAAGCACTTTGAATCACCTTGTTGTTGAATTGTGCTCTATAAATAAACTTGCCTTACTTCCACAAGTTTTTCTACAGAGTCGCACTTTGAAGATGACGACTAGTGGACATAGGTGTCAGTTGTCTAGATAACCCTACAAAGTCTTTACTGTCCTGCCATATAACAGTCACTAGTATCCTGACTGGTAGTTGCTTCAGTTATTTGCCTTCAAGTTGAGAGGAGTGTTTTTTTCATTTCCTATGATGTTTGGTCACCAAGTCGCTGCGAGCTGCTGCCTGTGTGGATACAGATTAACGGGTCAGTGTGTTTTTAGGCAGAGCGGTGGAGGAACACAAGAGTCTGATGGAGCTCGGTGTCAGGCCTCACAGCTCCACCCGGATGGAAATGAGCTCCACTGACCCAAGCTTCCACCCACTCCGCCCTGTTCGCCCCCTAGAGCACGACAGCATGCCCGATGTTATCACCGTCCAAGTTGAAGCAGGTACGAATACACAAGCTGCTACCTGTCCGTATACACAAAGTGCTTCCATTAGACATGAAAGCACTAAGAAATCACGAGTTACATCTGATTTATATAAAACTACAAGACTCCATAGGAAATAACACTGTAAAGATAAGGATAAGAGAGAATCCTCATAATGTGACGTGCATTCATTTGAACCGACTTTTAGCTAAACAAGTTTGCCAGACCTGGTTTAATCCTGGTGCCAAGCTAAAGATTTCCATACAAAGATATGCCGTCTTTGAAAAACCTTCAGTCATTGTCTCTCAGATGGGGGGGTGCTTCAGGAGGTGGTGGTGGAGATTGAGCGCCCACGCCATCAGAAAGCCTTCCTCGGTGGCTACAGGCATCGGCTGACGGGGCTGGAGTACCATCACGCCGCAGTCCAGACGCTGCCCAAGAGGAGACCCGATAGAGGAGTGGCGGTCTTCAGCCGCGACACACAGGTACAGAAAACAGCTTCAAAAGCACCACAGTTTATATCAGAGTCAAAACTGGGACTAAATAAGTCTTTACATAAATAATGAAAAAGATCGGCACAGGACGCCCAGACTTCATGTTCAAATTAAACAATGTAATTCTAGAGATAAGCAGCGAGTGTAATGAGCTCCCTGGACCAACAGAGACAAACACCTCTGAGGATTACAGCGCTCAGCTGATGTGCTCATTTAAACATTCATCTACTTTTTTTGGTTAAAATCTCTTAAACTCTCCACACTCGAGGTTTTATATGGTCAGTGCTGCAGCTTTCTGTCAGTTTTACCTCACAGGGGATCTTTTCTTATTCCTTTCATTTATCCCATCACAGTCAATACTTACTTAATTTCAGTTTGAATTCAGTTTTAGTTACTACTCGAGTACTATTACACCCAATGTCAATGAGATTAACATTACAGTAATCTTATTATTTATTAAAAACCTTCCATTAACCACACTGAAACAAAACCCAGCCGAGTCAAACAAAACAAAGTCACGAGGTCTGTCTGCAGGCCGGAAGCTCCTCACACAACTTTCACATTTTTTGGTATTAACTTTGTCTACATGTTTAAAGATGTTGCTCTTAAAGCCAGTCAGCCCCTGATTTAGTTTGTTTTCTCTGTTTCAGACAGTAGAGCTGAAGTCTCAGGCTCAGCAGTGTCCAGTCAGTGCCTCCACCCAGATGACTGGCATCGGCTGCTACGTCTCCTGCATGAACGACAGGTTGGTGACTCCAGGGACATACACCACTGCTGATGAGCACCACGACCGGAGGCTGAGAGCTGTGAGTGTACACTGAGCGTGTGTGGTTGCAATGCAGTGTTTCTGAGTACCTGCTGTACCAAGTGTTTGGACACACCTGCTCTTTCATGCTGTTTCCAGCTCTGTAGAACAAAACTGAAGATATCAAAACTAGGAAATAACACATTTGAGCTTCATAGTGCGAGTGATGATTCAGTGTTGCCTTGGCTTCTGAATAGAAATGTGACCAGCAATGCTGCGCTGTTAGAGCTCAGCATGCTTTATGGTGGGAACACATGCTCAGATTTCTGAGGCTTCAGGCTGCTGGCCCTCTGTGTTACAGTGAAGTCTTGCTCTGCTTCTTCATCTCGGGGATTCACGGTGTTTGAACTTTCAGATTTTTGGTGTTTGAAATGGTTTCGATGTCTTCAGTCTCGTTCTGCATCACAGAAGATGAAGAGCAGTTTGTGTGTGTAGTTATCATATACGCAGTCAATTCAGTCCCACTAAATATAAAAAATACATTTAGTGGGACTAAGTATATGACCCGTCACACACCCAGGTGATCCGTCTGCAGACGTTTGCTCGGCGCTGGTTGGCCCAGCAGGCGGTGGACCACCTGCGGAAGGAGCGAGCCCGGCGGTTGGCCTGGCTGGAGATGCAGGAAAGGAGGAGGAACGAGGAGAAAGAGGAGCAGCTGAGAGACCGCCGAAACCGCTGGCTGAATCCGAAGAGGCAGGAGGACTTCAACCTGCTGTACCAAGCTCTGGAGAGTAGGCTTTAGGGGCAGGAGGAGTTCCCCGCTTTATGTCTGTGAATGCAGCAGAGCAGTTACGTATTTAACTTTGTGTGTCTCAGAGTGGAGGAACGAGGAGGAGCAGAGGATCAGCTCGTCCCTGCGAGGAGCTGAGAGGAAAGCAGCTCTCTGCGCGCTGCTGGACCAGGAGATGGATCTCATTGCTGCTATCGGACGCCATCACATCGCCGTTCACAGCGACAACTACGACAAAGCTGTCAGGAACTTCCTGGACAAGGTCAGAGGTCGCTCCACCTACTCTACTCCAGCTCTCAACCCAATTTCATAATTTATCTTTTATATGCAAATGAAAGTCATCATTAAACACAAAAAGAGAACCATGGTTAAGTGTGTAGTCACATCATCTTAATTTGATTTGGATTTTACGCACCTTCAGTTTGTTGCGGTGCTCGTTAGAAGATGTTTAATACAAGGTGGAGCCTGTTTCATTCTTATTCACGGCACTTCAGTCAGTGCAAGGCTGCTTGCTACACTTACAAGCACTCTCATCACATGCTTTCGTAGCACGATGTTCCAAAGAGATTCTAATGCTGTCAGTAATGTTTGGGTTTCTTATGGTGTTTCACACCAAATGTGACAATAAGCTTGTTGTTCGTTGTGAATCATCAATCGCAACCAGAATCTAAAAGTGTGCCGGAAGAATCTCAGCTTTCGTTACATAATGTAAAGCAAATTTTTGGCCACAGATCTAATATTTTATGCTGTACTGACATGTGTTATGAGGCATAGCTTCTAAGTTTGAAAACCTGATCTTGCATTCTTTCCGATGGCCAGCAGAGGGCGACTCCTCTGCTTGTAAAAAAAACCAGTTTAGTTCTGCAGGAGTTTAAAGAAATGACTCGTTTGGCTCACTTGATTAGGAAAGACTTTCCTGATCAGTCTTTATTTAACGTATCCTCGTTGGAATCGGAGAGACCTTGCACTCTTTCCTTAGTGACTGTCCAAGAGTGGAGGGTGTTCTGGGAATCCATCCTACCCGACAAACCATCCTACCCGACAAACCATCCTACCCGTTGTTTCTACACATGCGCACAACACGAAATTAAGTGGCGAACTGCCCTACCCTTGTGAATATGAGCTAGAAACATACTTTAACGGGTAAAATGAAGTGGCAAAGCGTCCTGGCTTTATGATTATGGGCTACAGCATACTCTGATGGGCAACGTGAAGTGGCAAACCGTCATACCTGCGTAAATTTGCTGGAATTACTCTGTGACAGCAGAAATGTGCATAAACTACTTACGGTAGGACGTTTTGCCAAAGTAGGATGGTTTGTGAAAATAGAGGGTCCCTTAGTTTCGAGTCAGATCCCCACCCACACGGTGATCACAGAAACACTCAACTTTAAAACAGGACTTGGGTGAGACCTTGGTGGCTACAGCCATCTTTTATATACAGTCTCTGGTTTCTCCGTAAACGCTGGGGTGACTGTGGGATGCTCAGAGCAAACTTCAGAGGAGCGTTCGGTCTCACAGGTACTGACACTGTGCTGTATCTGCTCCAGTCTGCGTCTCCTCATCAAAGGCGAGCAGCGGACGGTCGTCTGATTGAGATTGAAACTCAGAACACCATCAGAGCCCGAGAGCTGCGAGATCTGTACAACAGCATCAGCCTGACCACCGTCAGCCAGGAGCAGAGGCTCCACTTCCTCATGACACTGAAACACACTGTCAAGGTAAAACACACACAGTTCTTTCACAGCTAACAGTACTCTGATGTCGTCCTGTTATTATTTATATTATTTTGGGGCCTTTTGCCTTATTCAGTAACGTAGTCATGGGGAGGGGACAGGAAAGCAGGGACTCGCTGAGCACAAACAGGTCAGACTGAGACACAACATTTCAGCCTTGTAGCAGTTGGTCAGCTGCTCATGCTGTTACGTTTTTATCAAAGATAAGTGGAAGTGAATCGCGCACGGTTCATAGCATAAATGAGTCCTGAGGCTCAGTGGTTAGGACCACTGCCTGCACGGTGAGAGGTTACTGGGTTCATTCCTCTGGGAGCTTCAGTTTTTTCCCCTTTGAATGTTTCACTGTGTCACTCTGAATCTCATGAGTTTCACTTCTTGGTCAAAAGTGTTATTTTTAGAATAAAACAACCTTTTCATAACCAAAACATTGACTATTACAGAAGTGTACACATTCAACAGAAAACTATTTACTGTCACCAAAATCCCGGGGCGACCGTGGCTCAGGGGGTTGGGAAGCGTATCTGTAACCGGAAGGTCGCCAGTTCGATCCCCGGGCTCTCTGTCCTGGTCGCTGTGTCCTTGGGTAAGACACTTTCCCCTACCGCCTACTGGTGATGGTGCGATATGGCAGCCTCGCTTCTGTCAGTCTGCCCCAGGGCAGCTGTGGCTACAACTGTAGCTGCCTCCACCAGTGTGTGAATGCGAGAGTGGCGTTGTAAAGTGCTTTTGGGTGCCTTGAAAAGCCCTATATAAATCCAATCCATTATTATTATTAAAATGCCAAATATATGAAGCTCACGATATGAAGCTCAGACAAGTAGTGCCCTTCAGAATAAAAGTCTGTGCTTTGTGTTGCCTTGTTCATAATTTGACACATCAACTTTACTGACCTGGAGATACGTACGTACATCAAAATACTGTAAATATCTGTTTTACATGAGCAGTGCGGTTGCGCTGAAATTTTCTTTCTTCCATGCTCATTGGACAGGAGCAGGAGTGTGCGCTGACCCGGGACATCGTGGATTTGGTTGACAGGGAGGTAGACCTGATGACTCGAGGGGTCAAATCAGCCAAGTTGGAGGGCCTGAGGAAGAGGATCTGTACTCTGTTACTTCAGTACATCAAAACTCCAGCTTTCAACCCTGAGGTGGCCAAGCTGCTGAAGGTGAGCGACCATCCCTCCTCATCTCACGTGTTTGGCACAATCTCAAATATGATTTCATATGTAAAATTAAAAATCTGCCCCAGGTTCCCCAGAATCCTTCCCAGCTGAAGAATGACATGATACTCTGCCAATACTGTCATCGTTACCTGCGCCTCACGGACTTCATTATGTCGGCCAGCGGCAGTCCGAACCGCCAGTGCCGCCAGTGCGCCAGACTCAACAACATAGCCAGATCTCGCCATGACTTCACCTTTTACAAAAGCATCCTGATGAGGCTGAGAGCCGACGAGCAGAGGCTCAACGCAGAAGCTAAGATCCCCTTCCTGCTGAAGGTGAACTGCTTTCATTGTGTATAATGAACAGCTCCACTGATTTCACTCTTTTGTCTACAGAAGTCTGCCATCTTCATCGTTTCAGGTGCAAGACATGCAGTACTTGGTGGAAGCAGTGTGGGCGTCCCGGTCGGCCCTCAGCGCCAACATCGATCTCTACAACCTGGCGTTTGTTCGGTGGGATCGTCAGAAGGACTGGAGCCCCTGGAACTGCATTCTGCTGTCCAAAGAAGAGACCTCAGCTCACTTAGAGGTGGAGGACGTCCACACGGTCTGTACATGTCTGAACAATATCAATTTATCTTTTGTTGAGAGAAAGTCCGTATTAGGACAGCCCCTCTCAGCTTCCACTAGAAGGAACTCTGACTCTGTTTCACTTCTGAATCGACCTCCTTAATGCTAATCTCTGTGAACAGGTACCTGCATACCACGTCCAGTCCACCGCCTACATTTCACGCTTTGCCCGTCCAAAACGTGAAGTGTTCACGCATGCAGAAGTTACAGCAAGTTGCAGTAACAGCAACAGAGGGAGATATTTTATTTCCAGCCAACATGAAAATTTAAACAGACAGCAACACATTTACATGTAAATACATATTAGTCCCTAGCTTAATCGATTCTGACGATTTAGGACCTTGGAATGTACTTATTGGCACTTTTTGCTCATTACCGACTTCTTGGCTTTAAATATATTATATATTATCTCGCCCTGCTGGTAATGCAACTTCTGCATACGTGTCCATTTCATGTTTTGGAGAGGTAAAGTGTGAAATGGACACGATGGACGGCGTGCCTATTACACGTTTTGCGGTTTGACATGTATCCAGAGCCTGAAGCCATCAGACCAGAGCTGTTGACTCGTTCCGTTACGGATGGTTTTTGGCGCAGCACCTGCTCATGTTTCTGGCTCCAATGTTGTTCTTAGCTTTGTACAAAGCTTACATATTTACACTGTAATTGAAGGCACTCTGCGCATTTTCTAATACTTTCCGATGTACATTTGATTGTTTTACATTTTATTTGTTTTGGTGGCATTTTACATTGTTAAGCACTTTGTGCAGCAGGGACCCTTGATGAATTCTCTAAGCCTGTGTGTGTTTGTGTGTTCAGACATACGACACAACGTTAATCCACGAGATCGAACGCAAACACGCACAAGCTCGACGCCACTTCAGCCAGGTTCCCGTTATGTCCGAGCAGCTGGATACTCACCCTGCTGCTGTCCTTGGCAACCAACTTGTCTCCAAGCCCATTACCATGGCAATAATCAAGCATACCAGAGACACTCAGACCTCAGATCATTAACACTCTGTGCAGTTTTATTTCTTCTGCCTCATATTTCTTGTAACTTTCATTTGAAGTCTACAGTAAAGCTTATGTTGGTTCTGACTTTTGTACATTTATTTCTCTGATTTGACTTTTAAGGTAGAGGCTCATCTTAAAATGTCTCATACAAACATCTCAAGGATGTTTTGAGTTTGCCAAGATGTTCAGCTTTATGAAAAGTCATGTGCTTAACAAGCTTTTATATTCATAGCTTGATGTTTGGCCTGGTATGCAGGGTGAACTGTGGGGCCTTATTCAGTATCAGCGCAAGTTGCCATAAGAAGACATTCAGTTTCTAGATGATGATACTCACACTTACCAGTGACGGCAGAACAGAATCCCAGCAGAGACGGGATATAGGACAGACTGGTTTTAGATTTTAACAAATTAAAAACTGTTCACAGTTACAGATTGTGTGTCCAAATGCAGGTTAAAGCTCCATCATGCAAAGCAATCTTCTCTGGACCATTGTTTCAAATTTGAACTTTTTTTTGGCAACTGTGGATGTGTTATTAGACTAAAGGGGGGGGGCAACCCGCTCATTATCAGCGCAGAGTTCAAACACCTGCATCTCAGATAATGGTGGTGCCTCAGTGGAACCAGCAGCGTACTTGTAGAGTCCATGTGCTGAACTGGCCAGCCTGCAGTCCAGACGTTTTACTAGCTGAGAACATCTGGAGCCTCATAAAGCAAAAGAAACCATAAAGAATACTCGAGTATCGAGCAGCTACAATCATCCATCCTCCCCCAGGTCCAGGAGCAGAAACAGATGTTACACAAGCTGTCGCTGATTTGCGACCCCTGGACACTATCAACCTGTTATAAACAGCTAAATTCAAAGTGAATTTAAACAGCATTAACATCTTTAATGTAAATTGATGTCTGCTGCTCTCAGTGTAATTTACCATTGACCATGAACACCGCAGCTGCTCTGCAGCAGTCAAACATCGAGCATCACTGTAAATTTCACTGAAAACTAACCAGTGTAGCCTGCACGAAACTTTACCAGACTGACAGAATAACATCAACTATAACCGGTTATGTCAAAGCTAAAGATGTTTATTGACTCGTACAACAGACTGAGATGCTGAGTTCTACAAGTGAGAACTTTATTTACAACCACACATTGAGCAGTCTGTTGTAGGCAGTATTCTTTTGGAGATTGTGTTTTAGGTTTATCCCATGATCTTAAAAACTAAAGCTAAAAGGCATTTCCAAAACATTTCACTTTATGTTAGGAAAAATGCAAAAATGCACACAAAAGATGAGGCTAGAAATCAATGTTGACTGTTAGTGACCTTCAGGCCTTCAAATCAAATCAAATCAAATCACTTTTTATTGTCACATCACATGTGCAGGCACACTGGCACAGCACATGCGAGTGAAATTCTTGTGTGCGAGCCCCACAAGCAACAGAGATGTGCAAACACAACAACACAAACGAGCAAAATACAAGAATGGCCAACCTGAAACTAATAAATATATGTACAATATATAATAGTGTATGCATTTCTGGATGTGTATACTAAATATTTTCCTACGTGTGTGTGTGTGTGTGTGTGTGTGTGTGTGTGTGTGTATGCACATTTTTACAAATTAAATAGTAAAAAAATAAAATAAAATAATAATAATAAAATATATAAAATATACAGAGTTGAATATGTGCAAAACAAGTGGCATTTATATACAGTGTGGAGTGCATAATGTTGAAGTTCCAGTAGTGAAGCTGAGGTGTCTATGAAGTGCTCAGCAGTCTGATGGCCTGATGGAAAAAGCTGTCTCTCAGTCTGCTGGTACGGGACCGGATGCTGCAGAACCTCCTTCCTGATGGAAGTAGTCTGAACAGTTTATGGCTGGGGTGACTGGAGTCCTTGATGATCCTCCCCGCTTTCCTCAGGCACCGCTTCCTGTAGATGTCTTGGAGGGAGGGAAGCTCACCTCCAATTATCCGTTCAGAGCACCGCACTACTCGCTGGAGAGCTTTGCAGTTGTAGGCGGTGCTGTTGCCATACCAGGTGGTGATGCATCCAGTGAGGATGCTCTCAATGGCACAGTGATAGAAGGTCCTGAGGATGCGGGGGCTCATGCCGAATCTTTTCAGTCTCCTGAGAAAGAAGAGGCGCTGCTGGGCCTTCTTCACTGTTTTGTTTGTGTGTACTGACCACGTAAGATCCTCAGCCAGGTGTACGCCAAGGAACCGGAAGCTGCTCACTCTCTCCACAGCAGCGCCGTTGATGGTGATGGGGGTGTGTACTTCTCTGCACCTCCGGAAGTCCACTATCAACTCCTTTGTCTTTGCGACGTTGAGGGTGAGATGGTTGTCTTGACACCAGTGGGTCAGGGCGCTGACCTCCTCCCTGTATCAGAATCAGAATCAGAATCAGAATACTTTATTGATCCCTGGGGGAAATTATTTTTTGTTACAGTGCTCCATTTTAAACCAACATTAAGACAAGACAGACAATACGCTAACTAAGAATAGTACAATATATACATATATACACATACATACATACATACATACATAAGTCACTTATAAATAAATAGTTGGAAAAGAAACATGTGTAGTTGTAGCAGCAAACAGTGTGTTAAGTGGATGCGTTGTACAGGGAGATGGCCACAGGCAGGAATGATTTCCTGTGTCGTTCAGTGGTGCTTTTCGGTAATCTCAGTCTCTCACTGAACGAGCTCCTGTGACTGACCAACATGTCATGGAGTGGGTGGGAGGTGTTATCCAACATTGTCTTTATCTTGGACAGCATCCGCCTCTCCGACACCACCTTGAGGGAGTCCAGCTCCATCCCCACAACATTGCTGGCCTTACGGATCAGTTTATTAAGTCTGTTGGCATCTGCGACCCTCAGCCTGCTCCCCCAGCATGCAACAGCATAGAGGATCGCACTGGCCACCACAGACTCATAGAAAATCCTCAGCATTTTCTGGCAGATGTTGAAGGACCTCAGTCGCCTCAAAAAATAGAGACGACTCTGGCCCTTCCTGTAAAGTGCTGTGGTGTTTTTAGCCCAGTCCAGTTTATTGTCAATGTGTACTCCAAGGTATTTATAGTCCTCCACAATGTCAACACTGACCCCCTGGATTGAAACAGGGGTCAAGTGTTTCCTGGTCTTCCTGAAGTCCACGATCAGTTCCTTGGTCTTTGCCACGTTGAGCTGCAGATGATTCTGCTCACACCACGTGACAAAGGAGTCGACCACAGCCCGGTACTCTGTCTCATCATCCCTGCTGATGCATCCAACCACCGCAGAGTCATCAGAAAACTTCTGAAGATGGCAGGTCTCTGTGCAGTGGCTGAAGTCTGTGGTGTAGAGGGTGAAGAGGAAGGGGGAGAGGACAGTCCCCTGTGGTGCCCCTGTGTTGCTAATCACCTTGTCAGACACACACTGTGGGAGACGTACATATTGTGGTCTTCCTGTCAGGTAATCAACAATCCAGGACACCAGAGAAGCATCCACCTGCATCGCTGCTAACTTATCACCCAGGAGGGTCGGCCTGATGGTGTTGAAAGCACTGGAAAAGTCAAAAAACATGACCCTCACAGTGCTCGCCGGCTGGTCCAGATGGGTGTAGACACGATTGAGCAGGTAGATGATGGCGTCCTCTGTTCCGAGACGAGGCTGATAAGCGAACTGAAGGGGATCCAGATGTGGTCTTACTATGGGTCGCAGCTGGTCCAGGATGAGCCTTTCCAGGGTCTTCATGATGTGGGAGGTCAGTGCCACGGGCCTGTAATCCTGGGGGCCACTGGGACGAGGCGTCTTTGGTACAGGGACGAGGCATGATGTCTTCCACATCACCGGGACCCTCTGCAGACTCAGACTCAGCATAAACAGTTTATGAAAAACTCCACACAGCTGGGGGGCACAGGCCTTGAGGACAAGGGGACTCACTCCGTCTGGTCCAGCAGACTTGCCTGAGTGAAGTCTCCTCATTTGCATCTCAACCTGGTATTGAGTGAAGGTGATGGGTGGGGGAGGGGTGTCAGGAATCTCACAGGAGGCAACATGTGAAGAGAGAGGCTGGCACAGTGGTGTGGCTCTGGATTCCAGGCTGACTGCAGGTGAGGTTGTGGGGGTGGGAGCAGACACTGTGGTGTCGAATCTATTGAAAAACAGATTCAACTCGTCGGCTCTATTCTCACCTCCCTCAGCTCCCCTGCTGTTGGTTGGCCTGAATCCAGTGATGGTCTTCATGCCCCTCCACACCTCTCTCATGCTGTTCTGCTGGAGTTTCCACTCCAGCTTCCTCCTGTAATTGTCCTTAGCCTCTCTGATCTTGTCCTTTAGTAACACCTGGACCTTCCTCACCTCCTCTTTGTTGCCCCCTCTGAAAGCCCTCTTCTTGTTGTTGAGGAGGGCTTTGATGTCCTTAGTCACCCACGGCTTGTTATTTGGGTAACAATGAACAGTCTGAGCTGGAACAATGGAGTCGGTGCAGAAAGTTATGTAGTCTGTGATACACTCAGTAAGCCCATTGATGTCCTCGGCGTGAGGCTCACAGAGTGTTTCCCAGTCGGTCACCTCGAAACAGCCCTGTAGTTCCGCTATTGCCTCCTCTGACCACCTCCTAACAGTCCTGGTGGTCACAGGTTCCCTCCTCACAATTGGCACATAGCGGGGGGTGAGGTGAATCAGGTTATGATCTGACCTACCAAGTAAGCCGTCTCATCACCGTTGGTGATAAGACCCACCACTGTAGTGTCGTCCGCAAACTTCACAATGATGTTGGAGCTGTTAGTGGCTGTGCAGTCGTAGGTGTAGAGTGAGTACAGGAGAGGGCTCAGTACACACCCCTGTGGAGCACCAGTGTTCAGTGTGATGGGGGATGAGGTGATGCTGCCCAGTCTGACCACTTGGCGTCTGTCAGACAGGAAGCTAAGGATCCAGCTGCAGAGGGAGCTGCTCAGTCCTAGATCCTGCAGTTTCCTGTCCAGCTTCGAGGGAACGATGGTATTGAATGCTGAGCTGTAATCTACAAACAGCATCCTCACATACGTGTCTCTCTTCTCCAGGTGTGACAGGGCAGTGTGTAGTGTCAGGGCTATGGCATCATCAGTGGACCTGTTGTGGCGGTATGCAAACTGTAGAGGGTCCAGTGAGTCGGGTAGTGCAGAGCAGATGAAGTCCCTGACCAGCTTCTCGAAGCATTTGCTCACGATGGGGGTCAGGGCTACAGGTCGCCAGTCGTTCAGTGAGGAGATGGTGGAGGATTTGGGTACAGGGACGACGGTGGCCATTTTGAAGCAGGCTGGGACTACAGACAGAGAGAGGGAAAGGTTGAAGATGTGCGTGAACACTCCAGCCAGCTGAGCCGTGCATGACTTGAGGACGCGGCCGGGAATCCCGTCCGGACCAGTAGCTTTGCGTGCGTTCACCTTCCTGAAGCACTTCCGCACATCCTCCTCAGACACAGTGTGCGCACTGACGTCATCCGCGGTGCGCACACTGTCCGGTCTCATGGTGTTCGCTGTGTCGAATCTAGCGTAGAATACGTTTAGATCCTCACACAGAGAGGCCGTGGTCTGCGGTGTGCTGGTTTTCCCTCTAAAGTCTGTGATCGTGTTTAGTCCCTGCCACATACTCCGAGGGTTGTCAAACTGTTGTTCCACCCTGTCCCTGTACTCACGTTTGGCTGCTTTGATCGTCTTCCGGAGTTGGTAATGTGCGTGTTTGTAGTCCGATGTGTTCGCGGAGGCAAAGGCGGTGCTCCGTGCCGCGCGAACATCTCCGTTAATCCAGGGTTTTTGATTTGGGAAGGATTTAACTGTTCTGGATGGGACGACATCTTCCACGCATTTCCTGATAAATCCACAGACTGAGTCTGTGTATTCATCAATGTCTCTGGCGGCCACGTGAAACATTTCCCAGTCCGCGTGATCAAAACAGTCCCGCAGCGCAGACTCCGATTGGTCCGTCCAACAGTGCACCGCCCTCCGGGTTGGAGCTTCCTACTTTCAGCTTCTGCCTGTAGGCGGGCAGGAGCAGGATGGAGCAGTGATCTGATTGGCCGAATGGGGCGCGGGGGAGGGCTTTGTACGCATCCCGGAAAGAGGTGTAACAGTGGTCGAGTTGCCGGTTTCCACGTGTGTTGAAAAGGATGTGTTGATGGAGTTTTGGTGAGACTTTCTTCAGGTTTCCCTTATTAAAGTCTCCGGCTGTGATAAACGCTGCCTCTGGGTGTGCGGTTTCCTCGCTGCTGATCGCGCTGTACAGTTCCCTGAGTGCTCGGTCAGTGTCGGCTTGTGGGGGAATGTAAACAGCCGTAATAATCACTGCTGTAAATTCCCTCGGTAGCCAGAATGGCCGGCACTTAATCATCAGGTACTCCAGGTCCGGTGAGCAGAAGGATTTGACCGGGTGCACGTTCGCATAATCACACCAGCTGTTGTTGATCATGAAACATACACCACCGCCTCTGCTTTTCCCAGTAAGATCCTGTGACCTGTCCGCGCGGTGCACAGAGAACCCCGGCAGTTGTATTGCGGAGTCCGGTACTTTGTCCGATAGCCAGGTTTCTGTGAGGCAGATCACGCAGCAGTCCCGCATCTCTCGCTGGAATGAGATCCGTGCCCGAAGCTCGCACAGCTTGTTCTCCAGAGACTGCATATTAGCCAGTAATAAACTGGGTAACGGTGGTCTGTAAGTGCGCCGTCTCAGTCGAACCAGAACGCCAGATCTTCTCCCTCTGCGTCGGCGTTTGCGGCCTCCAGGGCCAGAGAACAAAGGCGTCTCAGGTGAGATGAATGGGGGGTCTGCAAACGGAGCGTCCGTGTTGCAAAACTTGAACTCCGGAAAGTTATAAGAAAGACCGTCTTTTATGTCCAGTAAGGTTTGTCGGTCGTACACAAGGAGACAAGTGCTGCTCGTGAAAAAATAAAGGAAAAGTAAAATTAAACACAGAAGAAAGCCGTTGCTTGGGGGAGCTCGCGACGAGGCTGCCATCTTTGTTAAGTAGATGGGTTTAGATCAAGTTTTATAAGAAAAAAAAACTAATATAGTGATATGAGAGGAGGAAGAGGCTGAAGGAGGAGCAACACTGTCACAGAGCAGAAAAGGACTCCCACTGTCAGATACATTCAATATGTGAAGCATACAGAACAGATAGTGTGTGGAAGATGCTGTCACTGCATTACTGGCTCATGTTTCCTTTGTTTGTGATCACACTAACAGGTCGGTTAAAGCAGGAAGAAGAAATGTCTTTAAAGGATCTGTTTGCTAGAAATCACTGGAACAGGCGCTCACAGTTTAACATCGTCTTTAACAACATTTATCTCTTCCTTTAGGTGTCAGCTGTGATCAACTCACTGCAGTCAAGGATGAAGAGTCCACTGTAGAAGGAAACACTCTCACTCTGTCCTACAGTTTATCCAGAGAAGCAAGAAGTGACGATTATTTCTTCTGGTATCGACAATATCCTGGAAACCCACCAGAGTTCCTGATCTCTCATTTGGGAAATGGAGATTTATTGAAGCGAGAATTCTCCAGTGTCTTTTAAAGTCGTTGATGATCAAAGACAAATAACGATCTCCTCTGCTGCAGTGTCTGACTCTGCTGTGTACTACTGTGCTCTGCAGCCCACAGTGACAGGAAACAGCAAAACTCTGTACAAAAACCTTTGGAGCAAAGACAACAGAATACTCCACAACATCCACTAGAGGGAGCCACACACTGTTAAACCTCTGATTCTTGTGTCATTGGACTGATGACAAAGACAACAGAGAAATGAAGCAGTAAAGATCAGAGACAGAGACAGAGCTGCTGTGGAAGCACAGAACTGTTTGATTGGCTGAGCTATTAAACTGGCCCCGCCCAATGAAGTTGAGCTCATCCAATGACATTATTTGTTGGTCATTGTGCTGCAGTGGAAGAACATTGTTCATGTGCTGTCTGTCTGGCTTTAATAACTCCAAAGACATGTTGCTGCACCTCTTTTTGCTTCTATCTCACATTATAGGTGAGTTTAAGAACAGGGATTAAAGTTTAGTTGAAGCTGCTGCATTAAGCAGATATACAGACTGCATTTCACTACTTTTCTTCTTTCTTTTTCCAGGACTAACAGCTGGAGACTCAATCACTCCTCAACAACCTGAAGTCACTGAAACAGAAGGAGAATCTGTCACACTCACATGTAGCTATGAGACAGATGCAAGTTACCCACGCCTTCACTGGTACAGACATGATTCTGACCTTCAGGCTCCTCAGTTTATACTCTGGAAAGGAGGGAAACGAGAAACAACTCAATATATTCCTGATAATCGATATCAGTCCACAACAACAGATAAATCAACTAATCTGAGCATAGCAGCCCTAACCCTGGCAGACACAGCTCTCTACTACTGTGCTCTAGAAACACAGTGATACAAAGTGTAGAAGAGGCTGTACAAAAACCTGAACACAGATATCTGACTACTCTTCAAAGAGGAGGGAAGTGGTATTCAAAGCACAGCTTCATATCAGATGGATTCTGCTAATTCCTGTTTTATCAGAGTCACTGTGGTTACAGCTGCTAATGAAACACTGTGGGAGGATTCACATGAGCAGCAAATCCACATCAACCACAAACCAACACTTTATATCAGCATCAACAGTCAGGAGGAAACATCGTCGCTAGTTGATGATAAATTCTGTATTGTACAAATTGTAAAGATTTCCTATATGAAAACCTTTAAAACTCAGCTTTTACAGTAAAAAAGAGACAAACCATTTGTCATTCTGTACACTGTTTTATATGAGAAGATAAGTCTAATTGAATGATATCAAAGGTAATGTACACCAGCTTAACTTTAAATGCAGACAGGATCATTTATAAAAGCAATTTAGCGAGGACAAAAGAAAGCATCTTTACACAGCCTGCACCTGGGGTCTCTCCTGCTGTGACAGACCCCAGCCTCTTGTGCTCAGAGCTTGTTCCTGTGCTGCCATGATTAGTGCCTCTGTGCTGTCTTTCAGTCCAGCCACTGGTAGGATTTCTGGGTATCAGCCACCTCCTCTATCTGCCGGTGGTACATACCGTGCAGGGGCCTGTCCTTCCATGATGGTTTGTCCTCTTGCTCCTTTTTCTTGGGTTTCTGCTTTCTTCCCGTATGTTACGTTCCCCTAAAAGGGTCCAGGCGGTGAGGGGGAAGTAACAATAAGTGTCCAGGTCAGAAAAAGGAGCCAAGGAGGCAACAGGGTTAAATTAAAGAGTTTTATTAAAATAGCTCAACTAAAAGAGACAGACAAGCCGCTATCACCATTTAAGAAAACAAACGAAACTCAAATGTTAGTCAATAAAGCACAAAGTAAGTCAAAAAGAGTGCAGCTCACAAGCTGCAAACACACTAAGGGCACTCTGGCCCAGAGCTCACCTTTCCCTGGGCTTAAATCTCCTTAACTACTGACGAGAGTCAGCTGCACAAAAGGGAAAGGTGGCACCTCAGGCAGAAGAGGTGGTGGGACACGCCCACACAGGCACCTTCAGGAGGAGGCCCTGCTAGGGCTGTAACACCGTAGCATACAGTCACAGGGTGCTGGGCTTTGGGTGAAACCCTCTGTGCATGGTCAGGAGCTTCCTCATCTAAATGTCATTGGCTTCTAGCTCAGGAATGTTTCTTTATATGTTGAAGCGCATGCATTTAGGCTCCTACATGTGTGATCCTGGATCTTTCAGTCAGTACACTGCAACAAAATCCAGATGAAATAATGACCAATCATTAACCAGAAAGAGTTTGATAGTCCTCTCCACTTTTCCCTCATGTCATCATCCAATTATATCCAATCATTTGATGACGAGCCGCACCCTGGTGTTCTCTCTCTACTTCCCTCTGCAGCAAACGTTTCTTTATTAGTTACATTTATTCAACATAATTCAGTTTGTATAATTTTAACCGGACTTCTTATCATCTCGATTAGAAACACAGTTCCCCCTCTCGTACTCTACATAGTTCACATGCAGTTTCCAGTTCTGAATCAATAAAACTGAAAAAGAATTGCTGCAATGAAATAATAATAATATTTAAACCTTTCAACCTGGATTCTGTGTGTGTGTGTGTGTGTGTGTGTGTGTGTCTGAGTGTGAGTGTGTGTGTGTCTGAGTGTGAGTGTGAGTGTGTGTGTGTGTGTGTGTGTGTGTGTGTCTGAGTGTGTGTGTGTGTGTGTGTCTGAGTGAGAGAGAAGAGCAAACATCTGATAAAAGTGAAGCAGGCACAAAGGTTTTGGACTTTATACATACAGAAGACTCTGTTAAAGCTCTGTGTTACATGACACCCATGAAGGCTGGATTTTCGGCCTTTAACTTCACTTCTGGATGGAGCCGAGCTCAGGGATCTAATCTGCCTGACAGTACAAACATACACAGAAAAAGCAAACTTAATATTTCATTCAAAAGACCTTTAAATTTGACTTTTTCCAAAGTACAATTTAAATAAAAGACCTTCACCGTGTTTTCACTTGAGCATTTAAAAGCCTCCACGAGACTCTGCAGGCTGACACATCTGTTGTTAGACTGATCTCACACCGTGTGACATGTAATAAAGTGATGGAGCAGTGTGAAGGTTTGTAAACCTGGAAGCTCTGCTCTGAGATTCTGTGAATCCTCGGATGGATATTTATCAGCCTCGGCTTCACAGACAGTTTTTCTCTAAGACTTTTGCCACGTGTGAATTTTATTGTGGCGCCACAAATGACTGTGACACCTGAACATTTTCCCGCATGTTTTACAGGAAGACGGCTTCTCGCCTGTGTGGATTCTCATGTGGATCAACAAATTACTCCTTACAGTAAAGTTCTTCCCACATGCAACACAAGGATACGGCTTTTCACCCGTGTGGATTCTCATGTGCACAGTCAAATTATCCATCTGAGAAAAACCTTTTCCACATATGTCACAAGAATACGGCTTCTCACCTGTGTGCATCGAATAATGTCGCTTCATTCTGGAAGTATACTTAAAAGATTTTCCACAAACATCACATTTTATAGACTTTTCACCAGTTTTGTTGTTACACTGACTGTATGACACAGGAGGGCGATCTGCATTGTTGCTGTGACTAATGTTTCGATTTCTAGTGGATCCTGAGTCGGCGCTCCCGCTTCCTTCCTGATGCTGACTCTCAGCTCCAGCAGAGCTGTGAGAGAGGAGCTGCTCCCACATCGGTTCAAGTTCACTGTACCCACTTTCCTCAGCAGCAGCAGTCACCATGAAGGTGTCCGTCTCCTCCTTCAGTCCCAGCTGCTCTCCCTCCTGACTGCTGCACAGTTCCTCCTGTTCCTCTTTAATCTGTGGAGCTTCTGGCTCCTCCTGCTCCACACTGGAGCTCCTCTCCTGGTTCCAGAGCTGCTGCTCAGGGAGAACCTCCTCCTCCTCCTCACAGACCTGCTGCTGTGGGACACCTGAGACAATCATAAGCTTGTATGGTGAATAAAGTCAACTACACTTTAAAGAAACTATCATCTTTACATGTGACACGAGTGCAGCCTCTCACACTATCCATCCTCAGACCTCTCTTAGCTTGGTCTTATATACAAATCTGATTCCTCAGCTAAAAAATCCTCAAGAGGAAAATATTCTGACTTCAAAGCTTTAAAGCGCAGCGCAGTCCTGTCCTCTGTTTGCTCTTTGTTAGCTCACATCTCCAAAAAGTCCTCACAATCAGAAACGTCCCGCAGAGCTGTGATCAGGATCCTCCCTCAGAGGGACACTCACCTGTCCTGTGCAGCTTGATTTGGGGTTTCCAGGTGATATCCAGCAGTCTGCGCTGACGGTCGATCTCTTCCTCGTACTGGACGATCGTTTTTTCAAACTCCAAGAATATTTGTTCAGCAGCAGCAGTTAGTCGCTCGTTGATGAACTCTCTCAGATACTGAACTGAAGGCATCGTTGCTGCCGCGGCTCACACACTCAGCTCACACACTCAGCTCACACACTCAGCTCACACACTCAGCTCACACACTCAGCTCACGATCGATGTATGCTTCCGCGCTAAATTGCGCTCTTTCTCGGAGATATTACTCCGCTTTCAGCCGCACAGGTGTGAGCTTCCACAGACGGTGTCGCAGATTTTTAAAATATTCAACGCAGAACTCTAAATTAAGCCTTTTCCAACAGAAAAGCCTCCCTGCTCACTCCTCACGCAGGAAACAAACACTTCCGGCTTTTCTTTCCTTACTTCCGCCTGCTGTCACACATAAAGCTTCCTGCAGAGGACAGTTGCTTTTTGTTCCGCCCTGTACAACCCGCAATGTCTGCGTCGCTTTTAAATCCACAGGTTATAAAGTTCATCAGTCAGACTAACTGAACGCATCAGCCTGGAGAGCAGCTCGATAATCAGAATCAGAAACTTTATTGTCATTGTCATGAGAACAACGAAATTAAGAATGGTCCCCGATCATTGCATCATCCCTAGCAATATCAAAATATAAATAAAACAATAAAATTCAATAAATAAAATAGATAGAATACTTAAAATACTAATAAGATATAACAGTAAAACATTCACATACATTCCCACACACATGCTTCAAAGTGTACAACAGTTTCTGTCAAAGCTGAAGATTTTTCTGGACTCATACAGCGGACTGAGATGATGGACTTCACAACCGAGGCTTTACTTACGACCACACATTGATCAGTCTAGTGTAGGTGGTATTCTGTTAAATCGAGACTGTGGATTCTCATCAAAACTGACGCTATAAAGCTCGAAATGTTTCACCTCATGTTAGTAAAAGATTCTGAAAAATGCTCTGTACAAAAGACAAGGTTGAAAATCAGTACTGACTGTCAGCCTTCCGACGGGTTCAGACAAAGTTTAGGAAATGTTTGTAATGTTCTTATTTTCAGGATGTCTCTAAATAAAATGTTTTAATGTATTAAAGCTGAAGGACATTTTAAGAACAACAGCCACACTGAGAGCTTCAGGACAAATGTTTAAAAAATGCAAGATTGAAAGTTTGGTGAAGGGTTTTCTGTTGAATGCTTTAAATGCTGCCCTCTCTGTCTCAGTGCACAAGTCACAACACAACTCAATGAGCAACAACTTTCTGCAGCTAAATGAAGATAAGACTGAACATGCAGAGATATGAGAGGAGGAAGAGGCTGAAGGAGGAGCAACACTGTCACAGAGCAGAAAAGGACTCCCACTGTCAGATACATTCAATATGTGAAGCATACAGAACAGATAGTGTGTGGAAGATGCTGTCACTGCATTACTGGCTCATGTTTCCTTTGTTTGTGATCACACTAACAGGTCGGTTAAAGCAGGAAGAAGAAATGTCTTTAAAGGATCTGTTTGCTAGAAATCACTGGAACAGGCGCTCACAGTTTAACATCGTCTTTAACAACATTTATCTCTTCCTTTAGGTGTCAGCTGTGATCAACTCACTGCAGTCAAGGATGAAGAGTCCACTGTAGAAGGAAACACTCTCACTCTGTCCTACAGATTATCCAGAGATATTATAATTAATGATTATTTCTTCTGGTATCGACAATATCCAGGGAAACCGCCAGAGTTCCTGATCCTCATATCAGGGACGAACAATTCAAGACCGTCAGAGTTTCTGAAATCAGCTGCAAGATTCTCCACAAAACTGTCTGGAAAAAACCGTCTGGACCTTCAGATCTCCTCTGCTGCAGTGTCTGACTCTGCTGTGTACTACTGTGCTCTGCAGCCCACAGTGACAGGAAACAGCAAAACTCTGTACAAAAACCTTTGGAGCAAAGACAACAGAATACTCCACAACATCCACTAGAGGGAGCCACACACTGTTAAACCTCTGATTCTTGTGTGACTGATGACAAAGACAACAGAGAAATGAAGCAGTAAAGATCAGAGACAGAGACAGAGCTGCTGTGGAAGCACAGAACTGTTTGATTGGCTGAGCTATTAAACTGGCCCCGCCCACTGAAGTTGAGCTCATCCAATGACATTATTTGTTGGTCATTGTGCTGCAGTGGAAGAACATTGTTCATGTGCTGTCTGTCTGGCTTTAATAACTCCAAAGACATGTTGCTGCACCTCTTTTTGCTTCTATCTCACATTATAGGTGAGTTTAAGAACAGGGATTAAAGTTTAGTTGAAGCTGCTGCATTAAGCAGATATACAGACTGCATTTCACTACTTTTCTTCTTTCTTTTTCCAGGACTAACAGCTGGAGACTCAATCACTCCTCAACAACCTGAAGTCACTGAAACAGAAGGAGAATCTGTCAAACTCACATGTAGCTATGAGACGAGTGATGATACTCCTTGGCTTTTCTGGTACAGACATCATTCTGACCTTCAGGCTCCTCAGTTCATACTCTGGAAAGGGGCAAAGGGGGACACAACTCAGTATATTCCTGATAATCGATATGACTCAGAAGCTTCACCAACATCAACTAATCTGACCATAGCAGCCCTAACCCTGGCAGACACAGCTCTCTACTACTGTGCTCTACAAACACAGTGATACAAAGTGTAGAAGAGGCTGTACAAAAACCTGAACACAGATATCTGACTACTCTTCAAAGAGGAGGGAAGTGGTATTCAAAGCACAGCTTCATATCAGATGGATTCTGCTAATTCCTGTTTTATCAGAGTCACTGTGGTTACAGCTGCTAATGAAACACTGTGGGAGGATTCACATGAGCAGCAAATCCACATCAACCACAAACCAACTGCAGGAACGTTCAGACATGAAGAAACAAAGTTCAATTCAATTCAATTTTATTTATATAGCGCCAAATCACAACAAAAGTCACCTCAAGGCGAGTAACTGTTGCAACACCTGCTGAATTTTAATGTACTGACAACTTATAACAACGAACATTATTTATAGATTTCATTAGTTAGAAGGTGCAAAAATGCACCTGAAGCAAAATAAACAGAGTGACAGAGGTTTATCTCTTTACGGTTAAACTGTCACATCCATATGCTGTGATGTAAGCATCGTCCTGTAGAAAAGACAAGTGTTGGATACCAAGAGTACACGTTATTGCAATCTGATGACAGAAGCACGCTGGCAGTTCAACCTGATGAACATGAACTTCAGACTTTCAGAGAAGAATCAGAAACATTCCCACACAAGCTGAACTCCAAATCGCTGTAAAAATGCCAAAGGCAGAAGTTTCCTTTCACATGCTGCACCTTGTTCTGAGCAGCCACCTATCTAACATGCTGTCAGGATCTTTGAATTTCATTCTGAGGAAGCGTAACAGGAACCTGAAATAAAGACCAAGAGGAGACACAGACTGTGGGAGGAGCTGAGGTGAAGTACAGAACAGAAAAACTCCACAGTACACAGAGTTCATCATACAGACCACACAAACCCTCTTTATTCAACATGCTGTCGTTCAGCTGCTCCACACATCCTCTGCTGATTATAATGATTCTAACAGGTACGCTAATATCTGTACATTTAAAAATGCTTTTCATTCCAGTGATTCATAAATATATTTCAATATTTATAATTCGTATAAAGCATATTTCTCTCATTTTAGCTGTTTGCTGTCAAGATCTCACTCCAACCAACAAAGAAGAGTTCAGTGTAGAACGCAGCACTGTTACTCTGTCCTACAAATACTCCAAGGAAGCAACTGGAAGTGATTATTTCTACTGGTATCAGCAACATCCAGGAAAACCACCAGAGTTCCTGATCTCTCACACAGGAACAGGAAGGAAAATATCAGATCCAGTCCCTGGAATCACTTTTAATGTGAGTGGAGATAAAACACTGATGACTCTTCAGATCTCCTCTGCTGCAGTGTCTGACTCTGCTGTGTACTACTGTGCTGTGAGGCCCACAGTGACAGGAAACAGCAAAACTCTGTACAAAAACCTTTGGAGCAAAGACAACAGAATACTCCACAACATCCACTAGAGGGAGCCACACACTGTTAAACCTCTGATTCTTGTGTGACTGATGACAAAGACAACAGAGAAATGAAGCAGTAAAGATCAGAGACAGAGACAGAGCTGCTGTCGAAGCCAAAAAGAAAGTCTTACCATGACAATAAAGGTATTAACTTTTATTTTTCCAGAATAGAAAACTAGGATCACACCATCAACTCAACAATTCAATGCCGTTCTTTAGCAGAACTACAAACCAAAGCTGGGTTGTACGTTATCCAAACTCCAAAAAGGCTCAGACTTTGTGTAAAATTTCAACAAAAACAACATGCAAATCTCATAAGTCCGTATTTTATTCACAACAAAACAGAAAAACATTTTTAAAGTCAGTTTTTTTTTCTGAAAAAATATTTTTCCAAATTTTGAATTGAACTTATTTTGAATTGAATGGTAGCGACACATCTCAGGATTGGGCAGCAAAAAGCTGGAAGAGTACGTTGTACTGAAAGAAACAGTTGGAGGAACATTTGGCAACTAATGAGGTTAATTGGCCACCAGTCAGGAACAAGACTGGGTATAAATCAGTGCCTGTGGATCTGGCAGCTGGCACATCTGGAAAGGCACCATCAACACTGAAAGGTGCTTACAGGTGACATATTCTCTACCCAGACGACTTTTTCAGAGGTCTTCATATTTTAGCAGGACGACGCTAAACTGCACACTGCATCTATTCTAACAGCACAGCTTCATAGCAGAAACATCTGGGTGTTGAACTGACCCAGACCTTTCACCAGCTGAAACATCTGGATCATCATGAAACAAAAATACACCAAAGAAGACCCAGGACTGCTGAGCAGCTAGAACCCTCTATCAGACCAGAATGGGACAACACTCCTCTTTTCAGGTCACGGACGCTGCACAGTGGAGACCTGACCCAGCTTTTGAGACGTGCTGCTGCCATCAAATCCAAAATAAGATTAATCATATTTTCACTGAATAATATAAAAGCCTTACATGTAAGAGTCAAACAATCATTGGAGAGGTCAGAAGATGATTTCAAGCCAAGCCTCTACTTTTGAACCATCATGAATTAATGTTTGCGTTAAACTTGGCTTCAAAGGTGTTGCTTTTTCTAAAGATATTTTTCGGTTACACCTTTTCACCTGTGTGAATTCTCATGTGGCTAGTCAAATCAGAATTTTGATTAAAGCTTTTCCCGTATGTTTTGCAGGAATACAGCTGTTTACCTGGGTGGATTTTTGTGTTTTTTAAGTCCTGTTATATTTAAAAATCTTTTCCCGCAGATGTTACAGACGTGTGACATCTCACCCATGTGGATTTTCATGTGCTCCATCAGAATACTCCTGTGATGAAAACTTTCCCCACAAGTGTTACAAAGATGTCGCTTCACACATGTGGAGAACCAAATGATTACGGCAACAAAAACTTTTCCCGCATGTTTTGCAAGAGTACGGCTTCTCACCTGAGTGGAGCCGTGCGTGATCTTTAAGTGAAGAAGATGCACAAAACTTTTCACTACATGTTTGACATTGATACGGTTTCTAACCTGTGTGAGTTCTCATGTGGATGGTCAAATGATAGTTTCGACGAAAGTTTTTCCCACATGATTTACAGGAATATGGCTTCTCACCTGTGTGGATCTTTGTATGCTTTCTAAGTACTGATTGGCTAGAAAACATTTTACCACAAGTCTTAATAAGAATAAATTATTCGTTAAAGTATTTGTTAATCATTAGTATTGAAATTTGCAAATTTATTTTTGTGATATTTAAATTTGAAATATTTTGCATCTTGTATATTAAATCTGAATATCTGGTGCTCCATTCTGTCATACAGATAAATATCGCTCATTAGTGTTAACGTTATTCTCTTCAATTTTAGTAATTCTCTTGATTGAAATATTACGTGTCATCTGACAAATTGTGTCAGATGACATGTCTCATCCTTGTGTGAACCATGACACTGCGGGTCGTTGTCCTTGCACACAGTGCAAAGTGCTCCATCCTCCCTCCTCACAGTGATTCAAATGCTGCTAGCAGTCTGTGAACCAGGAGGAAGAGGAAGTGAGAGAAGTGAGACTCAAAGAGGAGACAGAGGGCGACATCATCCAGTAGGCGGGGCTCTCCTTCTGCACTGTGTTCAACCATTGTGTCAATAATAAGTGCTGCTGTGAAGAGAACAATTCTCAGACTGAATGTTGAACATCAGCTAGTTTCTCCTGTTGATTTAAACCTTGTTGTACAGATGGAACATTGGCTGTGGATTATTCTTGCTGCTCTTTTCTTTGGTGAGATACAAACATCAACATGTTTCCTCTGCTTAAATAAATGTGTGAGTCTGATTAATGGTGAGTTTTTAATCATGTTTATTGATCCATCTCTTCCTCTGCATGTTCTGTTCTTCCTCAGAGTGTAAAGGAGAAGACAAAGTGATCCAGGAACAAGGAGATGTCATTGCTGCTGAAGGAGACACAGTTACACTTGACTGTAGATATGAGACCAGTTATGCAGCTACACTGATCTGGTACAAGCAAGAAGTAAATAGTTACCCAAAGTATATGCTCAAATGTGTCTCAGAAACAACAGTTAAAGCTGAAGAATTCAACAACAACAGATTTGATGCAAAAATCAATGAGAAGCAAAAGTCAGCTCCTCTGAAGATCCAGAAGCTTCAGCTGTCTGACTCTGCTGTGTACTACTGTGCTCTGCAGCCCACAGTGACAGGAAACAGCAAAACTCTGTACAAAAACCTTTGGAGCAAAGACAACAGAATACTCCACAACATCCACTAGAGGGAGCCACACACTGTTAAACCTCTGATTCTTGTGTCATTGGACTGATGACAAAGACAACAGAGAAATGAAGCAGTAAAGATCAGAGACAGAGACAGAGCTGCTGTGGAAGCACAGAACTATTTGATTGGCTGAGCTATTAAACTGGCCCCGCCCACTGAAGTTGAGCTCATCCAATGACATTATTTGTTGGTCATTGTGCTGCAGTGGAAGAACATTGTTCATGTGCTGTCTGTCTGGCTTTAATAACTCCAAAGACATGTTGCTGCACCTCTTTTTGCTTCTATCTCACATTATAGGTGAGTTTAAGAACAGGGATTAAAGTTTAGTTGAAGCTGCTGCATTAAGCAGATATACAGACTGCATTTCACTACTTTTCTTCTTTCTTTTTCCAGGACTAACAGCTGGAGACTCAATCACTCCTCAACAACCTGAAGTCACTGAAACAGAAGGAGAATCTGTCACACTCACATGTGACTATGAGACAAATGCAGGTGGTGCTTTACTTCACTGGTACAGACATCATTCTGACCTTCAGGCTCCTCAGTGTATATTGTGGAAAGGAGCAAGATCAGACAGTCATCTAAAGTATATCCCTGATAAACGATATGACTCATGAAACATCTTCTACATCAACTAATCTGACCATAGCAGCCCTAACCCTGGCAGACACAGCTCTCTACTACTGTGCTCTACAAACACAGTGATACAAAGTGTAGAAGAGGCTGTACAAAAACCTGAACACAGATATCTGACTACTCTTCAAAGAGGAGGGAAGTGGTATTCAAAGCACAGCTTCATATCAGATGGATTCTGCTAATTCCTGTTTTATCAGAGTCACTGTGGTTACAGCTGCTAATGAAACACTGTGGGAGGATTCACATGAGCAGCAAATCCACATCAACCACAAACCAACTGCAGGAACGTTCAGACGCAATAAAAACTGTCAAACATCAAAAGCTGCTCATTTACACTATTTTATATTTAGTGGATGAGGACATGCAGAAATGCAGCAGAAGCAAAATAAACAGAGTAACAGAGGTTTATCTCTTTAAGGTAAAATCTCTCACATGAGGCTAAAAGTCCAACCAGGAAGACCATCTCATGCTTGGTGCAATATGTTGCCATCAGGGTGTGAATTTCATGCTTAAAACACAACCCTGGATGTAGATGTGACTCCGTTACATCTCATGTCTAAATCAGGGGTGTCAAAGCTCAGCTTGCTCAGTGTTTGAGTGTCTAAATGAGTCTCACAGTCCTAATTGTGCACTTGAAGCCATTTATAAATATAACTTATAATTCTTAACCTGTTTGAATTCTTAACCTGCTCACCACAAACAAGCACAAGCAGACATTTTTTGGACTGTTCATAAGTGTTACAGTTTTTCCTACTGATACAAACTTATGGCCATTCATACCAGACAAAGAAATCTAGCAACAAACAATTAATGCCCCCAGTACAGGAGCAGAGCGAGAGAACATGTGGTTGAACAGGATGTACCACCAGATGTGTTGTTTATACAAAGACATGTGTGGTATCCACGGAAACGTTAGAATCTCAGCTAAAAGCTCTTAAAACAGTTTCAACGACCACCAAACAGCCAAAACAGCAAACGATTAAAGAGCAGGTAAACAGATTAAACAAAGAGATGTAAACATAATGAGCTGATCGTTCACCCGGCAGCAGGAACACGAACACGCCGCCCGTGATGAAAGTAGACATCTCACTGGAAATGCAGATTCCGATGATTAGACCAACATTCACTGAACCAGCATGAAAGAAGACCAAAACTACGCCTCACGTTTGAAAAACATTTTCATGAATTCACTCTTTCTTTGGCTGTTTTGCTTCCACCATGATTCCTGCACATCTCTCTCCCTCTTTCTGCTTTGAGACCATCAAAAATCTCTGTTTTCTGCATTATGTGCTTGCTTATTACACACCAGTCTACCGTTGTGTATGCTGCTGTCGGCCGCTGTTTTTGTTTATTCCCCAAAATGGCTTCTGACAAGAAAGCCTCATTTTTGCTTTTCAATACAGAAGAAATTTCAGCTTTCACAAATGATGCCAAACTACAAAGTGCTCAGCTGTGTCTCTAACAAAACCTCTGTGACTTTGTGAGAAACAGAAAAGTTGATCTTTTTCACTTTCTGCTATAGAAGTTTTAGATTTTTTACAACTACAGTTAAAAAAAACTGGACAGTTTGGGCAATGAGCTCCCAGAACTTCTTCTGTCGTTGTATTTCTCACAGTTCTTCATGTACCTTATTTACACTGACAGAAAAATTCACCAGTCTTGCCTACTTAACATCAAAGTGGGCTGTATGTGTCATGTGGTGTAAAATGAGTTTGATACCCCTCGTCTAAACCTCTGTAGCACAGGGGTGTTTCAGAAAGACAGAGGTCAGTGCTGATGGGAACAAGAGCAGTACATGTCTGACCTGTTCTGGAAGCACTGGTTTCAGAAGTATCTGCCTCAACTTCAGGACAGTCAGAATTGTCAGAGAACCAAAAAAAGCATCGCTCCTGGAGATGTTATCATCATGACTAAGTGCCTCGGTACTCATAGCTGACTGAAAGACATACTTCCTGACAGCAGATGGCTTGTATAGTGGCTATACATTAACACAAGGATTATCTCGATAGGCTCATCGCAAAGATGTCTTCTTCAAGAACAAAAGGAGCTATGAGGAGCTGCTTTGACCTTTGCCCTTGTTGGAGACGCTGACTTTTGTATTGATATAGACCTATTCTTATTCCAAACACATCTGGGACTCAAGCTTTTGTTCTTTAAATATTTACATTAATTGACTTTGACACAAGGATTTGTGATATTTTTGTTGATGTTATTTCTCCTATGTGGTGGTACGGTATAATTACTGGTGTTGAATAACTGTGGGCTGGAATATTCGAGTCATTCATGTCAGTTTCTGTCAGTATTTCTAAAAAATTTAAATTAACAATGTCATATTTTTATCATGATATGTTATTTTGCGATAATTGTCTTTATCATCTTTATCACCAAGCCCACCATTATTTCCATTTACCCCTAGTTTATCTTATCCTGCACTACTTACAACCACCGTGAGCCTCATGAAGCTTGGTTGGATAACAGATGAGCTCAAAGGCAGCTGTCCTCAGCTCTGAGAGGTCCCCACGAAGAAGGAAAACGATCTTTCCCTCAGGCTGTGGCCTCATGTGGCTACTTGGCTCAGAGAGCAGAGGTCTCCAAACACCTCTGCAGGTACAGGAGTGAGGTCTTGAGTGACCTCATCCCTTCATGCAGACTTTTTCTCTTTGCTGCCCCTCCTGTGCAGGTATTTAAAAAAACAAACAAACAAACAAACAAACAAACAAACAACCAGTGCATGCTGGTCCTATACCTGCTTACCCTATCTATACAACCTGAGATTTCCATATTCTATCTTGACTTTTTAATCACCCCCCCCAATGAAATGAAAAACAGCAGTGAAACAAATAGAGCAATAAAAATATACAAATATATAATAGCTTCAACATCTGCCATTTATTTAAAACCAAACAGCTCATACATGTTATTTCACACCATAAGACACTAATAAAGTAACAACTGTCAGTTATTTATCCCCCACTATGTACCATAATATCTCAGTTTGGACCCACATAAAACATTTGTAGCTACAAACCTAACAAATCAGCTTCATCTATCGAATCTATCCAGAGTTCAGAGAAAACCATTGGTGATTGGTGTTTCTATATGGTCAAAGTTAAACATCAATTATCAAAAATCAGTACCAGCAGGACACCCAGAGAAAAATCTGAAATGGCCAAAAAATAATTTAGTGCGTGCATCTCTAGTTCCAACATACTCTAAGACTTCTCAGCTGTGTGAGTTTTCATGTGGCGCAAGAGCTGACTACTATAGGTGAACATTTCCCCACATGTTTTACAATGATGTGGTTTCTCTCCTGTGTGCATTCTTATGTGCACCGACAGGTAACTACTACGTGTGAACATTTTCCCGCACATTTTACAAGGATATGGTTTCTCTCCTGTGTGAGATCTTACGTGCTCCAGCAAACGACTACTGCGTGTAAACATTTTTCCACATGTTTGACATGGATACGGCTTCTCACTTGTGTGGATTCTCATGTGGACAGTCAAAGTACTCTTCTGACTAAAACGATGCCCACACATTTCACAAGAATACGGTTTCTCACCTGTGTGGATTCTGTAATGTCGTTTCATTTCATAATTATCTTTAAAGCATTTTCCACAAACGTCACATTTTAAAAACTTTTTAGCTGTGTCAAAATTATACTGACTCCCTGATCTGGGAGGAAATTCTTGACTTTCATTTTTATTTCCAGTTGATCCTGGATCTGCACTCCTGCTTTCTTCCTGATCCTGGCTCTCAGCTACAGCAGAGCCTCCTTCTGATTCACTGTGGTCTCTTTCCTCGTTAGCAGCAGGCACCATTAAGGTATCAGTCTCCTCCTTCAATCCAAGCTCCTCTCCCTCCTCACTCCTGCAGAGTTCCTCCTGTTCCTCTTTAATCTGTGGAGGTTCTGGCTCTTCCTGGCCCAGGCTGGAGCTCCTCTCCTGGTCACAGAGCTGCAGCTCAATGAGAACCTCCTCCTCCTTACAGACAGGCTGCTGCGGGACGTCTGGAGGGACTAAAGGAGACAACAAAAACAAAAGTGAACTGAACATGATTCTCTGAAATGCACAAAAGGTTTCCACTTGTTGTCAGTGCTGCGAATCGCTACCTTATCGTGGTGGAGGGGTTTGTGTGTTGTGTTGTCTGGGGGCTTTTCCCCCCTGGAAGGGTCTCATGTGGCAAATTGGTCCAGGGTAAGGGACTAGACAAAGAGAGATTCAGAAGACCCCTATGAATACCATCGTTCCCTCGAAGCTGGACAGGAAACTGCAGGATCTAGGACTGAGCAGCTCCCTCTGCAGCTGGATCCTTAGCTTCCTGTCTGACAGACGCCAGGTGGTCAGACTGGGCAGCATCACCTCATCCCCCATCACACTGAACACTGGTGCTCCACAGGGGTGTGTACTGAGCCCTCTCCTGTACTCACTCTACACCTACGACTGCACAGCCACTAACAGCTCCAACATCATTGTGAAGTTTGCGGACGACACTACAGTGGTGGGTCTTATCACCAACGGTGATGAGACAGCTTACAGGGAGGAGGTCAGCGCCCTGACCCACTGGTGTCAAGACAACCATCTCACCCTCAACGTCGCAAAGACAAAGGAGTTGATAGTGGACTTCCGGAGGTGCAGAGAAGTACACACCCCCATCACCATCAACGGCGCTGCTGTGGAGAGAGTGAGCAGCTTCCGCTTCCTTGGTGTACATCTGGCTGAGGATCTTACGTGGTCAGTACACACAAACAAAACAGTGAAGAAGGCGCAGCAGCGCCTCTTCTTTCTCAGGAGACTGAAAAGATTCGGCATGAGCCCCCGCATCCTCAGGACCTTCTATCACTGTGCCATTGAGAGCATCCTCACTGGATGCATCACCACCTGGTATGGCAACAGCACCGCCTACAACTGCAAAGCTCTCCAGCGAGTAGTGCGGTGCTCTGAACGGATAATTGGAGGTGAGCTTCCCTCCCTCCAAGACATCTACAGGAAGCGCTGCCTGAGGAAAGCGGGGAGGATCATCAAGGACTCCAGTCACCCCAGCCATAAACTGTTCAGACTGCTTCCATCAGGAAGGAGGTTCTGCAGCATCCGGTCCCGTACCAGCAGACTGAGAGACAGCTTTTTCCATCAGGCCATCAGACTGCTGAACACGTCATAGACACCTCAGCTTCACTACTGGAGCTTCAACATTATGCACTCCACACTGTACAGTAATGCCACTTGTTCTGCACATATTCAACTCTGTATATTTTATATATTTTATTATTATTATTATTATTTTATTTTATTTTATTTTTTTACTATTTAATTTGTAAAAATGTGTATACACACACACACACACACACACACACACACACACACACACACACACACACACACACACACACACACACGTAGGAAAATATTTAGTATACACATCCAGAAATGCATACACTATTATATATTGTACATATATTTATTAGTTTCAGGTTGGCCATTCTTGTATTTTGCTCGTTTGTGTTGTTGTGTTTGCACATCTCTGTTGCTTGTGGGGCTCGCACACAAGAATTTCACTCGCATGTGCTGTGCCAGTGTGCCTGCACATGTGATGTGACAATAAAAGTGATTTGATTTGATTTGATTTGAGTGTAAGATCAAGGGAACAGTTCACCCTTCCTTGGATAGGGTTACCAGAGCCCTGCCCTGGAGCCAGGCATGGGGAAGGGTGTTCATGGGCAAGCGTCTGGTGACCGGGCCTTAGTCCATGGGGCCCAGCCTGAAAACGGGACACAGGCCCATCGTCCTGCAGGCCCACCACCTGCAGGAGGCGGTGTAAGGAACCCAACCTCTAGGAGCGGAGCGGAAGCCCTGGTGGACCGATCCCTGGCTACCAAGACTGGCAATTGGGACATGGAATGTCACCTCTCTGCGGTGACAATGGGGAAGGAGCCTGAGCTAGCCTGCCTACTCAAAAGTAGGCCGATAGAAGCCAGACGTGTCTCCCTGCCAGCGGCTTAAAATAGTTTCTGGTGACTTGTATCAAGGTGTTACCCTACTGTGACACAAACTCAAACTCTTTCAGGTACCTGTAATCAAGGGAGGTGAAAACTGTTTTTCTCGCTATGATAGCATATAATCGATATTATGTGGTACAATCAACCTTCACTTTTCTCTGGTGGTATATTCAAGGGAGCAAACACTGAAAAATGTAGCCTAAAGAAAATGGCATGAGGTAAAGCTAGTATTGTTTTTAGTCAAAATCATGAATTCACGAACGTAGAGTGAGTATAGTTCATGACAGTGGAGGGATGGATGAATGTTACTGCACTAACTGAGTTTACAGAAAAGCACGTGTGCTCCCTGTCCTCCTCCTGTGTAACACACCTGATAAACCACACACATGTACCTGGATTAGCTGATTTCATGAGACTGATGCTGCTAACCCTAACCCTCCCAGGGGGGGCACTTCACAGGTGTTTATAGCTAATGCAGTGATGTAGCCGCCATTCTGGATCAGGACATGGCACACGATACATGACTATATCAGCTACTTCCACTGGAAACTGTGGTGACAGCAAAAAAGTCCATTTTTTACTTCAACAGAGACTGCTTACTAAGATATTTCCTTATATTAAAAAAATTAATTTATTTATCAGATTTTCTGTCATGTTTAATGCTGCACACTGTAGACCAGGGGTCTCAAACTTAAACGAGCTGTGGGCCACTGCTGGCACTGTCATCTCATTGGAGGGCAACTTTAGTGATCAAGTAGTACAAAAACAAACAAACAAACAAACAAACAAACAAACAGCCACAAATATTTCTGAAAATGTTTGTTTTTAAAATTTCAAATATTCTACAACAGGGCCGTGCAGAGAGGTTTAAAGGGGCGGGTGCTCAAAGTTAAAAAGGGGCACATTGAACCAGGCTGAATAACAACAACACACATTCATCAAGAATCTAATATGGGAAGGGCAGGGCTGTGTTGATCTGAGACTGTAGACATTAAAAAGTCCACAGGAGAGATGGTAGCTGATTAAACAAGTGTCATGAGATAATAACAAAATGCAAAGATTGGTGACAGCGCTTGGAACCATAAGGACACAAAAAACTGTGACATAAACTCGGCTCTGCCTGTGAATCACTCTTTGCTTCTCTTCTTCCTTCCATCATTTCATATATCACTCTGCACTTGCTGTCTATGTGAGAACAAGGCACAACTTGCTCTTGCAATAAACTATAATCTAATTATCCACACCTAACAACTCCTGCACTTAATCTATAATAAAATGATGACAGAAAAATGTTATAGCCCTGCCTTTAGTAGCCTCACACAGCTCCTGCTGTTTCCTCCTCATGTCCTTACCAGCCATGTCTGCACAATATTATATCATGAGTAATATATATATTTTTAAATCCATCTAAATAAAACACACACATGCACACACACACAGTGACATTTTAGACCTTCTTCAGAATACTGTATATACTATGGGCATCACGGTGCTGATCCAGAATCCTTACATTATTATTTATTACTAGAGCTACAATAATAAAGCAATGAGGAGGGGGAAGTAATAAATATGAAATAATGTATTTATGATGATTCCATTTGTTTCACTATCCACTCTGTGCAGGGGCAAAGCTTATTACATGTTTAAACTGTAGAGATACAATCATTTTACTGCTGTAACATCCAACTTTTGTCTTATTTAAAATATAAATCTAATATAATCTGCTTCTTAATGTATGTTCTTTAAAATACAGCGTGTGTTTTTAATATATTATAATTATAATAATCATGTGGACATGCATATTAGATCGTTTTTCAGTGAAATATAATCCCTCCAGAAAGGCAGGAAAAGCCCGGACACTTACTTTAAAACTAAATATGTTCCCTAAAACGGTGACAGAGCTACAGACCCATGACAGCCTTACACAGGTAGCCAGCAGCTGTGACCAGCACTACCTGTGCAGTTAATACAAGGACAGGTAATGTGTGTCGCGCTGTTGCACACACAGCACGCTCGTTTGTTTCAGTTCGTCAGTTGCAACAAGACAGCTTACCAACGTGTACGTAATAAGCTAATACTCCTGGGTGCTACACACTACAGTGTGCGCTGTACACCTACTTACTGGTTGTGTCGCATCAGTCTGTGTCTCTGAGTTAACTTGTGTTTCTCTGCAGCTCCGGACCGCAAAAAATGCGCGTGCTCTTTGTGAGCTCGTTCCCGGCTCGTAACCAGCGCGTTCAGCCGTCAAGAGTGATCATTGGTTAAATGTGATCATGTGACTGATGCAAGCCAGATCCTTTTATTTAGCAAAACTATGATTAATAGTTAAATATTATTGCTGAGGGGCACAGACAGGACTCCGCACGCACACACACATAAAAAAATATATATATACATATTTTTTTAAAGTTGCCTTATCAAAAGGGCACTTTGGGCACCCATCAGGAAAGGGGCGGGTGCTCAAGCCCCTCTAGCCCCCCCCCCCTCACGTGCCTGTTCTACAACAAGACAAAACAGCAAACATGAACACACATTACTTTGTCCCACTCTTCACTAACTGCAGCCTTCACTGATCTACCAAACAAACCCATCGGTCCTCTCTTCCTGTTCAGACACGTGGCAGCACTTCTATCATTTTGTTTGTATTTAACAAAATAAAAATGCAGACATAAGAGAACACATTCGTCTTTGACTCTCTCCCTGAACTCACACCTCAACATGTTTGTACTCTTTGCTCATATTGCCTTCATATCAAATCATTTTTGGCTTTTAAAGAACTTATTTTAACATTGCACTCAACAACAAACAAATCCTCCCTAACACAAAAAGTCACTTTAACGGCCAAATTGCAATATATAAGTAAGGAGGGGTGACGTGGGCTGCAAGTGGCCCCCGGGCCGCGAGTTAGAGACCCCTGGTGTAGACAACCATGGAGACATTTACTAATGTCTGCTACATAACTACTACTTCACTTCAAATAAATAATATTAAAATACATTTATTATTATGAATATCTGGTCACCTGACATTATTTGCTCTATCAAAGACAGTTTCACTTCATCATCTTCCTCTTTCTTAAATTTATACTTCATCCTCACAGCGCAGTCCTGTCCTCTGTTTGCTCTTTGTTAGCTCACATCTCCAAAAAGTCCTCACAATCAGAAACGTCCCGCAGAGCTGTGATCAGGATCCTCCCTCAGAGGGACACTCACCTGTCCTGTGCAGCTTGATTTGGGGTTTCCAGGTGATATCCAGCAGTCTGCGCTGACGGTCGATCTCTTCCTCGTACTGGACGATCGTTTTTTCAAACTCCAAGAATATTTGTTCAGCAGCAGCAGTTAGTCGCTCGTTGATGAACTCTCTCAGATACTGAACTGAAGGCATCGTTGCTGCCGCGGCTCACACACGCGGCTCACACACTCAGCTCACACACTCAGCTCACACACTCAGCTCACACACGCGGCTCACACACAGAAATTGCTCCACGTTCAGTCCGCACAGGTGTGAATGTCTCATAAAGTCTAAATTAAGCCTTTGAAGACGCAACAGCCTTGCTGCTCGCGCGACACACAAGAAACGGAACCACTTCCGCCTTTTCCTTGTTTACTTCCGCCTGCTGTCACACAGAGCGCTTCCTGTCGATGAGGAAAGTTGCTTTGAATTCCGCTCTCGTGTCTGTATGTTCTTTTAAATTCCCAGTTTGTTCTTCAAATAGAAGATGAAAAATACACAAACATATACCAGAGCTCCCGCACATCAATGAATTAATAAAGTTCATAACTGCGCTAAAATAAAGGTCACAATAATCTTTATTAAGCCTTTTTCTGACATTGTGCTGACATTAAGGTGAAGGTGACATTTGAACATGAACAAACTGTCTGAATGTGAGATTCACCAAATCGACCCGATGAGCTGCAACTTTCTGCAGCTAAATGAAGATAAGACTGAACATGCAGAGATATGAGAGGAGGAAGAGGCTGAAGGAGGAGCAACACTGTCACAGAGCAGAAAAGGACTCCCACTGTCAGATACATTCAATATGTGAAGCATACAGAACAGATAGTGTGTGGAAGATGCTGTCACTGCATTACTGGCTCATGTTTCCTTTGTTTGTGATCACACTAACAGGTCGGTTAAAGCAGGAAGAAGAAATGTCTTTAAAGGATCTGTTTGCTAGAAATCACTGGAACAGGCGCTCACAGTTTAACGTCGTCTTTAACAACATTTATCTCTTCCTTTAGGTGTCAGCTGTGATCAACTCACTGCAGTCAAGGATGAAGAGTCCACTGTAGAAGGAAACACTCTCACTCTGTCCTACAGATTATCCAGAGATATTATAATTAATGATTATTTCTTCTGGTATCGACAATATCCAGGAAAACCTCCAGAGTTCCTGATCCTCATATCAGGGACGAACAATTCAAGACCGTCAGAGTTTCTGAAATCAGCTGCAAGATTCTCCACAAAACTGTCTGGAAAAAAGCGTCTGGACCTTCAGATCTCCTCTGCTGCAGTGACAGACTCTGCTGTGTACTACTGTGCTGTGAGGCCCACAGTGACAGGAAACAGCAAAACTCTGTACAAAAACCTTTGGAGCAAAGACAACAGAATACTCCACAACATCCACTAGAGGGAGCCACACACTGTTAAACCTCAGTGCTTTGGTTGGATATAATCCCTTCTTTTCACTCCACTTCACTAGTGTGACATGTGACTCAGTCCACTGTAAATCATTAAGTGCTGTTGTAAGTTTTGTGAGTCTAAAGTAAGCAAGTATAGCAGAAACTAGGTGATTTATTATTTCTCATAAAGAGTTATTCTTGGCCTGATATGAACCATTTAGCAAACTGAGCGTGTTGAGCATCAATTTTTGTGGCTTCAGTTTTACTCTCACAATAACACCTGAAGAAAGAACTTTTCAAACAGCCTGTGTACAGACTGAAAGCTGGGACACCAAGTTCCAAAAAGTTGATTCTGTTCATCAGTGTGAGAAACGATTCGTCACTCATCCAGGTGACTTCTTCAGTCTCAGCTGACTCTAGGTTTCCTCAACTTTATAAACAGTACATTTGCACAACTGCTGATCAAAGAAATGGCTTTGGGACATCAAGGGTTATACAACAATGTATTTTAGTCCCTTTGCAATCCGGTATCATGAAGCTGTCAGCTGAGGACCTGTAAGGAGTCTGTTTTTCAAATAATGACTCAGACGCTGGTCCAGTTACATGAAAATAGTAATTAGTTACTAATTACTGGTTACTTCTCAAAGAAAGTAATCTTGTTACTTTACTGATTACTTATATTCAAAAGTAATTAGTTACTTATTACTTAGTTACTTTTTAAAAACATGATACACAAGCTCAGTACGTAATAAAGAAATAGACCTTTAGCCCATAATCCATCATATGAAACTGAATCAAATGAAAGTCTCTTTCTAAAATTTGTTTTATTAGTATTAATATTTTAACTTTATGCATCAAGCAAAAATTAAATTATATGCAACAGTCTTTGACTTGAAGAAACGTGTTTAACATTTAAACCTATTTTCTGCATATTCCAGCATAAAATAAAGTTTTGTGTTTACACTTTTTCAAATAGATTCAAGTAAAACACAGCAAAAATAAATAAAATGAAAGATTCAGCAGCACTGAGTCCTGTCGCTCTTAAATCTAATGTCACCTGTTTAGCAGGAGTGGGGCGGGTGGAGGTTTGCCCACAGCGGTCGTGTCAGTGGGGGCATCCGGGTGTCTGTCTGTGAATGTCACATTCCCGTGGCAGCGTGCTCGCTGCTCGCACAGATTTGAAGTTTAATTTTTTGCTGTAGATTCAGTAAAAGGACTCGATGTTACGGTCCCTGATAATGCATTGCTTCAGATGGAGAGACTCTTGAGGGACGGCTGTTATGAGGAAAGCCCAGAAACTTTGTCAGCAGCACGCATCGTTGTGCCTCAACTTTCGGTCTTTTACCCAGGCTAATCTGCCATTTTCCTTCCTTGGTTAGGTTTAGGGATTAGAGATCTGATCTAGATTATCATTTTAAATTTGGGACACATCATCAGTTGTGGACCTTGGATTCATCGGGTGTTTCGGCCATTATCACCAGACACCCTCATCCAAGGAGGCCCTGCCAGGGTTGGTCAGGCCCCGGAGTGTCAGTGGTTTGTGTTAAATTGTTATTTCTCTCCTTCTTTCTTCTGTTTAGTTTCCTACAGTTTATTTTCTATCTATTTCTATCTACTGCAACTGAGAAATAATACTTACCTCTTTAGCATTTATGGAGCCTAACTTCTTCAAAGGGATAGAAAAGGTGATCGAGAGAAGTAAGACAAACGGGACAAGATAGGAGAGAGAAGAGCCGGAAGGGGGGCGCCCGGTCTGGCTTCCCACACCTCCCCGCCGGATCGGGCTGTACGCTCTACCTCCCCACTGCCTCCCAAAAAAGGGAAGAAGAACAGAATATTTATTTTCTCATGGTTAGCTGACTGCCTTAGCTCCCCAAGTGATGTCAGCCCTTTTTAACCATGGCCAGTGACTGCTCCTCTCAGCACTGTTAGCTAGTTCTCTTATAGCCTGCTGTTGCGCCTGTCCTCTGATCCCAGTCTCTCTGAGCAGTTTTGCTGTTGGCCACAAAGCCCCTGCACCCCACTTCCACCGGGCCCACCATGATCTTCCAGCCTCTCTCCTCTGCCTCAGCTGTTGTTGGCATAGCGCAGCTTCTTACGCTCAAATGCTTCCTCAATTGCTTCCTCCCATGGAAGTTTTCTGCCCACACAGAGTGTACAGTGGACGCTAATATTTTTGTCACTCTTTACAGACTCAAATTCAAAGTAATGCGATTACTTCCACACTTTAAACACTGCGTGTTTGTACTCTCTCCATCACACCATATTATACATGTTGATCTGCACACGTCTGTTGCTGCCACGGACGTCACTGTCATGAGACACATTCACAAACAAAATCACAGTTTAGTAATGCAGCATGGCTACGGGAAAGTAACAGTAATCTAATTACTCTTTTGCAATACTGCTCATCTCTAATGTCCACTGCTCAGCGTGCAACAGGAACTCTGTGCTGTAGAGGGAGTAACACATGGTTGTATTCAATTCAGGTTTATTTATATAGCACCAAACAGTCACCTCAATGGGCTGAACACTGTAAGGTAAAGATCATCATCATCATCATCATCAACTTTATTTATAAAGCACTTTAAAACAACCACAGCTGACACAAAGTGCTGTACACTGGAACTGTAAAATAAAATTACATGAGATATAAATAAAAACAAATAAAAGAGTGAAATCATTAATTAAATAACTACTTCAATTAAAAGAGAAACTAAGTCTCACTGAGGTTAAAAGCCAAGGAATAAAAGTGGGTTTTAAGACGGGATTTAAAAGTGGACAGTGAAGGGGCCTCTCTAACATGCATGGGCAAATTATTCCATAATTTAGGAGCCACGGTAGAGAAGGCCCCGCCCCCTCTGAGCTTCCTCCTGGATCTCGGTACCTCCAGGAGCAGCTGGTCAGCTGACCTGAGAGACCGACAGGGTGTGTGGGGATGAAGAAGCTCAGAGAGGTAAGGCGGGGCAAGACTGAAGGCATTTAAAAACAAACATGAGAATTTTAAAATGAACTCTAAAAGACACAGGCAGCCAGTGCAGAGAGGCCAGCACGGGGGTTATATGCTCTCTTTTTCGAGTTCCTGTTAGGAGTCGTGCAGCCGCATTTTGAACCAGCTGCAGACGTGAGAGCAACGACTGACTGACCCCCACATAAAGTGAGTTACAGTCCAGGCGGGAAGAAATAAAAGCATGGATCACTGTTTCAAGGTGCTGCCTCGAAAGAAAAGATTTTACTCTTGCCAGTTGCCTTAAATGATAAAAACTGGACTTCACCACTGCTCTGATTTGGTTGTCCAATTTAAAATCACTGTCCAACTTAAAACCAAGGTCAGTAACAACAGATTTAAAATAGACTTCCAGGGATCCTAAAACAACAGAGGAGGACTCACAGGGACCACTGGGTCCAAACACCAACACTTCTGTTTTCTTTTCATTAAAATTTACAAAGTTTAGAGCCAACCAAGCTTTAATGTCATCTAGACATGTCAAGAGAGGTTTTATGAAGATGCCATCCTTGTGCTTCAGTGGCAAACAAATTTGGCAGTCATCGGCATAACAATGAAATGAGATCCCGGGCCTTCTAAAGATACAGTAAAAAGAGTAGTGGCCCTAAAATTGAGCCCTGTGGGACGCCGCATGACAGAGGAGCAGAAGACGATTCGTAACCGAGAAGGCTGACAGAGAAAGTTCTGTCTGACAAATAAGACCTAAACCAATTGAGTGCAGTGCCACCAATACCCACTACATCACTTAATCGAGAAGTTAGAATATTGTGGTCTACGGTGTCAAAGGCAGCAGTTCGGTCGAGCAAGACAAGAACAACATGGCTACCAGAATCACATGCCAGAAGGATGTCATTAAAAACCCTTAGTAATGCAGATTCTGTGCTATGAAGTGTTTTAAAACCTGACTGAAAAACCTCAAAGATGCCATTACCATCTAGAAAATCTTTCAGATGACTAAAAACTATTTTCTCTAAAACCTTGGAGACTAAAGGCAGCTTGGAAATAGGCCTATAGTTCGCTAAAACTGTGTGATCAAGGCCAGGTTTCTTAAGCAGTGGCTGCACTACTGTATGTTTGAAATTTGGAGGAACCATACCAGAAGACAGACTGCTGTTAATAATGTCAAGGACAGACTGCCCTATACCAGGAAAAATTTCTTTAAAGAATCGTGGAGGGAAAGGACCACGAGGGGAACCTGTGGGCTTAATATGGCGAACCACATCCTCTAAAGTGGAGAGCGTCACAAGCTCAAACTGAGTGAAAACAGCAGTGCAAGGGACAGAGACAGAGGGCTCACAGTCAGGAGCTGTGATAAGAGCCCTGGTGGTGACAACCTTTTCAATAAAAAGTTCAGAAAATCATTGCAAATCTTAGGAGAAACTTCCAAACAGACATTCAGTGGAGTATTAAGAACAGAGACAGAGAGAAAACCCCAACAATAACATGAACACTTATGAGCAAGCAAAGGCAACAGTGGGAAGGAAAAACTCCCTTTTAACAGGAATAAACTTCAAGCAGGAAAAGGCTCAGGGAGGGGCGGTCATCAGGTGAGAGGAGGAAGCCAGGACAAAGTCACGCTGTGGCAGAGAGCCAGAGATTAACAACTAATGATTAAACGCAGAGAAGAGTAAGTTTGTCTCACCAAATACAGTTGGTGTCTTAGAACAAGAACACTGTCAGGAGTTTCAGAAGTTTTCCTGTTGCTCATTTTAAAACTATAATTGAAGCTCTGTGCTGTTAACTTTGTAAACTTCTTTTTGTTGCTCGAACATGTTTCAGTTAGACCATGTGTGCAGGATGCAGTCGGAGCTCTGCAGGCTCCTCCTTCAGTCTGACCTTCTTGATGATAATGATGATGATGATGACTGCAGCATCACTGTCAAAGCTTCATCAGCCTGAATGGAAACAGAGCTCAGCAAGAGGAGGAGCTACAGCAGTGAACATGAAAGGCTTCATTTAGGAGCTGAAGAGCTGCTGTGTTCTCTCTATTGTTCATTCAGTCCAAGAGAAAATCATGTTGCTGCTTTTCATTTGGATGATGATAGTCTCCTTTCAGACTGGTGAGTCATCAAAAGATGGAGTGAGATGTAAAAGGAGATGATGGACATGAAAATATCTGGATGTTGTTTGAATTGATTCACTTTTTATAAACTAAGTTTAAAGATGCAGAAACATGATGGTGAAATATGTCTTTGTTGTTTTCAGGATCCTCTGAGGATTTACTGACACCATCTAAAGATGTAGTGATGAGTTTGGAAGGAGGCACTGTGACTCTCTCCTGCAACTATTCAGGCTCTGAAACTTACTTCTTTTGGTACAAACAGAAACCTAATTCACATCCAGACTTTCTCATCGCCTACTATTCAAAGCAAACAGAAAAGCTGAAGTTTATACATGACAAAGAAAAACAGGAGTTTCATCTGGAGATCTCCTCTGCTGCAGTGACAGACTCTGCTGTGTACTACTGTGCTCTGCAGCCCACAGTGACAGGAAACAGCAAAACTCTGTACAAAAACCTTTGGAGCAAAGACAACAGAATACTCCACAACATCCACTAGAGGGAGCCACACACTGGTAAACCTCTGATTCTTGTGTCATTGGACTGATGACAAAGACAACAGAGAAATGAAGCAGTAAAGATCAGAGACAGAGACAGAGCTGCTGTGGAAGCACAGAACTGTTTGATTGGCTCAGCTATTACACTGGCCCCGCCCACTGAAGTTGAGCTCATCCAATGACATTATTTGTTGGTCATTGTGCTGCAGTGGAAGAACATTGTTCATGTGCTGTCTGTCTGGCTTTAATAACTCCAAAGACATGTTGCTGCACCTCTTTTTGCTTCTATCTCACATTATAGGTGAGTTTAAGAACAGGGATTAAAGTTTAGTTGAAGCTGCTGCATTAAGCAGATATACAGACTGCATTTCACTACTTTTCTTCTTTCTTTTTCCAGGACTAACAGCTGGAGACTCAATCACTCCTCAACAACCTGAAGTCACTGAAACAGAAGGAGAATCTGTCAAACTCACATGTAGCTATGAGACGAGTGAAAGCAGTCTTCTACTTCACTGGTACAGACATGATTCTGACCTTCAGGCTCCTCAGTTTATACTCTGGAAAGGAGCAAGATCATGGAGTGGCAATGAATATATTCCTGATAATCGATATGAATCAAAAACATCACGTATAACAACTAATCTGACCATAGCAGCCCTAACCCTGGCAGACACAGCTCTCTACTACTGTGCTCTAGAAACACAGTGATACAAAGTGTAGAAGAGGCTGTACAAAAACCTGAACACAGATATCTGACTACTCTTCAAAGAGGAGGGAAGTGGTATTCAAAGCACAGCTTCATATCAGATGGATTCTGCTAATTCCTGTTTTATCAGAGTCACTGTGGTTACAGCTGCTAATGAAACACTGTGGGAGGATTCACATGAGCAGCAAATCCACATCAACCACAAACCAACTGCAGGAACGTTCAGACACGAAGACATAAAAAATACAAAATTATAAGTAAACAAACTTTTATTACAGCAATATAAAGGAAAAACTAAATTCACTGCATGATTTTATCTCAGGACACTAAGGCAGACACAGAGGAAACTGTTTGTCTTTTCCTGGACTACAATCCAGGATCGAACCATGTTCTCAACAATTGAATGTTGTCCTTCAGCAGTTATACAAACCCAATTCCAAAAAAGTTGGGACTTTGTGTAAAATGGAAATAAAAACAGAATGCACATCTCAGAAACACGTTTTATTCAAAATAGGACAGAAAAAACAAAATGTGGAAAAAACTACAATTTTAAGAAAACTATGAACTTGTTTTGACTTTAATGCAGCGACATGTTTCACGATGGAACAACAAAGGCTGGAGAATTAAGTGGTGCTAAAGAAAACAGGTGGAGGAGCATTTTGAAAACTGTAAGGTTCATTTGTAGGGCTACAATGATTCGTCGACATAATCGATCACACGACATAGAAATTTCTTGTCACATCTTAAAACCACATAAATGTTTTTTTTGTTTTTATTTAAACTAAAACACACTACAGGAAGCTGTGGGGGCAGTATCACCTACAGTGGGGCAAAAAAGTATTTAGTCAGCCACCGATTGTGCAAGTTCCCCCACTGAAAATGATGACAGAGGTCAGTAATTTGCACCAGAGGTACACTTCAACCGTGAGAGACAGAATGTGAAAAAAAAATCCATGAATTCACATGGTAGGATTTGTAAAGAATTTATTGGTAAATCAGGGTGGAAAATAAGTATTTGGTCACCTCAAACAAGGAAAATCTCTGGCTCTCACAGACCTGTAACGTCTTCTGTAAGAAGCTTTTCTGTCCCCCACTCGTTACCTGTATGAATGGCACCTGTTTGAACTCATCATCTGTATAAAAGACACCTGTCCACAGCCTCAAACAGTCAGACTCCAAACTCCGCCATGGCCAAGACCAAAGAGCTTTCGAAGGACACCAGGAAAAGTATTGTAGACCTGCACCAGACTGGGAAGAGTGAATCTACAATAGGCAAGCAGCTTGGTGTGAAAAAATCAACTGTGGGAGCAATCATCAGAAAATGGAAGACATACAAGACCACTGATAATCTCCCTCGATCTGGGGCTCCACGCAAGATCTCATCCCGTGGGGTCAAAATGATCATGAGAACGGTGAGCAAAGATCCCAGAACCACACGGGGGGACCTGGTGAATGACCTGCAGAGAGCTGGGACCAAAGTAACAAAGGTCACCATCAGTAACACACTACAACGGCAGGGAATCAAATCCCGCAGTGCCAGACGTGTTCCACTGCTGAAGCCAGTGCATGTCCAGGCCCGTCTGAAGTTTGCCAGAGAGCACATGGATGATACAGCAGAGGATTGGGAGAATGTCATGTGGTCAGATGAAACCAAAGTAGAACTTTTTGGTATAAACTCAACTCGTCGTGTTTGGAGGAAGAAGAATACTGAGTTGCATCCCAAGAACACCATACCTACTGTGAAGCATGGGGGTGGAAACATCATGCTATGGGGCTGTTTTTCTGCCAAGGGGACAGGACGACTGATCCGTGTTAAGGACAGAATGAATGGGGCCATGTATCGTGAGATTTTGAGCCAAAACCTCCTTCCATCAGTGAGAACTTTGAAGATGAAACGAGGCTGGGTCTTCCAACATGACAATGATCCAAAACACACCGCCCGGGCAACAAAGGAGTGGCTCCGTAAGAAGCATTTGAAAGTCCAGGGGCCCGTTCTTCGTACCTCGCTAAGTAAGTTAGCTGGATTAGATTGTTGACGATTTCGCGTGATCTTGGATCGTTCGGTTCCCCGAAGATCATCCGGGACTTGCTGTCATAGCAACAGAGCCGTAAGCGTAAACCTGCTCGGGAGCAGGCTTACTTTATGTAAACAGGATTAGATCGCGGCCACGCAGGTATGTCCGCTTCATTCATACGAAAGCAACAGCGATATTCCACCACTGTTTCACCATAAATAAATAACATCAATGTAACTAAAGATAATGCAGCACCTGATCCATTTATTGATGTCACACAGATACATACAGGTCATTTCCTAAAAAAGGGAAATGTACTATTAACATTCTATTACATGTATGTGATTATTACAGATGTAATTCATATTTCAGAGTAGCAATTGCAAATTACTTTGTGTAATCAAGATGAGAGACCACGGCTATAAAAGCGAAGGTGGATTTGGGAAGTCTGTCGCAGCCATGTCCTGTCCGTATACGCGAGCCACCCATTGCGGAAGGTGCAAGATTGATAAGGAGAGTCCTCAGAATTCAGCGTATATTGCGGGATAGACAGGATCCTTTAGCTCAGCGCGACAGTGTGCTCATAGAGAGATATCGATTTTCCCGTGAGGGTATTATTTACTTAACCGACTTGTTGACGACGGGGTGCAGGACCACCACCTGTCTTTTTTTGCTCTGCCCTTTTCTTGGTTGCTGTTATAAACAAACAAACAGATTATTCCAGGGTCTCTTTCCAAGAGACTAAAAGCAATATAAGTGATAAATATTACCATTCTGTAGAATATTCTTATATTTCACTTTTACCTGTTCCCATGTTCTTGTGGGTCCTGTTGTGGCTCTAATGTGAAAGGGGATATAATATAACATAATATAATATAATATAATATAATAAATCTACCCTACCGCCTACTGGTGTTGGCCAGAGGGGCCGATGGCGCGATATGGCAGCCTGGCTTCTGTCAGTCTGCCCCAGGGCAGCTGTGGCTACAACCGTAGCTGCCTCCACCAGTGTGTGAATGTGAGAGTGACTGAATAGTGGCATTGTAAAGCGCTTTGGGTGCCTTGAAAAGCGCTATATCAATCCACTCCATTATTATTGTTATTATTAAATTACTTACGAGTTTAATTTGTCAGCAACTTCCTGCCAGCCCTCTCTCCTTGCTTTTGCAGCCTTTGCAGTGTTCCCTTGCGTTCTGATTAAACTCTGAAACTCCTGAAATCCCTCACTCAGGAGTTCTTGCTCTGCTGCCGAAAAATACCGAGCCGAGCGCGCTCCGTCGACATTTTCGCCGACCAATCAGAGGGTTGCCGATCAATGTTTCCACTATCGATGCGTAGCCCCTTTTACGACACCCAGTGATGTCACATTACTGCGTCCAGCTGTACTAATCGTCAACAGCAGGTGTGTTCGGGGAACCGGATTAGCGAGCTCACGGTTAGCGCGATGGTTTGATCTTGGATGTAGTGAGCGACGTACAAAGAACGGGCCCCTGGAGTGGCCTAGCCAGTCTCCAGACCTCAACCCCATAGAAAATCTGTGGCGGGAGTTGAAAGTCCGTGTTGCTCGGCGACAGCCCCAAAACATCACTGCTCTCGAGAAGATCTGCATGGAGGAATGGGCCAAAATACCAGCTACTGTGTGTGCAAACCTGGTAAAGACCTATAGTAAACGTTTGACCTCTGTTATTGCCAACAAAGGTTATGTTACAAATAGGGCTGAACGATTATGGAAAATAATCTAATTGCGATTTTTTGCCCCAATATTGCGATTGCGATGCGATATGCGATTATTTTTTAAGGTCTTTGTCTTCTGTATTATTAAACAAAGACAAGCAATACATCATATAGTATGGCCAATACTATATTACATTAATTTTAAACTGTTCTTTCCTGGAAGACAGACCTCTGTTATGATGACATGAGGTGATGCATGAATTGATGACTGACATTTTTATTTAACTTCTTCAATCACAACAGTATATTTGAACATACACAATAGTTTATTTTTAGCTTACAAACATCTGAGCATAAAGTGCTGACAAGGAACCCTGGTGTAAACATTAAAATGAAAGTCAGTACAATGTGCAGATTGCAGAAATATACATAAACAAAATCAGTGGCTTTACCACACTCAGTTTTTCGACATCTGTGAACTACTAGACAGTCATTCAATTAAAAAATAATATTAAATAAATAAAACTAATAAATAAAAAATACACACATCTTACTGATCTCTGCAGTCAGTAACATTACACATAAAGTGCAAACATAATAGCAATTGTATAAACACACACACAAACACGCCTTTAAAATTTAAAGGGGTGAAATTGGACGGTCTAGTTCTGATTAGCGTCACCGCTGTCTCGGTGGAGTTTAATAAACTCGGCCGTCTGCTTCTTGCTATCTAAAATATAACCAGACACTGGTGTAAATTCTCGACTGTCTCATACTTCTGTTTAATAAGTTTTCTGTTTGACGTTTAGTCAGCTGTGTGAAAACCAAGGAGGAACCCACCCGGGGGATTAATAAAGTTTTATTTTATCTAATCTAATAACTTTAATCTCAGCCAAACCGATTTACTCACGAACAAACAAAACACTGAAAAAAGCCCAACAATAACATTTTTATTTATTTCTAAGTGACTTATATATTACGTTTAACCCGAGCAGCGAAACTCCGCGGTGATCTGAAAATGATGTGCCGGGAGTTGTGCCGTTCTCGGCCGCATCAGTAACCCTCGAGCTCCCGGCTAGCTGTCGAGCTGGTGGGTAGCAGACGCCTCTGAAAACGTCGAAGCACTTTTGCAAATATGGGATATCTTGATAAACCGAGCAGATATTTGATGTTTACACAACTACTTTCTCGCCTGAAAATATTTTAAAAGTTTATTTTGTGACCCAGAAAGATTAGTATGAGTAATTTTAAAACTTAGTAGCGGCCGCCATTGTTGGAAACTGGAGTTTGGCTGGGCCGCGCTATGAATTCTGGGATATGGTAGTAATTTGGACAGCCTTCGGCGCGTCGCTGTGACGTAATCGGTCTACAAATGCGGCCTCAGAAGGATGCAGCCCATGAATTTGGACATGTCCAGAGTATAATCGCAGCCTTTGCGGTTAGAAAATTGCACTTGATCATGTCGCGATATTATCGCAAATGCGATATATCGTTCAGCCCTAGTTACAAAGTATTGAGTTGTATTTTTGTTATTGACCAAATACTTATTTTCCACCCTGATTTACGAATAAATTCTTTACAAATCCTACCATGTGGATTCATGGATTTTTTTTTTCACATTCTGTCTCTCACAGTTGAAGTGTACCTCTGGTGCAAATTACTGACCTCTGTCATCATTTTAGGTGGGGGAACTTGCACAATCGGTGGCTGACTAAATACTTTTTTGCCCCACTGTATGTTGTCTGCCAACACTGCACTCAACACTGACGAAGAATGCAGTGGAACAGCAAAACAGCATCATCTGTAAACTTTGGAAACTTGTTATTTTGGACTGGAAAACAAAATCTTTTTTTATTTACTTTAAAGCTGAATTTTTGGTTCAAATACTACTAGAATTTAATTCATATTACTTAATATTTGTATTTATTTCATTTTTATTTGGACAGTCTTATTGAGTAAAATAGGACTAAATATTTAAGTATTGATGTTAAAAATACATTATTTTCAAATTCATGTCTCCTGGGTCATTGTTTTAATTTTCTGTGGGACGAGACGAGAGGGTGATACTCACAGGTGGGCAGACCTGAGCAGGTGAGGTACTAAAGCCTAGAACAGGAAGTCTTCCCACAGGAAGCGGAGACAAGATTTATTGAAATAATCGTTGACTAATCAAAGACAAATTGAAACCTCTGGAGCATCAGAAAATCAAAAACACAACAAAGAGCCGGGGGACTGCTGAGCCTCTAGAATCCTCTATCAAACCTTTTTTGAGACCTGGTGCTGCCATCAATTTCAAAAAAAAGATTTATCATATTTTCCCTGACGAATGAAAAAGCTTCAACATGATAGGTATCATCAGATTTAGTTCACACATTGCGACATGTAATACAGTCAAACGATCATTGTCTGAATAGGTTTTCAAGCCAAAAGCAAAAACATTTGAACCAGCATGAATTTGTACATTTGTGTCAAACTTAGCTCCAAATATTTGACCTTTTCTAAAAATATGTTAAGACTACAGCTTCTCACCTGTGTGAGCTCTCAGCAGGAGGAAACAGCTGATGTTCAACATTTACGTGGCCAGTCAAATGAGGATTTCAACTTTCCCCACGCTTTGCAGGAATGCAGCTATTTACCTGAATGAATTTCTGTGTGTTTTTTAAGTGATGTTGAATTTGAAAACTTTTTACTGGAGGTGTTACCAACATGTGACCTCTCAACTGTGTGAGTTCTTATGTGGAAAGACAAACTTTTATTGTGATAAAAACCTTTCCCGCATGTTTTGCAAGAGTACGGCTTCTCACCTGAGTGAAGTCGTGCGTGTTGTTTAAGTGACGATGACCTGGGAAACCTTTTACCGCATGTTTGACAAGAGTACGGCTTCTCACCTGTGTGCAGCCGTACATGGTCTTTAAATGACGATGACCTGGAAAACAATTTACCGCATGTTTGACAAGAGTACGGCTTCTCACCTGTGTGAAGCCTTGCGTGTTCTTTAAGTGACGATGACGCAGAAAACTGTTTACTACATGTTTGACAAGAGTACGGTTTCTCACCTGTGTGATATCTCATGTGGACGGTCAAATGACAAGTTCGACGAAACTTTTTCCCACATGTTTTACAGGAATATGGCTTCTCACCTGTGTGGATCTGTGTATGCCTTCTAAGTACTGATGGCCTAGAAAACATTTTACCACAAGTCTTACAGAGATTTTTGCACGAACGAGAGCTTTCTGCATTTTTACTGTTTGGATTTCTCGATGATCCTGGATCTGCACTCCTGCTTCTTCCCTGATCTTGGCTCTCAGCAAGAGGGGCGTTATTAGTGATGAGACGATCATTATCTGGTTCACTGTGCTCTCCTTCCTCAGCAGCAGTCACCATGAAGGTATCCGTCTCCTCCTTCAGTCCTTCAGAGCTTTCTGCATTTTTACTGTTTGGATTTCTCGATGATCCTGGATCTGCACTCCTGCTTCTTCCCTGATCTTGGCTCTCAGCAAGAGGGGCGTTATTAGTGATGAGACGATCATTATCTGGTTCACTGTGCTCTCCTTCCTCAGCAGAAGTCACCATGAAGGTATCCGTCTCCTCCTTCAGTCCCAGCTGCTCTCCCTCCTGACTGCTGCACAGTTCCTCCTGCTCCTCTTTAATCTGTGGAGGTTCTGGTTCCTCCTGGTCACAGAGCTGCAGCTCAAGGAGAACCTCCTCCTCCTTACAGACAGGCTGCTGTGGGACGTCTGGAGGGGAAAAAAAAAGACAACTAATGAGATTATGAGAGACAGAGAGAGACAGACAGAGAGACAGAGAGAGACAGAGAGAGAGAGAGTACATACAATACAAATATCACATTGGGGATGGTCAGGCTAGGTAGTGAGGAAAAAAAAAAACAAAAAACAAAAAAACAACAGTGAAATGTGTAACACAAAAGGATAATACAGGAATATCAGCACACCATAACACAATAAAACACAGACAAGCAACATGGGAGAGTATTCCAGTGTGTACAGCTGATCTGGGACAATCTTCGCCTGCGCCTCCAGCTGATCCGTCCACATTGGATGGGAGGCGTTGGATTCAGGGGAGGGAGGGTGATAGTGAGGGCGCATCAGTATCAGTGTACATGTTTCGTGCGTGTGCATGTGTATCCCGTGTTCAGCTGAGAGAAAGTGTCACCACGCCCGGTTAAGCAAAGGTCAACAGTCTCCAGTGGACGCAGGTGGCCTTGAAGGAGGGACAAAGAGTTCTGACAACAATCCTGTAATCATGGGAACAATTTGTTGTTCCAGTCAGCTTCGACCTTGGCGCCAGTGGGATAGCTGCATGAGTGAAGATGGTGAATGTTTGGGTTTAGTGCGAACAACTGCATCCAATTTTTACAGTTGGTCTAATGTCCGTCACTGGTCACCAATTATCTCAATTCCCGTTGTTCTTCTCCAAGATCTTATCAAAACACAGTCTGAGTACTCACAGCCCTGCCCATCGTCTATCATGTCAGCCAGCCTTATGGGATTTTGAACAGCAGTAGCAATAAAAAAAAAAAAAAAAAAAAAAAAAAAAAAAATGCGGCCTGAACCTGAATTGGGATACAGCCATTGAGATGAGATGAGATAGCCTTTATTTGTCAGTTGCAGGTTTTTTGGCCACAACCGAGATGACAGACCTTGCCGACCGTACATACAATACAAACATCACATTGGGGAGACAGGTCAGGCCAGGTAGCGAGGAAAAAAAACATTGAAATGTGCAACACAAAAGGATAATACAGGAATGCACAGATATCAACACACCACAGCACAATAAACACAGACAAGCAACATGGGAAAGAGTTCCAGTGTGGACATCTGATCTGGAACCGCTACAATCTTTCGACTGCGCCTCCAGCTGACCCGATGTCCACATCATGGGGGAGGTAAGCGTTGGAGGTGGCGTTGGATCCGGGGTAGGGAGGGTGATGCGTCAGTGAGTGCTTATCAGTATCAGTACAGGGAGTGCAGAATTATTAGGCAAATGAGTATTTTGTCCACATCATCCTCTTCATGCATGTTGTCTTACTCCAAGCTGTATAGGCTCGAAAGCCTACTACCAATTAAGCATATTAGGTGATGTGCATCTCTGTAATGAGAAGGGGTGTGGTCTAATGACATCAACACCCTATATCAGGTGTGCATAATTATTAGGCAACGTCCTTTCCTTTGGCAAAATGGGTCAAAAGAAGGACTTGACAGGCTCAGAAAAGTCAAAAATAGTGAGATATCTTGCAGAGGGATGCAGCAGTCTCAAAATTGCAAAGCTTCTGAAGCGTGATCATCGAACAATCAAGCGTTTCATTCAAAATAGTCAACAGGGTCGCAAGAAGCGTGTGGAAAAACCAAGGCGCAAAATAACTGCCCATGAACTGAGAAAAGTCAAGCGTGCAGCTGCCAAGATGCCACTTGCCACCAGTTTGGCCATATTTCAGAGCTGCAACATCACTGGAGTGCCCAAAAGCACAAGGTGTGCAATACTCAGAGACATGGCCAAGGTAAGAAAGGCTGAAAGACGACCACCACTGAACAAGACACACAAGCTGAAACGTCAAGACTGGGCCAAGAAATATCTCAAGACTGGTTTTTCTAAGGTTTTATGGACTGATGAAATGAGAGTGAGTCTTGATGGGCCAGATGGATGGGCCTGTGGCTGGATTGGTAAAGGGCAGAGAGCTCCAGTCCCACTCAGACGCCAGCAAGGTGGAGTACTGGTTTGGGCTGGTATCATCAAAGATGAGCTTGTGGGGCCTTTTCGGGTTGAGGATGGAGTCAAGCTCAACTCCCAGTCCTACTGCCAGTTTCTGGAAGACACCTTCTTCAAGCAGTGGTACAGGAAGAAGTCTGCATCCTTCAAGAAAAACATGATTTTCATGCAGGACAATGCTCCATCACACGCGTCCAAGTACTCCACAGCGTGGCTGCAAGAAAGGGTATAAAAGAAGAAAAACTAATGACATGGCCTCCTTGTTCACCTGATCTGAACCCCATTGAGAACCTGTGGTCCATCATCAAATGTGAGATTTACAAGGAGGGAAAACAGTACACCTCTCTGAACAGTGTCTGGGAGGCTGTGGTTGCTGCTGCACGCAATGTTGATGGTGAACAGATCAAAACACTGACAGAATCCATGGATGGCAGGCTTTTGAGTGTCCTTGCAAAGAAAGGTGGCTATATTGGTCGCTGATTTGTTTTTGTTTTGTTTTTGAATGTCAGAAATGTATATTTGTGAATGTGGAGATGTTATATTGGTGTCACTGGTAAAAATAAATAATTGAAATGGGTATATATTTGTTTTTTGTTAAGTTGCCTAATAATTATGCACAGTAATACTCACCTGCACAAACAGATATCCCCCTAAAATAGCTAAAACTAAAAACAAACTAAAAACTACTTCCAAAAATATTCAGCTTTGATATTAATGAGTTTTTTTGGGTTCATTGAGAACATGGTTGTTGTTCAATAATAAAATTATTCCTCAGAAATACAACTTGCCTAATAATTCTGCACTCCCTGTATATGTATGTGTGTGCGTGTCTATAGTTCAGCTGAGACACTGTCCTTCGCCCTGCCAGGCTAAGTAAACAGTCTTCCAGCCAACCCAGGTGGCCTTGTAGGGAATGGGAAGGAACAGACTCAACACAGTCGTTATCAGGGAGTTGTTGTTCGGCTCCAGCCTTGAGCTGGCGCCGAAGGGGTAGCCAGGTTATGATGGTAATTGAGAATTTCAAGCTGTTTTTTAACACTCCGACACTGGTCTCTCAGTCTCCCGTTAATAGCTGCGAGCTTCTCCGTGATGTTATTAGCCGTCGATTCTGTGGTCTTGTCACTCTTTTTGCTCACAGAGCAGATTCTGAGACCTCACGACCGCAGCCAACTGATCCGAGGTGTAATCCAGCTCCACCCAGAGATGTTGTTCTGAGTTGATTCTTTCCTGATATAATCCAACATACATACGCTCAAAGGTGTTATTCTGAGCATTCACTGCAGCCGTTAGCGCCTCCAAGCTCTTAACCATGCTGCCTTCAGTGAGCCCTTTCTGAGAAGTCGCACCTGTCGTTCCAATCCCAGCGGGCAGCCTTGGTGGGGTTTGAACAGCCGGTTCCGCTCTCTTAATTCTCCGATAAGTCAGGGCCAAGCCAGCTCCGATCAGCAAGAACCCTGTTATCGTGGTTCCGAATAGGTAGATATCTTCAGCGTCCTCGATCGACAGTCCCGCCAGGCACACGATCCTCTGCCACCCGTCCATCGTGTATCCGGCAGGGAAAGTCCCTCCAGGGCACTCGGGTTCTCCCGAGCCCAGACTTCACGTTAAAGGGTGTCAATAGCATTCAGAGACCAGTTGATCAAATCCATAATTCTCTTTTAGGTTTTAGACACAGACTGTGAGAGAGTGTTCCAGGGAAAGTAATACAAAAAAAGACACGAGACTAGACAAGGACATAAGAACTAGCAGGAAAGATAAGGGAGAGGAGAAAAGTGCGTCCGCCTCCTCCGAGAGCCAAAGAAAGTGTGTGTCTGTTTTATACTGATGCACGAAGGCCCTGACACTGAGAGGGTGGATCTACCTGTACGTGACCAGGCTGCATCCTCAGTGCTCAAACATCTGAAGATGAAAACCTGTTTTATGTTTCCTACATCTAATCAAGCGCACGACACAAACACTCAGCAAGTACTGGTCTCTGTTTATGGATGGGCTAAAGAAAGGCAACGGAGTTGATGCCTTGTAACTAAGCAACAACCTATATGATGCACTTAGCAACGCTAAGTCACACTGAGTCTGAACTTTTACAAACCAAGCCACTGAGAACTGAGGACACAATCAGCAGAATGTCTGTGATGAAAATGACCATGAGCTGCCTGAAATGACACTGATGCGTTCATATTATTGGAGACCCACAGGAGGACTTCTATCGCTGTATCTGCATCTGCATCTTAATGCATTCATACATGAGGGTATTTTACATTACACTTTCTTTTAAAGCGATACTTTCACAGTTCTAACTTTATGCTGTTACTTGCATAAAGAAAACTCAAATCCAGGCTGATTTCAGCGCCTGCTGTTTGAATGGAGCACAGTGCAGTCCTGTCAGTGAAGTTGCCCCCCACCTTCTTCAAATCCAACAAAAGTGGTATCAAACGTTTGTGCTGCAAATTTTTTTGTTTGTGCCGCTTTCATTTTAAAGATATTTATAAAATTCCATCAATCCATCCATTCGCTTCCACTTATCCTTTTAAGGGTCGCGGGGGCGCTGGAGCCTATCTGAAGAAATTTAAAGGGGCATGCCCGTAGGTGCGTATCAGTTTATAATTAGATATGGTGTTTTGAGCCAATAAGCTGGTTGTGGATCACTGACTACCATGTTTCTTAACATTACCTTACTCCATCTAGTGTGCTACCAGCAGGGTATATGCTAAAATGCTAATGGTTGTTAAAACATTAACCTAATAATATGTGAACTGTAGCTTTTAATTCAAATGCTAATATTAACAAAAGTGCTGTCATTTGTATGTGGGCTGTCATGAGCAAGTTGTATAAAATTAACGTGCACTTCAGTGATTCAGCAAATCTGAGCTCAACGGCTCCAAACAGCCTGCAGAACTGTGAATCTCAGGTAACTGTCAATGTTACCTGAAAGAGCCAAACTTCTGTAGCCATGGTCCCAAAGGGCTATTAAACACGTGTGGCATTGACACACATTTATCTCAGAGCCTGGATTTATCTACAAGTATTTTGATGATGAGCTATGAACATTGACTAAATTCATTTTTATGCCGATCAAATGAATTTTGAACTAGATCTTGTTAAGGATAAACTGGTACAACTCTGCCGAAAAAGCAAACATAGCGACCTGTGTTCGGTTTGTGATCACCAGGGGGCGCTATCACACACATTCTACGTCTGAGAAAAAAAAACAAGAGTTGAAGAAAACATGTGCTAGCTCTCTCATTTGCATTTTTAAGCTAGCTTCCATGAGCAACAGCAATCATCAACACTTCAATTCACTACGTCAAAACAGTGTATCAAAGTAATTTTATGTCCACTTAAAGATGTAGAACTAAAGTTATAACCAAATTATGGCAGTAATATATCACATTTGTCATTTTTGCTTGACAGATGCCAAAGAAATCAGTGGTGGACAAAACTGCAGTATTTGAAGTCCTTCGTGCTTCTAAAGAAGCAGTCATAAAAGATGGAAGTTTCAACTCCAAGTGACATATAGAAAAATCTATGCAAACAACTTGGCGAAAAGATGACACCAAAAGCTCTTTACACTTTTGTTAAATTAAACAGACAATGTATGGGCTGCTCTGGATTACAGTGACGAATAGAGACTGACACAGACAGCAGTGACAATGATAATGATTTTGAACAAAGCAGCTCTCCTTTTCAAAACAAAGACTGCAAGACTGTGGAGCTCCCATTTGGATACATATGATATGTGGATACATATGATATGTGGATACATATGATATGTGGATACATATGATTCCACATAAAGTCACATACAAAAAGAATACTTTCAAGAAAAGGGAAGCTGGCCAGCTGTACATTACATGTGAAAAGGAACCTGAAAATCACTGCCCAATGGTGCTGAAGTGTGTAATGGCAAACACGGATGAATCCATGCACACTGGCTTTTCTAAGAGAGCCATGCCCGGAAGTCTGAGGGCACAAGTAACAAAAGAACTTGGTGAAGGCAGACTGCAGCCCCATGTGTGGAGAGCATCAGAGGCAGCAAAGCTGATGGACTTTGGTGATCCAGAGCCAAGCCATCTACCAAATTTGACAACTCTGCGCAAAGACAAACACGAACAAAATCAACTAGAAGTTGCTCATAAAAACCCAATACTGTCTCTCCACTCATTAAAATACAGTTCCCCTCCCAGTGGAAGCATTTGGGACATTGGATTAGACAAGTTCTTCTGTCACTACTGGAGTCAAACTCAAATGCTGTACAAGACTGCAAAGCACCCATAGTCGCCTTTGATGCGACTGGCTCAGCTGTAAAAAAGCTTCTCAGGCCTAATGGTTTATCTGGAAACATCTTCCTGTATCAAGGTGTGTTAACAGGAAGGGACAACTCTCACGTCCCAGTGGTGCAAATGTTGTCAGAGAGACATGATGTCCAGGCAATCACAAGATGGTTATCGGAATGGATTCGTGCTGGAGCACCAATCCCAAAGGAGGCCATCTGTGATTTCTCCTTAGCTTTACTTGGTGCTTTAGTTAAGGCTTTAACACATCATTCAGATTTGAAGCTACATTAATGAATGCTTTGGTGTCTTGCTTCGGAAAAAATCCCCCTTATGTCAGAAGTGTCCAAAGCAAATCTGAAAAGAAAGATTGCAGATGAGACTATGTCTGTTTCTGATGACAAGGAAGAAGAAGACATTAGATAACTTCAGCTAATGTTGAAGCAGAGTTCAAGAACATTAAACATGGTCTGTTCAAGCATGAAAATCTCCCTATAAGGATAGATAAATTCACTGCACGACATCTTGGTTTCATTGAAGGAAACATGCAGATCTGTTCTGCAACACAAATACGAAAAGAAGCAGAGGTTGCCAGACAGGATGGTACAGTGAAGCGTCAGGATCCACACAAAGCCTTTGTGGAGCAGGAAGTGGATGATAACCCCTCTCAGGAGCCCAAAATTGACACAGACATGGACATTGAAGAAACAGCAGCTTTGGAAAACTGGAGAGGCCTTGCAGTTCCACCAAACCATACCTCTCCCCTTGTCCTGAATGGCTCCACTCAGATCCAGCTGTGAAAAAGAAAAAAGTAAAGCTATGGCTGTTAAAAAATGGAAATAATCAACAGCCAGTCAAACTTGGCAAAGGACAATACTGTGTCATGAACACCTGTGCCTTTGATGCCTTCTGTCAAAGTCTGTGCTGCGCTTTCTGTGACAGTCTTACTGCTCAAAACATGTTGAATAGTTCAGAGGAGAACAAAGTATTCCAGCTTGTGAAATCCCTTGCTTCAAAGGGTGTCACTCAACATGCCTATTCATTGAGGGCAGAGGTGCTGAGCTCAATATTCTGCCCTGTTCAGTTGAAGACTGCTGTTCATCGTGTTGATGCACAGCGCCATGTGTCCACAGTAATTCAAAAAACAATGACGGAAAATCCAAGTGTTCACTTCACAAGACAGTGTTCCTCCCAGTACTGCAAACTTTACACACCAAACACAAGGCAAATCCCTTTTGTTTCCATTGATCTGTCAGCTTCTGGCATAGCTCACCTTCAGTCTGCTGTTGAACAAGGGCTCAACCTTCCAGCATCGCCATGCCTAAGACCAATCGAAAGTCCTGATGCATCTCCAACAGCATTTAAAACAGATTCATCAGGAAAGCAACTTTGCACAGGGACTGTTTGTCACAGTTTCACCCTGAGAGAGCTTGTATGGATTGACACAGACCTTGGAAAAGGCTCTACAGAAACTCTGGAGCACAGTTTTCACAGTCCAAAAAGGTTTTTGCTTACTGAATTCCCATCCACTCTGCTACTTCAAGGAGAGAAATTCACACTGAAAGCAGTCATTACATTTCAGGAGGGCCCAACACCAGAAACACTCGGGCATTATATGACATTCTGTAACAGGACCCCGTACATCTGGGAGATGTATGATGACCTAAGGAAGGATGTAACCATAGCATCTGAAAACACCAGCGCATGTCCGCACGCTGTGCTCTACACAAAGGAATGATGGCAAGATTTCATGAAAGAAAGTCCTTTTCTAGTTTGTGAGTTAGATGATGGAAATAGCTGTTATTTTTCAGTTATTGTATTAGACTTGTGAGGCTCAGACACTTCCATGTATTTACCTTTTCTAACAGGAAACATAAACCACGTTGTTCTCGTAGTTTTGTATTTTGTTACCAGCAAATAAAGTTGTTTCTCCAACAGAATGCATTAATTATTTTAAATGCTATATTTAACCTAGTTTTTAAATAGGTTATAGCAGTTTGATTACTAGGTTTAAGAGTGTGATCATGAGAAAAAAATATCCAATGCTGGTTAATATCTCTCAATGTTTTTTTTACAGCAAAGGAAGTGGCTGGTTGAACTTTAGAAGCTTATAATAATATCTTTAAAACGACAGCGGCACAAACAAACATTTTTGCAGCACAAAAGTTTGACATCAAATTTGTTTGATTCCATTAATGTGGGGGAGCTGGTTGACCTCTGATGACCTCTAGAATTTTTCTTGAATATCTTTAAAATGAAAGCAGCACAAACGAAAATGTTTGCAGCACAAACGTTAGATACCACTTTTGTTGGATTTGAAGAAGGTGGGGGGCAACTTCACTCGTGCAGTCCTGTCCTCTGTTTGCTCTTTGTTAGCTCACATCAAAAAGTCCTCACAATCAGAAACGTCCCGCAGAGCTGTGATCAGGATGCTCCCTCAGAGGGACACTCACCTGTCATGTGCAGCTTGATTTGGGGTTTACAGGTGATATCCAGCAGTCTGCGCTGACGGTCGATCTCTTCCTCGTACTGGACGATCGTTTTTTCAAACTCCAAGAATATTTGTTCAGCAGCAGCAGTTAGTCGCTCGTTGATGAACTCTCTCAGATACTGAACTGAAGGCATCGTTGCTGCCGCAGCTCACACACTCAGCTCACACAACAACAACAGTCTCTGGAAAGCTAACGCAATTTGCGCCTTTCCTTTGTTTACTTCCGCCTGGTGTCACGTGATTAACGCACCTCCCCCTCTCTCTCTTATTAATGAATGTAAAGTATTACAGAGAGCTCGGTGAGTCAGTGCAAAGCCGCTAACACCACAGTGATGTGCTGACTCTTTCGGTCCCACACTCCCGGCTCTGTTCACACACGCGCCTTTCCTTTCTTTATTTCCGCTTGGTGTCACACGGTTGTTGCTCCGGCAGAGAGCATTTACCTTTAACTGTTCCGCTGTCGAAGATTTCTCTGTTTCAAATCAGTTTCCAGCTGAAATCAATTTTTTTCTACATCCACGGAAAACAAGAAAATCGCAGATATTCTCATTTGAATTTTAAGCTTTCTGGTTTGAAATGATCTGAATACGTTTCTTATATTGAACTTTAACATGATCCCTATAAAAAGAGTTACTGTTTGATCTGGTGAGCTCAGAACAAACAAAAAAAATGTGCTTTCTGATCAAAATATATAAAGTTTGATTAAAAACTTACAAAGTAATGCCAGAATAAGTTATTAATTATTACTGTTGTTTGACTGGCCACAAATCAATTTTTATTATATTCAGTTGTTAAACATTCGGCATATTGTTTATTAAATTAGAACCTCTGGGGCCTGTTCTTCGTACGTCGCTTACTACATCCAAGATCAAACCATCGCGCTAACCGTGAGCTCGCTAATCCGGTTCCCCGAACACACCTGCTGTTGACGATTAGTACAGCTGGACGCAGTAATGTGACATCACTGGGTGTCGTAAAAGGGGCTACGCATCGATAGTAGAAACATTGATCGGCAACCCGCTGATTGGTCGGCGAAAATGTCGAAGGGGCGCGCTCGGTATTTTCCGGCAGCAGAGCAAGAACTCATGAGTGAGGGATTTCAGGAGTTTCAGAGTTTAATTAAAACGCAAGAGAACACTGCAAAGGCTGCAAAAGCAAGGAGAGAGGGCTGGCAGAAAGTTGCTGACAAATCAAACTCGTAGGTAATTTAATAATAATAATAATAATGGATTGGGTTTATATAGTGCTTTCCAAGGCACCCAAAGCGCTTTACGATACCACTATTCATTCACTCCCACATTCACACACTGGTGGAGGCAGCTACGGTTGTAGCCAGGCTGCCATATCGCGCCATCGGCCCCTCTGGCCAACACCAGTAGGCGGTAGGGTAGATCTATCATATGACACTATATTGTCCAATATCATATGGCATTATATTATATTATAATATGTTATATTATATCCCCTTTCACATTAGAGCCACAACAGGACCCACAAGAACATGGGAACAAGTAAAAGTGGAATACAGGAGTATTCTACAGAATGGTAATATTTATCTCTTAGATTGCTTTTCGTCTCTTGGCAAGGTAATACTGGCCTGTAATACTCTGTTAGTTTGTTCATAACAGCAACCAAGAAAAGGGCAGAGCAAAAAAAGACAGGTGGTGGTCCTGCACCCCCTCGTCAACAAGTTGGTTATGTAAATAATACCCTCACGGGAATATCGATATCTCTCTATGAGCACACTGTCGCGCTGAGCTAAAGGATCCTGTCTGTCCCGCAATATACGCTGAATTCTGAGGACTCTCCTTATCAATCTTGCACCTTCCACAATGGGCTGCTCGCGTATACGGACAGGACATGGCTGCGACAGGCTTCCCAAATCCACCTTCGCTTTTATAGCCGTGGTCTCTCATCTTGATTACACGAAGTAATTTACTATTGCTACTCTAAAATATGAATTACATCTGAAATAATCACATACATGTGATAGAATGTTAATAGTACATTTCCCTTTTTTAGGAAATGACCTGTATGTATCTGTGTGACATCAATAAATGGATCAGGTGCTGCATTGTCTTTAGTTACATTGATGTTATTTATTTATGGTGAAACAGTGGTGGAATATCGCTGTTGCTTTCGTATAAATGAAGCAGACATACCTGCGTGGCCGCGATCTAATCCTGTTTACATAAAGTAAACCTGCTCCCGAGCAGGTTTACGCTTACGGCTCTGTTGCTATGACAGCAAGTCCCGGATGAGCTTCGGGGAACCGAACGATCAAAGATCACGCGAAATCGTCAACAATCTAATCCAGCTAACTTACTTAGCGCGGTACGAAGAACAGGCCCCTGGTGCTGGTCACCACCAGCTCCCTCACAGGGAAATCTTCAAAACTCCTCCGTAGGCCCACCCAGAAGATGGATAAACTCAGCATTTCATGAACACTGTGATGGAGATGTTTGTGTAATGTTATAAATACTCGGATACTCCTCAGAGGCTCCGGACATAAAGATATTATATTCAGTCCTGTAGAAAGTTATATATTTACAAATATATTATCATCTCTGGTTACTGTGGTATGAATGACTCTGAATTACTTTATGGTAAACAACACGCTACTGGCAAAAAACAGTGAAAGAATTCCAGATCACAAGTTTGTAGTTAAACATACAAGTGACGACCTTTGACCTTCCTCAGGTTTTATTTAATTGTGTCTGAGAAAATCTCATGTACTCTTCATGCAGCTGAGTACATTCAGTGCACATTCTTATCTCTCGCCTCAGTCTTGAATCCTCCTCACCTGATTCATCACTGACCCCAACCAGCAAAGGCATAAGAGCTTGATCCACATAGCTGGAAAGAAAGCGAATTTGTTCCTGGTGGGTGTTGGACTCTGCGCTCTGCAGATATGAGGAAACAGTGACAGGAAACAGAGCTCAGCAAGAGGAGGAGCTACAGCAGTGAACATGAAAGGCTTCATTTAGGAGCTGAAGAGCTGCTGTGTTCTCTCTATTGTTCATTCAGTCCAAGAGAAAATCATGTTGCTGCTTTTCATTTGGATGATGATAGTCTCCTTTCAGACTGGTGAGTCATCAAAAGATGGAGTGAGATGTAAAAGGAGATGATGGACATGAAAATATCTGGATGTTGTTTGAATTGATTCACTTTTTATAAACTAAGTTTAAAGATGCAGAAACATGATGGTGAAATATGTCTTTGTTGTTTTCAGGATCCTCTGAGGATTTACTGACACCATCTAAAGATGTAGTGACGAGTTTGGAAGGAGGCACTGTGACTCTCTCCTGCAACTATTCAGGCTCTGTCAGTTACTTCTTCTGGTACAAACAAAAGTCCAGTTTATCTCCACAGTTTCTCATCAATGAATATTCAGAGCAAAACGAAAAGCTGAAGTTTAGAAAAGATCAAGACAAAAGTGAGTTTCATCTGGAGATCTCCTCTGCTGCAGTGACAGACTCTGCTGTGTACTACTGTGCTCTGCAGCCCACAGTGACAGGAAACAGCAAAACTCTGTACAAAAACCTTTGGAGCAAAGGCAAGGCAAGGCAAGTTTATTTGTATAGCACAATTCAACAACAAGGTGATTCAAAGTGCTTTACAGAGACATTAGAAACAAGAACAAATAAAAAGCATGATTTAAAATTGAATAAAACAAGCAAATAAACTAACTAACTAATTAACAAACAAACAAACAAACAAACAACAGTATATAAAATCAAAACAGATAAAATCAGAACAGTAGATAAAATCAGTTGATAGGTTTGTAGCATAAACCTATTCGCTGGAACGTTAAGACAATATAATTACACTGCAAGCAAGACACAAGTAGGCAAACTTCTTCATGGTACTCGTGCACGGGAGAGAACCGGACAGGCACCGTTCCTTCGCTTGACCCCAGTAGCTCTCGTCCGTTCTCCCGTATCACTGTCCTTTTATTGAGGTTACATGAATATGCATAAGTTCATTAACATATGACGTCTACATACACAAAGAGTACCTTGCCTGTGTGTGTGTGTGTGTGTGTGTGTGTGTGTGTGTGTGTGTGTGTGTGTGTGTGTGTACTGCTGATCAAAGGGTCAAACATCCTTGGTCAGGAAGAGGGTAGCCTCCCCCTCACCCTAGATGGTTCATCCTAGATAACACGGTGAGGAAGTCCTGCAGTTCATCTAAACAAAGAGCACTTAGACTAGAACAGACGCAACTACGTTAATCCTACCATAAAATAATAAGACACGGTATGACCTCTCATGCTCCCAAAGTGCTGTCTAATACACACAAAGTTTGCAGACTATCAAGGATCAAAACCTCTACCAATCTACAACTAATTACAAAACTCTAAGCATATATAAGTAAATATTTCTAAGCATAAATGACAATCAACAATACAAATCTAAAATCAGTAGTTAAATGTAAGTTTTGAAATTTAAGCTTAAAGTGTGGATTTGGTGTTTTATTCAAATGCAGCTGAGAACAGGTGAGTCTTCAACCTGGATTTAAATAAACTGAGTGTTTCAGCTGATCTGAGGCTTTCTGGGAGTTTGTTCCAGATATAAGGAGCATAAAAGCTGAATGCAGCTTCTCCGTGTCTGGTTCTGACTCTGGGAACTGATAAAAGACCGGATCCAGATGACCTGAGGGATCTGGAAGGTTCATACTGGGTCAGGAGGTCATTGATGTATTTTGGTCCTAAACCATTCAGAGCTTTATAGGCCAGCATCAGAACTTTAAAGTCTATCCTCTGACGGACAGGCAGCCAGTGTAAAGACCTCAGAGCTGGACTGATGTGGTCCACTTTTTTGGTCTTAGTGAGGACTCGAGCAGCAGAGTTCTGAATGAGCTGTAGTTGTCTGACTGATTTTTTGGGTAGACCTGTAAAGATGCTGTTACAGTAATCAAGCCTACTAAAGATGAATGCATGGACTAGTTTTTCCAGGTCCTGTTGAGACATCAGATCTTTTATCCTTGATATATTCTTGAGGTGATAGTAAGCTGACTTTGTTATTGTCTTAATGTGTTTTTCTAAGTTTAGGTCTGCATCCATCACTACACCCAAATTTCTCGCCTGGTTTGTGGTTTTTAGATGTATAGATTGAAGTTCTCTGGTGACCTGTAATCGTTTTTTCTTTGGCGCCAAAGACTATTACCTCAGTTTTGTTTTTGTTTAGCTGGAGAAAATTGTGGCACAACCAGTCATTGATTTCCTCAATGCATTTACCAAGAGCCTGTACAGGGCCTCGGTCTCCTGGTGACATTGTGATATATATTTGTGTGTCATCTGCATAGCTGTGATAGTTTATTTTGTTGTTCTTTATAATCTGTGCCAGTGGGAGCATGTAGATGTTAAACAGAAGGGGTCCCAAGATGGAACCTTGGGGAACTCCACATGTGATACTTGTCTGCTCAGATGTGAAGTTACCTGTTGATACAAAGTATTTCCTGTTTTCTACGTATGTTTTGAACCAGTTTAGTACAGTTCCTGAAAGACCTGCCCAGTTCTCCAGTCGTTTGAGTAATATGTTGTGGTCAACTGTATCAAATGCTGCACTGAGATCCAGTAAAACTAGGACTGACATTTTTCCACTGTCTGTGTTCAGACATATGTCATTAAACACTTTGGTCAGAGCGGTTTCAGTGCTGTGGTTCTGTCTAAAACCTGACTGGAAGGCATCGTAGCAATTATTCTGTTTTAAGAAGTAACTGAGCTGTTGAGAAACTGCTTTTTCAATGATCTTACTTAAAAATGGGAGATTTGAGATCGGCCTGTAGTTGTTCATTTGTGTCTTGTCAAGATTGTCCTTTTTCAGTATAGGTTTGATTACAGCAGTTTTTAGTGATTCTGGAAACACACCTGATATTAAAGAAAAGTTGACGATCTGTAACAGGTCTGACTCTAAAGTCTTTGAGACCTTTTTGAAAAAACTTGTTGGCAGGACATCTAAACAGCAGGAGGAGGAGTTCAGTTGACCTAAGATGTCCTCCAGGTCTTTGCTGTTAATAGGTTGAAACTGTTTCATGGTGTTTAAACAGTTTTTCGGTGGACACAGTACATATCCTGGATCTGCTGTTGATGTACCAATTGCTTGTCTAATTTTTTGGATTTTTTCAGTGAAGAATTTGGCAAAGTTATTGCAGGCCATGGTCGAATGAAGTTCAGCTGCCACTGACACAGGGGGGTTTGTTAGCCTGTCAACTGTAGAAAATAAGACCCGAGCATTATGGCTGTTTTTAGTGATGATGTCAGAGAAGTAGGACCTCCTTGCATTCCTCAGTTGTAAATTATAATTGTGAAGTTTCTCTTTATAGATGTCATAATGAACCTGGAGGTTTGTTTTTCTCCATCTGCGCTCAGCTTTCCTACACTCTCTTTTTTCATTTTTCACCAGTGTGGAGTTTCTCCATGGAGACTTTTTCCTTCCAGAGATAACCTTCACCTTAATGGGAGCAATAGTGTCCATTACATTTAACATGTTAGCATTGAAGCTATTGACGAGCTCATTGACTGACCCTCTGGGCAGGTCAGGTGTTAATGGGAAGACCTGGTTAAAGATCTCACTACTGTGTTCAGTTATACACCGTTTTGTGATCACTGTTGTTGATATATTTGTGTGGGCTGAGATTTTACTTTCAAAGAAAACACAGTAATGATCAGACAGGCCCACATCAGACACAGTAACCTTTGAAATGCTCAGGCCCTTGGAGATCAGTAGGTCAAGAGTGTGTCCTCTATTATGTGTGGCCTCTGTTACATGCTGAGTCAGCCCAAAGTTGCCCAGAGTGTTACTCAGGTCTTTAGTCCCTTTGTCCTGAGGGTTGTCCACATGAATGTTAAAATCCCCAGCAATAATTACACAGTCAAAATCAACACAGATCACAGACAGCAGTTCACTGAGGTCATTAAAAAAGTCTGTGCAGTATTTGGGAGGCCTGTAAACATTAAGAAACACAACTTTGGATGGGGCCTTCAGCTGTAAAGCCACATATTCAAAAGACTGAAAACTTCCAGGAGATAGCTGCTTACATTGAAATGATTCATTAAATAAGACAGCGACCCCTCCTCCTCTCCTGCTCGCCCTGACCTCACTGATAAAACTGTAGTTAGGAGGGGTCGTCTCGATGAGAACAGCTCCACTGTTACTTTGGTCCAACCAAGTTTCAGTTAAAAACATAAAATCAAGGCTGTGCTCAGTGATTAAATCATTAATTAAAAATGTTTTCCCAGCTAGAGATCTAATGTTTAATAAAGCCAACTTAAGTGTTTTAGAGGTATTACTTGTCCCCTCGTGTTTGGGAGCAGTCTGTGGCACACAAGGTATGTTTACTATATTTAAAGATCTTTTAGAGTGCAGCTCTCTGTGTTTTGACCAGGCCACATGTCTCCTGTCACCTAAAAGTACAGAGATTTTAAAACCTTCTAGTAAACAGGGTCCCAGCTTCTCCTGGGAAAAGTCATCACTGCCATAATCCTCACAGCCCGGACCCTTCACACATCACGCATCAGACTGCGGAGACAGGGCATGAAGAGGAACTAAGGGGGGCGAGGCTGGGCAATGTGACTTCGATTGCTCTGTTGAGGGTGGGGCTCGATGGCGAACCTTTGGCCGCTCTGGTGGGGGGTTTATGGGGGACAAAAAGGGATTGGGACGGGGGGTAGATCTGAACCCAGCATTGACCCGCTCCATCATCTCCTCAGTGAATTTCAGGTGTGGGGAGGAGGGAGAAAGGGAGGGGGAGGAGGGTGATGGCCTGTCAGGGGTTTGGGGGACTGGGGAAGGTCGTGGTCCCTTGTCCTGGTCGTTGGTGTTGTTGAGAGAGTTGGAGGCAAATAGGGACCCCTCTTCTTGCCTTAGATGTCTCTCCTTTCTGAGGCTCTTCCTCAGATGCCATGGATGTCTCTCCTTTCTGAGGCTCTTCCCGGGTGGGGGCAAATGGAGCTCCTCCTCAAGGTTTCTGCTGGGCTTTGTCTGTTCTTGGAGTACTGTTTGTTCCTCTTTATGAGATAACTCCTCGTTTATCTCAGCCTTGGCACCAAGCACGGATGGATGACGTATGGAATAAAACAAGTTGGAGGTGAACAGTTTCACCCCTGACTTGTTAAAATTAAATCCATTTGCTTTGAACAGATGCCTGCGTTCCCAAAAAATATTAAAGTTGTCGATAAAATGCACTGAGTGGTCAGCACATGCTGATATAAGCCATTTATTCAGTGTAAACAACCTGCTGAATCTCTCGTCTCCTCCTCTGACCGGCGGTACAGGTCCACTGATGAATACAGCTGCATTCAGAGAGTTTACAGTATTTAATAATCCAGTAAAGTCCCGTTTCAGAACCTCCAACTGTTGTTTGGACACATCGTTTGACCCTGTATGCAGAACAATGTTTGTCACAGTTGGATATTCATCTGCAATTTGAAGAATTCTCTCCTTCAGGTTGTTGACCATATCGTTAGGAAAGCAGAGGACTTTAGTGTTCTTACCGCACATCCTTTGTACATCCTTTACGGCAGAGTCACCCACAATCAGAGTTTCAGGCCTAGCCTTTAGCTTTCCCTGTGGCCTTTCACTTTTCAACAGATTTTCAGACCTTATTTTGCTGCTTATAGATGGATGGTTGTCCGATATAGATCCAGGGTCCTTTGATAGTGGAGCAAATCTGTTCTGCAGTTTCACATTCAGTTGTTTTGGAGGTTTGTTGTTAACCTTCCTATTCACGGTTGTCCAGTCCTGTTTCCTCCCGTATACAGGGGTAGAAGAGCTTCTCTGTCTCATAGGAAGTGAAGGCCAGTCGGTTTCAGAGATTTCAGCTCGCTGTGCCCTGCCTGTGATACGTCCTCCCCCTTCCAGGAGACATGATTTATGTCTTGGTTTTGCACCAAGACAGTCCAAGGGGGGATTATCACTTGAGGATTTATAATAATGCACAGAGTCTACTTTCTTGGTCATGTTATCTGTGCTCCTTAGCTGTGTACTAGCTTGCTCATCGCCATTGTTTTGAATCAAAGGCAAGGTTGTTTCATTTCCACACAGTCCATTTACCTCCACGTTTACTTCTAAGCGATGAAAGACATCAGAATACTCCACAACATCCACTAGAGGGAGCCACACACTGTTAAACCTCTGATTCTTGTGTCATTGGACTGATGACAAAGACAACAGAGAAATGAAGCAGTAAAGATCAGAGACAGAGACAGAGCTGCTGTGGAAGCACAAAACTGTTTGATTGGCTGAGCTATTAAACTGTCCCCGCCCACTGAAGTTGAGCTCATCCAATGACATTATTTGTTGGTCATTGTGCTGCAGTGGAAGAACATTGTTCATGTGCTGTCTGTCTGGCTTTAATAACTCCAAAGACATGTTGCTGCACCTCTTTTTGCTTCTATCTCACATTATAGGTGAGTTTAAGAACAGGGATTAAAGTTTAGTTGAAGCTGCTGCATTAAGCAGATATACAGACTGCATTTCACTACTTTTCTTCTTTCTTTTTCCAGGACTAACAGCTGGAGACTCAATCACTCCTCAACAACCTGAAGTCACTGAAACAGAAGGAAAATCTGTCAAACTCACATGTAGCTATGAGACAGATGCAAGTGGTGCTTTACTTCACTGGTACAGACATCATTCTGACCTTCAGGCTCCTCAGTTTATACTCTGGAAAGGAGCAAAGGACAGCAGTCGTTATGAATATATTCCTGATAAACGTTATGGATCCCAAACATCACCAACAACAACTAATCTGACCATAGCAGCCCTAACCCTGGCAGACACAGCTCTCTACTACTGTGCTCTACAAACACAGTGATACAAAGTGTAGAAGAGGCTGTACAAAAACCTGAACACAGATATCTGACTACTCTTCAAAGAGGAGGGAAGTGGTATTCAAAGCACAGCTTCATATCAGATGGATTCTGCTAATTCCTGTTTTATCAGAGTCACTGTGGTTACAGCTGCTAATGAAACACTGTGGGAGGATTCACATGAGCAGCAAATCCACATCAACCACAAACCAACTGCAGGAACGTTCAAGCACAAAGAAATAAAAAAGCAAATTCACACAGCTGAAATTCAAAACCCACTGACTTTAAATACATATTTATGCATTTAATACTAAAATGTGAATTTATGTTCTTAGTACTAAGTTATGTGCAATTTAGATGGAACTGTTTAGAAACTTCAACTAAGGATCTGACTTAGCCACAAAATCTGTATTTCTACATGACTTAGGAGAGACTACTGACATTTTAAAGAAACCACTGATACAATAAGCAGGGGAGATTTATTTTAACCAGTGGTTTTCTGTTTTATTGCAGCAGTTATAAATGCATTCAGAAAAAAAAAGTCAACTATTCTAATCTGTCCTTGGTTCTCTTTCCCTGTACTTGTAACCACCTTGGATCTTGAAACATGGCTGGATAATAGATGAGCTTAAAACAGTTATTCTCAAAGTATGTGGCGTGCGCCACTGGTGGGGTTCTGACAGGTGGGGCACCAGTTACCTGGCAGAAAAACCATGCGCAACTAATGTTCAACATTAGTTGCGCATGTTAAGCATCTGCTGAAAAGCTGCGGCCACGTGTGTAAGTTGACAGTTTCAATAAAGGAGTGTACTAAAAAGTGCGATCATGTGGTCGGGTCTGTTGTGCATCTTTTACAGTGGTGCCGAAACCCAGGACTGGGGCACGAGACCCAACCACATTTTTTTTTTATAAGACTGAACTTTCTTTTCCATGTCTGGCCACGTTCACGTTCTGTTTAACTTGTTGCTTTTTTGAAGAAGTGTAGCAAACTAATGAAGCAGTCCAGTGACAAAAGTTACAAATAGTTTGAAGTGAAAGTTGTTTGTTTGAAACAAAAATTGTTGAAGGATTTATTGGGAATGAGTTGAATGAGGCAGCTGTTGTCAGCTGTGATTGGTCCCCATGAAGGAGAAAAAGCATCTTAACTTCAGGCTGTGGCCTTATTTGTGCTTCTTGGCTAAGTGACCAGAGGCCTCCAAACATCTAGGTGGGTCCAGGAACAGGCTGAGGGAGTACGAACGACCAAAAACAGCCCGTGAGGATTTTTAATCAGCATCTGCTTTTTGAAAATCTTTGACACAGACAAGCGAAGAAACTGCACTCCTGTGCCGCTGTGTAAAACAAGCAACCCAAAATCTCCTGAGTGCATGGTGGCCCTTTACCCATCTTTGGATTCTAAAGTCATGTCTAGATTTTAACAAAACCCCAATGCACAGCATCAGTATTAAAATGATGCAAAAAAAATATCAAAATAAAGAAAATTAAAGAAACTATAAACAAACAGTTGCCTCTGCAGGTATGGGTGCAAGTCTTTACTGCAAAGGGGATTCTGACCATCTGTAGCACAAAAAAGATAAAACAAAAAAATAAATAAATGTTTTTCATGCCTTTCTTCATCAGTATTGTTTTCTTCAGAAACCTCTCCAGAGTAGAGGAACATTTGAATTGGATGCAATGATCAGCTTCTCACAGTGAGCGAGCTTCACCACAGTAAACCACGAGGGCACCAGGTTGTAACAATAGGCATGTAACAAAATGACGGAGGTAAAGGGGAAAACTGTTTCTCTAACACAATCTGGATTTTACATCACTCAGGAAAGACTACTGAAAGAAACTACTGAATGAAATAAAGTAAGGACAGATGGGCTTTAATATAATCATAGATTGAATTTATTTAATGCAGGCAGAAGGCTAACAGCAATAATATATAAAAATCTATTCAACAGTTATAAAGGATACAATTTAAGTAAACTGTTATCTTCACTTATCCCTGTTCCAGCTTATTCTACTCTGCTTAAAACCCTCTTTGACCTTTTAAAGCGATGCTGAATGAAAGTTGAGCTCAAACCAGCCTTCCTCAGCTCTGGCAGGTCCCCATGACGCAGGAAAAACATCTTTGCCTCACACTGTGCTCTCAAGCAGAGAAACATATGTGCAGCTATAGGAACGAGGTCTTTGCTGCTGGCTGGAGGAGTCCAAGGGAAACAAATGTTCTACTTTATCACTGTCAAAATATTCTTTCATTAGTTACTGCTATGCAGATAAAACACAACAAAACAAAGACCCTCCCCAATGCTGGTACAGTTATAACCTGATGATAACAACGCATAACAACGTCTACATTCTTACAAAACTGAAAAGTAAAAAACAAACAAAAACAAAACAAAGTCAATGAACTAAATAACCAAAAATGATATGAACCAAATAAACTGAATAGCTACAAAATGTAAAAAACAAAATTAAAAAAAACCTTCAACATTTTCTATTTATTAAAAAACAAATAGCTCAAATGCACTTTTACATCACAAGACACCAACTCCAAATCAGCAAAAGCTATCAGCTATCAACGAATAGACAGCAAATATAAAACTTGATATTCAAATTGAGTTTCAACCACCCGGTAGATAAATATTCTCTTAACAGCTCTCCTGTGAACCTGTATAAATCCTTAGATCTTCTGTTACGCTAGGTCTCTCAGATGTCAGTCTCTCTAAATTCTTCAAGACTACGACTTCTTCTGTATGGGAACATTTTCCCACATGTTTTGCAATGATACGGTTTCTCACTTGTGTGCTTTTTTCATGTGTACCGATAAACAACTACTACTTATAAATTTTTTCCTGCATCGTTTACAACGATACGGTCTCTCACCTGTGTGCAGTCTCATGTGTATGGTCAAACTAGCCCTCTGTGTTAAACTTTTCCCACAGGTTTTACAAGAATACAGCTTCTCACCTGTATGGGCAGTCATATGTCTTTTAAGTGAATATGAAAAATAAAAACTTTTTCCACAAGTTTCACAAGAATACGGCTTCTCACCTGTGTGCATTCTTATGTGTTCAGATAAACTTCTTCTACGAATGAACATCTTCCTGCATATTTTACAATGATACGGCTTCTCACCTGTGTGTGCTTTCTTGTGCATATTTAAATTACCCCCGTTTCTGAAACTTTTCCCACATGTTTTACAAGAATATGGTTTCTCACCTGTGTGGACATTCTTATGGTCTTTAAGTGATGATGACAAATGAAAACTTTTCCCACACGTTTCACAAGAATACGGCTTCTCACCTGTGTGCGTTCTCATGTGTACAGTCAGATTACCCTTCACTGTGAAACTTTTCTCACATGTTTCACAAGAATACGGCTTATTACCTGTGTGGATTGTCAGATGTCGATTCATTTTGTACATTTCATTAAAGGATTTTCCACAAAAATCACACGTTAAATACTTTTTACCTGTGTCAGAGTTACACCGACTCTCTGAGTTACTATTTGTCCCTGAATCTAAATTCCAGCTTCCTTCATGATTTTGGCTCTCATTCATAGGACAGCTGTGATAAAGAAGCTGGTCAGTGTTTGCTTCTGGGTCATTGTGGTCTCCTTCCTCAGCAGCAGTCACCATAAAGGTATCAGTCTCCTCCTTCAGTCCAAGCTGCTCTCCCTCTGTGATGTGATAATAGAAAAACATGCCTGAGAAAATACATTGTCAAAATAACACTTTTACAGAGAAAATAAGTGTCATCCACAAAGGCTGCTACTCCAGATATAAGCTCATCAACAGAGGAACATCAGCAGACGTGCAGCAGTAAAGGAAGAGAGAGGTTAAACGGCAAGGTAGAAAAGCTGCAGGCAGTGAACATATACTGAATGAATAAATGATCAGTATGACCTGGATCACCTGCTGAGAAAGAAAAAAGAAAGCAAGCAGAAGAGAACAAGAGTAATAGAATAAACAACATCACAATGATATATGGGAATATGACAGTAAATACTAAATATTAAACATTATTGTGCAGCACATAAGATCAACAGAACACAGTGTGCTTTGAGGTAGGAGCCAAAAAGGGTGTAGTTTGTGGGTGTGATCACCCGTGTGTACACCTGTGAGCATGGACGCGCTTGTTTTTTTAAAAGGTTCCTTCATGTAATGATCTGCTAGAGGGTGTGGGGGGGCCACAGCCCCGTCCTCCAGGGCATGAAGCAGGTATGGAGGAGATCAAAACTGTTTTTTTCTTTCTCAGCAGGTGATCCAGGTGATTGATATATGCATTTTTTATTTCTTTTTTTTTTTTTCTGCTCATTCTGTTGGTTTTTGTCTTTTGCCCTTCTCCCCCGTCCCTCTTCTCAGCTGTTTCTCTTTCCCTCTTTCTTTCTCCCCTTCTTTCCTCCAGTCAAGTCTGTCCCGTATTCAGTAAGTGAAAATAAAATAAACAATAAAAGGTGAATCAAATGGACCATTACGGCAAGACTGGGATGGTCAATTTGGTAAAGTAAATCCGTTGGGCATCTTTCTTTGCCTTTAGACAACAATTCTGATGCAAAAGAGCCAAACGGGACAGGCAAAAAAAAAAAAAAAAAAGAAAAAAAAAAAAGATCAGTATGACACGACAAACCAACTTTCTAACAGTAACAACAACATTAACAAAGATTACCTTCTGATGCATCATCTGACTGTTTGTGATCATACTCAGACTGAAAATGAAGCCATTTCCAGGCTCAAGGTGATATTGTACGGTGGATTAAATCTGCATGTACTTTTCCGCATTTATAATTCCTTCAGTTTTAACCCTTGTATGGTGTTCGGGTCTGTGAGACCCGTGTTCAGTTTTTTTCAAAAGAAAAATTAAACAATTAATTATTTTTTCACGTGTAAATGTGTTTTGTCTTTCCACTCACTCCACTTGATTATAACTGATTTATTTATAACATTTTATATAAAAGAAAAACGAGAAGCACATTAATTCATAAATGTGATCTAACAAAGGTAAAGGGAAAAAATTAACCATGTTTGCTGTTCATATGTCTTGTAATTGGGATGAAGTAAACATCTGTTGAGTAATTTAACATAAAATTGTTTGATAGTGTTAACCCTTTACAGCCGATCGGAGCGGGCACGCTCCATTTTGCGTAAATATTTTTAAATCCCGGTAGCACTGCAACCACGTAAGCTAGCGCAATAATTTTTTTTGCATATGAAACCAGAGGAGTTGTACTTACATCTGATGCCATCAGCTTGTCCTCGGTCACAGTTTCCTTCCACATATAGCTTTGCAAAAACTGCATAAAAATCACTTGCAGCAACAAAAACATGATATTCCAGAAACACGCTTCGCCGATCCGATCAGCTGTTTGTAACACTTCCTACGTCCATCAGCGCGAACTATCACATGACCGCATGACCTGCCCGAAACCGGAAGTGACGTCATTTTGCGGAAATGTAGTTTTTTTTACGATCGGGGGCTTATGAGCCTATACTGGTGTTTTAAAAAGTTATGTTTGAGTTTATGACTTTCTGTGTCATTTCTGGGATGCTTAGGACTCATATTGCACTGCTGGAAATAGTTTATTTTGATGCATATGCTGTTATTTTGCAAATTTGCACTATAATATTTATTTTCGTTTTTCCTGCAGTATATAAAAATTGGTGTATTTCAAAAATAAAACTATGAAGACACTCAAAATAAATTTCCTGTGGTGGGAAACTAGTTTGTGCAACTTTTTTGTATTTACAGTTTTGAGGGATGAGCCTCTTAAATTTCTCTAACTAGAAATATATGTTTAAAAAACAAAAACGATTTTCAATTTTTTTGTAGTTTATTGCACTTTTTTGCAATTTATGTAATTACTATGCACCTAATGCAGACATATTATTAAAGTTTGGGCTATAATGGTTGTATTGATGTATAGCAACTTGAAATGCTCCCAAAAATGGCTCCACAGCATGTAAAAATATAATATAAGCTCTGGCGGACTTGGTTCTATGGTAGGTCTTAAAGGGTTAATTTGGAAAGCCAAAACTCTAGCGGGTCCACCAGACCCATGAACACTGGCTGAGTAACAAAAATACGAACACCACACAAGGGTTAATATGAGCTCCAACACTGGCTGAAATGCAGCGCAAACCATGACAGCACCTCCACCGTGTTCAACAGAAGGCTGCAGACGCCGACTGTTAGACCTCTCTCCTGACCTCCTTCAAACATGTTGATCATGATTCAGATTCATAACTTACACAGTGCAGTCTGTTTGCTCTTTGTTAGCTCACATCTCCAAAAAGCCCTCACAATCAGAAACGTCCCGCAGAGCTGTGATCAGGATGCTTCATGAGTCCCATTCATGTGTGACTTCATTCAGACTTTTACATACCTGTAATGTGAAGCTGTATTTCGGGTTTCCAGCTGACATCCATGAGTCTGTGCTGATGGTCGTTCTCTTCCTCGTACTGGATAGAATTATTAATAACTTCAAATATTTCTTTAGATTTGGACTGAAGAAACGCAAAAATATCAGAGCTGTGAGAGGGGAGCTGGTCAGTGTTTGCTTCTGGTTCACTGTGCTCTCCTTCCTCAGCAGCAGTCACCATGAAGGTGTCCGTCTCCTCCTTCAGTCCCAGCTGCTCTCCCTCCTGACTGCTGCACAGTTCCTCCTGTTCCTCTTTAATCTGTGGAGGTTCTGGTTCCTCCTGCTCCACACTGGAGCTCCTCTCCTGGTTCCAGAGCTGCTGCTCAGGGAGAACCTCCTCCTCCTCCTTACAGACGTGCTGCTGTGGGTCGTCTGGAGGGAAAAAAAGGACACAAGAAGAAGAAAAGTGATGATGTTAGACGTTGGACTCATTTTTTAAAATCAGCTTCGCTCCTCAGAATCTCAAGAGGTTGTGAGCAGAGCCGATTATACCCAGAGTTACATAAAAGTAATGGCTGACTTTTGTATTTGTGCATTCACGACTGCTGAATTATTGCAGATGAGGCGGGTCCATAGTGGAAGTTAATGTCAGCTGCTCTGGAACATGAAAGCTCGTCCCCTGAGCAGTAAAAGCAGCTTAAAAACTATCAGCAGCTCCATTCAGAAGAGCTGCTGTTAACCAAAGTGCTTCTGCAGGTTTTCATGTGATCAGCGAGCTGATAGGGCTTTGGGAAGAAGTCAATTTTATTAAATTTTATTTATATAGCGCCAAATCACAACAAAAGTCACCTCAAGGCGCTTCATAGATACAGAGAAAAGCCCAACAATCATATGACCCCTATGAGCAAGCACTTTGGCGACAGTGGGAAGGAAAAACTCCCTTTTAACAGGAAGAAACCTCCGGCAGAACCAGGCTCAGGGAGGGGCGGGGCCATCTGCTGTGATTGGTTGGGGTGAGAGAAGGAAGACAGGATAAAGACATGCTGTGGAAGAGAGACAGAGGTTAATAACAAGTATGATTCAATGCAGAGAGGTCTGTTAACACATAGTGAGTGAGAAAGGTGACTGGAAAGGAAAAACTCAATGCATCATGGGAATCCCCCGGCAGCCTACACCTATTGCAGCATAACTAAGGGAGGATTCAGGGTCACCTGGTCCAGCCCTAACTATATGCTTTAGCAAAAAGGAAAGTTTGAAGCCTAATCTTAAAAGTAGAGATAGTGTCTGTCTCCCGAATCCAAACTGGAAGCTGGTTCCACAGAAGAGGGGAAGAAGTCAGTTGGCAGACATTTTTAACCAAATCATCATTTCCTGTAGATACACTGACGCCGACGATTCAATTCAATTTATGTAGCGCCAAATCACAACAAAAGTTGCCTCAAGGCGCTTTATATTGTACAGTACATCCTATAATAACAGATACAGAGAAAAACCCAACAATCATATGACTATGAGAAGCACTTTGGCGACAGTGATCTGGCAGAAACTGTTGATCGTTTCGTTTTCATTTGCTGAATTCTTTAACGCCTTAGAAGGACCCCCGGCTATTATGACAAGTTACTCTAAATATGTTACAAATTATCTTCACTACATAAAAACATAGTTGAGAATAACTACAATTTTTGTTTTTCCATTAAATCTTTGTTGTTTAAAACTATTTTTGGAGCCGTGGGAGCGGCCATGTTTTTTCGTACACAATGCATTCTGGGACGATGACACGTATTGGTTGTCGGCGAGGGTGTTAATTAACTTGCCTACTAGTGACCTGGTTACGACTTGGTAAACCAGCACTATGCCGGTCATGGAGGCCAACGAGGGCTGCCCAAAGAACATCTGTATTAAGACATACGGCTTCAAAGTTTTGGTGCACTGTGTTGCATGGAGAATCTGTAAGAACAACAATATCGTAATTTCACTATATAATAAAAATTAAAATGTGTTAATGGTTTGATCATGCAGTTATGCGATACCATGGATAGCTGCTGCCATAAAATTGAGCTCTTTATGCTCTCAGTCACCGTTGCCATTGGCAAGCAGCAGCCGCATAGACTATGGTTGACTATTTTCATCCTCTCTCGGTTGGCACTGGTTCATACTGGAAAGGTTGAACAGAACCCATTTTCAGTGCGCTGCTAACTGTGAACTCAATGCTGTGCAACCGTATGACATCATTACCCAGAGTGCATTGAGAAGTTAATAACAATGGTAGCCTACTGGTAAAATCGGATTTATATAAAATGTGCTTAAAAGGAAAACATTTGGTGTATTTTAATACTAGGGCTGCCACGATTAGTCATTTAGTTATGATTACGTCAACTATCAAAATTGTAGACGACTGATTTAATAGTCGACGCGTCGTTTGAAGCTTTGCAAGATCCCAAAAGACGCAGGAATAAGTAGCAGGATTTAAGAGTGTAATATCGGACTGAAACAGAAGATGGCAGCACTGCATGTACAAGGATGCCAGCTGCTGTTAATCCACGAAGAAGAAGAAGAAGCAGTGTCCGGTATCGTAGCTGTGTCCAAATTGAGGAACCGCATCCTCCTGTGCCCGCATTTGTAGGCCAATTACGTTACAGCTACACAACGAAGACTGTCCAAATTTAAAGACTCCGACAAACGCGGCCGACAAATGCGTCCTTCATTTCCCCAGATTTGAAGGATGGGTTGGGTGTATCCCTCGTGGCCCAACCTGCCCCAGAATTCATAGCGCGGCCCGGCTCAGTTTCCAACAATGGCGGCAGCTAGTTAGTTTTAATGTTACTCTTATTATTCTTTCTGGGTCACAAAATAAACGTTTAACATATTTTCAGGCGAGAATGTAGCTGTGTAAACCTCAAATATCTGCTCAGTTTATCAGGACACCGCATATTTTCAAAAGCGCTCCGACGTTTTCGGAGACGTCTGTTACCCACTAGCTCGATAGCGAGCCGGGGGCTAGGCTAACTAGAGCCGTGAGAACACCGGACTCCCGGCAAATCGTTTTAAACCCCTCAAGATTTTTTGCCACTCTGGTTCAACAGGATATATGAGTCACTTAGAGAACTTAAAAATGATATTGTTTGGCTTTTTTCAGTATTTTATTTGTTCCTGAGTAAATCGGTTTGGCTGAGATTAAAGTTATAGTTTTTACACAGCTGAATAAACGTCAAGCAGACAGCTGATTATCAGAAGTGTGAGATGCTCGAGAATTTACTCCGGTGTCCTGTTATATTTTAGATAGCAAGGATCAGACGGGTGAGTTTATTAAACTCCACCGAAACAATCTGCAAATATCATCAAAACTTAATAAACTATCATCTTGTCTTTGTTTTTAGTTAGTACATACCTAAACACTAGGGGTGCAACGATACTCGTATCGACATTGAACCGTTCGATACACTGCTTTCGGTTCGGTACGCATATGTATCGAACAATACAAAATTTTTCATTTATTTTATCAACTTTTCTCCTGACGATGCTGTCTGTGTTGAGAGCTCAGTGGATCTGCGTTCGACTACTCTGCCTAGGCTGCACTGTCGAGCGCAGATCCACTGAGCACAGCACAAGCTAGCAAGACAGAAACTAAGCTCGTTGCAACATGGCAACTGCCTCAACGCTACCCGAAATTGAACCTCCCCCACCCTCATTCAGATCTGGCGTTTGGAACTATTTTGGTTTTCATGTGACGTATGACCCTGAAGGTAAGCGCGTCATGGACTAAAGTAAAACAGTGTGTCAGATGTGCCACGCAATGCTCAATTACATGGGTGGGAACTAGTGTGTTAGCGCAGTTAGCTTGTTAACGTGTTGGCCGTCCAGCCCCACGCACGGGGCGATCCACGGTAGCTCGTTAACGGAGATTTGCCGTGTTGTGACGTTAACGTCATTTTAACGAGATTTACGCTGACAGCACTAGTGGGAACACAACGAATATGACTGCACATTTACTCCAACATCATCCTAGTGCAAAGACAAAAACAACAAGCACGCATGCTACAAACTTTACCCGAGTCATTTAGACAGCCGTTAGCACAGGATTCTCCTTATGGGGACCTGATATGTTTAATATGCTGCTGAGAATATAGCCCAGAAGAAGCGGATAGTATAGCTTTTATTTTGGAAAGAGCCATTTCTCTGTAATAAACTCTCTTTTCCAAAGATGAGGGATTTCTCCATCAGATAGATTTTTTAAATTACTTTGTAGTTTCAGCAACATTAAATTAAAAACTGTACTTTTCAGTTAAAATATATATTTATAATTTTAATAAATGTTAATTAAAAAGGCATGAACTTTTTTTGTATTGAAAAAAATATCGAACCGTGACACCAAAGTATCGAACGAACCGTGAGTTTTGTGTATCATTGCACCCCTACTAAACACTTAAAGCTGTAAGCTAATCACATATAAGAGCAGATTCATGTTGGTGCAATAAGCTGTACGTTTTACGTCCAATGGATGATAATCTGATTAGTCGACTAATCGCAAAAATAATCTGTGACTAGTCGACTATGAAAATAATCATTTGTGGCAGCCCTAAAGGGCACTCAAATGATTGAAGCTGGAAGCCAACGAGTCTCTGGCTGAATATCTGGAACAAGCAGCCAAACTCTGAAAACATCACACAAGTGTGCGGCCTGATACGAGTGAGGCAACCTTACTCTTGTGGAGAAATCAGTGCCAAGATCTGTACAAGACTCGCTGGATGGGGTGGTCGACTTGAGTGCTATGACAGACTCGTTATGGAGAGAGCACTTGCAACATCATGTCAGGAGACATGGAGAGAAACCAGAGCAAAAGATTAAACAATTAACCAAAAGGTTGCTTAAACATTAGATGGAAGAAAGGGACTCAGAGTTTAACATGAACAAAACAAAAGCTAAACAAATGGTGGCTGTATCAGCTGACTTAAAAACAGAGATACAACAATCTGTGGCTGCTGCATTGGCTACACGAGCACAGCCTGAGCGTGAACCAAAGCTACAGCAACAACAGCCAGGACCACGATTTGTCCCAATATGGAATGCTGGCAGAGGTGTCGGTTGGTGGCTTTTGGCATGAGAAATTTCCAACACAAACCATGGAGTAGTGGCATTTTTGAGCTCAAGTGCATTCATTTAGACACCAGCCAGGAAGACAAAGATCTCCAGCACGCTTACACAGCCGCATATCACCTATGGCACACATTCAACATGGCTGAAGGAATGGCAATAATCGACAATCAACCACATGACTGTGCAAAGACAGCAGTTAAGGATATCAGATCTTGCCACTGTGTCCTGGGTCTGCCTTTGCCTGGAATTGGGCACGCCACCCTTTTTCAGCTGAGAGTCATGGCTCTGGACTTTGAGATGCTAAATTCTCATTTCCGCTGTTTCACACTCTGCACCAGGTGACTTACAGCTGCAAAGTGCATCAAGTCACCACCAAAAGAAACAAGTCGTCTGTTGAACACAGTTAAGATTCTGGGACCACCAAACCTGAGACTCTCTGCCACTTTGCTGTACCAAGAAGTCCTGATGATATAAAAGTAGAACTGGTGATGAAGGGCAGCACTGCTGGAACCCATCATCCACCAGGAATGAGTCCAACTTATTGTTGCCAACATGGACCAAGTTCAGGGCAGCTGTACAGGGACTAACTGCCCTTTGACAACGGCAAAATAGCCAATAGTTCCAAAGCACCGTTCACAGGACACCCCAAGGACTGCAGTCGAATACCTTCTCCAAGTCCACAAAGCACTGTAGACTGTTGGGCAAACTCCCACACACCCTCGAACAGCCTCAAGAGGATAAAGAGCCAGTGTTCGATGACCAGGATGAAAACTGCACTGTACATCCTCAATCTGATGTTTGACTAATGGATTCTCCTCTCCAGTACTCCAGCGTACACCTTCCCAGGTAGGCTTAGCCGTGTGATCCCCCACACAGCTGGAGCACACCCTCCCTTCTTAAAAGACAGTACCACCAGTCCAGTCCGATAATCCAGTGGTCACAACCTGAGTTCTTTTCTGGACAGAAAATAGTAAAAATAAGCCCAAGATTCTCATTTTAATCAGCAAAGGAGCTGGTCAGATGAAATGAAACATTTTATTCCAATTATAATTGGATGAAGGGTTTAAGAGTTTCAGCTCCTTAACATGTGTAAAAGTAATTGGACAGTTGACTCAAATACCATTTCATGGGCAATTCTTTTGTTATGCCATTATCAATTAAGCAGATAAAATGCCTGCAGTTGATCTGAGTTGTGGTGCTTGCATTTGGAAGATTTTGCTGTGAACATACAACATGCAGTCAAAGGAGCTCTCCATGCAGGTGAAACAAGCCTGCAAGCTGCAAAACAGAAAAAAAAACCCACCTGAGTGGCAGAAATGGGGATCAAACCAACCTTTTAGTTGGTAGGTGACCTGCTCTACAAACTGAGCTACAGACATTTGACTATAGTTTCAGTCATGTGGTCAGTTTCTTTATGGATCAATGACCTGCTCCTCTGATCCTCCTGATAGGATCCTCCCTGAGACTGACTCACCTATTCTGTAGAGCTTTATTTCTGGTTTCCAGTTGACAGCCAACTGCCTTTGTTGATGGTTGATGTCTTCTTTGTACTGGAAAAAAATTCTAATGTCTTCCATGTCTGTTGGTTTGGTACAAAAAAAGTTATCAGAGCTGAGAGATGGAAGCTGTTCACGGTCTGCTTCTGGTTCACTGTGCTCTCCTTCCTCAGCAACAGTCACCATGAAGGTGTCCGTCTCCTCCTTCAGTCCCAGCTGCTCCCCCTCCTGACTGCTGCACAGTTGCTCCTGTTCCTCTTTAATCTGTGGAGCTTCTGGTTCCTCCTGGTCCACACTGGAGCTCCTCTCCTGGTCACAGAGCTGCAGCTCAGGGAGAACCTTCTCCTCACAGACAGGCTGCAGTGGGACATCTGGAGGGATGAAAATAATGAAACAGATGCGATAATTTAAAAAAAAAAGTACAAATCAGTAAATATCCTCTGCAACCATAAGCTTGTATGAGTAAAAAAAAAAATATTGAAAAGGGGAATAACGTCAACTACATGAAGATACTGTCACCTCTTGTAAGGAAGAGGACTCCCTTACTGCATTTATTTATATTGTATTGTCTGTATAGCACTTTAGAGCACACCTTTCACTTTATTAAAAGCACCTTATCAAGCACTTTATGAGCATTGCACTTTAAGCATGGATTTGCACACAAGAAGTTTAAATATTTATTGACTATTTATTGGGAATTTTAAAATCAGTTGGTGGCCTTGTTTCAGATCCTGCACAGCTGCTCCTCATCAAGGAATGTGGTGGTTGTCTGTCAGGAGAGAAGAATGGTGATTGTGATTAAGGTTTACCAGTAAGGAAAACTAATGCAAGTGTGTGTGTGTGAAATCTAGGGATAAAAGTGGTGCAAATAAGTGTTTGTAAGTTAATGATTACTCACCTTTCTTGCCTGTGTCCTCTTCAAGGTGTTTGGGCAAATGTTTCCCCGGGGGTCCAGACACCATTTAAAGGTTCCGGGAGAGACCATTGGTAAAGAGAGTGTGGTGAATCTTTTTGTGCTTGGGTTTCTGGGTTTTTATAATATTGGGTTTTGTGTAACATTAAAGTGTGAAATATTTATTAATATGTAAATGTGAAAATGTATTTATGTATTTATTTATTCTTATTGATATATTGTATACTGTGGTGGAAGGTTGGGATTTAAGAATTTACCTGAGAGTGGAATAATGGTTAAGTCTGTGACAGCTGAACATATTTAAGGCTGCCAGTTGTCATTAGAGGATGGATTTTTTGTGCTGTAAAGAAGCTCGACAAGTTAATTGTTTTAAGGAGAGCCATATAGCAAATAAATACTTTGTTCCACTACACTTGCCTTGGTCTGTTTCACTGTGTTTCCAGCCGCTAATGGCTGCCCTGTTACACCTCTACATGTAACACATGTGCAGCCTCACACACGATCCATGCTCAGATTTCTCTTAGCTTGGTCTTATATATAAATCTGATTCCTTAGCTAAAAAAACATCAGGAGGAAAAAGTTCAGACTTCAAAGCTTTAAATGGTTTCAGCGCCTGCTGTTTGAATGCAGCGCAGTCCTGTCCTCTGTTTGCTCTTTGTTAGCTCACATCAAAAAGTCCTCACAATCAGAAACGTCCCGCAGAGCTGTGATCAGGATCCTCCCTCAGAGGGACACTCACCTGTCCTCCGAAGCTTGATTTGGGGTTTCCAGGTGATATCCAGCAGTCTGCGCTGACGGTCGATCTCTTCCTCGTACTGGACGATCGTTTTTTCAAACTCCAAGAATATTTGTTCAGCAGCAGCAGTTAGTCGCTCGTTGATGAACTCTCTCAGATACTGAACTGAAGGCATCGTTGCTGCCGCAGCTCACACACAACAACACAACACACTCTGCTCAGTCACACAAGAGGAAAGCTAACGGCATTAGCGCCTTTCCTTTGTTTACTTCCGCCTGGTGTCACGTGATTAACGCACCTCCCCCTCTCTCTTATTAATGAATGTAAAGTATTACAGAGAGCTCGGTGAGTCTGTGCAAAGCCGCTAACACCACAGTGATGTGCTGACTCTTTCGGTCCCACACTCCCGGCTCTGTTCACACACGCGCCTTTCCTTTCTTTATTTCCGCTTGGTGTCACACGGTTGTTGTTCCGGCAGAGGGCATTTACCTTTAACTGTTCCGCTGTCGAAGATTTCTCTGTTTCAAATCAGTTTCCAGCTGAAAACAATGTTTTTTCTACATCCATGAAAAACAAGAAAATCACAAATATTATAAATTAAATTTGAAGTTTTCTGTTTTGAAATTATCTGAATGGTTTTCTTAGGTTGAACTTTAACATGATTCCCATCTTGAATCCACTGCCTCCTTAAACTGACACCGCAGAATAATATGACATTTTTAAATCTTATTTTTAAAAAAGGAGTTACTTTTTGGATTTGGTGAATTTAGAACAAACAAACTGCTCCTCGGGTGTTGTCCCCGGCAGGTGCAGTTTCTGACCTCGCTGGAAGCTCAGGTGAGCCCGTCCAGCTGTTCTCCTCGTGTTCTGGAGGCTCAGGAGAGCTAGCTCAGCTACCTGCTAATCCACCACTACAACAAACACAGTTTGATTACATAGGAACTCACAAAGCATTTCCAGAATAAATTATGTGTTAATTATTATTACGATTTGGCCATGAATTATTTTTTTATTATATTCAGATCTTAAATATTTGGCCTTTTGTCTAATAAATCAGAAGTTCTGGTGCTCATACTTTCATATAGATGAGATGATGTGTTCTTTTCAATTTTAGTTTTGCTCTTAATTCCCTGTTCGGCTTATGCCATGTGTATTTTTTTCTAATCATAACCATAAGAGGTTCAAGGTTCTTCATTTGTCACATGCATAATTATACATAAGTATATAAGTATAAAACACAGTGAAATGTAACCTGACACGCTCCCACGCTCCTCGACATGTGCAGAAATGGGGGGGGGTAGAGGAAGAACATTATATATATAGTATATACATTAGGTGAATGTGCAGTAGTAGCAGCAAGCAGGTGAATTCTGTAAGAGATTCTGTTTTGGTGAAATTCTGTTCATGTCAAACTTAAGCCTCATATAATTCTTAAATTTCAAGTATTAATCAGCTCAGTGATGGAGAACATTTGGCTCGTTGTCCTTGCACACAGTGCAAAGTGCTCCATCCTCCCTCCTTACAGGGATTCAAATGCTGCTAACAGTCTGTGAACCAGGAGGAAGAGGAAGTGAGAGAAGTCAGACTCAAAGAGGAGACAGAGGGCGACATCATCCAGTAGGCGGGGCTCTCCTTCTGCACTGTGTTCAACCATTGTGTCAATAATAAGTGCTGCTGTGAAGAGAACAATTCTCAGACTGAATGTTGAACATCAGCTAGTTTTATTGCAAATGGTAAACTATTCAAAATATGAGGACATTTGAAAGAAAACGAGGACTCACCAAGTTATGTTTTGGATTTTGGTAGTTTGCAGGCTCCCTGAGCTGACTTTTAGAATCATATTGGTCACTAACTCTGGGACAAGGCCAGTGATGCATTTGAAAGCCAGTTTTAAAAAAGAGAGAAATCTGTCTTGGCATCTAAAAAAACCATCTTTAGAACAACACAGAGCAAATAAACTCATTTCCATTGTTAATTCAGTAACTTGGCAAAAAACAAAGGAAATATCCAGTTCAGGGACTTTAAATATCACGAATGTTTTTAACTGACTTCCTTTTTTCTTTTACCGTATTTTCACGACCATAAGGCACACTTAAAAGTCTTAGATTTTCTTCAAAAAGTACGGCGCGCCCTATAGCGCGGTGCGTCCTATGTGTTGTAAGGAGGACGTAGTAGAGAACACCATGAGAACGTTAAAGGGTGAAGTGTGGGCGTTGATCGTATATACCGGGACAATCGCACATACCTGTATAAAAGAACAGGTATGTGCATTATGCAGGACATCGTTGTTTTAACAACCCTGAAAATGGCAAAGAGACATGCTTACGAAGCACAGTTTAAACTGAAGGCCATCAGCTACGCGGAGGAACATGGAAATCGAGCAGCGGCGAGAGAATTTAAGATTAGATCCCGCTCACTTTTGACATCCCGGTGAGTCACACTGTGGAGAAGAAGGGGACCAGCACGGTAGCGATACGCACAACGGGGTATGAAAAGTCTTCTTTTACTGTTGTGCTTGGCTGCCATGCTAATGGACAGAAGCTGCCGCCTATGATGATTTTAAGGGAAAGACTTTGCCTAAAGAGAAGTTTCCAGCAGAAATCATCATTAAGGCAAATGAAAAGGGCTGGATGGATGAGGAAATGATGAAAGAGTGGCTGAGGGAGGTGTATGTAAGGAGACCAGGTGGTTTTTTCCATGCATCACCATCGCTGTTGATCTGTGACTCTATGTGTGCCCATCTCACAGCCGATGTGAAAAAACTTGTGAAGCAAATGAACTGTGAGCTTGCTGTCATTCCGGGAGGCCTGACAAAGGAGCTCCAACCGCTGGGCATCGGTGTGAACCGCCCGTTCAAAGTAAGGCTGCGAGCGGCCTGGGAGCGATGGATGACCGGTGGAGACCACAGTTTCACTAAGAGTGGAAGGCAGCGCCGGGCGAGTTACGCCACAATTTGCCAAAGGATTGTAGATGCTTGGGCTAACATGTCTGCTGGCACTGTTGTTCAAGCTTTCGCAAAAGCCGGCATCGTTTCCGAGGAGCCGCACGGCACGGAAAGTGACTCTGACAGTGAAGAAAGTGAACTTGGCATGTTTGATGGAGATTTAGCGCAGCTGTTCAATTCAGACACAGAGGATGAGGACTTCGATGGGTTTGATTGATGATAAAAATGTGAGTACCAAACTTTGTTTTGCTCCTGCTTTATTTTTAAATACGCACACTTGTATGCTTGTGTGTTGTTGATGATGACGATTACTGGTAATAAAAATGTGAGTAAGGTACCGAATTCAGGTTTGCTCCCGCTTTATTTTTAAATACGCATACGGTACTTGTATGCGCCCTATGGTCCAGTGCGCCTTATGTGTGTGTTAAATACAGTAAGGGCACACATAACTGAGACTGCGCCTTTTAGCACAGTGCGCCTTATGGTCGTGAAAATACGGTATTTGTTTTTTTTTTATGTTTTCTGTTCATATAAAATATCTGTCTATATATCATCATTTGTGAGCTTTGGCGATTTTATCTCTTCCTCAGCTCCCCTTACTTGTGGTGTTCCCCAGGGATCTATACTGGGGCCAATATTGTTCTCCATTTATATGCTGCCTTTAGGTCTAATTTTTAGAAAATACAACATTTGTTTTCATTCATATGCCGATGATACTCAGATCTATCTTCAATTGAAGGGAAACAGTCCTGCCTCACTAGAACCCTTACTTCAGTGTCTCGGCGAAGTTAAATCCTGGATGGCCTCTAATTTCCTTAACTTTAATGAGAACAAAACCGAAGTGATAATTTTTGGACCAAGCGGCTATCCCAGCACCTCTAATTTTAACCTGCACAGTTTTGAGCCTTTTGTCAAATCACATGCCAAAAATTTGGGGGTTATACTTGACAGCAATTTCACCTTTGAAAAAAAAATTAGCTCAGTTGTACAGCGGTCTTTCTTCAAACTGAGGCTTTTATCTAAGGTGAGATCATTTTTATCTTTTAAAAACTTTGAACGAGCGATTCATGCTTTTATTATATCCCAGCTGGACTATTGTAACTCCTTATATGCTGGAGTCAGCCAGACCTGCCTGGCAAGGCTGCAGTTGGTCCAGAATGCTGCAGCTTGTCTTCTGACACGTACTAAAAGATGTGAACACATTTCCCCGGTACTTGCCTCCCTTCATTGGCTCCCTGTCCGCTTCAGAATTAATTTTAAAATTTTATTGTTGACTTACAAAGCCCTGAATGGACAGGCTCCCGGGTATTTGTCTGACCTCTTGCAGACTTATACCCCCCTTAGATCTGTTAGATCAAGTGATCTTTTGCTTTTAGCTGTACCAAGGTCGAGGCTGGTTCATAGAGGTGATCGAGCATTTGCAGTCGTAGCGCCTAAGCTGTGGAATAATTTACCCCTGTACATCAGACAGGCTCATACTGTCAATCTTTTTAAATCTTATCTTAAAACGCATTTTTATTTACTGGCTTTTAATACAGCATGAGAGTTATTTGTTATTTGTTAATTCATATTTGGTGTTTGCTTTTAATACTCTAAGTTGTTTTATTATGTATGTTGTATTCTTGTACAGCACTTTGGTCAACGCTCCTGTTGTAATTAAATGTGCTATATAAATAATTAATTAAACTATCATTTAGTGAAAATAGATAATTCAAGATTCATCACATTCACATAAGTCATCATTTCACTGGAAACTTTGGAAGCCTTGACATGACTGGAAAGACTGAAGCAGTTCACATATGTTTTTGTCATTGGACTGATGACAAAGACAACATGAAGCAGTAAAGATCAGAGACAGAGACAGAGCTGCTGTGGAAGCACAAAACTGTTTGATTGGCTCAGCTATTAAACTGGCCCCGCCCACTGAAGTTGAGCTCATCCAATGACATTATTTGTTGGTCATTGTGCTGCAGTGGAAGAACATTGTTCATGTGCTGTCTGTCTGGCTTTAATAACTCCAAAGACATGTTGCTGCACCTCTTTTTGCTTCTATCTCACATTATAGGTGAGTTTAAGAACAGGGATTAAAGTTTAGTTGAAGCTGCTGCATTAAGCAGATATACAGACTGCATTTCACTACTTTTCTTCTTTCTTTTTCCAGGACTAACAGCTGGAGACTCAATCACTCCTCAACAACCTGAAGTCACTAAAACAGAAGGAGAATCTGTCACACTCACATGTAGCTATGAGACAAGTTATACACATCCAGAGCTTCACTGGTACAGACATCATTCTGACCTTCAGGCTCCTCAGTTTATACTCTGGAAAGGAGCCAAAGACTACAGTGGTCGTCAATATATTCCCAATAATCGATATGGATCCCAAACAACAGATACAACAACTAATCTGACCATAGCAGCCCTAACCCTGGCAGACACAGCTCTCTACTACTGTGCTCTACAAACACAGTGATACAAAGTGTAGAAGAGGCTGTACAAAAACCTGAACACAGATATCTGACTACTCTTCAAAGAGGAGGGAAGTGGTATTCAAAGCACAGCTTCATATCAGATGGATTCTGCTAATTCCTGTTTTATCAGAGTCACTGTGGTTACAGCTGCTAATGAAACACTGTGGGAGGATTCACATGAGCAGCAAATCCACATCAACCACAAACCAACTGCAGGAACGTTCAGACACAATAAAAACTGTCAAACATCAAAAGCTGCTCATTTACACTATTTTATATTTAGTGGATGAGGACACACACTAGGGCAGCACGGTGGCACGGTGGTTAGCACTGTTGCCACACAGCAAAAAGGTCCTGAGTTCAATTCCACCATCAGGCCGGGGTCTTTCTGTGTGGAGTTTGCATGTTCTCCCCGTGTCTGCGTGGGTTCCCTCCGGGTACTCCGGCTTCCTCCCACCGTCCAAAGACATGCAGTTTGTGGGGATAGGTTAATTGGATAATCCAAATTGTCACTAGGTGTGAATGTGAGTGTGAATGGTTGTCTGTCCCTGTGTGTTGGCCCTGCGACAGACTGGCGACCTGTCCAGGGTGTACCCCGCCTCTCGCCCTATGACAGCTGGGATTGGCTCCAGTGCCCCCCGCGACCCTGAAAAGGATAAGCGATAGCGAATGGATGGATGAGGACATGCAGAAATGCAGCAGAAGCAAAATAAACAGAGTAACAGAGGTTTATCTCTTTAAGGTAAAATCTCTCACATGGAGCTAAAAGTCTTTAGGTCATTTTTTTTCATATTTTTGATTCCTTTGCGTAATTTCTCTTTTATAAAATAAAATACTAAGAACTCTTTCTTCTCATATTTAAATAAAATTCCCATTTTCAAGCTAGTAGCTGAGAATCACCTCATTCATTTCATTATGTCAAATCTTTTGCATTTTCATAGATTCAACCAACCAATGTGAATATTTGTCTGTTTTTTGACAGAATCGAGTAAATAATAGTCTAAATATAAAACTGTTAGGGTCCTTGGGTTTCTGACTCTTTGTTTTGTCTTTATGCTTTTTTGAGTCTTGTTCATTCATTATTGTTTTCTCTGTGTGACTTGTTCGTAGCTTAGTTATCGGTATTTCTAGTTTTGATTGTCTGGTGTTAGATTGTCCAGCCTGGATCCTGGGGCTCACTTCGGCCACTTTGGGGGTGGGGTGCCCTCAGCCTCTCGGCCTGGGGCTCGGTCGCTCTGGCACAGCTGGCTGGGACTCTCCTCAGCTCTTTCTGGGACAGTGGCGCGGCTGCCCCTCTGTTGGTCTTCCTTGGTCTCTTGTGTTCTGGGGGCCTCTGGATGTCTGGAGTTTTGATCTCCTCCATACCTGCTTCATGCCCTGGAGGACGGGGCTGTGGCCCCCCCCACACCCTCTAGCAGATCGTTACATGAAGGAACTTTTTAAAAACAAGCGCACTCATACTACATAGTTGTATTTTAGATCACTGAGGAGAGGCTACTGGCATTTTAAGGAAACCAAAACAGTCAAATAAAATAAAGACAAGAGTTTTACTTTAACAACAAGTTAAATGCTTTATTTACAGCTTGCAGAAGCTAACAGCAATATTCTGTGAAATTATGTTCAAAATAATAAATGCATGAAGACAAAAATGAATCTTCCATTATTTTCATCCAACTCTACTCCACCTTATCCTCCTCTACTCATGACTGCCTGGGATCATGTGACGCATGGCTGTACGATGAGCTCAAAGGAAGCTGTCCTAAATAAAGCTAACAATAAACTGATTTAAATGAACTTCATAATCGAAAATGAGCCAAATAAACTAAACAACTGTCCATGTTTTGTTTTTTTTAACAACAAAATCTAATCAGAATAAAAATTCACTGAATATCACCGAGAAGCCTGATGTAGATAGATAACAGATCAGACTGATCAGTGTTACACGTAATAAACTCAAACACAAAAGGAGTTTGAACTCTGAAAACTGAAACATGTACACATTTTTGGATGTTTTGCCCAAAGCTGGATTCCCTAATAATGTTTAACTGTCAAGACTAGGACTTCTGACCCATGTGATTTTCAGTGTGGCGTAAAACAGTGGTCCCCAACCCCGGGCCTCATACTGGTACCGGTCCGTGAGTCGTTTGGTACCGGGCCGCGAGAGTTGAGGCTCAGGTGTGAAATGTATGGTTTTCAGGGTTTTTATCGGTTTTCAGCGTTATTTTGTTATTGTTTTCATCGTTTTTCTTGGGTCTTTTCACGTGTGTTATGAATAAATCTTTTTTTCGGTACTAGTTTTATTTTGTTGTATTTATCCGCGACACCTTAAAGGCCGGTCCGTGAAAATATTGTCGGGCATAAACCGGTCCGTGGTGCAAAAAAGGTTGGAGACCGCTGGCGTAAAATATTTCTACACAATATGAATACTTTGCCACATGCTTTACATTCATATGTTTGTCACCTGTCTGAGTTCGTGTGTGTACTGACAACTAACTCCTACATTGAATGTTTTCCCGTGGGTTTTACAATGATATGGCTTCTCTCCTGTGTGCGTTCTCATGTGGAGAGTCAAAGTACTGTTGTGAGTAAAATGTTTCTCACATTCTTTACAAGAGCAAGACTTCTTTCATGTGCGGATTCTGTGAAATTTATTCATTTGGAACCTTTTCACATTTTAAAGACTTTTTACTTGCACCAGAGTCACACGGACTTTTTGATAGAGGAGTCTTTTACATTTTTGCTGTGAAGTCAGTTTATGTGAAGTCTCTTCTTTGACTTTGACTCTGAATTTTTAGATGATCCCAAATCTTTATTCTTTCTTTCCTGATCTTTTCTCTCAGCTACTCTCTAGCTGTGAGAGAGGAGATACTCCTATCATGGTCTATGATCTCTTTCCTAATAAGCAGCAGTCACCATAAAGGTATCAGTCTCTTCAAATGCAAGTTGCTCGCCGTCCCGACTGCTGCAGAGTTCCTCATCTTCCTCTTTAATCTGTGGAGGTTCTGGTTCCTCCTGCTCCAGACTGGAGCTCCTCTCCTGGTTCCAGAGCTTCTGCTCAGGGAGAACCTCCTCCTGCTCCTTCGTACAGATGTGCTGCTGTGGGACGTCTGTAGGAACAAAAGGAAACAAGAAAAAGAAAATAGATCGAGTAGAGTAACACACAGAGGCAAAGACAGAAATAACCTCACCGACTGACCTGAAACTGTTTCTGACTCCACCCACTGATGTTGAACTCAACCAATGAGATGATTTCTGTCTGCACAAGTCAAAGCACAACCAGCCTGATGTTGGACTGCAGTGGACTCTCCACTTCTGAGAGTCCATATTCATGGAGCCATAGTGCCAGATATTTAATCTCAAACATCTTAAGGACCGAGCTCAAGTGGCTGTATAATGACAGCATTCAGGTGGGAGGAGTCTGACGAACAGACACTGGCTGTATCCCAATTCAGGGTCTGCAGCCTTAAAGGCCGCATTTCAAGGCCGATTAAGTCACAGCGGCGCGCCGAAGGCTGTCCCAATTCAAAGGCTGCTCGAAATGCGGCCCTGGAATGCGTCCTTCATTCCCCTGAATTTTAAGGCTGTGGCAGTGTAGACTTCGTGGCCCAACATATCCCAGAATGCATAGCGGATGAGGGGCGGCCGAAGAGTACACTAAGTACTGAATATTATATCACTTATTTATGTGCAAATGTTTAATAACGAAGAACATTAAAACATTCCTGTTGGCCACATGTCGGCAAAGTTATGTGACATTAGTGACGTTTGTACTAACTTGGTTTTAAAGCCTTTACTTTAAAATATACGCCGTTCAATAGCTGAGCTTAATCTTACAGAGAATGATCAAAGCTCATGTAGAAACAAACAAATGAACAAAAAGATTTTCTCCTTCATTTCTGTCAAACACAGCTGTATGACACGTTTCCAGCTGTTAGTATCATGGTTGCTAGGCAACCTGGGCAGCGCAACGGAGGCTTTTTAAAAAAAACTTTATTGACAAACAACAGTATCAGCGCAACAGAGGCTAGACCGTCCCATTACACAAGCCTCGGTCTTTGAGTACGCGGCCCTTGAGGGTCGTTGAGGCTGCGTACTTTAAGGCTGCAGACCCTGAATTGGGATACAGCCATAGACCCCTATGTAACGGTTTTCAACAAAGTTCAGGTGTACACAAACCAAAATGATGGAGGTAAAGGGGCAAAAATGTTTCTCTAGCACACAATCTGAAAGAAACTATTGAATGAAATAAGTAATGACAGGTGGGCTTTACTTTAATAACAGATTCAATTTATTTAATGCAGGCAGAAGCTAACAGCAATAATCTATAAAAAACTATTCAAACATTATAAAGGTAAAATTGAAGTAAACCCTTATCTTCATTTATCCCTATTCCATCTTATTCTACTCTGCTTAAAACCCTCTTTGACCTTTTAAAGCGATGCTGAATGAAAGATGAGCTCAAACCAGCCTTCCTCAGCTCTGGCAGGTCCCCATGACGCAGGAAAAACATCTTTGCCTCACACTGTGCTCTCAATCAGAGAAACATATGTGCAGCTATAGGAACGAGGTCTTTGCTGAAGGCTGGAGGAGTCCAAGGGAAACAATCATCCCCTTGAAACTTTCTACTTTATTATTGTCATTAGTTACTGATATGCAGATAAAACACAACAAAACAAAGTCAGTCTAAATGAACTAAATAACCAAAGATATTATGAACCAAATAAAGTGAATAGCTTCAAATATAAAAAACAAAATAAATAAAAAACGTCAACATTTTCTATTTATTAAAAAACAAATACCTCGAATGCAGTTTTACATCACAAGACACCAACCAGCAACAGTCATTGGTTATCCACTAATAGACAGCAAATACAAAACTTAATATACAAATTGAGTTTCAAACCCCCTGTAAATAAAGACTGTATATCAATAAATAAAACCAAAACTAAAATTCATTTTTTAAGAGTCACCATATTTTCACTGAAGAATTAGATGAGAACAGATTAGATGAAACTCTGCTTTATACATAATAATCATGCAATAAATGATGCTTGTCGGAACACAGTCTAAAGATATTTGAACTCTGAAAGCTCTCCTGTGAACACGTATAATCTGCCAATCTTCTTTCACGCTTGGCTTCTCTCCACGTTTCAAGACTACAATTTCTGAAAATGATACGCTTGATACAACGGTGTGAGTTCTTCTATGTCCAAACAGACACTTCTGTATGTGAACATTCTTCCGCATTTTGTACAACATTATGGTTTCTCACCTGTGTGAGTTTTCATGTGACGCCACAAATGACTGTTATATGTGAACATTTTCCCGCATGTTTTGCAATGATACGGTTTCTCACCAGTGTGCGTTCTTATGTGCCCGAATAGCTGACTTCTGTATGTGAACATTTTCCCGCATGTTTTACAACAATATGGTTTCTCACCTGTGTGTGTTCTTATGTGCACTGATAAATGACTGCTACATGTGAATATTTTCCTGCACGTTTTACAATGATACGGCTTTTCACCTGTGTGCGTTCTCATGTGTATAGTCAAACTACCCCTCTGTGTGAAACTTTTCCCACATGTTTTACAAGAATATGGTTTCTCACCTGTATGGGTAGTCTCATGGCTTTTAAGAGATGATGACACATAAAAACCTTTCCCACATGTTTCACAAGAATACGGCTTCTCACCTGTGTGGATTCTGTGATGTTGATTCATGTTGTACTTATTCTTAAAGGATTTTCCACAAAAATCACATGTTAAGGACTTTTTACCCGTGTCGGAGTTACACCGACTCTCTGAGTTACTATTTGTCCCTGAATCTAAATTCCAGCTTCCTTCATGATTTTGGCTCTCATTTATAGGACAGCTGTGATAAAGAAGCTGGTCAGTGTTTGCTTCTGGGTCATTGTGGTCTCCTTCCTCAGCAGCAGTCACCACAAAGGTATCAGTCTCCCCCTTCAGTCCAAGCTGCTCTCCCTCTGGTTCTGGTTCCTCCTGGTCCACACTGGAGCTCCTTTTCTGGTTCCAGAGCTTCTGTTCAGGGAGAACCTCCTCCTTCTCACAGACAGGCTGCTGTGGGACGTCTGGAAGGACAAAAGGACACGAGAAAATGAAAAGTGATGTGATAATAGAAAAAACATCCCAGAGAGAATACATTGTCAAAATAAGACTTTTACAGAGAAAATAAGTGTCATCCACAAAGGCTGCTACTCCAGATATAAGCTCATCAACAGAGGAACATCAGCAGACGTGCAGCAGTAAAGGAAGAGAGAGGTTAAATGGCAAGGTAGAAAAGCTGCAGGCAGTGAACATATACTGAATGAATAAATGATCAGTATGACACGACAAACCAACTTTCTAACAGTAACAAAATAAAAAGATTGTGTTTGTGTCGTTTTTATGGCATTCATGCAGGTTTTTGTCTTTTAGTCGATTCTTTAAAGAACTTTCAGTTTGAATACATTTCCAGTACATTTAAATAAATGTTTATATTTTGCATGTGTATTTTAAAAATGTCAGTTGGTAAAAATTTACAGACGAGTGAGATAAAAGTGTAATACTGTCCAAAAGTCTAAAGCTATCCTTCATTTATGTTTTGCCTGGAAAATGAGGAAATGATGTAGCAAGTTAATGATTTATAATTCCTTCAGTTTTAATATGAGCTCCAACACTGGCTGAAATGCAGCGCAAACCATGACAGCACCTCCACCGTGTTCAACAGAAGGCTGCAGACGCCGACTGTTAGACCTCTCTCCTGACCTCCTTCAAACATGTTGATCATGATTTAGATTCATAACTTACATGAGTCCCATTCATGTGTGACTTCATTCAGACTTTTACATACCTGTAATGTGAAGCTGTATTTCGGGTTTCCAGCTGACATCCATGAGTCTGTGCTGATGGTCGTTCTCTTCCTCGTACAGGATAGAATTATTAATAACTTCAAATATTTCTTTAGATTTGGACTGAAGAAACGTAAAAGTGTCAGAGCTGTGAGAGGGGAGCTGGTCAGTGTTTGCTTCTGGTTCACTGTGCTCTCCTTCCTCAGCAGCAGTCACCATGAAGGTGTCCGTCTCCTCCTTCAGTCCCAGCTGCTCTCCCTCCTGACTGCTGCACAGTTCCTCCTGTTCCTCTTTAATCTGTGGAGCTTCTGGTTCCTCCTGCTCCACACTGGAGCTCCTCTCCTGGTTCCAGAGCTGCTGCTCAGGGAGAACCTCCTCCTCCTCCTTACAGACGTGCTGCTGTGGGTCGTCTGGAGGAAAAAAAAGGACACAAGAAGAAGAAAAGTGATGATGTTAGACGTTGGACTCATTTTTTAAAATCAGCTTCGCTCCTCAGAATCTCAAGAGGTTGTGAGCAGAGCCGATTATACCCAGAGTTACATAAAAGTAATGGCTGACTTTTGTATTTGTGCATTCACGACTGCTGAATTATTGCAGATGAGGCGGGTCCATAGTGGAAGTTAATGTTAGCTGCTCTGGAACATGAAAGCTCGTCCCCTGAGCAGTAAAAGCAGCTTAAAAACTATCAGCAGCTCCATTCAGAAGAGCTGCTGTTAACCAAAGTGCTTCTGCAGGTTTGAACTCAGCTGGCAGACATTTTTAACCAAATCATCATTTTGTAACATTTCCTGTAGATACACTGACACTGACAGAGATCTGGAGAAACTGTTGATTGTTTCTGTTTCATTTGCTGAAGTCTTTAACTCCTTAACACCTGGTGTATCATATTTGTGAGTCTTTGTGAGTTTTTGAGACTTACATCATCAGTGGGTTTCTCTCCACTGAAAATCCTAAATTAATTAAAAATAAATAAATAATAAAAATGCAACCAATGAATTGAAAAAAACCAGCTGTAACAAATATGATACAAATTAAAGTTCATATATGCATTTTTATTGTCAGAAGCTTCACACTAGCCAGCGCTGCAGTTCCATTTTAAGACACTGATAAGCTCTAAACTCATAATTTCATACGTGCGTCATGTTCTCAGTTTATCTCTGATATAAACAGCACATGCTCACAGCCTGATGGCAACAAATGACACCAGCCAGGTTCTCCAATAGACTCTGAGCCCTGTTTTTACATCTATCAGTTTTAAAGTTCAAGCTGTCTGAAGGTAAACAGATAAGAAGCATCTGAGCTGCATCTCACTGAGCAGCTGCTCGGATTAAACTGTCATTAAAGACAAACTCAGAGTCCATCAGCTCAGAGTTATTCACACACACACACACACACACACACACACACACACACACACACACACACACACAGAGACAGACACACACACACACACACCGGCTCGGTGAAAATGATGCATTCAGGTTTTTCTACCTCACAATCAGAAACGTCCCGCAGAGCTGTGATCAGGATCCTCCCTCAGAGGGACACTCACCTGTCCTGTGCAGCTTGATTTGGGGTTTCCAGGTGATATCCAGCAGTCTGCGCTGACGGTCGATCTCTTCCTCGTACTGGACGATCGTTTTTTCAAACTCCAAGAATATTTGTTCAGCAGCAGCAGTTAGTCGCTCGTTGATGAACTCTCTCAGATACTGAACTGAAGACATCGTTGCTGCCGCAGCTCACACACTCAGCTCACACACTTCGTGCTCAGACACACGGGAGGAAAGCTAACGGTTCTTCCGCCTTTTCTTTGTTTACTTCCGCCTGGTGTCACAATGTGAAGTTCCGTCAGTTGAAGGCAGATATTAGTGGTTGGAAAACAGGGAAATAGTGCATTAGCGCCATCTGCTGGTGCGAAGTGTGAACGAGCGCGTCACTGAGAAAAAGAACTGATTCTGTTTAACAGGACCTGAAAGTTTCGCTGTCAGCGACTTTAATGAGGTTTGGGGTCAGTCTGCAGCTCTCAGCCGCATGTTTCTGACAGCCTGGTGTAAGATGATGCTTGGTTTCCTCACAGCTGTGTCCTGTTTCCTGTTATGAACCATGTGCTGTTTAAACCAGAGCATCCAAATCAAAGTGCTGATGTCCTCTCTCTCCTGCTTTCCTCTGAGTCCTGTAACACCGTCATCCTTCTTTTTCCTCCGCCCACTGCTTTTCCAACGTTTCCACCATTTCTGCTTTATCATGCTCTTTATTTCTGCCTCGCTCATGTCGATGCTGAAGTATTTACTACACATCCATAATGACACTCACAGTACCGATCAACCTAACCAAGTCCACAGTCACATCCAACGCATAAACACATAAAACATCAAAGATGCCTCAAAGAGCAAAGACCCTGCAATATTATAAAGAAACCAACAATCCGACGACCCAGTGCCCACTCGCCCAAATCCATGTCATGATCATTATCTACCCAAGACACCGCTCCAGTCCAACCACCCACCAGAATCCCAAAGAAACAAGTTCTGTTTGTGACCATTTATATTTTCTTTCAATGCTCTTCTCGTGGGAGCTCAGTGATGGAGAACATTTGGCTCGTTGTCCTTGCACACAGTGCAAAGTGCTCCATCCTCCCTCCTCACAGTGATTCAAATGCTGCTAACAGTCTGTGAACCAGGAGGAAGAGGAAGTGAGAGAAGTGAGACTCAAAGAGGAGACAGAGGGCGACATCATCCAGTAGGCGGGGCTCTCCTTCTGCACTGTGTTCAACCATTGTGTCAATAATAAGTGCTGCTGTGAAGAGAACAATTCTCAGACTGAATGTTGAACATCAGCTAGTTTCTCCTGTTGATTTAAACCTTGTTGTACAGATGGAACATTGGCTGTGGATTATTCTTGCTGCTCTTTTCTTTGGTGAGATACAAACATCAACATGTTTCCTCTGCTTAAATCAATGTGTGAGTCTGATTAATGGTGACTTTTTAATCATGTTTATTGATCCATCTCTTCCTCTGCATGTTCTGTTCTTCCTCAGAGTGTAAAGGAGAAGACAAAGTGATCCAGGAACAAGGAGATGTCATTGCTGCTGAAGGAGACACAGTTACACTTGGATGTAGATTTGAAACAACAGACAATTTCCCCAGATTGTTCTGGTACAAACAAAAAGTAGGAAGCTTTCCAGAGTTTATACTACGACGCTTCTCCGGATCAACAGAACATGAAGACTCTGAGAGGAGCAGATTTACGGCTACGCTACAAGAAAAGTCAGTTCCTCTGAAGATCCAGAAGCTTCAGCTGTCTGACTCTGCTGTGTACTACTGTGCTCTGCAGCCCACAGTGACAGGAAACAGCAAAACTCTGTACAAAAACCTTTGGAGCAAAGACAACAGAATACTCCACAACATCCACTAGAGGGAGCCACACACTGTTAAACCTCTGTGTGGATATCTCTAAAAGTTGATTCTCTTCATCTGTTCGTAGCGTTTTGTGGGAGAAACGTTTCATCATCATCATCATCAGGTGACTTCTTCAGTCTCAGCTGACTGCAGGTTTTAATCTTATAAACAGTCTGTGTGGATACAGACTGGATTCATTTCACTTATGAAGCAAAATATAAGAAATAACATTGATGTTGATGGAAACTCACATCAACCACCCCTAATTATTATCATTATTTAAAGACAATTATGGCAACTAATTGAACTGATGTATTTACATCATAATGTCTTCCTAAATGTAAGAAAATTACAATAATAGTAAATAATATATTAAATTCAATTTAAATATTCGAAATTGTTGTCAATAAAGAAAACTGATACCTTCATGGTGTCTGCTGCTTTCTTCTCCCACTGAAACGCTACAGATGAACAGAATCAACCTTGTGGGATTTCCTTACCTGAATATTCGCCCGTGCATCAACACGTCTTTAAGAAAGAAGCTGTTGTGTTGTCCTGTCAGACTGTAACGATGAGCGAGTGGACTGAGCACTCGGGCTGGGCTGTTAGACCACCACAGGCCACACATAGCCCACTGTGATCTTAAGTGGGTCAGACCGGTGAAACTTTCTCTCAGTGCAAAGAAGTTACATATTTAACTGTTTTTCTACATGATGTTTGCTGGACGTTGACACTGTGTTTACACAGTCATTTACAGTAAGTAATGGTTTAATCCTTTAACAGCTGAAATGATTTAAGGCTGCCATTGGTCATTAGGCAGGATCATGATTTTGTTGCTTGAGCTGCCGTTACTTATCCATGGCGTTATATATGTGTGGGGAAATAAACACCCCCTGCTTCCACCGTACTCGGTCTGACTGTAAATCCATTGGCAAAAGGCCGCCTTGACAAAGGCTCCCACGTACAGACATACGTCAGTTAATAACTGACATTTGAAATGATCTCGTAGGCCTAATGTGACGTGTCTGTGCGTTTCTACAAATCGAGACAACTAATCTGAGAGAAATAAGTCAAAACTTTCTGTTCATGTGAGGCTCACTGCTCACATCACACTTTTATTATTAGTGTTTCATGTGCATCGGTATACTGAACAAAACTTCTGTAAGCAAATGTGAAGTGTGGAAGATTTTTACAAAGTCCAAGCTGCACTGCAAGACTGCAGGCAGCAAGAGTTAGTCGTTAGCAATTCATCAGCCTTTTTAAAAGAAGCAACAACAAGTCCTGCAGCAGCTTTGGAAGGAACACATGGATGATGTAAGATTTTCATGTTTTAATCATTTTTATTCAAAAGAGCAAATTTTCTTTGTTGCACATAATGGAAAAGTTTTCAAAAGAGTTGAAACCTTCAACATCCCAACTAGCATTTGTTGGGATGATGAAGCAACCAGCAACTCTGGTTATAAAGTGTGTGAAGCACAGGAGGAGGAGTGACTGAGAGCAGAGAGGAGGAGCAGAGATTCAGGGAGGAGCTGAGCTGTTACTGAACTATAGAAGAGAGAAAAACCTCCACATTCAACAGAGTTCAACACAAAACAAACTTTATGTTCCTCAACATGCTGTCATTACATCACTGTGTGTTTCCTCTGATTCTTCTCACTCTCACAGGTCTGCTCACCTACACAGGAAACTATGTTCAATTAAATGATTCATTAACGTCAATTATTGATTGAAAACGTTCTCTCTTCCTTCAGGTGTCACATGTGATCAGCTCACTCCAGTCAAAGATGAAGAGTCCAGCGTAGAAGGCAGCACAGTTACTCTGACCTACACTTACAAAGTGTCACCTTCTGATTATTTCTTCTGGTATCGACAACATCCAGGAAAACCTCCAGAGTTCCTGATCTCACACTCACCTTCAGGATCAGTAGGAGAAGAAAAAGTTCCTGGACTGAAGATTCAAGTGGAGGGAAAAGAAATCAAGATGAGCATCTCCTCTGCTGCAGTGACAGACTCTGCTGTGTACTACTGTGCTGTGAGGCCCACAGTGACAGGAAACAGCAAAACTCTGTACAAAAACCTTTGGAGCAAAGACAACAGAATACTCCACAACATCCACTAGAGGGAGCCACACACTGTTAAACCTCTGATTCTTGTGTCATTGGACTGATGACAAAGACAACAGAGAAATGAAGCAGTAAAGATCAGAGACAGAGACAGAGCTGCTGTGGAAGCACAGAACTATTTGATTGGCTGAGCTATTAAACTGGCCCCGCCCACTGAACCTGAGCTCATCCAATGACATTATTTGTTGGTCATTGTGCTGCAGTGGAAGAACATTGTTCATGTGCTGTCTGTCTGGCTTTAATAACTCCAAAGACATGTTGCTGCACCTCTTTTTGCTTCTATCTCACATTATAGGTGAGTTTAAGAACAGGGATTAAAGTTTAGTTGAAGCTGCTGCATTAAGCAGATATACAGACTGCATTTCACTACTTTTCTTCTTTCTTTTTCCAGGACTAACAGCTGGAGACTCAATCACTCCTCAACAACCTGAAGTCACTGAAACAGAAGGAGAATCTGTCAAACTCACATGTAGCTATGAGACAACATCGGATTATGATAACCTTTATTGGTACAGACATGATTCTGACCTTCAGGCTCCTCAGTTCATACTAAGGAAAGGGGCAAAACGCAGCACAAGTGAATATATCCCTGATAATCGATATGAATCAGAAACATCTTCTACATCAACTAATCTGACCATAGCAGCCCTAACCCTGGCAGACACAGCTCTCTACTACTGTGCTCTACAAACACAGTGATACAAAGTGTAGAAGAGGCTGTACAAAAACCTGAACACAGATATCTGACTACTCTTCAAAGAGGAGGGAAGTGGTATTCAAAGCACAGCTTCATATCAGATGGATTCTGCTAATTCCTGTTTTATCAGAGTCACTGTGGTTACAGCTGCTAATGAAACACTGTGGGAGGATTCACATGAGCAGCAAATCCACATCAACCACAAACCAACTGCAGGAACGTTCAGACAGAAAGAAAAATATAACGATGAACTCTCAAATTAACTAGTTTTATTCAGTATTTTACTCTAAAGTCCACAGATATGTGCTGGGGGGTTTTCAAAACATAAATTACAAAAACTTTACATAAACAAGTTTTATGAATACAAGAAATCATAAAATGCTTGGAAACATTATAGGATTATGAAACGAATCAAATGGATTAAAATGTGTTGGTTTCTTTAGTGAAATTCTTTTCATATAAAATTAATGTTTCCTAAGATTTGTCGGTGAGTGATGAAGATGTTCAAAGGAGTTAAAAACAAAGATTGAAAGCCACTGGAGGTTTCTGAGTTTGTGCTGAAAGCTGTAACATGTATTGAGGTTTGGTTTTGGTGTTTGTAACATGCAGAGATATGAGAGGAGGAAGAGGCTGAAGGAGGAAGAGGCTGAAGGAGGAGGAAGAGGCTGAAGGAGGAGCAACACTGTCACAGAGCAGAAAAGGACTCCCACTGTCAGATACATTCAATATGTGAAGCATACAGAACAGATAGTGTGTGGAAGATGCTGTCACTGCATTACTGGCTCATGTTTCCTTTGTTTGTGATCACACTAACAGGTCGGTTAAAGCAGGAAGAAGAAATGTCTTTAAAGGATCTGTTTGCTAGAAATCACTGGAACAGGCGCTCACAGTTTAACATCGTCTTTAACAACATTTATCTCTTCCTTTAGGTGTCAGCTGTGATCAACTCACTGCAGTCAAGGATGAAGAGTCCACTGTAGAAGGAAACACTCTCACTCTGTCCTACAGTTTATCCAGAGAAGCAAGAAGTGACGATTATTTCTTCTGGTATCGACAATATCCAGGAAACCCACCAGAGTTCCTGATCTCTCATTTGGCATCAGGAAACATATTGAAACAAGAATTTCCCACAGTGTCAGTTAAAGTGCATGACGATCAAAAACAAATGGACCTTCAGATCTCCTCTGCTGCAGTGTCTGACTCTGCTGTGTACTACTGTGCTCTGCAGCCCACAGTGACAGGAAACAGCAAAACTCTGTACAAAAACCTTTGGAGCAAAGACAACAGAATACTCCACAACATCCACTAGAGGGAGCCACACACTGTTAAACCTCTGTAGACTCTGAGAGAATGAGCCACAGCTGTGACAGCGAACTTTAGCAGCTACAATAACGTCACAGCACACAGCACAGTTACAGCACAGTTACTCTGACCTACACTTACAAAGTGTCACCTTCTGATTATTTCTTCTGGTATCGACAACATCCAGGAAAACCTCCAGAGTTCCTGATCTCACACTCACCTTCAGGATCAGTAGGAGAAGAAAAAATTCCTGGACTGAAGATTCAAGTGGAGGGAAAAGAAATCAAGATGAGCATCTCCTCTGCTGCAGTGTCTGACTCTGCTGTGTACTACTGTGCTCTGCAGCCCACAGTGACAGGAAACAGCAAAACTCTGTACAAAAACCTTTGGAGCAAAGACAACAGAATACTCCACAACATCCACTAGAGGGAGCCACACACTGTTGACTTCTCTGTTTTCTGCATTCCTTGTGATGATTGTAGCATCCCCAATTGAAAAGATGATCTCAAACCTATTGAACAGCCATGTCTTCTCCTCTTCCTGAGCTTCACTGTGTCTTTTTTAGCTCTCCGAGGCTTACCCGTAGAGGCGGCGGCTTAGCCTCGGTCTCTAAATGTAAATACAAAGTCCGACAGCTAACCTCTCCTTTCTACCTCAGCTACGAGGCTCAACTTTTGGAGATGACCGCCCCTCGAACTACTCTGTTTGTTCTGGTTTACCGGCCACCTAAATATAATAAGACTTTTATTCATTAATTTGCTGACCTTCTTAGTTCTGTTATTTTTAAATATGACTGTGTGATTATTATTGGTTATTTTAACATTCATATCTGCTGTAAGGACGATCCGTTAGCTAAAGACTTCCTTGCATTAACTGATTCTTTTAATCTTGCCCAGTGAGTCAACCAACCAACCCACACTAAGGGCCATACTCTCGATCTGTTTTTTCACATGGTTTGGACATTTGCATTAGGGATATAAGCAATGTTGGGATTTCCTGTTATCTTTGATGTTAATTTATGTAATTCTGAACTTCTGAACCATCCCATGGTTGATGACTTTGCCAGCACCTTTTTTTTTCACATGCTCCTCCATCCTCAATACTTTTGCCCCTATTAAAATGAAGCAACCTAGATCCTTTTCCCAATGTTGGCTAAATGATTCTACTCGTGCCTCGCGACGTGCGTGCCGCAACGATGAGAGAAGAAGGAAGAAAGCGGCATGCCTCAAGGATCTGTCCTTGGTCCCCTGCTCTTCTCACTGTATATGCTTCCCTTAGGCGCAATCTTTGAGAAGTACAACATTGCACATCATTGTTATGCCAATGATATTCAGATCTATTTCGAATTAACTGATGATCCTGCCATGTCTTGTACCGTTTTCGTGAGCGTATGCACGAGGTCAAAGATTGGCTCTCTGGTAACTCTCTTATCTTAAATGACAGGAAAACCGAAATCATCGTGTTCAACAGTAATATCCCTTGCGGCCAACTCCGTGACGCCTTTGGTCGCTTTGCCAGTTACCTCTCCGGCACCGTTTGTGACCTGTGTGATTTTGGATAGCTCATTTAAATTCGACAAACAAGTGTCTTCTGTTGTTAAATCCTGCTTCCACCAATTTCGTCTTATTAGCAAAGCCAGACATTATGTCCCGCATAGAGACCTGGAAAAGCTCATCCTCGCCTTCGTGACATCTAGGTTGGATTACTGCAACTCCCTTTTATTATTTTTTATTTGGCCTGAACTCTACTCTTCTCCATAGACTGCAAATTGTTCAGAATGCGGCGGCTCGTATCCTTACTGGTACGGTGTGTCTCCATTACCCCCGTCCTTGCTGACCTGCATTGGCTTCCTGTTAAATACCCTATTTAATTCAAAATCCTGCTGCTCACCTTTAGAACTATTAAAAATAAAGCGCCAAGTTACCTCATAGAACGACTTAGATCGGGGTGGCCAGCTCCACGTCTCAACAGCCGGTGTCCTGCAGGTTTTAGATCTCACCCTGGGTCTCCACACCTGAATCAAATGATTGGTTCATTACAAGGCCTCTGGAGAACTTCAAGACATGTTGAGGAGGTAATTTAGCCATTATATCAGCTGTGATGGATCAAGGACACATCTAAAACCTGCAGGACACTGGCCCTCGAGGCCCGGAGTTGGCCACCCCTGGCTTAGACCATACACCCCTGCTAGGGTACTAAGATCATCTTCCCAGTCATTTTGGTACAGCCGAGACTGCACGTTTGCCTTGGCTGCCATGAAATAAAATACACTATAATACAATTGTCTTTGACTTTGCACAGCATATAACAGTGAACATTGTAAACCTTTGCACTGCCAACTAAGCGTGACAAACTTATCGTGGTGCGTTAGCACCCTCTGGTGGGTGAAAACCCTTACACTTACGGTCAGCTGCTTTATGCTCTGTGAAATAACAAATACACATGTACACAACAAAACTTTGATACCAACCTTGTTCCCGCATCAACCTGGCGCTAAGGAACCATTTGTGACACCTTAACTGCCATCTGTTTCCTGTTTCTTAACCGCTGAGAACGCCACATTCAAGCTCGCGCTGTTGCTCTATCGTTTATGTAAACTGACTTACGACACCGTGTAGGTCTATACCTTTTCAAAGTAAAAGCATCAACTGTTTCCAAGCTGAATAGTAAGCACTTATGAACCAATTTTTAATAAAGTAAATATTAATAGGTTATTTACAGCGATAATTACACAGATTTAAATAAATAATTTCACAGAAACTTCATGTCAGTCAGTAAACACAGAAACAGTGACAGACAATCAGATTTATAGATTTACGTTAACTCCTAAATTAGATTCTTCAGATAAGGATCTACCAAGACTGTCCTTTCTCTTCACTTCTTCATTTTCTTCTTCTTCCTCAGTAAAGTACAGTATAATGAGTAAAGTATAATACCTTGATGCTTTTTTGCCTTTGAATCACCTTGTTGTTGAATTGTGCTATACAAATAAACTTGCCTTGCCTTGGTGAATAAAAATGTAAGTAAAAAACAATAAAATGAAATAGCTTGTTAAATTCATTGCAGCAAAATGAAGCAGTGTTAAGTGTTTCAGTGCAACTGATTATAAAGTGTAAATACAACGCATGTTTATCATCAGAAAACTCTTGTTCTCATAAAGAACTGCTATCAGGAAATTTCAGTGAGGTTTTATTACAGACACAGCTCAGCTGGAGGCAGAACAACAGAAGAACTCCAGAATAAACCAGTTTCATCCAGTATTTTACTCCAACCACAGAGCCAGCCTTCATGGTCATTCTCTTCATGTCTTGCAGGAATACAAGACATTATATCAGCAGGGGGAATAACACAGGGCTGTGAATGAGTCCTGTCACTGTGATCAGGCTCCTCCTTCTAATCCACCAACTTAGTGTTGATGAAGACTAAACAGAGAGATCACAGCTTCTTTATACTTGCTGTAGCTCACAGTTACTCTACACTGCAGATATGACGCCTCTGTTCATCTCAGTGCTGCTGGCTGCTATGTGCCTCGGTATGAACACAACTCTGTTTCTTTGATATCAACATTGACGTGATTCTTTAACAGCACACTGATACTGTTTGTTGGTGTTTTACAGAATGCAGAGCACAAAAAGACAACGTGCTGCAAGCAAAAGGAGAAGAGACTGCTGCTGCAGGAGGCACAGTAACACTTGGCTGTCTCTATAACGTCAGCATTACAACAAATAATTATCTCTTCTGGTACAAACAGGATGGAAACAACAGCCCCAAATTCATCCTGAGCCGTGTTAGCAGGGATGATGGAAACACAGCAGACGAGTTCAAGGAGAGATTTTCATCCACACTGGATTCCAGCATCAGATCAGCTCCTCTGAAGATCCAGAAGCTTCAGCTGTCTGACTCTGCTGTGTACTACTGTGCTCTGCAGCCCACAGTGACAGGAAACAGCAAAACTCTGTACAAAAACCTTTGGAGCAAAGACAACAGAATACTCCACAACATCCACTAGAGGGAGCCACACACTGTTAAACTTCTCTAGCTTATTAGGATACAGGCTACATTCATTTTCATGGATTTACCAACAAAACATTGTTTCTTTATGTTTTTATAAATAAAAGCACATTAAATATAATAAGAATCATCTGAAGTCCCTCAAGAGAAGAAAAGTTCAGAAAGAAAAATACCCTCAGACCACAAATTACATTTTAAATGACTAATACACTACGAGACGAGATGAGATGACCTTTATTAGTCACACATCGGAAATTTGTTTTGTTACAGCAGAAAGTGCAAAGTTACATCGCAAAATTTAGAAAAACTCTGGAATAACATAAAAATAAGATACTCTCTACACAATAGAATAGAATAAGATGAAATACTATATACAATCGAATAAAATAGAAAAAAATAGAATACAAATGCTATATACAACTGAGTATAATACAACGATGCCAGAAAAGAGTATTGCACTTAGTGTTATTACACATGTGAGGATGTGAGTGTTGATCAGTTGAAGTCTTTGTTGTGGAGTCTGACAGCAGTGGGGAGAAAAGACCTGCGAAATCTCTCCGTCCCACAGCGTGGGTGCTGCAGCCACTGAAGGAGCTGCTCAGTGCTGTCACAGTCTGCTGCATGGGGTGGGAGACGTTGTCCAACAGGGATGACAGCTTAGCCGCCGTTCTCCTGTCACTCACCACCTCCACTGGGTCCAGAGGGCATCCTAGAACAGAGCTGGCCCTTCTGATCACCCTGTTCAGTCTCTTCCTGTCCCCAGCAGAGATGCTGCCGCCCCAGCAGACCACACCGTAAAAGATGTCATAGAAGGTCTTCAGGAGTGGGTCCTTCACTCCAAACGACCTGAGTCTCCACAGCAGGTACAGCCTGCTCTGCCCTTTGCTGAGGGCGTCTGAATTATGAGCAATGTTCCCTCTAAGCTGCACATGTGCGCAATTGCTGGCACGGTCTCTGCGGACAGAAAATCTGCGTTGCGCACAAAAAAAAAAAAAAATCTAACCTGAATTGAAATTAAAATTAAAACTTTAACAATTCTGTTCTGTAGTGTTAGTCAGTGAGTGACTGGCTGCTCCCGTATGGGATCAGAACGATGCCACCTTACCCCATAGTCCAGCCAATGATGCGATTCACATTCGTATATATGCAGCTAATCAACGTGGTTGACAGGCTATGACAGCGTCCTTATCTGCCGACATGTGTTTTAGCGAGCAAAGTTGCTGATGTGGAGTGAAGCCATGTTAATGACAGCGTGCACAACCTTTGGAGATGTGAGCAGGACAGACGGAACAACTGACAGGAAAAGTGTGGACTTTATACCAGTTTTTAAATTGTGTTGATCGGCCGCGTAAAACCAGAGTTATGATAAAAATATCTGCAATGTTTGGTTTTCTTCCTGAATACTGTCGTTGTTTATATTTACTGCAGGAAGAAACGGTAAAAACGGCGTTTTATAAGGAAAACGCTCGAAAGCCTGTGAGCAAAGACAACACCAAAAAAACCCCACCCTTTCCCATTGATCGAAAAATGTACCATGTGGACCAATCAAAAAATGACGCAAGATTACTAATTACTAATTACTAGTAATCAGATTACTTTTTTCAAGTAACGAGTAATATAAGGGATTACTATTGCAAAACAGGTAATTAGATTACTCTTACTTTCCCGTAGGAACGCTGCGTTACTGCGTTACTAAAACCGTGATTTTTTTGCGAGAGTGTCTCATGACAGTGACGTAAGCGAGTGCGACGTTCGTGACAACAGCTGTGTGCAGATCAACAATGGATCATATATCGAGTGCAGAGAGAGTATGAGCGTGCAGTGTTTAAAGCGTGGAAGTACTGACCTTACTTTGAGTTTGATTCCATAAATCAAAATAAAGTGACAAAAACATTAGCGTCCGTTTTTCACTGCGTGGGAAGGAAACTTCTTTTTACAGCGAACCCCCCCCCCCCAAACTTACGAACAAGCACCGACAGTACGCTACGACGGGAATGGGAAATTCATAGACAAAGCCTGCGCCTTGGATCCACTGTCAGGGGATACAGAGCGGACTTGATTCTACGGAGAGCCCAAAATCAGCTTCTAAGTGAAAGGATCAGACAGGTCCATTTCACTATAGATCCCTCCAGAGCAAGATTAGCCAGACTCTGCAGGAACTGGAAATCCTTCTACCCTCTCCAATTTTAGAAGAGGTTTACAAGTTTGTGGACAAGGCTCAGCGGGCCCAACACTCTAAAGGAAAAGAAAGACAACGCAGGAAATCCCACACCTTGCTTTCAAAAACAGAGTCAAAGGAGCTTGCAAAGAAAAGCGTCTGGACTTCTTTAAGTTGCTTGAAGACGTTTCACAATGTGCGCCGTGCACATTGAAGAGAACGGCAAACTCAACATCGAAATTTACCGGAAGCCCACACACACGGACCAGTACCTCCTTTTTGACTCCCATCACCCTCTGGAACACAAACTTGGAGTAATTAGGACCCTACACCACCGGGCAGAACATGTTCCCTCTCAACCTGAAGGAAAAAAGAAGGAACACACACATGTAAAGGAAGCACTCAAAACGTGCGGCTATCCTAAATGGGCGTTTTTAAAGTCAGCAAAGAGGCACAGAAAAGAAGACCAGACACCAGCGAGGGAGGATAAGAAGGACAGACGCAACAACATTGTCATCCCCTATGTAGCCGGTGTATCAGAAAAACTCAGGAGAGTTTTCTCCAAGCACGACATCCCGGTGCATTTCAGACCCAGCAACACACTCAGACAAAAACTGGTTCACCCGAAAGACAAAACTCCAAAACACAAACTTAACAACGTGGTGTATGCTGTACAGTGCAGCGAGGAATGCTCAGACCTCTACATTGGAGAGACCAAACAGCCACTTCACAAGCGCATGGCACAACACAGAAGAGCCACCTCCACAGGACAAGACTGAGCAGTCCATCTGCATCTTAAGGATAAAGGTCACTCTTTCGAGGATGCCAATGTTCACATTTTGGACAGAGAGGACAGATGGTTTGAAAGAGGAGTGAAAGAAGCATCTATGTCCACTGTGAGCGACCATCTTTGAACAGAGGCGGGGTTTACGACACCAACTGTCTGCCATCTATAATCCAGTTTTGAGATCCTTCCCAGACGCCTTAACGCCCACTCGCATCCTGGGCCATCTGACCTCAGGAATTCGCATGATAAGGTGGGGCCAGGTTTCACAATGAGCTCACCCGAAACTCTGGCTGATTGGGACCCACACCCAGTTTCACACCTTGGCTCAGGCGATTAGAGGATCATCAGGGGTCCTTTTGTCCCTCTGTGGGGGGAAACTCCCACTAGGTTTATATCTGGGACTCTCCACCATTTGAACTTAGAACTGAAGAAGCTTCTCGGATGAGAGGTGAAACGTCTTCAAGCAACTTAAAGAAGTCCAGATGCTTTTCTTTGCAAGCTCCTTTGACTACGATACCTGGATGACTGAGAACCTTCACAGACATTTCAAAAACAGAGTTGTTTTTTTTTTTTTTTTTTTTTTTGTCAGACATGCTCTCCATCAATATGAGAAAGCAGCCCTGTTATTGACACATGACTTCTTCCTTTCATTTAATCTGATATTGTAACAGAACCTGCAAGGCACACAGGGAGACACGGCCAAAGCCAACCATCCACAACTAATGGAAATGATCAGTGGGAACCAGCAACAAATAAATTCATCCAGTTGTTGTTGGTTTTTGAGGATATAGACATCGAAACTGAGGTGATCTAGAAGTACATTTTTCTATTCAGTAATACATAAATGAAAACAATAAAAATTGCCTTCTTTGTGATGCTTTAGGCGGTAAGAACTATATTTCATGTATTTACTTGAAATAGTTGCTCTATTATTGTAGGGTCTACCTTACAATGTGCAGTATAAAAAATGAATTGACCTGAATTCCATCTCTAGTTCATTTAAGTACACAGTTTGGGTGAGGTTGGGATACAGCAACTAAACCATTTGTATAGATCTTCACATATCCTCTGCCAGAAGCTCTGGACAGGCATTCAAGAACAAAAAGCATGGATATAGTTCTCAATGGTATTGCCTTTGCAGTGGGTGCATGTTTGAGTCTACAAGAACCATTTGTCTGTCCTGTATAGTGTCGTCTGTGGAGAGTATTTGTATTATATGAGTCGTAAGATGGGGCTTTTAGTACTTTTGAAGGTATGTAAGTATATTTGTGTCCAGAAGTATTGATCTGGATTCATGGAATGGTCCACAATCACCAATATTTAACTTCTACATTTTCAATAACAATTTGGGAATAAAGAAATTAAAATAAATTAAAATTATGTTAGCCAGATGGGTATTTCTAAATTCAGTTGATTGAGATTAAAAGTGGCGAGTGTTGGTGTGGTTCAGTGGGTGAATGTGAGGCCGTGCTGGACATGGATGTGCCTGAAGGCTCACAGGCAGCTTGGCAGATGGCTGGAATTCCGGGACCACACTGTTCCAAAAAATAGTAATGTCAAAGTATCTCACTGTATATTTTACAGTTTTGTACTCTTTCTAGAATATCATTAAATTTACATAAGCAGACTGTGATTTTACATGTCAGAGGTAAAATAACATAACATCACTGTAAATATAGTAAAACACAATTTACTTGTTTTTTAAATATATTTTTGTACATATGCATGTTTAGATTGTAAAAATACATCCAGAAATGTATCATAACTTCACAAATATTTCTCTGTTATGTGAGAGAATGATCTGTTAAATTCAAATGTAATACTATGGAAAAATATATAAAATGATCGAAAATCAATGAGAATAATCAATAATTAAACAGTATTTGAATTATAATTGTGCTGAAAATTTCATGTCATCTAGGTCTGATTCAATAATTCAGAGGTAACAAGTGAAAATATAATTAATAGGAATAAAAACTTAAAAAAAAAACATTGCACGGCCACGCTGTGCTAATTATATATTTAGAAAAAGAAATGTAGAGGCAGGAATTGCAATTAATATAAATCTCAAAGTATTCCCAACATTCCTGAACAGAAAGAGGCCTCTGCACCTGGGGTGACATGCCATTGGATGTTGGGACACATAATAACATGACGCTAAGCATCGGCCAATGAATGTGAACTAACAACCACAAGGTCGCGGGTATGGCTGCACTGCAGGAATAAATCCTAATATAAAAGTATTTTACTGCATTTCACAGTTTTGTTCTGTTCTTCTAGAATATCATCAAAGTTGCGTAAATAGACTGATTTCACATTTCAAATGTAAATTAACATTAAATCACTGTAATGTAATAAAACATAATTGTCATGATTATTAAATGTATCTGTCTGTACATGTGCATATTTAGATACAGATTCACAAATGTATCAGGATTTCACAAATATCTGTCCGTTATTTGAAAGAGTGAACTGTTGAATTCAAATGTAATGCTATGGAAAAGTATATAACATGATCCCTATAAGCTTGTGTTACATCACATAAGTATTATAATCATTGCTATTTAGGGCGATCGTAGCTCAAGAGTTGGCAGTTCACCTTGCGTTCAGAAGGTTGCCGCTTCGAGCCCCGGCTCGGACACTCTCGGTATTGTTTCCGTGGTCAAGAGTCTTCACCTACTAGTGATGGCCAAAGGGGCCGATGGTGCGATATGGCAGCCTCGCCTCTGTCAGTCTGTCCCAGGGCATGCAATCCATTATTATTTAAACCAACTGTTGACTGTATATTTCTGTACATTTACGTATTATGATTCATATTGCCACATTCATTGACCTTGTTTATAGGTAATTTCATTGTTTGATCACGTTAAAAAGTTCCTAATTTAATGTCTAAAAGCACTTGGAAAAGGCAGAACCCCATGTGAAATTAGCACAACAAACTCTATTTTCATTACTGAAAACAACCATATTTTCATGAGAAAGTTTATTTCTGTTATTTTACGGTAGTATTTTGGCGCCACAGCTGCCGGAATATTACCGTTTTTTTAAGATGTTTTTTTAACAGTGCAGACGAGGCATGACGAGACGAGACAGGAGGGCCCGCTGACCTCTGGCAGAGATGGCGCAGGACCGGACAGCGTGCTGACCGCTGGTGGAGATACAGCTTGACCAGATGGCAGCGTGGCAGTTGCCAGTTCAGCTAGTGGTGGCATGGCAGCCATGGCTGGTTGAGATGGTGTTTGAGTTTGCAGTTGAGAGTGGAGTGGCTCTCCTGAGCCCCCAGCGGAATCAGACGGCTGCACACCAGTTTTATTTAATATCATCTATCGTCCACCTGGGCCTTACACAGAGTTTCTGTCTGATTTCTCAGACTTTATATCTAATTTAGTTCTGAGCTCAGATAAAATAATTATTGTGGGTGATTTTAACATCCATGTAGATGCTAAAAATGACAGCCTCAACACGGCATTTAATCTGTTGTTAGACTCAATTGGCTTCTCTCAAAACCCACCCACCACTTTAATCACACTCTAGATCTTGTTTTAACATATGGCATAGAAACTGAACATTTAACAAATGAGTTTTTAAACCAGCAGAGATGTAGGATATGTATAAAAAAGTGTGGACAAAGTATTTACAGCATGAATCATCTGTGGACTGAAGCAGCACAGAGCTGAAACATGAGCTCCCACCTGAAAGTGAAGATGCTGCTACTAGTGTGTAAAGCAGGAGGAAGTGAGAGAAGTTCAAATCCAGATCAGAGAGGAGGAGCAGAGATTCAGGGAGGAGCTGAGCTGTTACTGAACTAGAAGAGAGAGAAACCTCCACATTCAACAGAGTTCAACACAAACCATAAACTTTACCTTCATTCAACATGTTGTCTTTGGACTATTTTGCACTTTCTTTACTGCTTCTCACCATTCTAACAGGTACGTTACAATCTGTGTGTTTAAAGAAACACATTTGAACTGTGATGATTTATAAAAGAATAAAACATGTTTCTGTTCCTTTAGGTGTCAGCTGTGAAGATCTCACTCCAACCAACAAAGAAGTGTTCAGTGTAGAAGGCAGCACTGCTACTCTGTCCTATAAATACTCCAAAAAGGCAACTGGAAACGATCGCTTCTTCTGGTATCGACAATATCCTGGAAAACCACCAGAGTTCCTGATCTCTCACTTTGGAACAGGAGAGAAAATGTCAGATCCAGTCCCTGGAATAACTTTTAATGTGAGTGGAGACAAAACACTGATGACTCTTCAGATCTCCTCTGCTGCAGTGTCTGACTCTGCTGTGTACTACTGTGCTGTGAGGCCCACAGTGACAGGAAACAGCAAAACTCTGTACAAAAACCTTTGGAGCAAAGACAACAGAATACTCCACAACATCCACTAGAGGGAGCCACACACTGTTACACTTGTCTGGTTTGTTTCACTCAGTTAATAAAATGTCTGTTGCATAAAAACAGAAGCTTTAATTCACTTCGTAAAGGAGAGATTTCTCACATAAATGAATCATCCTCTCTCTTCACTGCAGTTTCTTTAAAACTGTCTCTTCATGATCAGATGTGCAGATCACAGCCTGATGTAGCAGACCTGTTAGTGACACTTTAAATATCAAAACAAGACTTTTAATCTTCATGCATCATTTTTTGTTTCCCAGATATTTTTTTCTTTCACATATTTCATGAATATTGCTTCTGAGACAGGTGTGAAATGATATTTATATTATTTTTAGCACAGCTCACGAAAATACAATGAGAAAGCAAAATAGCTTTATTGGGCAAAAATAAAAGTGAACGCTCACGCGACTTGCTGCTGCTACTCACTGGCATCTTTGTATCTTTCTTTATATTCTTTGATACATCTCAACAAATTGAATCCTTCTTGTCTTCTACTTACACGACTGGCGATCGAATTTTGCAAGTGCCTGAGTATTTTGGGTCTAGTTCATCTGCCTGTTTGTTTTGGCCGTTGTCTCCCTTGGATCCATACACCTGACTGTTTGTCCGTGATTTTGTCCTGGCAGGATCTGCGTCTTGCTCGTTTGGGTTTGGATTTTTATGTCATTGGTCTACTGACCTAGTGTTGGACTTTACCAATACTCAGCTGACGAGCTTCTCTGACTCCGCTTTCACCTGGCTGCATTCCTCCCTCGCTGAAAGTACGTTCACCTGGGCTCTCGTCGAATTTTCACCATGACGACTTTAAGCCAATACAGTCCCTCTGGTCCACTTCTCGTCGTCCTCCATGGACCTCTGACAGGGCTGTTGACCACAGTGTGTTAGCCAGCCTGCTCAGGTCGGCTAACACTTTTGTTCAGTCTGACAGCACCGATGTCAATTTCGGCCTCTTTGCTTACGAGCAAGGTTCATCTCATTTGGGATCTGCTCACAGATCGTAACTTTGACTTTCTGTTTGACTGAGACGTGGCAACAGCCCAGTGACTTTTCGCAGCTCAACGACTCCACTCCCCCGGGGTTTGTTTACACCTGCCAACCTCGTGAGAACACCGGCCGCGGTGGAGGTTGTCAGGTTTATATTGTTGATTGTCATTTATGCTTAGAAATATTTAACCATGTATGCTTAGAGGTGTATAATCGATTGTGTAGTGATAGGATGTGTGATCCTATCATTAAATTATCATTAAATTTGAATAAATCTAAACTTATGTGATTTGGAAATAGTAGTTTAAATACAAATGCAAAGATTCAAATAAATGGTGTTGATATTGAAAGAGTCAGTGAAAATAAATTTCTGGGGGTAATAACAGATGAAAAACTTAACTGGAGAGCTCACGTAAGATATAGTCATTCCAAAGTATCATTGCAACACTAAACAAGGCAAAGCAGGTATTCGACAGAACATCACTTCATATTCTCTACTGTTCACTGGTTTCACCATACTTAAGCTATTGTGCAGAGGTCTGGGGCAATAACTATAAAACATTACATTCACTTTTTACTCTTCAAAAAAAAGCAATTCGAATCATCCACAATGCAGGTTATAGGGAACATACAAACTCACTATTTTTGCAGTCGGATAATATTGAAAATTGACGATCTAGTAAAATTCCAAACAGCACAAATTCTATTCAAAGCAAAAAATAAAGAACTGCCAGGTAATATTCAGAGTATGTTTTTTTGAAAGAAGGAAGTTATAATTTAAGGGGCTTTTGTAACTTCAAAACAGGGAAGGTTTGTACTACAAGAAAAAGCTTTTGTGTTTCTGTTCATGGAATGAAACTATGGAACAGTCTGAATATGGAATTAAAGCAACATCCAAACATAAAACTGTTCAAAAAGAGTTATAAAAATATGATCTTCTCGAACTACAAAGAAAAGGAAAATATTGAAATTAAGTGAATGTCTCTATTTTAAAAAAACAAACAAACAAACAAAAAAATTCATGATGTGATATTATAGGATATACACTCAACAAAAATATAAACGCAACACCTTTGTTACTGCTCCCATTCCCCATGGGATGGACGTAGAGACCTAAAATTCATTCCAGATACACAATATAACCATCCCTCCCAAACAGTGGTCACAAATCAGTCCAAATGTGTGGTAGTGGGCACATCTGCTATATTGAGATAATCCATCCCACCTCACAGGTGTGCCACATCAGGATGCTGATCTGACATCATGAGTAGTGCACAGGTGTACCTCAGACTGCCCACAACAAAAGGCCACCCTGGAATGTGCAGTTTTGTCTCACAGCAAAATGCCACAGATGCCACAAGCAATGAGGGAGCGTGCAATTGGCATGCTGACAGCAGGAATGTCAACCAGATCTGTCGCCCGTGCATTGAATGTTCATTTCTCAACCATAAGCCTCCACAGGCGTTTCAGAGAATATGGCAGCACATCCAACCGGCCTCACAACCGCAGACCTCGTGTAACCACACCAGCCCAGGACCTCCACATCCAGCAGGTTCACCTCCAAGATCGTCTGAGACCAGCCACCCAGACAGCTGCTGGAACAATTGGTTTGCACAACCAAACAATTTCTGCACAAACTGTCAGAAACCGTCTCAGGGACGCTCAACTGCATGCCCGTCGTCCTCATCGGGGTCTTGACCTGACTCCAGCTCGTCGCCGTAACAGACTTGTGTGGGCAAATGCTCACATTCGATGGCGTCTGGCACGTTGGAGAGGTGTGCGCTTCACGGATGAATCATGGTTCACATTGTTCAGGGCAGATGGCAGCTGAGAATGTCCCAGTTCTTGCATGGCCAGCATACTCACCGGACATGTCACCCATTGAGCATGTTCGGGATGTGCTTGACCGGCGTATACGACAGCGTGTACCAGTTCCCACGAATATCCAACAACCTCGCACAGCCATTGAAGTGGAGTGGACCAACATTCCACAGGCCACAATTGACAATCTGATAGACTCCATGCGACGATGTGTTGCACTGCATGAGGCAAATGGTGGTCACACCAGATACTGACCGGTTCTGGGTCCCCAGACCCCCAATAGCGCAAAAAACTGCACATTCCAGGGTGGCCTTTTGTTGTGGGCAGTCTGAGGTACACCTGTGCACTACTCATGATGTCAGATCAGCATCCTGATGTGGCACACCTGTGAGGTGGGATGGATTATCTCAATATGGCAGATGTGCCCACTACCACACATTTGGACTGATCGGTGATCACTGTTTGGGAGGGATGGTTATATTGTGTATCTGGAATGAATTTTAGGTCTCTACGTCCATCCCATGGGGAATGGGAGCAAAAACAAAGGTGTTGCGTTTATATTTTTGTTGAGTGTAGTATATCAGAAATCTGTTCACTATTTTTATTGCTAATTATATCAGTAAGGAAGCTGACTAAATATTAACTGATAATTTATGGCAAAGGGGTGGGATTAAATAAGTGTACTTCCTCCCTTTCAACATGTAAATTCATCAGAATGTTTTTTTGTATGTAATTTGTATAGTATTTTTCTCTCTCTTATTTTCTTTTCTAAATGTACCTGTATATTGTTCACATGTTGAAATAAATTACCAATCGAATCAATCTTTAGGAGTCTGCAAAGACTTCGTGTGCATTACAGAGTGTTCTGGCAGTCACACCCACATCCTGGGAGCACGGTAGAGGTCGAACCTTCTCTTATTGTTTTATGGCAGGATAAACTTGCCTATGTCTGTTTTAGGCTAAGTGCCTTTTGTTTAGATGAACTGCTGGACTTCTAGACCAGCAGGTTTAGGGAAGTCTTTACGGGTCACACTCTGACCCCCCCCCCCCCCCCCCCCCCCACACACACACACACAGAGACAAGGCATTCTTTGTTCTCATGTATACTTATGTAAGACGTCATATGTTAATGCACCTATGTATATTCATGTGACCTCAATAAAGAGCAGTGTTACGAGGGAGCGGACGAGAGTGACTGGGGTCAAGCGAAGCGTTTGTCGTGGTTCTCTCCCTCATGCATGAGTAACATGAAGAACTTTGCCTACTTGTGTCTTGCTTTTGCTGTGTAGTTGAATTGTCTTGAACGTTCCAGCGAATAGGTTTAAGCTACAAACCTATCAGAGGTCTCGCGGTAATCTATCGTGAGAACTGGAAAGTCATGCCGTTGTCTGTACCCGTCTATAGTTCCTTTGAATCCCTTGTTTGTCAACTCTCAGGACCTGTTCCAACTGTTATAGCTGTTACTTACCGTCCTCCAGAGTCTAATTCTGTCTTCATAAGTGACTTTGTTGATCTGCTGACTCACATAGCTACTGCTTCCCCTAATATAATACTCATGGGGGACTTTAATATTCATATGGATAACAGTGATCATCCTCTTACCAAAGACTTTTCATCCTGCCTCGATAGTTTTGGCTTTAAACAACAAATAAACTTTCCTACTCATATTAATACTTTGGACCTAGTTTGTTGCTTTGGACTTACTCCTTTTAACTGCAAAGCAAAATCAATCCTGATACTCTTTCTTTTGCTTTTTCTGGTCATTTGCATTTTCATAACCCGCTCACCCAAGAGGACTTAGTTTCCTATTATAACTCTAGTCTCAATAGTCTAAACTTTGTTGCCCCACTCAAAACCAAACCTGTATCATTCTCTCAGTCAGCACCCTGGTTCACAGCTGAACTCAGGCTCCTGAAAGCAAAAGGACGACGACTTGAACGCCTTTATAAGAAAACTGGTCTGAATATCCACAAGGAAATGTTTAATAATCATATTATGTATTATAAGGAGTGTATTAATCAAACAAAATCTGCTTACTACTCCACCATTATCTGTTCAAAAGACGACTCAACCAAGATACTGTTTTCACTGTTCAACTCTTCTTTCAGGTCACCAGAATCTTTACCTGCTCATCTTTACTCGTCCTCCTTTTGTGATTCTTTAATGTTATTTTTCATTGAGAAAATTCACAAAATACACCAAGACCTGGTTTCCGAGGTTCCATTTAGCTCTTCCTGTGTAATTCCTCTCCCATCACACTGTTTTTCTGCTTTCCAGCTCCCCTCGGTTACTGATATTTCAGATCTCATCTGTAAGTCAAAACCTTCTACTTGTCAGCGAGACCCCATTCCTACAGTTTTGGTTAAGGCATGTCTACCCTCTCTGCTTCCCCTCATATCTGCTATCGTCTGCTCTTCTCTTACCACTGGAACTGTTCTGCTTCCCTCAAAACTGCTTCCAAAACCCCAACATTGAAAAAACTGGTCTAGATCCCAGTAATTTTGAGAATTTTTGGCCTATTTCCAATCTACCATTCCTTTCAAAAATTCTTGAGAAAATAGTTGCCACACAACTCCACTCACATTTAACTAATAATAATCTGTATGAACAGTTCCAGTCCCACAGCACTGAAACAGCACTTATAAAAATAACCAATGATCTTCTTATGGCAGCTGACTCCGGTTTACTCTCCATTCTTATTCTCCTCGATCTGAGCGCTGCCTTCGACACTATTTCTCACTCTATTCTTCTCAGTAGGCTAGCCTCCATCGGTCTCTCCCATACTCCACTAGCCTGGTTTAAATTGTACCTGTCTGATCGCACTCACTTTATTCAACTCAAATCCTTCACTTCTCAGCCCTTTCCTCTGACCACTGGCGTGCCCCAGGGATCTGTCCTGGGCCCCTTCTTTTCATTATCTACCTTCTACCGCTTGGACATATTTTCCGTAAATACAATATCCAGTTTCACTGTTATGCCGATGACACCCAGCTGTATCTGTCCACTAAACCTGATTCTGCTCTTCCCCATCCTCCCTCACCCTCTGCTTAGCTGAACTAAATTCATGGTTCTCTTCCAATTTTCTTAAACTCAACAGTAACAAATCTGAGCTCCTCTTGGTCGGCACTAAATCTACATTATCCAGAACCAACAGTTTCTCTACTACTATCAATAACTCGCCGGTCTTCATTTCTTCCTCTGTGAAAAGCTTGGGTGTCATCCGCCACAGTACTCTGTCTTTAAATTCACACATTAATAATGTCACTCGGTCTGCATATTTTCACTTGCGCAACATTAATCGTCTCCGTCCTTTTCTCTCCCCACATGCCGCTGCCATTCTTGTCCACATCCTTGTTACTTCCTGGATTGATTATTGTAATTCACTTCTTTCTGGTCTACTCAAAATCCATCCACAAGCTCCAACGTGTCCAGAACTCTGCTGCCCGCATCATCACCAGGACCCCTTCTGTCCACCACATCACTCCTGTCCTGCAGCAGCTTCATTGGCTCCCGGTCAAATATTGCATCAATTTCAAAATACTGTTGTACACATTTAAGGCTAATCATCATCTCTCTCCTCCATATCTCTCTGATCTGATTCAGATCACCGCCCCATCTCGTTGTCTCAGATCTTCTTCTTCCTTCTTCTTCATGTAAACTGCTGGCTTTTATGTTGCTTTTATTATTCTGCTGTGTACAGTGTCCTTGAGTGTTCTGAAATGTGCTTTCAAAATAAAATGTATTATTATTATTATTATTATTATTATTAAAATACAGTGGTATGGTTTCTCTCATCTGTACATGCTAAAGTGGAACCCACAGCAGAGATGATCACTGTCACCTGTGTCTGTCCTGGGTCTCTGTACTTTTTGTCTACTTCATTTAGAAAACAACATTTGTGAAATGAATCACTTCCTGATCATCGTTCAGAAATCTGAAAATGTTTTTGTTTTTCCTAAAAAGGTCATTTTTTTAAACTGGAAATCAAAAGCCGACATAAACACAAAGTAACTGTCATGTGAGACTGTAGCAGGCAGGAATTGGACCTAAATGCAGGATTCAAACACCAAAGGCAAACTTAAGGCTGCAGCTTTATTGATGGGAGGATTGTCCAAGAACATAAACTCACAAAAAACAAACTGAAACCCTGAACATGAAAACTAGGAACAGAACACTGAGAAACAAGAACTAAAACACTAGGAAACGAGAAAATGTGGAACTAAAACTGAAACAGTGTGGCTGTGGCTCAGGTGGTGGAGCAGCTACTGATCGGAAGGTTGGTGATTCGATTCTTGGCTTCCCCAGTCTGCATGCCTATTATCCTTGGGCAAGATACTAACCCCGAGTTGCCCTCCGATGCATTGATCGGAGTATGAATGTGTGTGAATGTAGTTTAGTTTGCACTTGTGTTTAGAAGTGCTTGTATGAGTGAATGAGACATGCTGTATACAGCACTTTGAGGACTCCAGGGGAGTAGAAAAGCGCTATATAAGAATGAGTCCATTTACCAAACACAAGGAGATTTACACACATGAGGCAGTACGATGCCACAAAGGGCAAAAGACATCAGAGGGCTTAAATATACAAGAGAGTAATGAGGGAAACACAGCTGGAACTAAGCTGATACAACGACACAGGAATCAAACCTGAATGCACTAAACACAGGACACGGGACTATCAAAATAAAACAGGAAACACACAGACACAAACTGACGCAGCGACTGGGGAGACAGGAAGAAACACAGAGAGAGACTGACTAACCACAAGAGAAGATTAGAGTCAGAGGGAGGGAGAACTATGATCACTAAGAACCTACGACCCAGAAACTAAACAGAAACTAAACGATCTAATAAGAACTCCAAATGACAAGAAAACCAAACATCAACCCATCCCCAGCTCTTTCTATCCTGGTCGTTGTGTCCTTGGGCAAGACACTTCACCTACCGCCTACTGGTGTTGGCCAGAGGGGCCGATGGAGCGATATGGCAGCCTCGCTTCTGTCAGTCTGCCCCAGGGCAGCTGTGGCTACAACTGTAGCTGCCTCCACCAGTGTATGAATGTGAGAGTGAATGAATAGTGGAATTGTAAAGCGCTTTGAGGGCCTCGAAAAGCGCTATATAAATGCAATCATTATTATTATGAGTAATACTCAGTATTCATTTATTTTCCAGTGTACTATTACTATTCTAGATTTAGATTAATGCATTTGTCACTTGTTCCTGAAGCGATGGTTCTACTAGTCAGTGATTTATCCTCAGACCTGCTCTGGACTGTGGAAAGGAGTTGTATCTGGCTCTACTCGTCCAGGAAAAGTTTCAGAAGACACACAATCAGAGGAAGCGCTACAATATGAAGGTAACATTAATGTGGGCTAAAGCTACAGTGTTGTACTGCATGCATGCAGGATCCAGGTATGATCCAGTTCATTTTACTTTGCTAGCCCCTTCCTCTGGAAGACACCACTGCTGCTTTAATCACAGCTACGTTAAATGATGGCAGCTAGTAACCGATGACTGAGCCGAGAGCGTGTCTGGGTCTCTGTTATCTGACGACCAGTTAAATTCTCTTTTTCATGTCGCTGGACTTGACAGAGGCTGTGTTTCAAAGACACACGCCTTAATGACAAGTTAGTTTTTTATGCTTTAACTTTTATATATTGTGTTTATGTTATTGTTTAAGGTCACTGATGCAGGTCTTATTCTTTATTTCTTCTTCTATAAATGTTCACTCTGGTAGATTCAGTTTTATTTATATAACAACAGCAGTTGTTGCTTTACATTGTGAAGTCCCTGCAATAATACAAGAGAGAAAACCCCGACAATCATGACCCGCTATGAGGAAGCACTTTGGCGACAGTGGGAAGGAAAAACTCCCTTTTAACAGGAAGAAACATCCAGCAGAACCAGAACCTGTTGTGACCAGTTGGGGTGATGGGAGGAAGACAGGACAGAGACCCACTGTGGAGGAGAGCCAGAGATGAATAATAACGAATGAGTCAATACAGAGAGGTGTATAAACACATAGTGAGTGAAGAAGAAAATCTCAGTGCATCATGGGAGTCTCCCAGCAGCCGACACCGACTGTAGAGTAACTGAAGGAGGTCTTGATGCACAATCAGTCATCCAGGTAAGTAAATCTCCAAAAGTTGGTTCTGTTCATCTGGACATAAATGCTACATCCAGATTAACTAAAGGAGGATTCAGGGTCACTGATCCAGTCCTAACTATATGCTTTATCAACAATATACTTTAATATAAGTGTAGCATTTAAATAAACTGTAAAGTAACTTAAAGTAAATATTTCCTGTAGGATCATAAACCATCAAACTGACCAAAGAGCCACAAAGTAAAACAGATGTTGTGTCCAAAAGTGTCAGCTGTAACTGGGACTGCTGCTGCACCACAACACTCCTGCATGTCGTGTCCACAGACATGACGTCTCTCAGGTTTGTGTTTGAAGATCAAATCAAATAAGATGATGCTTCATTTGAACAAACAGTTGTGAACAAAAATCCTTCCCAACATACACAAACTATTCTGAGATGTTTCTTGAATTCAGGACTTCTTACACATTTTTCTCCAAATGTCTCAAGTTTCAGACTTTTTAACTGTGTGAGTATCAGCGACTCTGACTCTGTCTACATCGTTAATGTGACTTCTGCTTGTGTGACGTGTCACACGGCTCCCTTAAATCATTTTGGTTATAAAGTGTGTGAAGCACAGGAGGAGGAGTGACTGAGAGCAGAGAGGAGGAGCAGAGATTCAGGGAGGAGCTGAGCTGTTACTGAACTATAGAAGAGAGAAAAACCTCCACATTCAACAGAGTTCAACACAAAACAAACTTTATGTTCCTCAACATGCTGTCATTACATCACTGTGTGTTTCCTCTGATTCTTCTCACTCTCACAGGTCTGCTCACTTACACAGGAAACTATGTTCATTTCAAAGGATTCATTAACGTCAATTATTGATTGAAAACGTTCTCTCTTCCTTCAGGTGTCACATGTGATCAGCTCACTCCAGTCAAAGATGAAGAGTCCAGCGTAGAAGGCAGCACAGTTACTCTGACCTACAAATACACCACAGGTGCTAATTATTTCTTCTGGTATCGACAACATCCAGGAAAACCTCCAGAGTTCCTGATCTCACACTCACCTTCAGGATCAGTAGGAGTAGAAAAAATTCCTGGACTGAAGATTCAAGTGAAGGGAACAGAAATCAAGATGAACATCTCCTCTGCTGCAGTGTCTGACTCTGCTGTGTACTACTGTGCTCTGCAGCCCACAGTGACAGGAAACAGCAAAACTCTGTACAAAAACCTTTGGAGCAAAGACAACAGAATACTCCACAACATCCACTAGAGGGAGCCACACACTGTTAAACCTCTGATTCTTGTGTCATTGGACTGATGACAAAGACAACAGACTCATTTCAGTCTCATCTTTACTCAAATCTTCATCTTTCTCTCCAACAGAAATCAACCTGTCACTGATCAATAACAACATGATAAATGATTGATCACTGATCCCACAGAGGTGGTTGTAGGTAAAGTACAGACATCCAGGACTTTTTCCATCAACTTTTTTACTCCAAAGGGAAAAAGTGCAGAGTTAACTGAACCTTGTGCTACATTAATGTAAATGAATGCTATCAGCACACAGGAACACAAACTTTATTTCAGTGTAAATCTGAATTATATTAAAATCACTTCATTAGACTGAATCAGTGAAGTCGAACATGAGCAGAGAAAAAGAGGGAAAATGAAGACATTTCTGTTTTCTGTTGGCTCCATTAGAGAGTGACTGTGCCTCTCACAGGAACATGAGCAGAGAACAGGTTAAAGTGGATTCAGCAGGTGGGAACCCTAAAATCAGCTGTAGTGGCTCAGTGTGGGGAAAAGAATCAAACTCACAATCATTTCTGCTGAGAGCTCCAGTAGATTTGATTCAAGTACAGGCTGTGATCAGCTGATCTGAGCTTCACTGCTCTTTGTAATGTGAATTCAACCAGATGTGAGCAGGTGTTTGCGAGGATTCTGTCCGTGTGCTCCAGCTTCCTCCCACAGTTCAAAGACGTGCGCTTAGTGGGGTTAGGTTAGCTGGTGATTCTAAATTGCCCATAAGTGTGAATGGTTGTGTGTCTCTCTGTGTTACCCTGCCATAGACCAGTGACCTGTCCAGGCTGTGCCCCGCCTCTCGTCCTACAGTAGCTGGGATGGCTCCGCCCCCCTAAATCGGATCAGTGGAAGAGAATGGATGGATGGACGTAAGCAGATGTTTCTGGGCTGATTTGCATCCTCTACACTGACAGTACACTGATTCTGCTGTCTTTATTCTGCACTACACAGTTGGTGTGAAGGTGGAAATCAGTGAATGGATCTCAGCATCATCGGCTACAATTCATCTGAACTTCACATCGTTTACACACTTAAAGGGAGTCACATGCAAGCTTTACATTTTCAGTTCATCAGATAACTCTAACATACTCTGGTGATTAATCCATGAATGGGGCTGCCTTACATGTGTTACTGTTTAGCCTCAACCTTCCCTAAAGCTGCTTTGTGGAACAGACAGAGTGGAGTCAGGTTGGGGAGCATCCTCCAGCTCATGGAAGCTGGACAAAAAGACCAAACTGTTGATGAAATGACTTCACCTGCGTTTGTTAACACTGCTAGTTCATCAGTTTTCCCCTTTGACTCTCTGGAGACACTGGTGACCTTTGACCTTTTGTACTTATTATTATTCTTTTGATTCCTATCATAACTATTATTATGTGCTGTTATTATGTGTCATTTTCTGTGCACACTCTGTGCTCCCTGACCGTCTTATGAGTCTTATGCTCTTACAGAAAAGGTTTTTCCGACCTGTTGTAGGATTCAGGCCATCGCTCTCCACACCTCTGGTTCTCCAGTGTATATGTAGTTACAGATCTCATCACTCTCCGACTCCTCCCTTGCTGCTGACCTCACCTTCCAGACATTGTTGGAATGAGTAGGACAGATGTGGAGTCCGGCTCGAGGTACCAAGCTGTTGGAACAACTCTTCAACAAATGGAGAAACACAAGAGATGTGACTTTAAAGCTTTTAGTGACTTCAAGTGAGCAGCAGCAGCAACCATAACTTTGTGCGAGCGCTCTCTGGGGACGGCTCAGCGAGCTTCTTTTCTACAGACAAAGAGGATTTGTGTAGCATGTTGCATATCACCCTGGGACAGATGTGTAGGAGGACTTTCTCAGGAGTTGTATCTCCTGGGAACTTGCTGTGCTTTCGGTTACATGTGATAAGAGCCACGACACACAATTCTGACTTCTCACAATATTTCATGTGTTAAACAAAGACGTTGTATCATATCTAGTACGTTTTTCTAACGCCTGCTTTAACAGTCACTGTGTTCTGGTCACATCTTCCTCATAAATGAACACAAGTGGAGGAAACTCTCTCATCTACCACACACTCTCTCATGGCACCTTCAGCTATCACAGCCATGTCCAAAACATAATAGGATACGTTCAGTGCTCCCAGTGTTAATAACAGTGTAGGAACAGATTTATCTCTAAATCTCAGTGAATTATTATTTTTATTAGTTGTTCAAATACTCTCCTCCCAAAACGTTTCAGTCTGAAAGAAACACACATGCAACAAGGACAGCTGTAAAAACAACCAGCAGATGTTTCGCTGTTCATAAAGACTCTAAACAGGTTTCTCTCTGGCTCCACCCACTGGTGCTGAACTCAGCCAATGAGATGGTCTCTTCCTGCAGAACTACAGCCAGCCTGATGTTGAGAAGGCTGTGCAGCAGAGAGGCTGCTTAGTCTTTTCATTCTGCTGAACTTTGTTCATCTGCTGTGTGACTTCAGCACCTGAAACATGTTCCTTTACCTGTTTGTACTTTTCTCTCACTGCATAGGTGAGTGTTAGAACACAGAAAAGTCTCATTGTGACAAGATTTGATCAGAGTTATTATTAGCAGATTTCTTCATCTCATTATGCTCACAAAGGAAGAAAAAGACTGACTGACATGAATCATTCATTTGCAGCTTTGGGCTCCATGAACAGCATAAAGCAGGAACGTGCTGAAGAAGCTGTTGCAGAGCGAGGAAACATCAACCTGACCTGTACATATGATGGTCTTATCAACAATATCCAGTGGTACCGACAATACCAGAGATCCAGACCAGAGTTCCTGCTCTACATCACAGAGGGAGGATCAGTTCATCGAGCTGTGTCGGGATTCTCAGCTCACATTGACAAAACAGAGAAACGTGCAGATCTGGAGATCTCCTCTGCTGCAGTGTCTGACTCTGCTGTGTACTACTGTGCTCTGCAGCCCACAGTGACAGGAAACAGCAAAACTCTGTACAAAAACCTTTGGAGCAAAGACAACAGAATACTCCACAACATCCACTAGAGGGAGCCACACACTGGTAAACCTCTGATTCTTGTGTCATTGGACTGATGACAAAGACAACAGAGAAATGAAGCAGTAAAGATCAGAGACAGAGACAGAGCTGCTGTGGAAGCACAAAACTATTTGATTGGCTGAGCTATTAAACTGGCCCCGCCCACTAAAGTTGAGCAATGACATTATTTGTTGGTCATTGTGCTGCAGTGGAAGAACATTGTTCATGTGCTGTCTGTCTGGCTTTAATAACTCCAAAGACATGTTGCTGCACCTCTTTTTGCTTCTATCTCACATTATAGGTGAGTTTAAGAACAGGGATTAAAGTTTAGTTGAAGCTGCTGCATTAAGCAGATATACAGACTGCATTTCACTACTTTTCTTCTTTCTTTTTCCAGGACTAACAGCTGGAGACTCAATCACTCCTCAACAACCTGAAGTCACTAAAACAGAAGGAAAATCTGTCAAACTCACATGTAGCTATGAGACGAGTTACAGTGTTGCTGACCTTTATTGGTACAGACATCATTCTGACCTTCAGGCTCCTCAGTTTATACTCAGGAAAAGAGGAAAGGGGGGCACATATGAATATATTCCTGATAAACGTTATGACTCAGAAACATCTTCTACATCAACTAATCTGACCATAGCAGCCCTAACCCTGGCAGACACAGCTCTCTACTACTGTGCTCTACAAACACAGTGATACAAAGTGTAGAAGAGGCTGTACAAAAACCTGAACACAGATATCTGACTACTCTTCAAAGAGGAGGGAAGTGGTATTCAAAGCACAGCTTCATATCAGATGGATTCTGCTAATTCCTGTTTTATCAGAGTCACTGTGGTTACAGCTGCTAATGAAACACTGTGGGAGGATTCACATGAGCAGCAAATCCACATCAACCACAAACCAACTGCAGGAACGTTCAGACACAATAAAAACTGTCAAACATCAAAAGCTGCTCATTTACACTATTTTATATTTAGTGGATGAGGACATGCAGAAATGCAGCAGAAGCAAAATAAACAGAGTAACAGAGGTTTATCTCTTTAAGGTAAAATCTCTCACATGAAGCTAAAAGTCCAACCAGGAAGACCATCTCATGCTTGTTCCATTTATTCTCTTTGAACTCATCACATCAGATGATGATGCTCTCCTTCAGATTTGGTGAAAACATCAATGTCCTGCTCTCATTTCTCAAAGTCTCCCCCTCTCTGCTGTTCTTAGTTTTCATTTCAGTGTCAGATGGATGCAGCCCTCCTCCACCCCACACATTTCATCAGGACCAGAGTCTGTGGGTCCTTCCACTGAGTTCTTCAGCAGTCCTGCTCCACCACCAGGCTCCCTCTGATCGAAACACTGAGGACTGCTCACACATTTCTGCAGCAGCAGGGAGAGTTTCCAGTCAGCAGAGTTCATGAGTTCACATATTTTCTTTCACAGGAACTGCAGCAACATTTCAACATCACATCCTCTTTAGATTTTATAATTTTACAGAGATTATAAAAGACAAAAGTATGACTTTGGACGCAGGATTACACAATAGCAAACTTTAAATCTGATGAACCAGCAAAGACAGACTCGACATAGCTGCTGTAAACCAAGAAGAAAACACATGGAGGAAACCTGACAGCATTACTGTATATGTGTGAAACCAACAAGGCAAAACAAGCACAGAGTAAACATCCAATTTATCAGGAAGTGGGGACAAGGAAAGCACTAGAAATGAAGAGGATTAGGTAGACGGGGAAGCATCAGAAACATGAGGAAATAGTAAAGAGAAGAAAAACAGGAGAAGCTGTGAATGTGACAACCTGTGAGATTTGAACTAAAGACATGCTGGAACAGTGGGGACGAGATTTTCTCACCTTATTGTTTTGTACAAGAATATTTAAGGCATTCACACAGCTCAGTTAGATGTGGTCAATATAATGTGACTGGTACATGGTCAATGAACCTGATGGAGGAAATCAGAGATGACCCGGAGCCTGCGAGCAGAACCAGGTCCTGCATTTTTAGCTCCTGAGCTTGATACAAGCAGCAGAAATTAACAGTTGGTCTTCTTTCTTTTAAATTCATAATCTTTTGACAAACAAACATTTGTGTTAGTTGAAATTTGGCGGCTCAAACTGGTGCTGCTTGAAAGCTAACTCTTGGTCTGGTTTATGTCCCGAGTCTAACACACTGATCATGAGGAAGTTTTGGATTTTTAATGAAGGGTTTTCCCCTGACGCTGCTTCTTCAGGAAATCATCTGATCTACACTTATTATCTGTCCTAATGCAACATTTACCTGCAGGCCAGGTTTGACGCAGCATTGCTGAGCGGCCTCATTCTTCTGCTGGGAGTCAAAAAGAAAACGATCTATTAGTTCAAACTTTGACCCTGGCAGTCCCATGAAGACAGTGAAGCAGGACACAAACAGCCTGAAACTGTGACCTCTTCCAGTATTTCAGTGTTCCTTCCAACTAATGTTAGCTACACTGTCAAAAGCACAAAGCTTCCATCCAACAACCAAACACAAGCCCAGGTTTGGTGCAAAAGTGCAAACAGCCAGAACCCGTTCCAGGGAAGCAACTCTCCTGTCCACCAGCAAAAACCCCAACATAAAGGCATCAAGCTGGGGGAAACAGATGTATCCACCCTGGTTATCGCCAGGGCCTCCAACTTTGGCTGCCACCTAACCCACACTCTCTGTGGAGCCCCTCCCCTGGGCCTGGTCCAGCTTAGAGCCTCAGAAACCCCATCCCACGTACCCAGACATGGTCCACTGGTCAATGCAGCATGGATGTCTTCTGATTCATTCTTAGTCTTACCCCTCTCTCAGGACCAGTGTGCATATAGGGACCCTACCAGGGGCAAATTACCATTGAAAACAGAGCTCCTGGTATCATTTGGCACCATATCCCTCCACCATGATAAGGTGGAGATTCGTGGAGGAACATTACATCAAGTAGTTCCTGAATTATCTCTAAACATGTCCATGAGTTAATCAGTGAAGAAGCAAACGTATCACCTGTGTAAAGGAAAGCGAGCCTCATTCCTGTGTTTGTTCTGGCATATTGTGAAACCAGTTCGGTGAGTTTCTTTTCAGGAAACTGGAAACCTCCCAAACAGCCAAAGCAAAACCAGTTTGGTCCAAAGAACTCAGCCTTCACGTTATCATGAAGAAGAACAATTCTAACTAGATTCCAGCTCAGTATAAAAGAGCATCCAGTCAGTCAGTCAGTCAGTCAGCAGGTGTTTCCAGTGCAGGTACAGTTGAGTCCTTCTTTTCTGAGCAGTCTGAGCTCTTTAATCAGAGGACAACCAGGACTCAGCATCTCTGCTGTAAGTCTCTGATTCTTCATTTCTCATTTGTCTTAGCAGCAGCAGCAGATGTTGTTTCTGTTTTACTTTGAAGAAGGTTTTTCTTTCATCTGTCACATCAGAGATGGAGGATGTTGCAAAGAAAGAAGACATGAGAGGAACATGATTATTTTGTTTTCTTATTGTGAAACATCTTGGGACAGAAATGACATTATTCAGATTTTATGTCAGTGAAAGTGTTAAGTTTGCAGTACTGTGGTAAAGCTGAGAGGGGTAAACTTGGACTGGTGAAGAGTAGCTGAGCTGTTTGCATACATTTAATCAGACATTGTTTAACTGTGAGGTGCTGTTTGAGTTAATTCACCAAATTCTAGGTTTTTTGGGTTTTCGTAGTGGCTGGAAGCTGGAAATATGTAACATCTGAATTCGGTCGGCTAAATCCACAAAGAGCAGCTTCAGCTGATCACAACCTGGATACAAAGAAAACCTGAGTGGAGCTTCCAGTACAGGGTCTCATTTCCAAGTCGCCCACGCTGCCCCACTGCACCTGGGCTTAGAGTTTCCCCACCTGCCAAATCTCACTTTGATGCCTGATTAGGATCCCGTGTGTCTACATTCAATAGTCTTCAGGTTTATTAGGCTCAAGTCTTATTATCTATTAATCAGTATCAGCAATACATTTTCTCATTAATATTTTTAAAAATCAGTCCTGAATAATCCACAAGAAGCAGAGATGATGTGATGCACAGTGAAAATCCCAAGAGCTGATGTGATGTGACACATTCTGTCCCTCCAGCTCAACATGTCCTCTGATTTCTTTCTAGGTCAGAGATGGAGACGTGGACAGACAGTCAGGGTAAAAAAGTATGTTACTGTATGATTCATATGAGATATGTTGATTGTTTGATCTTAGCCTCTTGTAGTAACTTCCAAACCAATAATAATAATAATTACTGCAAATGACTGCATAAAAAAATCAGCTTGTGTTAAAATAATCTGAAGAGTTTCTGTTTGGTCTCTCAGATTTACCCAGTGACTCAACAATCACAGTCAAATCGCATCGCCCTGCTGATCAACATTGAAACGTTTAATACAAGTTTATACAAATGTAGAGCTGCGAAAGATGAGAAAGTCATGCAAAGTCTACTTCAAACTCTTGGATATGAGGTAGTGAGATGTGGGGACATCACTGCAAAGGTAACTTTTAAAAGCAGAAAAGGTTTCTTCACTTGCACCCAGTTTTACAAACTGGTTAAATGATCCAGTGACGGATTTCTTCTCACAGATGATCGATAAACCTCTGAAAGAATTTTCTGAACACCCAAAACTGGCCCTCACAGACAGTGTGTTTGTGACTTTGGTGTGTTATGGAGGCACGGGAACTGAGGAGTTTGAAATTGACCAAATCTTTCAGCACTTAAACTCAAAGAACTGTCCTGCACTGAAGGACAAACCAAAGATCGTCATTATTCACGCCTGCAGAGGAGGTGATTCTCATCTGTCCTCACACACCCAACAAACAGCATGAATGAATCTTCAATGAATTTACTGTTAATATTTGTTCATTTGAAAAGGTAAAAGATCGACACGTTTCAGTAAGTCTGTGTGTTTGTTTCAGTGGGGGAGGAATCGGTGGATTTACTTGATAGGACACAATTTGTGCCCACAGACGACATCGAATCTCTGTCAGTGAACTCTGTCAAAGGTCCTCGGACACACAATGAAAAGGATTTCATCATTTTTCATTCCAGCACCACTTGTAAGTGCACCACCCTCCAATAAGTAACATTTAGAACAATCAAACACCGCCTAACTACAGATATGATCTGGTTCTGTTTGCTTGCAGACACAGGTTCATACACTCATGAAACATACGGTTCTGCCTTCATCCAACACATCTGTGAGGCTGTCAAAAAGCACTGCCTTAGAGATGACATTGAGGAAATATTCAGAACGGTAAGTTTGGCAAGTGGAATATATGGAATACACAAATACATACGACAAGAGGCTATCTATCTATCTATCTATCTATCTATCTATCTATCTATCTATCTATCTATCTATCTATCTATCTATCTATCTATCTATCTATCTATCTATCTATCTATCTATCTATCTATCTATCTATCTATCTATCTATCTATCTATCTATCTATCTATCTATCTATCTATCTATCTATCTATCTATCTATCTATCTGTGTGTGGAATCATGTTAAGTGCAGTCTAACCAACAGGTCATGCAAAGCTTTGAAGAATTCCCATCTGAGCAGATGCCAACCAAAGAGAGAGACACTCTGACAAAGCGCTTCTACGTGTTTCAAAGTTAGTGTTACAGGTTTTTGATGTGACTTTAAGATATTGTGTTGTTTTGGGATGACAGGACACACGAGACTGCATGAAATGTTCAGTCTGGTTTATTCACATCGATGAGCGACTGATGGAACTAAAGAGCAATGATGATGATGATGATGAACAAAACAGAAAAGCATCCCACAACATTACAGTTTTTCTCAGTCGCTTTGGTGCGTTTCTCAGATCAGAATTGAAATTCTCATAACTATTAGTTCAACCTCCACAACACTCAGTCATTTGTGCACATCATAGTAGCAATTTCTCCTCTCTCTGAACAAACTGCAAATGATTTTGGACATGAATCAGTTGCTTCCATACATTTCCCTGCTGCTTTCTGACATTTCCATTTGCTTATGTCATGTCAGTCAAAAGTAATCATACCTATGGATGCTGAATAGTCGTTCCCAATAAAACTAATAGTCATACATCCATTGCTTGAGTCATCACACACAAAATTGTTGAACTAGTTATCACATGCCAAATATTGGCCATCTGTCAAGCAAATCCTATACCTTTCTGTATCATTGTTCCTGGAAATGTCTCCGAAATTGAACAATTGATCTCGGGTGAATTACAGCTGTCACTCATGAGGAGGCGTGTGAAAGTTTAGTTGTAACCAATGACAAACAACTTGTTCACTGTCAATTATGGATGAATCCTGTGAATCCCCAATTGGCAAGCATATATAAACTGCGCAGGAGCTATTGTGTACCATTTCTACACTTCTGTGACACAAAATGGAAGGTCAGCACCGTGGAAGAGGGGTGAGGATGTGGGGAGGAAGGGGAAGAGGGAGAAGAGGCAGATATAGGCGGATTCCCAATGAAATAAGGGCTACAATTGTGGACCATGTTGTCAATCACAGCCTCACCATGGAGGAGGCTGGTCGAAGGGTGCAACCCAATATTGGAAGAACTACTGTCAGTTCAATCATTCAAACATTCCGTAGGGAAAACAAGTATGCAAACAGTAATACACTGTACTGTACTGTGCCATCTCAGACACATCACATGTTACTGTACTGTATTTGCAATTTCACAAAAAGTTCACTCTGCACCACATAGGATTGTAAGACAACCTCGCGGAGGCGGAAGAGGGCCCCTTTTTACCCCACAGCAAGAAGAAGCCATTTGTGCAATGGTCATTGCAAACAATGCAATAAAGCTGAGAGACATACAAAGCGCTGTCATAGAGAATTACACGGTATTTGGCAATATTGAATCTGTTCCAATTTCAACAATTGACAGAGTACTCAAGACAAATGAAATCCACATGAGCAAATGGCCCTGCTAGCAGCCATGGATGCAGCATGTGACGACATCAAAGCAGGGTCCTGCAGAGGATGGATTCGCCACTCCAGGAGATACTTTCCTCGCTGCATTGCGAGGGATAACATCTGTTGTGATGTAGATGAAAATATGTGGCCAGACAGACAGGAACGTCTGGATGTGCCAGAATGATTTACTGTACTGTTACATGTGCTGTTTATTGTTCACATTAGTGCACAGCTCTACCAAATGGGTGATTTTATGTTTACATGTATTCTACAGTGAACAGGTGACTGTAGCATATTTTTCTTTTGCACACTTCTGTAGGATTACAAACACTTCTACACAATGGAAATGTGAAACGTACGTATTCAGTGTCTCAGTTACTCCCAAGACTCCCATAACATCTACAGTGACTTCACTGCACATTTCAGATGGCTGTACAGGTAGGCCATAGTGCTGTCGTCAGCATTTTCAGGTGTCACCAATTGTTTTTGCAATGGGAAACACTGAAATTATAAACTGTCATAGTGGAAACATGACAATGCCATTTGACTATCTTGTTCATAAAGATGGTGTCAAGACTTTTCATTTTGATGGCACTGACAGTTTCATTGACATGGATACTTGCTTTTGAGGTGTGGATAATCAATTCTGTGCATGTGACGTGCTTTTGCAGGCTATCCACTAGGTTTTGCAGTTTGCACTAATTGTTTTGGGAAATGCACTAACTGCTGTGCAAATGTTAATGGTGTTCTGAGGAACGCACCAAAGCGACTGAGAAAAACTGTAATTTCCCCGTAGACAGTTCTGTGTGGCATCAGTCCATATGAGAGTCCTCCATGATCCCACAGGGCTTCAATATTGAGGTCCAGGCTCTGAGGAAGCCGGTGCATGGCTCACAGTGTTTCATTGTGTTTGTGTTTCATTGTGTTTGTGAAGTTCACCTGATCGACACACCAGCTGTCAACAACTGTACCATCCGTGCTCCAGTTATGTTGAGTCTTCCCAGGCACCTCAACCCCTACTCACATCTTGCGTCTCAATGGGTCACATGATAGAGTGAGGCAAGGTTTCACCATAGTTTCATCCAAAAGCTCTGCTGATAATGACCCACACCTTTTTTTATAACTTGGATCTTGTGATGAGGCACATGATCAATAGTGTGCCTATGATCCTCTTAAGTGGACAACTCCCACTAGAGTTTAAACACCAAAGGAGAAACCTCTTCAAAAAGCTTAATGAGGTCCAGTCGCCGTCTTCCAAAGCTGCTTAGATCGAATAAACGGTAAATGGACTGGTTCTTATTTAACTCAACACAACGTGCCTCATTCACCTTTTCTATATAAGAGCTTTCTATCTAACATGCACACATATTTATATTCTGATGGATGCGTTGAATCCATCAATCTTCTTCAGTAGTTTATGTAGACTAAAAATGACCATGACAAGCAGAGGACGAATGTCAGCACATCAAAGTCTCTTGGTGGCTTTACTGCTTCCACTCAACTGATATATGAGGAAAAAACACTTTGACTTCCTACTTTTGTTCTGTTTCATTCAAAAAAACAAAACATGTAGGTGTTGTGAAAATTGTAATATTTGATTTTAAAAGAGCAATTCTGATTCAAGATGCACCTGAAGAAGTGAAGCAGTGGTCTGCAGGAAAGGAGTCTCTAAACAGGTATGAACAGATCCCTTCACTCAGCCTGTTTGTTTTATGCAGATGTAAGAGCTACATGAAGTCTTCCCTCTGTGACAGTATGAGTGATGATGTCCATGTTAGCATGTTGCCAACGACTGTGCTGGTTTGACCCCTCCTCTCCCTGCAGGGTGGAGCCTGATGGCGTCCGACGGGTGAGCTCGGATCTGAAGAAGTGTACGTTTGATTTTATGATGATTCTTGGAAACAAATCCAACCGTCTTTAAACTACTGTGTCGCTCATTCATATCTCTGATATCAGGAGTCACCATCAAAGAGCCGATCAACGAATAGATGATCGATCAATAACTGCAGCTGGATTTATTTGTTCTCTCTATCAGATTCCTATCAACTCACAATCGACCCAAACACAGTATACAAATGGATCCAGCTGTCTGACAGCAACAGAGAGGTGATGCGTTTGAATGCACAGCAGCCATATCCTGATCATCCAGAGAGATTTGACCGCCCTCAGCTGCTGTGCACAGACGGGCTGACTGGTCCTTGTTACTGGGAGGTTGAGTGGAGTGGATATGTTTCTATAGCAGTGAGCTACAAAGGAATCAAACGGAGAGGACACAGTGATGACTGCTTGTTTGGACTGAACAGTCAGTCCTGGAGCCTGGACTGCTCTTACTCTTACTCTGTCTTGCACAATAACACAGAAACCTTCATCCCCAAAGACGTTGTCTCCAACAGAGTAGCAGTGTATGTGGACCATCCTGCCGGCACGCTGTCCTTCTACAATATCTTCTTGGACTCTCTGATCCACCTCCACACCTTCAACACCACATTCACTGAACCTCTGTATCCTGGATTTGGAGTCTGGTCTCATAATTCTTCAGTGAGAATAATGAAGCCGGTCCATGTGCACTGCTCTCCTCCAACAGAGTAGCAGTGTATGTGGACCGTCCTGCCGGCACAGCAAACAACCTCTATCCTGGATTTGAAGCTTGGTTTCATAATTCTTCAGTCAGTCTGTGCTTAGTTCAGTATAAAACTCTGAGAAGCACTGCTAAATAGACCTTTCAGTCTGCATCTTGCACTCAAAAACACTTTCAGATTCATGGATTCAATGATTTAATGTTTTAAACTCCTCTAAATGATTCCTTCTTAATTTCAATCCGTTGAAGATTGAAGCTTCCAGCAACCGTAGAGTGTGAGCCAGGGTCCAAGCTGGACAGGTCACCAATCTGAGACAGGGCTGACATTAACTTCATTCCACTAACTGCATGTCTTTGGACTGTGAGAGGAAGCTGGAGCACCCAGAGAGAATCCAAACAAACAAGCTGAGAACATACAAACTCCACACATGAAGGTGAAGTTGGACTCGGGACTTTGTTGCTGTGAGGTGACGGTGCTGACCTCTGCACCAAAGCTCTTCTGACATGGGGCTGAGAAAATATTTTGCACTGCTGATCAGAAAGAGAAATTCCTGCAATCATATGAAGTCCAGATATGTAATAGTCATTAACATGATCAGAGCCACGAGTGGTTTTAATCTCAGGAAGTTTATACAACAACTTGTAGCACCAACTGTAGTTAAATGAGGCTGCACAACATGAAATGCAGACTACAGAATTTCACTTTAATAATACTGAATGAGAGGAGCAGCAGCTAAGTCGTCTACATAAACCTGGAACAGTGTTTATTGATAGGCTGCGGACACTGCGCTGGTTGCCTGGGGTCAGGAAACTCTCAGGGTTTGCCTGCTCTCGTTGTGCCTAACTGAGCTAGTCTGGGTAAACAGGCACAACATTCACTGGCTTCATCTGGACTGAACCACGGGGAGAACCGGTGACAAGAACACTCTTCCTCCTGGAAGAGGGAGCATGGCTCCTCATCCTCCCACCACAACCACACCAATGATGAAGCTGGTTCATTCATGGAACTGTCTGGAATGCCGAATAACAGGAGCTCTTACAAGCTGGGCACCAGCGTCACAGCTTGAATGCTGGGTGGCAGCGGTGATGGTGGTGACCTGGGTGACCGGTGCAATAAGACTGCTGACTAAGAAGGCAGCAACAGACGAACTCCAGAAAACTCATCTCCAGTCAACCAGGGAACACATGATGGTAGGTCAACATAGACTGACACAGACACTGAGGAATAAACAGCACTATTTAAACACCCGAGGGTCAGAGGCATCAGGAGAAACAAGAGTGTAACAAGACGCAGGTGAGGATCATCAGAAGCAATGAGACAGAAGGTAAAACTAGACCAGCAACCGTCAGGACGTCAGAACCTTTAACTAGGGGAGCTGACACGAGAGGACACGATTGGAAAGGGAACAAATTAAACTCTGAACCAGGTGAACAACATTACTGCAAATACTTTGTGTTACAAATATTTTTCAGAGTCACCTATTTTAATGCAGCCCTTCACTCTGACAGTGTAATTTCACAGGATTAACTAATTTATTTGGATCACGTTTGAAATGTCATGATTTTTGCTGTAGATTAACAGATGGGAGCATTCAGACCACTGCAGTAGCAACAACCAGTTCAGTCAGCGCTACTTTCTCCTGAGATGAAGCCAAAATGTTCCTTTCTTTCTTTCCGTGTTTAGAAGCATCTGGACCTGCTCGTCATCACTCGTGTCCACTTCTTACACTTACAGTGCATTTTTGAGGAACACCTTTACTGTGTATATATCACGGTTATTATAGTGAACTAATATAATCTGCATGTGAAAAGCCTTTTGGTTAACTAAAACAAAAATAAAAACTAGACCTGAAATTATTTTGTGAACTTGGAAAAAAGAAAGATTAACGGTGGAAATCCCCGTAGTTTCAATATTTGTGAATTTGATCAAAACGTTCAGAATGTGCTTTATGAGGCTTTATGTGACGTTTGCCATCCAGGCAATAATAATTAATAAAGACTAAAACTAAAACAGACAATGACAGTTAAAAATAAATATTCTTAAACATTGCAAACTAAACTGAAATGATTCAACTCAATCTAAAAACTTATTAAACCTACATTGAATTAAAAGCCAAATGTGATGGTCTCTGTCGTCTCCAGCTGATTTCTCGGTTTGTTTGCTGTCTGTCTCTCGACTTTAGTTTTCTCTCTCTCCTCTGTCTGTGTTCCTTTGTTGTTGTTTGTGTTCCTTTGTTGTTGTTTGTGTTCCTTTGTTGTTGTTTGTGTCATTCTTCACTGGACTGTTGAATTAGTGAAGCCCTGGCTCCTCCTGCTCAGTGTTTGTGCTGCTTCTGATGCTTCAAGATACTTGCTGTGTGTTTCTTCTGTGTAGACTTCTGGTTTTGATCTTCCCAGGTGTGTGGTAAGACAAACCCTGAGTTGAGAGTGTTGTGTGGACTCCTTTCCTCCCTGGAGTCCCTGGAGCACTATACGCCTCCAATGAACTTTACAAATCATATATTTGAGTCCAACCTGCCCACGAACACAGATACAAAAAGTCAAAATATGTAATGTAAAGCCTTAAGACTGCATTATAATAAACAACTAAATGTTCCAAAATGCAAAACAGAACTACGAATGTTGAACAACCTTAAAAGTTCAAACATTATTAATCGCACCAAATTCCAACAACAGTCCCCTCAAGGTGCTTTATATTGTGAGGTAGACCCTACAATAATCAGACCCAAGATCATGTGCAGCCGATATTTTACAGAATCTGTCCTCTGTGTTGGAAAGGCTGTCAACTGTGTGTGGGAGCCCCCTTGTGGCAAGAGGGCACAGGTGCACTATTGAACACATGTTCCAGGGATCAGAGTTTGAGCGGACTGACTCAGCGGGGGATGTCGACACACGGTGTGAGTCGTGCGCGTTGCTAAAGAACTGAGTGGACGTGGAGCCCTGCCTGGAAAGGACAGCTTTAGTCTTTTAGGCATTTAGTGGATGTAGAAGTGCAATGTGTATTGGCCTGTTCAACTGTGTGGCTAGTTCATGCTGCTAACGTTGTACACAATAATAATAATGCACACTTTGCATTGATCCCCGTGGGGAAATTCACTCAGTGAAGCAGTGGGCAGACACCAGTGCAGCGCCCGGGGAGCACTGTGTGGGGATGGTACCTTGCTCAGGGGTACCTCAGGGTAGCCGTTCAGGGGATTCGAACCCCTGACCTTACGATCATGGGGCAACCGCTTTGGTTGATTGGCTGTTTTGTGTTGTTGGGTGTATTGGCAATTAATGTCATGGACTGTGAGGTTTTCTGAGTAGTGCATGGAGATCTTCATATCGGAATTTCCATTTGTAGTTCTGGTCAGACTGGAAGAAAGCTCATGAATCTTAATTCATGACTTAAATGTTTGTTATATTCAGTATTTTGTATATGTTCTGCTCTTGTTAGCTAACAGCTAACAGCCCCCCCACCTACGAGTTCTTGTACATCCTCTGAAAGCCTGCGGTTGCATTACTGTGCTGCTGTGCTGCGCTGTTAAGCTACAGAATCACAGTAAAGACGGAATAACCTTATTTGTGCGTCCTGTGTGTTCTGACCGACACCGCAAGGTGAACACCACTGCTATTCAGCCAACGCCGATACAGTCCTGGGTTCAACCCAAATTACCTCAGAATCAGAACAGAAGTAGAAAGAATGGCTTCCCACGTGTGGGACTAATAAAGGTTATCTTATCTTATCTTATCTTATTCTAAGTACACAGCAGATTGTCTCTCTCACTCACTGTCTGACTGCTACAACTATCACAGCCGAACATAAAGACAGGTTCAGATATGCTTTTTTCCCTGCTGTCAAATAATTGTGTAGTTATCAGTGAATTCACTGTCACTGATGATTCCAGGGAATCCTCTCCTCCCCAAACTTTACAGTCTGAACGGGAAACTTGTGCAGACACTGATGTGGAGAAGCCAGCCGTAAAAGTCACTGTCTGGATGTACTTGTACTTGTAACTGCACCTCTTTAGTTTCTTTTAACACCAGCAGATGTTTCGCTGTTCATAAAGACCCTAAACAGGTTTCTGTCTGGCTCCACCCACTGATGCTGAACTCAGCCAATGAGATGGTCTCTCTGTGCAGAACTACAGCCTGATATTGAGGAGAAGGCTGTGCAGCAGAGAGGCTGCTTAGTCTTTTCATTCTGCTGAACTTTGTTCATCTGCTGTGTGACTTCAGCACCTGAAACATGTTCCTTTACCTGTTTGTACTTTTCTCTCACTGCATAGGTGAGTGTTAGAACACAGAAAAGTCTCATGGTGCCAAGATTTGATCAGGAAATAAAAACCAGAGGAGACACAGATTCAGGGAGGAGCTGAGCTGCGACTGAAGAGCAGACGAGACAGAGAAACCTCCACATTCAACACAGAAGATTCAGTCCAACATGTTGTTGTTGGGCTGTTATGAAACTTCTCTGTTAATCATCATGATTCTAACAGGTACATGTGAAAAAACTTCATCCTAATATTTTAATTATTATTCACGATTTCTTTGTAAAATATTTACAGATTTCTGTTTCTTTAGGTGTCAGCTGTCAACAACTCACTGCCAGCAAAGCTGAAGAGTCCAGTTTGGAAGGCAGCACAGCTACTCTGTCCTACAGATACTCCAGACAAGCAACTGGAAGTGATCAGTTCTACTGGTATCGACAATATCCTGGAAAACCACCAGAGTTCCTGACCTTTAACTTGGGAACACAAAACACAACAAATTCCAAACTTTCTGTCAGAATGGTCGATGACAGAAATGGTCTGAACCTTCAGATCTCCTCTGCTGCAGTGTCTGACTCTGCTGTGTACTACTGTGCTGTGAGGCCCACAGTGACAGGAAACAGCAAAACTCTGTACAAAAACCTTTGGAGCAAAGACAACAGAATACTCCACAACATCCACTAGAGGGAGCCACACACTGTTAAACCTCTGATTCTTGTGTCATTGGACTGATGACAAAGACAACAGAGAAATGAAGCAGTAAAGATCAGAGACAGAGACAGAGCTGCTGTGGAAGCACAGAACTGTTTGATTGGTTGAGCTATTAAACTGGCCCCGCCCACTGAAGCTGTGCTCATCCAATGACATTATTTGTTGGTCATTGTGCTGCAGTGGAAGAACATTGTTCATGTGCTGTCTGTCTGGCTTTAATAACTCCAAAGACATGTTGCTGCACCTCTTTTTGCTTCTATCTCACATTATAGGTGAGTTTAAGAACAGGGATTAAAGTTTAGTTGAAGCTGCTGCATTAAGCAGATATACAGACTGCATTTCACTACTTTTCTTCTTTCTTTTTCCAGGACTAACAGCTGGAGACTCAATCACTCCTCAACAACCTGAAGTCACTGAAACAGAAGGAGAATCTGTCACACTCACATGTAGCTATGAGACAACACGTTATCCACGCCTACACTGGTACAAACATCATTCTGACCTTCAGGCTCCTCAGTTTATACTCTGGAAAGATGGACAAGGATACACAGGTGAATATATTCCTGATAATCGATATGGATCAGAAACATCAGATCGATCAACTAATCTGACCATAGCAGCCCTAACCCTGGCAGACACAGCTCTCTACTACTGTGCTCTAGAAACACAGTGATACAAAGTGTAGAAGAGGCTGTACAAAAACCTGAACACAGATATCTGACTACTCTTCAAAGAGGAGGGAAGTGGTATTCAAAGCACAGCTTCATATCAGATGGATTCTGCTAATTCCTGTTTTATCAGAGTCACTGTGGTTACAGCTGCTAATGAAACACTGTGGGAGGATTCACATGAGCAGCAAATCCACATCAACCACAAACCAACTGCAGGAACGTTCAGACATGAAGACATTTTATTCCTTATTTAGTGATGATGTGTGTAAAAAGCATCAGAAGTCAAATACAGTAACTAGTAATAAACTCCCAACATTGTTGGTGCATTAATGATGTTTTACAGCTGAAAGATTTACTTTGTTATTCTCACATTTTCTCCTGCATGGTTTAAACTTTTCCTTCATTTTTTTTATGAGAATCACGTCTTTGTGTTTTCTCGCGATGATGTCATAGGTACAGTTTCTCCTCTGTGTTCTGATTGGACATTTAAATCATTGATGGTATCAGATCCATTTCACACGTTGTTGAAGTTCAGTCTGAAGTCACTTTAAGTCTCAAAGCTTCACTTTAACCTGCAAAGACCAACAACGTCTCATTTCCTACTGATTCTTCTCCCCACACTGCACCACTACACCGGATATCAGGACTCCACACTCTCCAAATTCCCAGTGTTAAAATTCAGTCATGAAACATTTTGGCAGATACAAGAAGATTCTTCTACTGTTTTCTCTTCTTCAGATTTTAAAGATGAACATCATGATCCACACTGACACACATTCATATTCTTCGGTTCCCTGGATTAAAACGGAGCCTCTGCTCTTTATTTATCCTGTGCTTGTTTCTCGACTCACAGTTCAGTCTGTTAAACCTGCTTCCTGCAATAGGAGCAAATATCCACTGAAAGCAGCAGAAAGACGTGCTGAGTGTGAAGCTGTCAGCAGGGGGAATAACACAGGGCTGTGAATGAGTCCTGTCACTGTGATCAGGCTCCTCCTTCTAATCCACCAACTTAGTGTTGATGAAGACTAAACAGAGAGATCACAGCTTCTTTATACTTGCTGTAGCTCACAGTTACTCTACACTGCAGATATGACGCCTCTGTTCATCTCAGTGCTGCTGGCTGCTATGTGCCTCGGTATGAACACAACTCTGTTTCTTTGATATCAACATTGACGTGATTCTTTAACAGCACACTGATACTGTTTGTTGGTGTTTTACAGAATGCAGAGCACAAAAAGACAACGTGCTGCAAGCAAAAGGAGAAGAGACTGCTGCTGCAGGAGGCACAGTAACACTTGACTGTCTCTATAACACCAGCAGTTTAACAGGTACTTCTCTCTTCTGGTACAAACAGGATGGAAACAACAGCCCCAAATTCATCCTGAGCCGTGTTAGTGGGGATCAAGGAAACACAGCAGACGAGTTCAAGGAGAGATTTTCATCCACACTGGATTCCAGCAACAGATCAGTTCCTCTGAAGATCCAGAAGCTTCAGCTGTCTGACTCTGCTGTGTACTACTGTGCTCTGCAGCCCACAGTGACAGGAAACAGCAAAACTCTGTACAAAAACCTTTGGAGCAAAGACAACAGAATACTCCACAACATCCACTAGAGGGAGCCACACACTGTTAAACTGTCACCTTTAGGTCTGAATTCTCTGTTCTTATGATTAAACAAAGTCTTATCTATAACTCGTTATGTTACATCTTATTACTGTGCTGTTGTTTGATGTTTCCTGTGTTTCTTACATTATGTATAATATGAAGAATTGTTTTATGAAAGTTTGATATTATAGATATTATTTTGCTGTGTCTCTGGACCCTCTGAAAAACACTTTTACACTACAAATGTGTCGACGCCTCTCATGTAGTTGCTGTGTTTTCTGGGACTGTGCTGATGTGTCTTCCATGATTAAACACAGCTGCAGTCATCAGAGCCGTGCACTACTTTGTGTTAGAGAACTTCAGGGTTGTCCCGGGTTTCTGTGTTACGAAGGTGGTTCACTTCTCACCAGGACAAATCACCAAAGAAACTTATGCTGTGAACTAACCTGCCACACAAAAGGTTCAGTTCCACATTAGAGATCAACAGGTATGACATCACCACCCACCGACCAATCAATTCTCCAGGAAACAGGTCATCATTCCTGGCAGATCCTTCGGACCTCCGTGCAACAGTAGGAAGGTCCAAAGTTTTTTCTTTAATATAATGTCCTTCAGTTTCCCTGGTGAGCATCAGTAAGAAGTAATAAATAATCCAGATTTTTATTTATTGATTTTTTCCTTTGGTAAGAAACAAACGTACAATAAATGTGTTGCTTTATTGGCAATACAGGGAGTGCAGAATTATTAGGCAAATGAGTATTTTGTCCACATCATCCTCTTCATGCATGTTGTCTTACTCCAAGCTGTATAGGCTCGAAAGCCTACTACCAATTAAGCATATTAGGTGATGTGCATCTCTGTAATGAGAAGGGGTGTGGTCTAATGACATCAACACCCTATATCAGGTGTGCATAATTATTAGGCAACGTCCTTTCCTTTGGCAAAATGGGTCAAAAGAAGGACTTGACAGGCTCAGAAAAGTCAAAAATAGTGAGATATCTTGCGGAGGGATGCAGCAGTCTCAAAATTGCAAAGCTTCTGAAGCGTGATCATCGAACAATCAAGCGTTTCATTCAAAATAGTCAACAGGGTCGCAAGAAGCGTGTGGAAAAACCAAGGCGCAAAATAACTGCCCATGACCTGAGAAAAGTCAAGCGTGCAGCTGCCAAGATGCCACTTGCCACCAGTTTGGCCATATTTCAGAGCTGCAACATCACTGGAGTGCCCAAAAGCACAAGGTGTGCAATACTCAGAGACATGGCCAAGGTAAGAAAGGCTGAAAGACGACCACCACTGAACAAGACACACAAGCTGAAACGTCAAGACTGGGCCAAGAAATATCTCAAGACTGGTTTTTCTAAGGTTTTATGGACTGATGAAATGAGAGTGAGTCTTGATGGGCCAGATGGATGGGCCCGTGGCTGGATTGGTAAAGGGCAGAGAGCTCCAGTCCCACTCAGACGCCAGCAAGGTGGAGGTGGAGTACTGGTTTGGGCTGGTATCATCAAAGATGAGCTTGTGGGGCCTTTTCGGGTTGAGGATGGAGTCAAGCTCAACTCCCAGTCCTACTGCCAGTTTCTGGAAGACACCTTCTTCAAGCAGTGGTACAGGAAGAAGTCTGCATCCTTCAAGAAAAACATGATTTTCATGCAGGACAATGCTCCATCACACGCGTCCAAGTACTCCACAGCGTGGCTGGCAAGAAAGGGTATAAAAGAAGAAAAACTAATGACATGGCCTCCTTGTTCACCTGATCTGAACCCCATTGAGAACCTGTGGTCCATCATCAAATGTGAGATTTACAAGGAGGGAAAACAGTACACCTCTCTGAACAGTGTCTGGGAGGCTGTGGTTGCTGCTGCACGCAATGTTGATGGTGAACAGATCAAAACACTGGCAGAATCCATGGATGGCAGGCTTTTGAGTGTCCTTGCAAAGAAAGGTGGCTATATTGGTCGCTGATTTGTTTTTGTTTTGTTTTTGAATGTCAGAAATGTATATTTGTGAATGTGGAGCTGTTATATTGGTGTCACTGGTAAAAATAAATAATTGAAATGGGTATATATTTGTTTTTTGTTAAGTTGCCTAATAATTATGCACAGTAATAGTCACCTGCACACACAGATATCCCCCTAAAATAGCTAAAACTAAAAACAAACTAAAAACTACTTCCAAAAACATTCAGCTTTGATATTAATGAGTTTTTTGGGTTCATTGAGAACATGGTTGTTGTTCAATAATAAAATTATTCCTCAAAAATACAACTCGCCTAATAATTCTGCCCCCCCTGTAATGTCTGATGCTAAAACAGGAAACCTGTTCTGTGCTTGCTGCCTTCATATCAAATCTGCAGTAAAGTTTTATTCTATTTTTATATTGAATCTTTCCTCTGAAACTGCAGCTGGTCTGCATGTGAGGGAATCAAAGCTCACCAGCTGGTTACAGTGGGGCAAAAAAGTATTTAGTCAGCCACCGATTGTGCAAGTTCCCCCACTTAAAATGATGACAGAGGTCAGTAATTTGCACCAGAGGTACACTTCAACTGTGATAGACAGAATGTGAAAAAAATTCCATGAATCCACATGGTAGGATTTGTAAAGAATTTATTCGTAAATTAGGGTGGAAAATAAGTATTTGGTCACCTCAAACAAGGAAAATCTCTGGCTCTCACAGACCTGTAACGTCTTCTGTAAGAAGCTTTTCTGTCCCCCACTCGTTACCTGTATGAATGGCACCTGTTTGAACTCATCATCTGTATAAAAGACACCTGTCCACAGCCTCAAACAGTCAGACTCCAAACTCCGCCATGGCCAAGACCAAAGAGCTTTCGAAGGACACCAGGAAAAGTATTGTAGACCTGCACCAGACTGGGAAGAGTGAATCTACAATAGGCAAGCAGCTTGGTGTGAAAAAATCAACTGTGGGAGCAATCATCAGAAAATGGAAGACATACAAGACCACTGATAATCTCCCTCCATCTGGGGCTCCACGCAAGATCTCATCCCGTGGGGTCAAAATGATCATGAGAACGGTGAGCAAAGATCCCAGAACCACACGGGGGGACCTGGTGAATGACCTGCAGAGAGCTGGGACCAAAGTAACAAAGGTCACCATCAGTAACACACTACAACGGCAGGGAATCAAATCCCGCAGTGCCAGACGTGTTCCGCTGCTGAAGCCAGTGCATGTCCAGGCCCGTCTGAAGTTTGCCAGAGAGCACATGGATGATACAGCAGAGGATTGGGAGAATGTCATGTGGTCAGATGAAACCAAAGTAGAACTTTTTGGTATAAACTCAACTCGTCGTGTTTGGAGGAAGAAGAATACTGAGTTGCATCCCAAGAACACCATACCTACTGTGAAGCATGGGGGTGGAAACATCATGCTATGGGGCTGTTTTTCTGCCAAGGGGACAGGACGACTGATCCGTGTTAAGGACAGAATGAATGGGGCCATGTATCGTGAGATTTTGAGCCAAAACCTCCTTCCATCAGTGAGAACTTTGAAGATGAAATGAGGCTGGGTCTTCCAACATGACAATGATCCAAAACACACCGCCCGGGCAACAAAGGAGTGGCTCCGTAAGAAGCATTTGAAAGTCCTGGAGTGGCCTAGCCAGTCTCCAGACCTCAACCCCATAGAAAATCTGTGGCGTGAGTTGAAAGTCCGTGTTGCTCGGCGACAGCCCCAAAACATCACTGCTCTCGAGAAGATCTGCATGGAGGAATGGGCCAAAATACCAGCTACTGTGTGTGCAAACCTGGTAAAGACCTATAGTAAACGTTTGACCTCTGTTATTGCCAACAAAGGTTATGTTACAAAGTATTGAGTTGTATTTTTGTTATTGACCAAATACTTATTTTCCACCCTGATTTACAAACAAATTCTTCACAAATCCTACCATGTGGATTCATGGATTTTTTTTCACATTCTGTCTCTCACAGTTGAAGTGTACCTCTGGTGCAAATTACTGACCTCTGTCATCATTTTAAGTGGGGGAACTTGCACAATCGGTGGCTGACTAAATACTTTTTTGCCCCACTGTATGTTCTGAGTTCTGAGCTTTTCCACTGATTCTTTTATTGAAAGCATCAAACAGATTCTCTGCTGGGGGAATCTGTTCTATGAGTGCGAGCTGTAAATGACAACATCTTGTTATACTTCAGTCTAATCTGCTGTTGCTGAGTCTGTTTCACTCTCCTGGAAACACACATGAAGATCACCTGTTCTATCGATCACATTCATTTCACTTTGATTTGAGATAAACTGAAGAGATTTCCAGACTGTTCTGTCAGTCAGCTTTAATCTTTAAATGGATCCAGTTTACAGTTGCACAGCTGTAATGTGCAGCTGTGACCTTAGAAACTTAGCAGTGAGAGCGCACTCACAGATGACATTATTATCTAGGATTCAAATGTTTACTGTGTGTTAAATCAGCAGATTCACTGAAACGTTTCCTGCAGGATTCATTTCTTGCCTTTTTAACATCAGTCTTGCAGTTGCTGGTGTAGTTTTATGTTCTTTATAGGTGTTTGATCACCATTCAATAACATCTCTGGATTAGGTGACACTCATAGGGATCATTTTCAATGTAAGAGTCATGTGATCCATGAACCGCCCCTTTCAGATTGGTCAGATGCTGCCATCATCATGCAGGGTAAACCCTGGTTTAACTTCATGACTTTATAACAAGCTTCATGTGATGATTTATCCTGATCACCAGTGTTAAAGTAAGATAATGGAAAGATGTTCCGGGTGTGCTGAATGAGGTTTGGAGTACAGCGCCCTCTTCAGCTCGCTTTGCATTGATGAGCATGAGCAGAGGGAGACCTTGGGGCTGAAGCTTTGTGCTGATTGCTGTTTTTTGTTGCAGTTTTTCTTGGTTTTATGCAGTTTGTGTGTTTGTTGATAATGTTTTCATGCACTGACGTGTGTCAATAGCTGTGCAGTGACTGAATAAAGCAGAACTAACAGTCACAGAAGTGCATCTGATTCCTTTGTGTGCTTCATCAGTTTCTCTCATGCTTAGTGTGCCGCAGCTATTTTTGGTCACTAGTTAGCAGCATCAAAGGTTTTTTCCACATATAAGTTTTTAAGCACATTTAGTAAAAGCCTGCTGCTGTTTGGACACATAAGACTAGGATGTAAGAAGTCAGGGATTGTGTGAGGAAGCTTTATCATTTGCTTTCCTTTACAACTAGTCCATGCATTCATTTTTAGTAGGCTTGATTACTGTAACAGCATCTTTACAGGTCTACCCAAAAAATCAGTCAGACAACTACAGCTCATTCAGAACTCTGCTGCTCGAGTCCTCACTAAGACCAAAAAAGTGGACCACATCAGTCCAGCTCTGAGGTCTTTACACTGGCTGCCTGTCCGTCAGAGGATAGACTTTAAAGTCCTGATGCTGGCCTATAAAGCTCTGAATGGTTTAGGACCAAAATACATCAATGACCTCCTGACCCAGTATGAACCATCCAGATCCCTCAGGTCATCTGGATCCGGTCTTTTATCAGTTCCCAGAGTCAGAACCAGACACGGAGCAGCTGCATTCAGCTTTTATGCTCCTTATATCTGGAACAAACTCCCAGAAAGCCTCAGATCAGCTGAAACACTCAGTTTATTTAAATCCAGGTTGAAGACTCACCTGTTCTCAGCTGCATTTGAATAAAGCACCAAATCCACACTTTTAAGCTTAAATTTCAAAACTTACACTAACTACTGATCTTATCTATTTCTGATTTTATCTGTTTTGATTTTATATACTGTTTTGTTTGTTTGTTTGTTTGTTTGTTTGTTTGTTTGTTAAGTGGGTTTAGAGCTCTGGGTAGCTCCCCAGCTGGGTCTAGACTGGGTCTAGAGAGTATTTTAAATTCAGGGAATTTAAAATAGAAAGTAGCTCGTCCACAGAAGGACTGGTAGCTCCCCTTACGATAAGGGTTCAGATCGCGCGAACAGGTGTGAAATGTGTGTGTTTAGTTAGTTTGTTTGCTTGTTTTAATCAATTTTAAATCATGCTTTTTATTTGTTTTTGTTTCTAATGTCTCTGTAAAGCACTTTGAATCACCTTGTTGTTGAATTGTGCTATACAAATAAATTTGCCTTGCCTTGCCTTGCCTACAGTTCATGCTGTAGGCTAACTAAGGGGCTATTTTTAAAGGCTTTGATTTCATGCAGTTCTCAAAATTGCGGGGAGAAATATTTTTTAAACACATCTGCATTTGTAGACAATGACCTGAAGATGGAAAAGTGGTCTTAAAAGTTAGAAATGACAGTTTGTCTGTTTTGCTTTTAAGAGACAAAATCTGCTCAGGAAGTTAATCCCACATAAGAAATGCCAAAACATGTGCACCACTGAGAGTCGTCCAGTCGTCCAGCATTGTTATCAAAGCTGAGAACTTTCACCTGCTGCTCAAACATGTTTCAGTCAGACTGCGTGTGCAGGATGCAGCCGGAGCTCTGCAGGCTCCTCCCAGTCTGACCTTCTTTATGATGATGATGATGATGACTGCAGCATCACTGTCAAAGCTTCATCAGCCTGAATGGAAACAGAGCTCAGCAAGAGGAGGAGCTACAGCAGTAAACATGAAAGGCTTCATTTAGGAGCTGAAGAGCTGCTGTGTTCTCTCTATTGTTCATTCAGTCCAAGAGGAAATCATGTTGCTGCTTTTCATTTGGATGATGATAGTCTCCTTTCAGACTGGTGAGTCATCAAAAGATGGAGTGAGATGTAAAAGGAGATGATGGACATGAAAATATCTGGATGTTGTTTGAATTGATTCACTTTTTATAAACTAAGTTTAAAGATGCAGAAACATGATGGTGAAATATGTCTTTGTTGTTTTCAGGATCCTCTGAGGATTTACTGACACCATCTAAAGATGTAGTGATGAGTTTGGAAGGAGACACTGTGACTCTCTCCTGCAACTATTCAGGCTCTGTCCTCAACCTCTACTGGTACCATCAGAAGTCTGGTTCACATCCACAGCTTCTCATGGCAGAACATTCAGAGGAAACAGAAAAGCTGAAGTTTATACATGAGAGAGAAAAAAAGGAGTTTCATCTGGAGATCTCCTCTGCTGCAGTGACTGACTCTGCTGTGTACTACTGTGCTCTGCAGCCCACAGTGACAGGAAACAGCAAAACTCTGTACAAAAACCTTTGGAGCAAAGACAATAGAATACTCCACAACATCCACTAGAGGGAGCCACACACTGTTAAACTTCTCTGGTTTGTTTCACTCAGTTAATAAAATGTCTTTTGCATAAAAGCAGAAGCTTTAATTCACTTTGTAAAGGAGAGATTTCTCACATAAATGATTCATTCTCTCTCTTCACTGCAGTTTCTTTAAAACTGTCTCTTCATGATCAGATGTGCAGATCACAGCCTGATGGTAGCAGACCTGTTAGTGACTTTTAATCTTCATCCATCATTCTGTGTTTCTCAGATATTTTTGCTAGATGTTTTTCTTACACATATTTCATGAATGTTGCTTCTTAGACAGGTGTTTAGTTATATTTACATTATCAGAATCAGAATCGCGTTTATTGGCCATGTATATGCACAGACACATGCAAGGAATTTGGTTTCGGTAAATGGTGAATCTCAAGCACAGCAATGTAAACAACACAATTTACACACACACACACACACACACACACACACACACACACACACACACACACACACACACACACACACACACACACACACACGTATATAGAGCTAAACATACATACACAAACCTACACAAGCTGTGTAAACCAACCATAAATAACCAGTTTAAATGTCTTGATGCATCTCAATCATCCAGGTAAGTAAATCTCCAAAAGTTGATTCTGTTCGTAGCGTTTTGTGGGAGAAACGTTTCATCATCATCCAAGTGGCTTCTTCAGTCTCAGCTGACTGCAGGTCTCAATCTTATAAACAGGACATTTGCATAATGACTGAAACCAGCACACTGAAGGAACAATGAGCTGTGAGGTCAGTTCCTTAATCTTAATTATGCAAATTCCATTGATCCATCACCATTGATCAACAACCACTGATCAATGGTCATGAGTCCCATTCACAGAGAGTTGGGGAATGGCTGCAATCACAGCGGCGCCATCTTTAGCACAGCTCAAGAAAATACAACAAGAAAGGAAAGCAGCTTCATTGTGCAAAAATACAAAATACAGTGGTATGGTTTCTCTCATCTGTACATGCTGAAGTTGAACCCACAGCAGAGATGATCACTGTCACCTGTGTCTGTCCTGGGTTTCTGTACTTTTTGTCTACTTCATTTAGAAAACAACATTTGTGAAATGAATCACTTCCTGATCATCGTTCAGAAATCTGAAAATGTTTTTGTTTTTCCTAAAAAGGTCATTTTTTTTAAAACTGGAAATCAAAAGCCGACATAAACACAAATAACTGTCATGTGAGACTGTAGCAGGCAGGAAGTGGACCTAAATGCAGGATTCAAACACCAAAGGCAAACTTAAGGCTGCAGCTTCATTGATGGGAGGATTGTCCAAGAACATAAACTCACAAAAAACAAACTGAAACCCTGAACATGAAAACTAGGAACAGAACACTGAGAAACAAGAACTAAAACACTAGGAAATGAGAAAACGTGGATCTAAAACTGAAACAGTGTGACTGTGGCTCAGGTGGTGGAGCAGCTACTGATCGGAAGGTTGGTGATTCGATTCTTGGCTTCCCCAGACTGCATGCCTATTATCCTTGGGCAAGATACTAACCCCGAGTTGCCCTCCGATCATCGGAGTATGAATGTGTGTGAATGTAGTTTAGTTTGCACTTGTGTTTAGAAGTGCTTGTATGAGTGAATGAGACATGCTGTATACAGCACTTTGAGGACTCCAGGGGAGTAGAAAAGCGCTATATAAGAATGAGTCCATTTACCAAACACAAGGAGACTTACACACATGAGGCAGTACGATGCCACAAAGGGCAAAAGACATCACAGGGCTTAAATATACAAGAGAGTAATGAGGGAAACACAGCTGGAACTAATCTGATACAACGACACAGGAATCAAACCTGAATGCACTAAACACAGGACACGGGACTATCAAAATAAAACAGGAAACACACAGACACAAACTGACGCAGCGACTGGGGAGACAGGAAGAAACACAGAGAGAGACTGACTAACCACAAGAGAAGATTAGACTCAGAGGGAGGGAGAACTATGATCACTAAGAACCTACGACCCAGAAACTAAACAGAAACTAAACAATCTAATAAGAACTCCAAATGACAAGAAAACCAAACATCAACCCATCCCCAGCTCTTTCTGTCCTGGTCGTTGTGTCCTTGGGCAAGATACTTCACCTACCGCCTACTGGTGATGGCCAGAGGGGCCGATGGCGCGATATGGCAGCCTCGCCTCTGTCAGTCTGCCCCAGGGCAGCTGTGGCTACACCTGTAGCTGCCTCCACCAGTGTGTGGATGTGAGAGTGAATGAATAGTGGCATTGTAAAGCGCTTTGAGGGCCTAGAAAAGCGCTATATAAATGCAATCCATTACTATTATGAGTAATGTTCAGTATTCATTTATTTTCCAGTGTACTATTACTATTCTAGATTTAGATTAATGCATTTGTCACTTGTTCCTGAAGCGATGGTTCTACTAGTCAGTGATTTATCCTCAGACCTGCTCTGGACTGTGGAAAGGAGTTGTATCTGGCTCTACTCGTCCAGGAAAAGTTTCAGAAGACACACAATCAGAGGAAGCTCTACAATATAAAGGTAACATTAATGTGGGCTAAAGCTACAGTGTTGTACTGCATGCATGCAGGATCCAGGTATGATCCAGTTCATTTTACTTTGCTAGCCCCTCCCTCTGGAAGACACCACTGCTGCTTTAATCACAGCTGCGTTATATGATGGCCGCTAGTAACCGATGACTGAGCCGAGAGCGTGTCTGGGTCTCTGTTATCTGACGACCAGTTAAATTTTCTTTTTCATGTCGCTTGACTTGACAGAGGCTGTGTTTCAAAGACACACGCCTTAATGACAAGTTAGTTTTTTATGCTTTAACTTTTATATATTGTGTTTATGTTATTGTTTAAGGTCACTGATGCAGGTCTTATTCTTTATTTCTTCTTCTATAAATGTTCACTCTGGTAGATTCAGTTTTATTTATATAACAACAGCAGTTGTTGCTTTACATTGTGAAGTCCCTGCAATAATACAAGAGAGAAAACCCCGACAATCATGACCCGCTATGAGGAAGCACTTTGGCGACTGTGGGAAGGAAAAACTCCCTTTTAACAGGAAGAAACATCCAGCAGAACCAGGCTCATCTGTTGTGACCAGTTGGGGTGATGGGAGGAAGACAGGACAGAGACACACTGTGGAAGAGAGCCAGAGATGAATAATAACGAATGAGTCAATACAGAGAGGTGTATAAACACATAGTGAGTGAAGAAGAAAATCTCAGTGCATCATGGGAGTCTCCCAGCAGCCGACACCGACTGTAGAGTAACTGAAGGAGGTCTTGATGCACAATCAGTCATCCAGGTAAGTAAATCTCCAAAAGTTGGTTCTGTTCATCTGGACATAAATGCTACATCCAGATTAACTAAAGGAGGATTCAGGGTCACTGGTCCAGCTCTAACTATATGCTTTATCAACAATATACTTTAATATAAGTGTAGCATTTAAATAAACTGCAAAGTAACTAAATATTTCCTGTAGGATCACACACCATCAAACTGACCAAGGAGCCACAAAGTAAAACAGATGTTGTGTCCAAAAGCGTCAGCTGTAACTGGGACTGCTGCTGCACCACAACACTCCTGCATGTCGTGTCCACAGACATGACGTCTCTCAGGTTTGTGTTTGAAGATCAAATCAAATAAGATGATGCTTCATTTGAAAAAACAGTTGTGAACAAAAATCCTTCCCAACATACACAAACTATTCTGAGATGTTTCTTGAATTCAGGACTTCTTACACATTTTTCTCCAAATGTCTCAAGTTTCAGACTTTTTAACTGTGAGTATCAGCGACTCTGACTCTGTCTACATCGTTAATGTGACTTCTGCTTGTGTGACGTGTCACACGGCTCCCTTAAATCATTTTGGTTATAAAGTGTGTGAAGCACAGGAGGAGGAGTGACTGAGAGCAGAGAGGAGGAGCAGAGATTCAGGGAGGAGCTGAGCTGTTACTGAACTATAGAAGAGAGAAAAACCTCCACATTCAACAGAGTTCAACACAAAACAAACTTTATGTTCCTCAACATGCTGTCATTACATCACTGTGTGTTTCCTCTGATTCTTCTCACTCTCACAGGTCTGCTCACCTACACAGGAAACTATGTTCAATTAAATGATTCATTAACGTCAATTATTGATTGAAAACGTTCTCTCTTCCTTCAGGTGTCACATGTGATCAGCTCACTCCAGTCAAAGATGAAGAGTCCAGTGTAGAAGGCAGCACAGTTACTCTGACCTACAAATACACCACAGGTGCTAATTATTTCTTCTGGTATCGACAACATCCAGGAAAACCTCCAGAGTTCCTGATCTCACACTCACCTTCAGGAACAGTAGGAGTAGAAAAAGTTCCTGGATTGAAAATTCAAGTGGAGGGAACAGAAATCAAGATGAGCATCTCCTCTGCTGCAGTGTCTGACTCTGCTGTGTACTACTGTGCTCTGCAGCCCACAGTGACAGGAAACAGCAAAACTCTGTACAAAAACCTTTGGAGCAAAGACAACAGAATACTCCACAACATCCACTAGAGGGAGCCACACACTGTTAAACCTCTGATTCTTGTGTCATTGGACTGATGACAAAGACAACAGAGAAATGAAGCAGTAAAGATCAGAGACAGAGACAGAGCTGCTGTGGCAGCACAAAACTGTTTGATTGGCTGAGCTATTACAATGGCCCCGCCCACTGAAGTTGAGCTCATCCAATGACATTATTTGTTGGTCATTGTGCTGCAGTGGAAGAACATTGTTCATGTGCTGTCTGTCTGGCTTTAATAACTCCAAAGACATGTTGCTGCACCTCTTTTTGCTTCTATCTCACATTATAGGTGAGTTTAAGAACAGGGATTAAAGTTTAGTTGAAGCTGCTGCATTAAGCAGATATACAGACTGCATTTCACTACTTTTCTTCTTTCTTTTTCCAGGACTAACAGCTGGAGACTCAATCACTCCTCAACAACCTGAAGTCACTGAAACAGAAGGAAGAAGAAGAAATACATAAAAACAGCCGCTATAATGTGATATTCATAGACTGCTTTACACAGTAGTTCTTAACAGACTTACTTTCTGTGATCACTAAAAGTTTGATTTTTTTTTTAATTCATTGGTCCCGCTCCACAACAAGTCAGAAAAGCTTCTTTTACTGCGAGACAAAGACACTACAATACAGTATCAGAAAGAAAACTGAAAATCTGAGAGGAAGCGCCTGACAAAAGTTTGAAGGAAGAACTCCTTATTATCAGGAAGAGCCCTCCAAGAGAATCAGGCTAAGACAGGGGCAGTCATCTGCCTCTGCAGGTCGGGTGGGAAGAATAGGAAGAGAAAAGACAAGCTGTGGCACTGAGACAACAAAATTTAATGACAGGCACCAGTGGCTACTATTTGGTTGTGCTTTGCTCTGTAGTCCAGTCGTCCAACCTCCATGATGCACAATGTGGGGAAAAAACGGTGAGAGAGAAAGTAGCAGGAGTTTCTCAGCTGAAATTGAAGAAATGTTTAGATGTTAAGTAGAATCAGAGCCAGTGTAACACTGATACTGATAAAAACTTTGTGACATGTGACATTTGTGGAAAAGTCTTTAAGAAAAAGTCCATCATGAAGAATCCACACAGATGAGAAACCATATCATTGTGAAACTTGTGGGAAACATTTTGGTAAAAATAGTAATTTCTTGACCCATATGAAAACTCACACAGGTGAAAAACCATATTCATGTAAAACATGTGGGAAATGTTTTACTATAAGGAGTTGGCCCACATCAGAATCCACGCAGGTGAGGAACACTGTAAAACTGTAAAACCTGCAGGAAAAGATTATCTGCCTCATCAGCACTTAAAAGGTATAATGCAGTGCATACAGGGGAGAAACCATATTCCTGTTAAACAAGTGGCAAAAGTTTGACTGAAAGTCGTAGTTTGATATGAGAAGCCATGCTGGTGATAAACCGTACCACTGTAAAACCTGCGGGAAAATGTTCACACACAGAAATCATTTAGTGGTCCACATGAAGATTCCCACAGGTCAGAGGTCATAGAGCTGAAATGTTGGTTGGGAAAATAATGTGTGTAAAGCCAAGCTTAAATAATAATGAAGATTTAAAGTAGAGCTTCAGTGGATTTCTTGAATGTCACACTGTGCGGGATCAGCCTGATTATATCTGTTTTTCGGCAGTGATGAAGCTTTCAAATTCTCTAATGAGACTTCTTCTGTTTGCCTTGCAGAAGTGTGTTTCAGCTCCTTAAGGAAACAAATTAACCAAAGAACTTTTTTTCTCTCTGACCGCCATTATTTTGTTCTGTGTCTTTAACTAATTGTTATTGAAAAATTGTGTATTCTTTAGGTCATATTCTGACCTTTGACTCAGTCTGCACCAGTTATTTGTGGCTTGAGAATTGTAACGTTGAAGTGTTGCAGTGTTGGTTCAGTTCATGTTTCTATGTATTCAATACTTGTTACCTGTTACAGTGGTGAGAGACAACAAAGCCCTCTAAGTATAAATGACATTTATAGTGACATCATGTCCTTCTCTTAAGCTGAAAGTGGAAAAGAAATAGAAGCAAACCAACAAAGATTTTATTCTCACAAAAACAATACAACAGTGGTCAAAGGTGAGAAATCGTACTGTTACGAGACACTGGAGAAAGATTTACTTGAACATTGTAGCGCGCACAAAGCAGACGTGTTCTCTTGAAGCATGTGGGAAAGCTGTCAAATGCTGTTGGCTCTCACTGCCATACAGTAGCACTTCCTGTTCCCATATCTGTTCTGTCTGCCCTCTGACGTTTTTTGCTTGAATACTTACAGTCTTTTAGCTCCAGAGCTCTACCTGTTTCATATTCAAAACTATGCTTGCGATCTAAGCACATATTCCTGCTTAGTCACCTGAAAATTGTGACTGTGTGGCAGCAATCTTCATCTCAGGCTTATTTATTTATTTATTTATTAACCTTTATTTAACCAGGAAGATCCCATTGAGATTAAAAACCTCTTTTTCAAGGGAGACCTGGCCAAGATAGGCAGCAGCAGATGTCTCACAGTTACAGAAATTACTCAAACACAGGCAGCAACAACACACATGCAACAATAAGTGAAAGAATACAAATAAAATAAAAATAAAATTCAATAAAATTCAAATAAAATAAAAAGTCAGTTAAAATGACAATCAATCTAATTGAAACAGTTGCATGTTATGGACTTGGCCTCAAGGATTCGTAGTTTAGATTTAAAATCACTTAATGAAATGAATTCAGTCATTTTCCATTCCTTCTGCAGTTTGTTCCAGGCCGAGGGTGCCAAATGGACAAAAGCTTCTCAATCAACCAAAGATCCAGACAGTTTTCATTCATTCGGGGGGGGGGGTCCTATTCCTCTGCGGGGCAACCTGCATATGGCCAATAAAGCATTCATTCAATTCAATTCATTCAATTCAATTCAATTCAATTAGAAATGTTGAGTCTTGGACCTGGGGTATAGAGTATGTGTGGGGAATGTGATTGTGTCCATTTCTGTTTGTCTCCTTGTTGGGTGAGTGCCAAGTATTTGCATATGTGTGCATGAGAGTGGGAATGCACGTTTGTGTCTGTGTGTGCCTGGGGCCTGGATCTCCTCCATGCCTGCTTCATACCCTGGAGGACGGGGCTGTGGCCCCCCACACACTCTAGCAGACCATTACACGGAGAAACCGTTTTAATACAAGTGCGCCCGTCCGGACAGGTGCGCACACAGCTGTACACACGGGTGTTCACAAACTACACCTTTCTTGGCTGCTACCTCAAAGCACATTGTGCGCAGTCGCTCTTGCATGCTGCACAACAATTTCAATATTTAGTATTTACTGTTACTTACATTTATTTAGGTTATTGCAGTGATGTTGTGTGTATTGTGTTGCTCTATTTTTGCATGTTTTCCCTTTTTTATCTCTCAACAGGTGCCATGGTCCTGGTTTATTTTGACCCAGCGCTCTCAGTTTTCTTGTGTTTTTGTATTACTGTTAATTTCATTTGTTATTTTAAGGATTTATTCTATGGTTCCTAGGGTGTTCTGTTTATTTTTGTTTATTAGATTCCCCCCTTGTGTCTTTGCTCTTCCTCACGTTCCTCCATACTCTCTCTCCAGTCTGCATCTCTGTGTACTTCCTGTTTACCTTGACAGTCTATCATCAGTGTACACAATGTCCCCTCTAAGCTGCGTGCATGCACAATCACGTACAGAAGATCTGCGTGGCACACAAAAAAAATCTAACCTGAATTGAAATTAAAATAAATACGTTAACAATTCATTCTGTTTTGCAGTGTGAGTCAGTAAGTGACCGGTGACTGGCTGCTCCACCCAATCACGCGATTCACATTCGTATATACGCAGCTATTCAACGTCATTGACAGGCTATGACGCGTCCTTATGTGCCGACACCGGTGTTTTAGCGAGCAAAGCAGCTGATGTGGAGTGAAGCCACGTTAATGACAATGTGCACAACCATTGGAGATGTGAGCAGGACAGACGGAACAACTGACGGACAAAGTGTGGACTTTATACCAGTTTTTAAATTGTGTTGATCGGCCACGTAAAACCAGAGTTATGATAAAATATCTGAAATGTTTGGTTTTCTTCCTGAATACTGTCGTTGTTTATATTTACTGCGGGAAGAAACGGTAAAAACGGCGTTTTATAAGGAAAACGCTCAAAAGCCTGTGAGCAAAAACAACACCAACCCCCCCCCCCCCCCAGCCTTTCCTATTGGTGGAAAAATGTACCATGTCGACCAATCAAAAAATGATATGGCAACATGACATTTAGTTGTTTAGGAAGGGAGGAAGTTTTAGGAGTGACGCCGTGTTTGAGATGTGAGACATTTGCGTCGTTTAGCACAAATCTTGTGTAGTTAGTGTGTAGTCAGTGTGTAGTTAGTGTGTAGTTACTGTGTAGTTAGTGTGTAGTTAGTGTGTAGTTAGTGTGTAGTGTAGTCAGTAGTTTTGTTGTGTGTCAGAACAATGAGGCGACTGCTGAGTGTTACAGGTGGTACAGCAGTGACACATCTGCTGCTGTCAGGCCTGCAGGTATCAGGCTGTTGTTCTCCTTCATCTCATAGTGGACAGAAATTATTTTTTGGAGTGGCACAAATAATTTGTGTGGCATCAGATTTGATGCAGAACAGCTGATTGTTCTGTAAATAGTTTGAAATGTTTATTTTAAAGCGCATTGGCTGCATTTAAAAAAAAAAACATAGCTGCAAAAAACTTTGTAGCTACCAGACCACATACTCATAATACAAGTCAGAGCTTTATACATATATACATATATACATATAAAAAAAAAAAAACACCCAGCACGCCCCTGCGGGCGGTTTATCCTTCAAGCTCGGGTCCTCTACCAGAGGCCTGGGAGCTTGAGCGTCCTGCAGTATCTTAGCTGTTCCCAGGACTGCGCTCTTCTGGACAGAGATCTCCGATGTTGTTCCCGGGATCTGCTGGAGCCACTCGCCTAGCTTGGGAGTCACCGAACCTAGTGCTCCGATTACCACGGGGACCACCGTTACCTTCACCCTCCACATCCTCTCCAGCTCTTCTCTGAGCCCTTGGTATTTCTCCAGCTTCTCGTGTTCCTTCTTCCTGATTTTGCTGTCATTCGGAACCGCTACATCGATCACTACGGCCGTCTTCTTCTGTTTGTCTACCACCACTATGTCCGGTTGGTTAGCCACCACCATTTGTCCGTCTGTATCTGGAAGTCCCACAGGATCTTAGCTCGGTCATTCTCCACCACCCTTGGGGGCATCTCCCATTTTGACCTCGGGACTTCCAGGTTATACTCGGCACAGATGTTCCTGTACACTATGCCGGCCACTTGGTTATGGCGTTCCATGTATGCCTTGCCTGCTAGCATCTTGCACCCTGCTGTTATGTGCTGGATTGTCTCTGGGGCATCTTTACACAGCCTGCACCTGGGGTCTTGCCTGGTGTGATAGACCCCAGCCTCTATGGATCTTGTGCTCAGAGCTTGTTCTTGTGCTGCCATGATTAGTGCCTCTGTGCTGTCTTTCAGTCCAGCTTTGTCCAGCCACTGGTAGGATTTCTGGATATCAGCCACCTCCTCTATCTGGCGCTGCTACATACCGTGCAGGGGCCTGTCCTTCCATGATGGTTCCTCGTCTCCCTCCTCTTTCTTGGGTTTCTGCTGCCTGAGGTATTCACTGAGCACTCGGTCAGTTGGGGCCATCTTCCCAATGTATTCTTGGATGTTCGTTGTCTCATCCTGGACTGTGGTGCTGACACTCACCAGTCCCCGGCCCCCTTCCTTCCGCTTAGCGTACAGCCTCAGGGTGCTGGACTTGGGGTGAAACCCTCCATGCATGGTAAGGAGCTTTCTTGTCTTTATGTCAGTGGCTTCTATCTCCTCCTTTGGCCAGCCTATTACCCCAGCAGGGTACCTGATCACGGGCAGGGCGTACGTGTTGATGGCCCGGATCTTGTTCTTACCATTCAGCTGACTCCTCAGGACTTGCCTGACCCTCTGCAGGTACTTAGTGGTTGCAGCTTTTCTAGCGGCCTCTTCATGGTTCCCATTTGCCTGCGGGATCCCCAGGTACTTGTAAATGTCCTCTATGTCTGCAATGTTGCCTTCTGGTAGTTCAATCCCCTCAGTTCTGACTACCTTCCCTCTCTTTGTTACCATCCGACTACACTTCTCCAGTCCGAACGACATTCCAATGTCATTGCTGTATAGCCTGGTAGTGTGGATCAGTGAATCGATGTCTCGTTCACTCTTGGCATACAGCTTGATGTCATCCATGTACAGGAGGTGGCTGACAACTGCTCCGTTCCGTAGTCGGTATCCGTAGCCAGTCTTGTTAATGATCTCACTGAGGGGGTTCAGGCCTATGCAGAACAGCAGTGGGGACAGAGCATCTCCTTGGTAGATCCCGCACTTGATGGTGACTTGTGCTATGGGCTTGGAGTTGGCCTCTAGTGTTGTACGTCACATCCCCATTGAGTTCCTGATGAAGGCTCTTAGGGTCCCATTGATCTTGTACAATTCTAGGCATTCCAGTATCCAGCTGTGGGGCCTTCTTGTAATCAATCCAGGCAGTGCACAGGTTGGTCAGTCTGGACTTGCAGTCTCGGCTGATATATATATATATCTATATATATATCTCTATATATATAGATATATATATTTAGATATCTATATATATATATAGATATATAAATGTAAATATATATCTACATATATATATATTTATATATTAGGGGTGCAACGATACTCGTATCGATATTGAACCGTTCGATACAGTGCTTTCGGTTCGCTATGCATACTGTATGTATCGAACAATACAAAATTTTTCATTTTTTTTTATCATAATTGGTGATATAGGTTACAAGCAAGTCTGGCGCTGAACAGAAATTGTCGCGCTATGCTCCTTTGTTTATTGTACATAAATAGTGAATTGTCCTGACACAATATTGTGTTTCGCTTCTGTTATTATGGTACACTGACAAAAACATATACTTTTATTCACAGGATAAAACAGGTTTTTTGTATCATTAATTGCCCAATACGATTACAGGATACAGTATTATTGTCACTGCTACATTTCTGTGATGCTACCAGAAATTATTTCCACTGCTAATTAATTACCATTGAGCTCAAAGGTCCTATTAATAAACGGTTAACGAATGTGCATTTATGACGACGATTTGTGAGACTGGTAAACTTACCTTTGTTCTTACGATGGTCTTTCGTTCTACACGGTGCATTTCAAGGTCCTGCACCCATCCGTCGGTAAACTGTACCTGGGCTTGTTACAGTGACCTGAAGTTACTAAACTTCATGAGTGTATGCACTCACTCCAAGAACCGTATGATTATAAATATGAGCGTGGTGAAAGTTGGGCAGCACGCTAACGTCTTTTGTCCACTCTGTGTGCTCGTAAGGGTCTAACCCTTTCACTCCTTTGATTTTGTCCTCGTATCTTTTCTTTGCCTTTTCGTCGAGTCTGTCTTTGACCGGCATTGTTCTCCTTCGTTTTGTACATAACTTTTTTGGGGGGCAAACAAAAAGCAAGAAGGTATTGGAACCGGAGAATGAACATTTTGCGGTGCTGCAAATGCTTGCATTTGATGCGATACTTGGATTGTTTTGCCACTAGTTCCCGGCATGCAATGCGCAAAAGTCACGTGGTCTGTCAATCTCTATTCAGATCTGGCCTTTGGAACTATTTTGGTTTTCATGTGACGTATGACCCTGAAGGTAAGCGCGTCATGGACAAAAGTAAAACAGTATGTTGGATGTGCCACGCAATGCTCAATTACATTGGTGGGAACTAGTGTGTTAGCGCAGTTAGCTCGTTAATGTGTTGACGCCGTCCAGCCCCACGCACGGGGCGATCCGCGGTAGCTCGTTAACGGAGATTTGCCGTGTTGTGGCGTTAACGTCATTTCAGATTAACGCTGACAGCACTAGTGGGAACACAACGAATATGGCTGCACATTTACTCCGACATCATCCTAGTGCAAAGACAAGTGGAAACAGACAAAAACAACAAGCACGCATGCTACAAACTTTACCCGAGTCATTTAGACAGCCGTTAGCACATGATTCTCCTTATGGGGACCTGATATGTTTAATATGCTGCTGAGAATATAGCCCAGAAGAAGCGGATAGTATAGCTTTTATTTTGGAAAAAGCCATTTCTCTGTAATAAACTCTCTTTTCCAAAGATGAGGGATTTCTCCATCAGTGTCATGGTCCTGGGCCATGTGGTCCCAGTATTCTTAGTTTCCTGTATTTTTGTATTTCGTTCCTTATTTAGGCCATGTTTCCTGAGTTGTCCTGGTGTGTTGTTCCCAAATGTTTTCCCTTCGTGACTCTTACCCCCTGTGTGCCCCTCTGTGTATTTATGAGCCCTCATCTCTCTTTGTGTTTATTCCATGTTTCCCCTGCCTGTTATGTCTATGTTCTTCCTGTGCTCTCTCTCTCCCCTCCTGTCTAAACCCCCATGTACTTCCTGTTTTACTTTGTGACTCCCGCGCCTGTATACGTCATGTTATGTTCATCCCGCCCTGTCTCGTTATGATTATCAGTGTCACCTGTGTTCCCCATGTGCTCCCACTTCCCTCATTATCCTCCTGTGTGTATTTAGTCCGCGTGCTTTCAGTCATTCCTTGTCAGGTCGTCTGCTCATCCATACCCTCACTTCAGCATTCTATGTCAGTTCACCACGTTTAAGGTTTTTTCATGTTTAGCTTTAGTTCACCCAGTTTAGGTTATGGTTTAGTTTTCACCTGTGTCCTTCTGTTTGTACACCTTTTTTGCTGGCCTCAATAAACGGCTTGTTTTCTGTTAAATCTACGCCACGTTCAGTTTTTGGAGTTGCATTTGGGTCCTTTTGCCAACACCTACAGTCTGCCCTCGCCAGACTGTGACAATCAGATAGATTTTTTAAATTACTTTGTTGTTTCAGCAACATTAAATTTAAAAACTGTACTTTTGAGTTAAAATATATATTTATAATTTTAATAAATGACAAATTAAAAAGGCATGAACATCTTTTGTATCGAAAAAATATCGACCCGTGACACCAAAGTATCGAACCGAACCGTGAATTTTATGTATCGTTGCACCCCTAATACATACATACATATATATACATATGCATACATATACATATACATGTATATATAAAGAGTAGCACCGCCTACTCTTATTATACTTATTATACTATGAAAAAAGAATGTATTTAAAAGTTTTTAATTAAATTGATAAGCTACTCAGAAACACCACTGTGTTTGAGCAGGAACAGGAAGTGATACTCTGATACTCTACCGCAGAGTATGAGAGCGAACACCAAGAGTAATAATAATAACAATAATTGTTATTATTAGTATACTTTTATCATATCGATGTTTTCTTGTATTTGAATATCAACAAGTAAATAAGCAAATAAAAGAGAGAGTGTGAACACTGTGTGATTCCTCAGTGTGAAACTTTATGATGTGAATATTGTGACTCTGAGGGAGCTTACATGGTTCTTATCTAATGGATGACTTCATCTACTGAAAATGGAAAGTATCAAGTCAGAATGTTTTTATGACTTATCATCATTTATGAAGAAAATTAAAGGAGGATTCATCAGATGTGAGCAATTAACGTCCATCAGGTTAATCAGTAGTTTAAAGCCTCACTTTAGCCTCTACAAGATATTTATGCAGAAGTTCAACCAAACAGAAGACATCAGGTCCTGAGGTCACAGACTCAGACTATCACATTATCAGAGAGAAGCTCGAGTGTCTGTGACCTCTGCAGACCTGAACCTATGAAGAAAGACCTACTCTAAAAATATCAAAAGAAACCAGCTTCAAAATCAACAACCAACCTCCTCTACATGGACCACTGACTTCATGATATTTTCTTTAGTTTGTAACATTTTTCCCTGTAAAACAATTAAAGACCACCTTAAATAACTTTGGTTATAAAAGAATCCCAAAGTGTGTGAAGCACAGGAGGAGGAGTGACTGAGAGCAGAGAGGAGGAGCAGAGATTCAGGGAGGAGCTGAGCTGTTACTGAACTATAGAAGAGAGAAAAACCTCCACATTCAACAGAGTTCAACACAAAACAAACTTTATGTTCCTCAACATGCTGTCATTACATCACTGTGTGTTTCCTCTGATTCTTCTCACTCTCACAGGTCTGCTCACCTACACAGGAAACTATGTTCAATTCAATCTTTATATGAATGTCGATTATCCACTGAAACTATTCAACATTTCTTCCTTCAGGTGTCAGCTGTGATCAACTCACTCCAGTCAAAGATGAAGAGTCCAGTTTAGAGGGCAGCACAGTTACTCTGACCTGCACGTACACCAAAGGTGCTGCTGATTATTTCTTCTGGTATCGACAACATCCAGGAAAAGCACCTGAGTTCCTGATCTCTCATTTGGAATCAGGAGAAATAGTAACACCTCCCAGCAGCTCCAGACTCTCTGTTGGAGTCAGAAAGGAAGAAACAAAAATGACTCTTCAGATCTCCTCTGCTGCAGTGTCAGACTCTGCTGTGTACTACTGTGCTGTGAGGCCCACAGTGACAGGAAACAGCAAAACTCTGTACAAAAACCTTTGGAGCAAAGACAACAGAATACTCCACAACATCCACTAGAGGGAGCCACACACTGTTAAACCTCTGATTCTTGTGTGAATCAGTGGTTGTAAACTTCTGGAGTTTGTTAGGATGGAGTTAAGATAGCTTTCAGTCATCAAACAGTTATGAAGAAAGAGTTTTAGAGGAAACAGTAAAGAAGCATCAGAGTCTTCCTGTTTGAAGAAACTGGAGGTATTTTTATAGGATATTGAAAGAAATGAAAAGTGTGTAAATCTCCTGTTAAACCAGTACAATCTTTCTCTTACTGGCACCTTTAGTGAAGCTTCCAGCAGAGGACCTGTGAGGCGTCTGTTTCTCACAATACAGACTCTCGTGTACGTGTCCTCTTGCTCAGTGTGTATCAGTGGAGATTCCCATAGAGCCAGTTTGTGGAGAAGGTCGTTCTCATCGGTGTATTAAACCTTCATGAGCCTTTGTTTGGAACAAGAACTCTGCTGAGTTTCATAAGAAACTTCTTTTGGTTTTGGGTCATTTGAAACTAGCCTGGATGTGACAGAAGCTGATGTTCTGCACACAGTTTGGTAAATGTATTGTTTCTTTGAGCATCAGATCATTCTCAGCTACGCCAACGTGAACTGGAACGTTTTTACTCCTCATCAATGATCCTGTAAACATGACAAAGGTGAATTATGTGACACAGAGCGGCATCTGAACACGGGAGCTGTGAGTGCTGAACAACGGCCCCCATGTGCTCAGTCTTATAGTAAATTACATTATACTGTTGGCAAAGTGTTACATTACTGTTATTAAATATTAAGTTTAAAATAAGATTTTGTTGGATTTGATTGTCATTTTTATGGAAGAAGTTTCTGTGATTTACTGTTAGGTAGAGATTTCATATGGTGAACAACAGGGGGCGCTGTTACACAAAACTATTTGATTGGCTGAGCTATTAAACTGTCCCCGCCCACTGAAGTTGAGCTCATCCAATGACATTATTTGTTGGTCATTGTGCTGCAGTGGAAGAACATTGTTCATGTGCTGTCTGTCTGGCTTTAATAACTCCAAAGACATGTTGCTGCACCTCTTTTTGCTTCTATCTCACATTATAGGTGAGTTTAAGAACAGGGATTAAAGTTTAGTTGAAGCTGCTGCATTAAGCAGATATACAGACTGCATTTCACTACTTTTCTTCTTTCTTTTTCCAGGACTAACAGCTGGAGACTCAATCACTCCTCAACAACCTGAAGTCACTGAGACAGAAGGAAAATCTGTCAAACTCACATGTAGCTATGAGACAAGTGCAAGTGATGCTTGGCTTTATTGGTACAGACATGATTCTGACCTTCAGGCTCCTCAGTTTATACTCTGGAAAAAAGGAAAAGGATGGACAGCTCAATATATCCCTAATAGACGATATGACTCAGAAGCTTCACCAACATCAACTAATCTGACCATAGCAGCCCTAACCCTGGCAGACACAGCTCTCTACTACTGTGCTCTACAAACACAGTGATACAAAGTGTAGAAGAGGCTGTACAAAAACCTGAACACAGATATCTGACTACTCTTCAAAGAGGAGGGAAGTGGTATTCAAAGCACAGCTTCATATCAGATGGATTCTGCTAATTCCTGTTTTATCAGAGTCACTGTGGTTACAGCTGCTAATGAAACACTGTGGGAGGATTCACATGAGCAGCAAATCCACATCAACCACAAACCAACTGCAGGAACGTTCAGACACAATAAAAACTGTCAAACATCAAAAGCTGCTCATTTACACTATTTTATATTTAGTGGATGAGGACATGCAGAAATGCAGCAGAAGCAAAATAAACAGAGTAACAGAGGTTTATCTCTTTAAGGTAAAATCTCTCACATGAAGCTAAAAGTCCAACCAGGAAGACCATCTCATGCTTGTTCCATTTATTCTCTTTGAACTCATCACATCAGATGATGATGCTCTCCTTCATCATTGTCCTGCTCTGGTACTTTGTGATGTTCCCCCTCTGGCAGGTCCAGACTCTCCTCTGTGCTTCTGCTCTGAACAACATTTCAGAGGGCCTGGCCTTCTTGAGGTCTCTGAGCAGGATCCTGGACGCTGCATCATCTGGTAACTCTATTGTGCTTCTGAGGACTTTATGTGTCCGAGTGACACAATGGTGGTTTCTGTTTTACTGGACTTGTGTGCTAACCACAGTATAGGTTATGCTTGACTCTGTAATTGCATCATCAGGTCTGCAGCAGTGTGTTCTGGACACTCTGGTGAAGAGAGGAGCTGAGCTGTCATCTGATCACCATCTGGGGGTGAGTTGAGTCAGGTGGTGGGGGAGAATGCTGGACAGGCCTGGCGTATCAAAGTGGTTCAGGTGATCTTCAACTCCCACCTCCAGCAGAGCTTTGGCAGCAGTCTGAGTGAGGCTAGGGACTCATTGCTGATGGGGCTGTGCAGAGCTTTGGCTGCAAGCTGGTTGGTGCTTGTAGTGTTGCTAACCTCCTAACCAGATCTCATTAACTCCTCGTGTTTTGGGGAATGAAAGGTCCAGCTGAAACATCCACTCTTTGTCAGATTGTTGTCTTCATTCTGGTGGTAATTCAGCTTTAATTTATGACTTATCAGTTTGTGCTTGTAGCTTCTGTTACCTCACCATGTTCTCTTGTGTCTGCTCATAGCTCTGTGGACTTGAGTTACCTGAAACCTGAAGGATTCTCTCATTGTCTGCTGTTTGGAAAGGACTGACTTGTAACAGAGCTGGAAAACTCACCTGGAAAACTCACCTGCCCATCCACTCTCCACCCACTCAGCCTTCTGAAGCCTTCACTTACCTCCCTGACACAGAAACTCTAAAAGTGAAAAACAAGAAAGGACTCTAATAAATACTATATAAGCAATTCTGACTGCACTGATACTCAGCAGTCGTTCTCTCGGGCAGTTCTCTGGTGTCTCCCTGCTCTGTCCCTCTGCAGGAAACCTACTTACCTGCCCCCCTGTCTTTGAACCTTCTCAAAATAAAAGCATGTAAAGCTTTAGCCTCATGTGGGCTGCGTTAGAGTCGATGCATTCCTGTAATCATGACACTGAGAGGTTGCTCCAGGGATTTAAATCATGTATTAATCATAGTGGAGAGAAATTAATATGAATATTTCCTGTGTGAAGATGATGGTGTGATATCAGGGCTGCCACATGAAGGGGCAACGTGAACAAGTTTATGAATACCTCAGAAAAAAAGCTTCAATGAGTATAAATGATCTTCTGATATTAACAATATCCTGGAACACCAACATGCACGCTCAGTCATCCAGGTAAGCAAATCCCAAAAAGTTGATTCTGTTCATCTGGATGTTTTCAGTGGGAGAAACGTTTCATCATCATCAGGTGACGTCTTCAGTCTCAGCTGACTGCAGGTTTCCAACCTTAGAAACAGGACATTTGCACAATGACTGAAACCAGCAGCACTGAATGAACACTGGGCTGTGAGGTCAGTTTATGACCATTAATATGCAAATCGTCACAACCATTGATCAACAACCACTGATCAATGGTCACGAGTACCACTCTCTATTTATCATACTAAGCTGCTGTGGAATCAGAAAAGTATTTGATTGGCTGAGATGAAGTTACAAAAAATATTAGAGCTCCTCCCACCTGAAAGTGAAGATGCTGCTACTAGTGTGTGAAGCAGGAGGAAGTGAGAGAAGTTCAAATCCAGATCAGAGAGGAGGAGGAGAGATTCAGGGAGGAGCTGAGCTGTTACTGAACTAGAAGAGAGAGAAACCTCCACATTCAACAGAGTTCAACACAAACCATAAACTTTACCTTCATTCAACATGTTGTCTTTGGACTATTTTGCACTTTCTTTACTGCTTCTCACCATTCTAACAGGTACGTTACAATCTGTGTGTTTAAAGAAACACATTTGAATTGTGATGATTTATAAAAGAATAAAACATGTTTCTGTTCCTTTAGGTGTCAGCTGTGAAGATCTCACTCCAACCAACAAAGAAGTGTTCAGTGTAGAAGGCAGCAATGCTACTCTGTCCTATAGATTATCCAGAGAAGCAGCTGGAAACGATCGCTTCCTCTGGTATCGACAATATCCAGGAAAACCACCAGAGTTCCTGATCTCTCATTTACCATCCGGAGAAGTGATGAAAGAAGAAATCTCTGGACTGTCTGTTAATGTGAGTGAAGATAAAACACTGATGACTCTTCAGATCTCCTCTGCTGCAGTGTCAGACTCTGCTGTGTACTACTGTGCTCTGCAGCCCACAGTGACAGGAAACAGCAAAACTCTGTACAAAAACCTTTGGAGCAAAGACAACAGAATACTCCACAACATCCACTAGAGGGAGCCACACACTGTTAAACCTCTGATTCTTGTGTCATTGGACTGATGACAAAGACAACAGAAACGTGACAATCCAGTTCTGGGACCAGGAGTTGCAGTTTTAACAGTCTTCCACACCAGCTTATTGTGTTTTTTTTTTTATATTTTTTTACTTTTAAAACATTTTTTTCCAAAATTTAAAACAAACACAAACCCCAAAACAAACAAAAACAAACAACCATGCACTTCACAAAAACCACAGGTACCAAAAGCTACCAAAACATCAAACCTACTTCCAGTGGCCGCTGCACTTTAAACGGGAGTAGCTCAGACGTCAGAGAACATCCAAAAATTACAAGTTCAGGCTGTGCAGGCTTCATATCTGCCTCAGAATACCAGTCAAACATTTTAGAACAAAAGTCATGGAACAACGGACCTTCTGCCAGTCTACACCTGTCACACATTGGGGAGATAGAAGGATAAATGTTGTGCAGTCTGGCCTTTGAACAGTGTAACCGGTGGAGGATTTTAACTGAATTAACTGGTGTCTGCTGTTTATAGAGCAGGAGTGGATTTTAGACAGACACTTACTCCGCATAGATTCAGGCACCTTCATCCCCGATTTATTCTCCCAAGCCTGCCTAATCCCAGCTGTATGCACCACAACAGAATTACCAAATAACTGTACAATTTTGGTGATATGATGTCTGGAATCAGGTCTTGAGTATTTTGTAGATGCCATGTTCTGACGGTAGAGTTGCAGAATCTTTAAACTTGGACTGGATGTAATGCCTGACCTGCAGATATCTATATAAATGTGAATGTGGCAGATTATATTTCCCTTTTAGTTGACAAAAGAAGAAAATGTGTTATCAACATACAAATCCTCAATAGACACTAAACCCTTTTCTCTCCAGTCATGATACGTCTTATCTTGCCAAGGAGGCATAAAATCATGATTAAAACACATCTGTACAGGTGTGTCTGGCAGTTCCAGAAATCTTCTCCTCTGATTCAAGATTCTAACGGTTTGTTTTAATTAAAATATTAGCAGCTCAGGAGTAATGTCTGAAAATTGGCAGGCCCAGCCCTGCGTCTCTCTTGGATTTCTGCCCTCTTGCCATTCCAAATATAGGACGTTGGCAGCTAATTCATGACCTTCCATGCGGTTCTGTAAGTCAGTCTGTACGGATAGCACCGACTGGAACTTGGCCTCAAAAGCATCAAACCGTTCATCAGGTCTCTCCAGGATTGATTCAGATGTTGTCTTACATATTTCCTGGCACATGTCCTACATTTCAATCTTGTCATCTGTGGTGACAACTTTAGGCTCAGCCAAAGCCCTGCTAGCGCAGCTATCATTAGCACCAAGCTCGCTAACATTAGTGCTGCTAATGTATCTGTCGATGGTCTTATTCTCGCCCAGGTTCAAGGCTTTCTTCAGCAGTTTGAGATGTGCAGGGCAACGATTAAGCCAAAGGAACCAGTTGATTATTTAAGCTCCTGAATGGTTTTATCTTGTGTTGCATGGAGAGCTCAAACCCACGCGTCTACATCATACACATGTGCACTAGCCTTCCAACCAGCTTATTAATCTACCAGCGACCCAGACAGAGTTTTCATTCATTTTAAAGCCTGAAAGCTGTTTTATTTGCTATCATCTATCGTCCACCTGGGCCTTACACAGAGTTTCCATTGATGGAGGGACTCGACCAAACTGGAGCAGGGCCAAGCGATGGGTTTGGTGACTCACCCCCAGTTGCCACAGATGCGTCCCCAGTAGGGTGTGGTCCACGAGGGCTGTGTGGTCACCAGCCATTGGACCAGCCATTGAGAGTCACAGCACATAAATGTGTTGGAGCTGCAAGCTGTGGTCCTGCCATGGTCACAGCAGCCTACATGAAGAGCCGGGGGGCCTAGGCTCCCCCCTCCTCTCCAGGATGGCTACTAGGCTGTGGCAGTGGGATCACCTCCTGTTCCACTCACTGAGAGCAGTTCATGTTCCAGGGCCATTGAATATGGCATCGAGTTCTGGAGACACAGAGACACAAAAAGAAAACTGATGATGATAAACTCTGGACTCATGTTTTAAAATCAGTTTTGCTTCACAGAAACTCAGGAGGTTGTGAGTAGAGCAAGTCCACAGTTTGATCAAAGTAATGTTTGATTCATTTTAGTATCACTGCATTTATAACTGTTGAATGATTGTGGCTGCGCTGGGTGCTTAGTTAAAGTGTGTGCTGTAGAACATAAAGGATCATTCCCAAGCAGTGAAAGCAGCTTAAAAACGATCCAACAACTAAAACTGGTCCATTCAGAAAAGAGCTGCTGTTAAAAAAGTGCTTCTGCTGGTGTTCTTGTGGTCAGCAAGCTAACTAATGAAGCTCTGCAATGTGAAAGTGTTATTCACAAGCACACAAAAGCTGCTCTCTAAAACCTTCAACACCAAACAGTGTGAACTTTCCATTTAAATGAAGCAAGAAGAACTGTTTTTAAGGATGACTGGGACATAAAGTTTACCAGGACAGCAGATACAGCACTTATTTTTCACTGAACAATGAAGGAGGCAGCTTTCTTCTGGCAGTTCAGGAACAAACTGCAAGAAGTCTACAATGACCTTTCACCCTTCAGTAAAGGCTCAAACTTGTGTAGAACTATTGCACATTTCTGAGGAGGAAGAGGAAGTGAGAGAAGTGAGACTCAAAGAGGAGACAGAGGGCGACATCATCCAGTAGGCGGGGCTCTCCTTCTGCACTGTGTTCAACCATTGTGTCAATAATAAGTGCTGCTGTGAAGAGAACAATTCTCAGACTGAATGTTGAACATCAGCTAGTTTCTCCTGTTGATTTAAACCTTGTTGTACAGATGGAACATTGGCTGTGGATTATTCTTGCTGCTCTTTTCTTTGGTGAGATACAAACATCAACATGTTTCCTCTGCTTAAATAAATGTGTGAGTCTGATTAATGGTGAGTTTTTAATCATGTTTATTGATCCATCTCTTCCTCTGCATGTTCTGTTCTTCCTCAGAGTGTAAAGGAGAAGACAAAGTGATCCAGGAACAAGGAGATGTCATTGCTGCTGAAGGAGACACAGTTACACTTGGATGTAGATTTGAAACAACAAGAACAGGCCCCACTTTGTTCTGGTACAAACAGGAAGTAAATGGTTACCCACAGTATATGCTGCATTGTCTCTCAACATCAACATTTAAAGCTGAAGAGTTCAATGTGGACAGATTTGATTCTAAAATCATTGAGACATCAGTTCCTCTGAAGATCCAGAAGCTTCAGCTGTCTGACTCTGCTGTGTACTACTGTGCTCTGCAGCCCACAGTGACAGGAAACAGCAAAACTCTGCACAAAAACCTTTGGAGCAAAGACAACAGAATACTCCACAACATCCACTAGAGGGAGCCACACACTGTTAAACCTCTGATTCTTGTGTCATTGGACTGATGACAAAGACAACAGAGAAATGAAGCAGTAAAGATCAGAGACAGAGACAGAGCTGCTGTGGAAGCACAAAACTATTTGATTGGCTCAGCTATTAAACTGGCCCCGCCCACTGAAGTTGAGTTCTGATGACATCAGATCCAAAGTTTGATCAAATTAATGTTTGTTTGATTTTTTTTATTTGATTTGATTTTATTGATTAGCATTCAAATATCTCAGTGAATACAGAACAAAGATCTAGCACAAAGCAAGAAAGAACGAGACAAGGCTAATCAAAAGGTATTGGCTGAAGCATTTGCTTATTACGCCAACCCTTTAACACAAGATCTGCATGCAGCTCCTGTACACAGGGCTCGAAGCAAAGAATAAAACAAACAAACAAACAAACAAACAAACAAACAAACAAACAAACAAACAAACAAACAAACAAACAAACAAACAAACAAAAAACTTTCCACCTTAGATAAGTAACTACATCAAAGAAAAACAATCAAGAGTTTCAGTATTATTATTTTTGCTCTTTTCATTCTTGATTTATATATTTTTCTAATACTCTATTTTTAAACATGTTTTTAAACAAGGAAAATGAACTACGCCTTTTTAAATCACTGTCATAACTATTCCACAGGTTAACTCCTCTAACAGAAACACATCTCTGCTTTATGTTTGTCCTTATCTTGTTTTTGATTGCTTCATTTTAGTATTACAGTATTTATAACTGTTGAATGATTGTGGCTGAGCTGGGTCCTTCGTTAACCTGTATGCTCTAGCCCTTTAGCGTTCTCCTCAACCGTTTGGTAGAGCACATTTTCAGCCCCTAACTGAGGCTTTCACTGAAATTGACCTACCTTGTTGAGTATTTTCTACCAATTGGTTTACATCTGTAATGCTAAAAAAAGCCAGCAGAAGGCGCTGTGAATGGAAACTGTGGGCTCTTCTTATACCTCTCCCAACCAGGAAGTCAGAAACAAAAAAACCATGCAACATATTTTGAGTGTTTTTTGATGAAACTAAGGTAGAAAGATATCATTTTTGATATATGACAGTGTTAGAGGACTTACTAAACAGATGTGTGTCAATTGACAGGATTAAATAAGTGAAACTGAATGTTGAATAATTTTTTAAAAAGTGGTGAACCAAACGGTTGATTTGTCCCTTTATGGTGCTAATGCTAACATAAAGTAATGTTATTAAAACTGATTATTTGCCATAAAATCAGACCACTAGACCCATTTTGTTTATCCATTGCTGTTGATAAATCACATTAAGTGTTAGCACAGCAAGAATATGCTGAAAGAATTTCTTCAGTAAGTCTTTTTTGTAACTTTCTGAGTTAATATTAGTAAATATTGTAAAAATCAAGAATAACACGTGGAAATCACAAATATCACAACTGATTACTTTTTAACCAAATTACAGTAGCTGGTAAATTAATATTACTAAGTTTTCAAAATGATAACTTCATTTTGAACAAGACGCTAAACAATATTATGGCTAAAAATCACATGGTCTTGTGGCATGACACTCATGATACCATCCACCTTCAACCACAGCGTGTTTGAGGTCATGGTTTCATATGAAGCCACAAGAGCTGGCACTCTGCACCAGTATATTGCCAACAAACCAGATGAGTGGGGCTTTAAATTGTTCTGCCAAGCGTGGATCTGGCATCATCCACGACTTGCTGCTGTGTCAGGGGGTTCTATGTTCTTCAATGCTCCCCTGAGTGAAAAGGAACAGAAGCTCCCTCTAAGGGGCCAAAGCTGTAAAAAAACACTTTGCAAACCCATAAAAGAACCTGAGCTCTTCACAAGTTTCAGCTTGGTCCAGAACTTGCACACCTCCTCTGGTGTCAGGTGCATTGGTACTGTATGACCAAACTGCACCGGTGGAGCTCCCCTGATGGCAGACAAATACCTGATGAAGAAGGGCCATGGAGCCTGTGATTACAGGTCTGATGAAGGTCTGATTGCAATGAAATGATTTGACAACAAATGTGTCAACCTCCTAAACAAGGCCTGTGGGTTCATGGTTCTTTCATCGGTCAAACGGTGGAGCAAAGAGTCCAATGCAAAGATCACCATCCCATGCCCATCACTCATCCCTGTATGTAATTAGCATATGGGAGAAATCAAGCTTTGATATGCTATTACACCTGTATAAGACAAGTTATAAGTTACAAGTTAAGGAGATGGCATATCCCACTGTTCGGATACATCCTTGACTTGAATATCTGGTCTACAAGAGGGACTGTGCCCTGCTGGACCAGAAACCGATGGCTCTCAAAAGGTTTCCACCTGGCTGTGTCTGAACCAAGTTAACAAGCCAGCATCTAGAGTTGGACAACCATGATCCAGCTCTCCAAGACCACAGAATCAGAGCTACACCCTAAGACCCCAACGACCAAAACCACAAGCAGATGTGCTGATTTGCACTGTTTTTATTTTATTTTTTAAACAAAACTGATTTTGCACAGTAGCATTCAATCAGAAGTGGCCTGAATGTGAGTATTTTGTGCTGCAGCACATTTTTCACATTTGCAGATGAAAAAATGATGTATTTTGTTGTTTGATAGAATACTTTCCTTTGATGGAATGAAAACAGCAATGTTCATTGGCATGCTGCTAAAAATAAACTGTATCCAATGGCCTGGATAGTTTTTGTTATTAATTTAATTATAATTTGGCCCTTTATTTGATTTTTTTCAACTGTATTATCTAATGTACTTGTATTTGCATGACATTTCATACTTTTACCATAAGAATAGAATAGAATTCAACTTGCACATGTCACAGGTACAGGGCAACGAAATGCAGTTTGCATCCATCCAGAAGTGCTTTAGCCATGATATAGATATATTACAATATATATTAGCAATAATATAGATATGTGAGTATATTACAGAAATGGGTCTATTATGGTATGTTATAATGTACACGGTATGAAGTATGTTATGAATATGCTATAACTATAAGTATGTACAGTCTGTAGTGAGTACAAGCTATGTGCAGGCTATGAACAGGATATAAATATGGAAAACTATACAGAATCTGAGATATACAGCTATACAGAAATGTAAACTATGCAGGTTATAAACAGTTGTAGAATTAAAAATTATCGTATGTACAGAATGATTATTTACACAGAGCTATACAGTAGTGCAGTTAAGATAAGTGAGGGTGTGGATAATTTCTACAGAGGTATATAAAGTGCTAGTGGTTGTGAGTGGTGGTTCAGTCCATGTTATTATTGTGTGTTTGAGGGTACAGTTGTCCATTGTGGGTGTGTGTATGTTCAGTCCATGAGTTTAACGTGGGTCAGATGTCAGGAGGCAGAGTTCAGGAGTCTGACAGCTGTGGGGAAGAAGCTGTTCCGGTACCTGGTGGTCTTAGTCCGGAGGCTCCTGTAGCGCCTCCCAGAGGGCAGGAGGGTGAAGAGTCCATGTGATGGGTGACTGGGGTCTTTGATGATTTTCGGTCCGAGGCAGAGCAGTTCCCGTACCAGACTGTTATACAGTTGGTCAGGATGCTCTCGATGGTGCAGCGATAGAAATTCACCAGGATGTCTGAGGACAGGTGGTTCTTCCTCAGAGTCCTCAAGAAGAAGAGGCGCTGGTGAGCCTTCTTGACCAGCTTGGAGCAGTTGGTCGTCCAGGTGAGATCCTCGGAGATGTGGACTCCCAGGAACTTGAAGCTGCTCACACGCTCCACAGCCGTCCCCTTAATGTGGATGGGTGGATGTGGGTCAGCATTCCTCCTGTAGTCCACGATGAGCTCCTTGGTCTTCTCGGTGTTAAGCAGCAGGTTGTTTGTGTCGCACCACTCAGCCAGACGATCCACCTCCTCACTAAAAACGGACATCTCAACCGTTTAGTAGAGATCAATATTTAAAAAACTACAGGATCTATTGAAAAAAAATGTATTGAAATGTATTCACTCAAATCAATAAGAAATGCAAACAAAAATGTTTTCCATTGCTTTTTTCTTGGTGAGGACATCAAAGGGCTAGAACAGGGGTAAGCAACTCCTGTCCTAAGTTTATTTTCGTTGTGCAACATTTGTCCAAATAGACATTCCATTTCCCGGTTGGTGGGTTCCTTCCGGGTACTCCGGCTTCCTCCCACAGTCCAAAGACATGCAGCTTGTGGGGATAGGTTAATTGATTAATCCAAATATCCACTAGGTGTGAATGTGCGAGTGAATGTGAGTGTGAATGGTTGTCTGTCCCTGTGTGTTGGCCCTGCGACAGACTGGCGACCTGTCCAGGGTGTACCCCGCCTCTCGCCCTATGACAGCTGGGATAGGCTCCAGCGCCCCCCGCGACCCTGAAGAGGAGAAGCGGAAGCGAATGGATGGATGGATGTCTCAAGTTTCAGACTTTTTAACTGTGTGAGTATCAGCGACTCTCTGACTCTGTCTACATCGTTAATGTGACTTCTGCTTGTGTGACGTGTCACACGGCTCCCTTAAATCATTTTGGTTATAAAGTGTGTGAAGCACAGGAGGAGGAGTGACTGAGAGCAGAGAGGAGGAGCAGAGATTCAGGGAGGAGCTGAGCTGTTACTGAACTATAGAAGAGAGAAAAACCTCCACATTCAACAGAGTTCAACACAAAACAAACTTTATGTTCCTCAACATGCTGTCATTACATCACTGTGTGTTTCCTCTGATTCTTCTCACTCTCACAGGTCTGCTCACCTACACAGGAAACTATGTTCAATTAAATGATTCATTAACGTCAATTATTGATTGAAAACGTTCTCTCTTCCTTCAGGTGTCACATGTGATCAGATCACTCCAGTCAAAGATGAAGAGTCCAGCGTAGAAGGCAGCACAGTTACTCTGACCTACACTTACAAAGTGTCACCTTCTGATTATTTCTTCTGGTATCGACAACATCCAGGAAAACCTCCAGAGTTCCTGATCTCACACTCACCTTCAGGATCAGTAGGAGAAGAAAAAGTTCCTGGATTGAAGATTCAAGTGAAGGGAACAGAAATCAAGATGAACATCTCCTCTGCTGCAGTGACTGACTCTGCTGTGTACTACTGTGCTGTGAGGCCCACAGTGACAGGAAACAGCAAAACTCTGTAAAAAAACCTTTGGAGCAAAGACAACAGAATACTCCACAACATCCATTAGAGGGAGCCACACATCTTTGTTAGGATACAGACTAACACATAACACAGCTGTGATGAAGAGCTTCAGATGAAGTTAATGTGATTTGAGCCTCCTCCTCCTCCTGACTGCAGAAACCTGTCTGACTCCAGCTGTGAACATCAGACCACTCACAGCTAACTCCCAGTGAACATCACTTCCAACATTTCTCCTCTGGAAACATGGAAAAACTGGCTGTGATTTGGATCTTTGCAGCTCTCGTAGGTACGTATGTTTCTGACAGGAACACCTGAAATTCAAAGACATGTTTACAGGGTTACGGATCCAGTTTGGATTTTCTTTGAGCTCAAGTTTGGAGTGATGATTAAACAGAAAAATATTTCAATTCTGAAATCAGAGAAACGTCTGAGAAGATTAGCAGTAAAAGCTGTTTAAAAAAACACAGTAATACTCACAGATACTCAGCCTCATGGACAATGTTAGTCTGATGGCTTCATTTTCCCTACTTTTCCAGGACTAACAGCTGGAGACTCAATCACTCCTCAACAACCTGAAGTCACTGAAACAGAAGGAGAATCTGTCACACTCACATGTAGCTATGAGACAAGTTATGATACTCCTTGGCTTTATTGGTACAAACATCATTCTGACCTTCAGGCTCCTCAGTTTATACTCTGGAAAGGAGCAAGATCAGACAGTCATCTAAAGTATATTCCTGATAATCGATATGACTCAGAAACATCTTCTACATCAACTAATCTGACCATAGCAGCCCTAACCCTGGCAGACACAGCTCTCTACTACTGTGCTCTAGAAACACAGTGATACAAAGTGTAGAAGAGGCTGTACAAAAACCTGAACACAGATATCTGACTACTCTTCAAAGAGGAGGGAAGTGGTATTCAAAGCACAGCTTCATATCAGATGGATTCTGCTAATTCCTGTTTTATCAGAGTCACTGTGGTTACAGCTGCTAATGAAACACTGTGGGAGGATTCACATGAGCAGCAAATCCACATCAACCACAAACCAACTGCAGGAACGTTCAGACATGAAGACATTTTATTCCTTATTTAGTGATGATGTGTGTAAAAAGCATCAGAAGTCAAATAAAGTAACTAGTAATAAACTCCCAACATTGTTGGTGCATTAATGATGTTTTACAGCTGAAACATTTACTTTGTTATTCTCACATTTTCTCCTGCATGGTTTAAACTTTTCCTTCATTTTTTTATAAGAATCACGTCTTTGTGTTTTCTCTCGATGATGTCATAGGTACAGTTTCTCCTCTGTGTTCTGATTGGACATTTAAAGCAGCGATCCATTTCACACGTTGTTGAAGTTCAGTCTGAAGTCACTTTAAGTCTCAAAGCTTCACTTTAACCTGCAAAGACCAACAACGTCTCATTTCCTTCTGATTCTTCTCCCCACACTGCACCACTACACCGGATATCAGGACTCCACACTCTCCAAATTCCCAGTGTTAAAATTCAGTCATGAAACATTTTGGCAGATACAAGAAGATTCTTCTACTGTTTTCTCTTCTTCAGTTGTTAAAGATGAACATCATGATCCACACTGACACACATTCATATTGTTTGGTTTCCTGGATTAAAACGGAGCCTCTGCTCTTTATTTATCCTGTGCTTGTTTCTCGACTCACAGTTCAGTCTGTTAAACCTGCTTCCTGCAATAGGAGCAAATATCCACTGAAAGCAGCAGAAAGACGTGCTGAGTGTGAAGCTGTCAGCAGGGGGAATAACACAGGGCTGTGAATGAGTCCTGTCACTGTGATCAGGCTCCTCCTTCTAATCCACCAACTTAGTGTTGATGAAGACTAAACAGAGAGATCACAGCTTCTTTATACTTGCTGTAGCTCACAGTTACTCTACACTGCAGATATGACGCCTCTGTTCATCTCAGTGCTGCTGGCTGCTATGTGCCTCGGTATGAACACAACTCTGTTTCTTTGATATCAACATTGACGTGATTCTTTAACAGCACACTGATACTGTTTGTTGGTGTTTTACAGAATGCAGAGCACAAAAAGACAACGTGCTGCAAGCAAAAGGAGAAGAGACTGCTGCTGCAGGAGGCACAGTAACACTTGACTGTCAGTATGAGAGCAGTTCTTCACAACCTTCTCTCTTCTGGTACAAACAGGATGGAAACAACAGCCCCAAATTCATCCTGAGTCGCTATAGTGGGGATGATGGAAACATAGCAGCCGAGTTCAAGGAGAGATTTTCCTCCACACTGGATTCCAGCATCAGATCAGTTCCTCTGAAGATCCAGAAGCTTCAGCTGTCTGACTCTGCTGTGTACTACTGTGCTCTGCAGCCCACAGTGACAGGAAACAGCAAAACTCTGTACAAAAACCTTTGGAGCAAAGACAACAGAATACTCCACAACATCCACTAGAGGGAGCCACACACTGTTAAACCTCTGATTCTTGTGTCATTGGACTGATGACAAAGACAACAGAGAAATGAAGCAGTAAAGATCAGAGACAGAGACAGAGCTGCTGTGGAAGCACAAAACTGTTTGATTGGCTGAGCTATTACACTGGCCCCGCCCACTGAAGTTGAGCTCATCCAATGACATTATTTGTTGGTCATTGTGCTGCAGTGGAAGAACATTGTTCATGTGCTGTCTGTCTGGCTTTAATAACTCCAAAGACATGTTGCTGCACCTCTTTTTGCTTCTATCTCACATTATAGGTGAGTTTAAGAACAGGGATTAAAGTTTAGTTGAAGCTGCTGCATTAAGCAGATATACAGACTGCATTTCACTACTTTTCTTCTTTCTTTTTCCAGGACTAACAGCTGGAGACTCAATCACTCCTCAACAACTTGAAGTCACTGAAACAGAAGGAGAATCTGTCACACTCACATGTAGCTATGAGACAACACGTTATCCACGCCTACACTGGTACAAACATCATTCTGACCTTCAGGCTCCTCAGTTTATACTCTGGAAAGATGGACAAGGATACACAGGTGAATATATTCCTGATAATCGATATGGATCAGAAACATCAGATCGATCAACTAATCTGACCATAGCAGCCCTAACCCTGGCAGACACAGCTCTCTACTACTGTGCTCTAGAAACACAGTGATACAAAGTGTAGAAGAGGCTGTACAAAAACCTGAACACAGATATCTGACTACTCTTCAAAGAGGAGGGAAGTGGTATTCAAAGCACAGCTTCATATCAGATGGATTCTGCTAATTCCTGTTTTATCAGAGTCACTGTGGTTACAGCTGCTAATGAAACACTGTGGGAGGATTCACATGAGCAGCAAATCCACATCAACCACAAACCAACTGCAGGAACGTTCAGACAGAAACAAATTAGTGAATACAGTCAAACAGCAAAAGCTTCTGATAAACAAATATCTCACATTTAGCACATTTTATAACTGACCATGAAAGTAAAACAGGAAACAGACTGGGCACAGAACTAAACCTAAGAACTAGAATTCAAAAAGAGAACTCAGAATACAAGAAGTTATAGACAAAGGAGAAATCAAAGAATAACAACAACGTTTCAGTGTGTAACGTGGAGCTGAGCGGTGTGGGTCCGTTGCACCAATGGTGCACGATTAATTCCCAGACTACTGCTCCTTTCTCTGCTGCTTTTACCAACTCTGTCCTTTGTGATGCTAACAGTAATGAGGATCTTTTGGTTGATGAGCTCAGTCATCTGTTTAACTCAGCTTGCTCCTCTGTTCTCGATACCGTGGCTCCTCTAAGGACTAAACTGTTACGTCAACCCTGGTTGAACCAAACTACCGTCTACCTACTACCGTCATGCTGAGAGAAAATGGAAAAAGGACAAACTTCAAAAGACTGTTAAAGCTGCCAAGTCTGCCTTCCTGTCAGGTATAATTACAACAATCAGGCACAAGCCTCGAGTCATAACTGTATGATTAACCCTGATGTCATCACTCATAGAGATGCTTCCCCTGCACTCTGTGATAACTTCCTACAGTATTTCACTGATAAAAGGCCAAGTTCCCGCTTCTCAGTTCCAAACTCCCTTTTATGTCAAAAATTTTGGAAAAAGTAGTTCTTAAGCAACTTCAGTCCTTCTTAGACGCTAACGATGTTGGTGAAAAGTTCCAGTCTGGTTTTAAACCTCGCCACGGCACAGAAACGGCTTTAGTAAGAGTTTTTAATGATTTACTTTTAACTTTTAACTGGCGACTCAGGCTGCTCTGTGGTTTTGGTTTTACTTGATTTGACCTCTGCATTCGATACGGTTGATCACCACATATTATTATCGAGGCTGGAGCTTGTTGTTGGTTTCAAAGGCACAGTACTATCTTGGTTTAAATCATCTCTTTCAGAGAGGACTTGCTATGGGCCAGTACTTTTCTTCTTCTGCCCCTGTCCACTGTGGAGTGCAGGGGTCTGTTCTTGGTCCTACTTTGTTCTGCCTGTACATGCTGCCTTTGGGCTCTGCTTTCAACAAATATAACATCTCCTTCCACTGCTATGCCGACCACATCCAAATTTACTCCCCCCTGAACTTGGATGTCTCTGACCCACTACAACCTTTGTTCAGCTGTCTTCATGATGTTAACGTTTGTTTATAACAAAACTTTCTCACTTTGAATGAAAATAAAACTGAAGTAATTGTCTCTGACAGTCATACCGCTCTGGGTCAGTGAACAGACACCCTTGGTCCTCTTGCCAGCAGCTGTCTCACACGGTAAGAAACCTTGGAGTGTTTTTGGATAGCTCTCTGAAATTGGAGAAGCCAGTGTTCTCAGTGGTAAAAACAAGCTTTTATCAGTTGTGTTTGATATCAAAGGCGAAGCCCTATATTCCTCTAAAAGTACTTGAAAAACTCCTTCATGCATTTATCACCTGTAGACAGAACTACTGTAACTCTAACCCAGCTTTTGTGGAAAACTCCTGCAGCTCCAGCACGGGACACCTGCAGACAATGAATAATAATGGATTGGATTTATATAGCGCTTTTCAAGGCACCCAAAGCGCTTTACAATACCACTATTCATTCACTCTCACATTCACACACTGGTGGAGGCAGCTACAGTTGAAGCCACAGCTGCCCTGGGGCAGACCGATAGAGGCGAGGCTGCCGTATCGCACCATCGGCCCCTCTGGCCAACACCAGTAGGCAAGTAGGGTAAAGTGTCTTGCCCAAGGACACAATGACCAGGACAGAGAGCCCGGGGATCGTACCGGCGACCTTCCGGCTACAGATGCGATTCCCAACCCCCTGAGCCACGGTCGCCCAATAACATCTATGTTAGATTGTACACATGTGGACACATTGGACAAAGTCTATCTATCTGTGTGTGGAATCATGTTAAGTGCAGTCTAACCAACAGGTCATGCAAAGCTTTGAAGAATTCCCATCTGAGCAGATGCCAACCAAAGAGAGAGACACTTTGACAAAGCGCTTCTACGTGTTTCAAAGTGAGTGTTACAGGTTTTTGATGTGACTTTAAGATATTGTGTTGTTTTGGGATGACAGAACACATGAGACTGCATGAAATGTTCAGTCTGGTTTATTCACATCGATGAGCGACTGATGGAACTAAAGAGCAATGATGATGATGATGATGAACAAAACAGAGAAGTATCCCACAACATTAAGTTCCCAGTGGACAGTTCTGCGTGGCATCAGTCCATATGAGAGTCCTCCATGATCCCACAGGGCTTCAATAATGAGGTCCAGGCTCTGAGGAAGCCGGTGCATGGCTCACAGTGTTTCATTGTGTTTGTGTTTCATTGTGTTTGTGAAGTTCACCTGATCGACACACCAGCTGTCAACAACTGTACCATCCGTGCTCCAGTTATGTTGAGTCTTCCCAGGCACCTCAACCCCTACTCACATCTTGCGTCTCAATGGGTCACATGATAGAGTGAGGCAAGGTTTCACCATAGTTTCATCCAAAAGCTCTGCTGATAATGACCCACACCTTTTTTTATAACTTGGATCTTGTGATGAGGCACATGATCAATAGTGTGCCTATGATCCTCTTAAGTGGACAACTCCCACTAGAGTTTAAACACCAAAGGAGAAACCTCTTCAAAAAGCTTCATGAGGTCCAGTCGCCGTCTTCCAAAGCTGCTTAGATCGAATAAACGGTAAATGGACTGGTTCTTATTTAACTCAACACAATGTGCCTCATTCACCTTTTCTATATAAGAGCTTTCTATCTAACATGCACACATATTTATATTCTGATGGATGCGTTGAATCCATCAATCTTTTTCAGTAGTTTATGTAGACTAAAAATGACCATGACAAGCAGAGGACGAATGTCAGCACATCAAAGTCTCTTGGTGGCTTTACTGCTTCCACTCAACTGATATATGAGGAAAAAACACTTTGACTTCCTACTTTTGTTCTGTTTCATTCAAAAAAACAAAACATGTAGGTGTTGTGAAAATTGTAATATTTGATTTTAAAAGAGCAATTCTGATTCAAGATGCACCTGAAGAAGTGAAGCAGTGGTCTGCAGGAAAGGAGTCTCTAAACAGGTATGAACAGATCCCTTCACTCAGCCTGTTTGTTTTATGCAGATGTAAGAGCTACATGAAGTCTTCCCTCTGTGACAGTATGAGTGATGATGTCCATGTTAGCATGTTGCCAACGACTGTGCTGGTTTGACCCCTCCTCTCCCTGCAGGGTGGAGCCTGATGGCGTCCGACGGGTGAGCTCGGATCTGAAGAAGTGTACGTTTGATTTTATGATGATTCTTGGAAACAAATCCAACCGTCTTTAAACTACTGTGTCGCTCATTCATATCTCTGATATCAGGAGTCACCATCAAAGAGCCGATCAACGAATAGATGATCGATCAATAACTGCAGCTGGATTTATTTGTTCTCTCTATCAGATTCCTATCAACTCACAATCGACCCAAACACAGTATACAAATGGATCCAGCTGTCTGACAGCAACAGAGAGGTGATGCGTTTGAATGCACAGCAGCCATATCCTGATCATCCAGAGAGATTTGACCGCCCTCAGCTGCTGTGCACAGACGGGCTGACTGGTCCTTGTTACTGGGAGGTTGAGTGGAGTGGATATGTTTCTATAGCAGTGAGCTACAAAGGAATCAAACGGAGAGGACACAGTGATGACTGCTTGTTTGGACTGAACAGTCAGTCCTGGAGCCTGGACTGCTCTTACTCTTACTCTGTCTTGCACAATAACACAGAAACCTTCATCCCCAAAGACGTTGTCTCCAACAGAGTAGCAGTGTATGTGGACCGTCCTGCCGGCACAGCAAACAACCTTGAAGCTTGGTTTCATAATTCTTCAGTCAGTCTGTGCTTAGTTCAGTATAAAACTCTGAGAAGCACTGCTAAATAGACCTTTCAGTCTGCATCTTGCACTCAAAAACACTTTCAGATTCATGGATTCAATGATTTAATGTTTTAAACTCCTCTAAATGATTCCTTCTTAATTTCAATCCCTTGAAGATTGAAGCTTCCAGCAACCGTAGAGTGTGAGCCAGGGTCCAAGCTGGACAGGTCACCAATCTGAGACAGGGCTGACATTAACTTCATTCCACTAACTGCATGTCTTTGGACTGTGAGAGGAAGCTGGAGCACCCAGAGAGAATCCAAACAAACAAGCTGAGAACATACAAACTCCACACATGAAGGTGAAGTTGGACTCGGGACTTTGTTGCTGTGAGGTGACGGTGCTGACCTCTGCACCAAAGCTCTTCTGACATGGGGCTGAGAAAATATTTTGCACTGCTGATCAGAAAGAGAAATTCCTGCTTGAACAATGTTCTTTGTGTGATAGAGACTAAATATATATTGATCTTCAGTTTTCTTTACTGATGTGCTTTGTGTGAAGTGTGTTTCTTCTGCTTCGAGTATTTTAAAGTCACTGATACAACAACCACGTTTTTCCTCACCTGGAGACTTTCAATGAGAGTTTTAGATGAGAAATTCATCATGATGTTTAAATTGAATTCAACTTTATTTACACAGCACCAAATCACAACAACAGTCGCCTCAAGGTGCTTTATATTGTAAGGTCGACCCTACAATAATACACGCAGAGAGAAACCCAGCAATCATATGAAGTCCAGATATGTAATAGTCATTAACATGATCAGAGCCACGAGTGGTTTTAATCTCAGGAAGTTTATACAACAACTTGTAGCACCAACTGTAGTTAAATGAGGCTGCACAACATGAAATGCAGACTACAGAATTTCACTTTAATAATACTGAATGAGAGGAGCAGCAGCTAAATCATCTACATAAACCTGGAACAGTGTTTATTGATAGGCTGCGGACACTGCGCTGGTTGCCTGGGGTCAGGAAACTCTCAGGGTTTGCCTGCTCTCGTTGTGCCTAACTGAGCTAGTCTGGGTAAACAGGCACAACATTCACTGGCTTCATCTGGACTGAACCACGGGGAGAACCGGTGACAAGAACACTCTTCCTCCTGGAAGAGGGAGCATGGCTCCTCATCCTCCCACCACAACCACACCAATGATGAAGCCGGTTCATTCATGGAACTGTCTGGAATGCCGAATAACAGGAGCTCTTACAAGCTGGGCACCAGCGTCACAGCTTGAATGCTGGGTGGCAGCGGTGATGGTGGTGACCTGGGTGACCGGTGCAATAAGACTGCTGACTAAGAAGGCAGCAACAGACAAACTCCAGAAAACTCATCTCCAGTCAACCAGGGAACACATGATGGTAGGTCAACATAGACTGACACAGACACTGAGGAATAAACAGCACTATTTAAACACCCGAGGGTCAGAGGCATCAGGAGAAACAAGAGTGTAACAAGACGCAGGTGAGGATCATCAGAAGCAATGAGACAGAAGGTAAAACTAGACCAGCAACCGTCAGGACGTCAGAACCTTTAACTAGGGGAGCTGACACGAGAGGACACGATTGGAAAGGGAACAAATTAAACTCTGAACCAGGTGAACAAAATTACTGCAAATACTTTGTGTTACAAATATTTTTCAGAGTCACCTATTTTAATGCAGCCCCTCACTCTGACAGTGTAATTTCACAGGATTAACTAATTTATTTGGATCACGTTTGAAATGTCATGATTTTTGCTGTAGATTAACAGATGGGAGCATTCAGACCACTGCAGTAGCAACAACCAGTTCAGTCAGCGCTACTTTCTCCTGAGATGAAGCCAAAATGTTCCTTTCTTTCTTTCCGTGTTTAGAAGCATCTGGACCTGCTCGTCATCACTCGTGTCCACTTCTTACACTTACAGTGCATTTTTGAGGAACACCTTTACTGTGTATATATCACGGTTATTATAGTGAACTAATATAATCTGCATGTGAAAAGCCTTTTGGTTAACTAAAACAAAAATAAAAACTAGACCTGAAATTATTTTGTGAACTTGGAAAAAAGAAAAGAAAGATTAATTGGTGGAAATCCCCGTAGTTTAAATATTTGTGAATTTGATCAAAACGTTCAAAATGTGCTTTATGAGGCTTTATAGAATAGAATAGAATAGAATAGAATAGAATAGAATTCAACTTTATTGTCATTGCACATGCACAGGTACAGGCCAACGAAATGCAGTTTGCATCCATCCAGAAGTTTTGGATGAGGCTTTATGAGGCTTTATGAGGCTTTATGTGACGTTTGCCATCCAGGCAATAATAATTAATAAAGACTAAAACTAAAACAGACAATGACAGTTAAAAATAAATATTCTTAAACATTGCAAACTAAACTGAAATGATTAAACTCAATCTAAAAACTTATTAAACCTACATTGAATTAAAAGCCAAATGTGATGGTCTCAGTCGTCTCCGGCTGATTTCTCGGTTTGTTTGCTGTCTGTCTCTCGACTTTAGTTTTCTCTCTCTCCTCTGTCTGTGTTCCTTTGTTGTTGTTTGTGTTCCTTTGTTGTTGTTCGTGTTCCTGAGTGGGCCTCGTCTCAGCTTGCTGCCTCTGACCTGACCCACGTGTCTCCGATGATCTCAAATGCAGAATTGAGCTGGCTGTCATTCTTCACTGGACTGTTGAATTAGTGAAGCCCTGGCTCCTCCTGCTCAGTGTTTGTGCTGCTTCTGATGCTTCAAGATACTTGCTGTGTGTTTCTTCTGTGTAGACTCCTGGTTTTGATCTTCCCAGGTGTGTGGTAAGACAAACCCTGAGTTGAGAGAGTGTTGTGTGGACTCCTTTCCTCCCTGGAGTCCCTGGAGCACTATACGCCTCCAATGAACTTTACAAATCATATATTTGAGTCCAACCTGCCTACCAACACAGATACAAAAAGTCAAAATATGTAATGTAAAGCCTTAAGACTGCATTATAATAAACAACTAAATGTTCCAAAATGCAAAACAGAACTACGAATGTTGAACAACCTTAAAAGTTCAAACATTATTAATCGCACCAAATTCCAACAACAGTCCCCTCAAGGTGCTTTATATTGTGAGGTAGACCCTACAATAATCACACCCAAGATCATGTACAGCCGATATTTTACAGAATCTGTCCTCTGTGTTGGAAAGGCTGTCAACTGTGTGTGGGAGCCCCCTTGTGGCGAGAGGGCACAGGTGCACTATTGAACACATGTTCCAGGGATCAGAGTTTGAGCGGACTGACTCAGCGGGGGATGTCGACACACAGTGTGAGTCGTGCGCGTTGCTAAAGAACTGAGTGGACGTGGAGCCCTGCCTGGAAAGGACAGCTTTAGTCTTTTAGGCATTTAGTGGATGTAGAAGTGCAATGTGTATTGGCCTGTTCAACTGTGTGGCTAGTTCATGCTGCTAATGTTGTACACAATAATAATAATGCACACTTTGCATTGATCCCCGTGGGGAAACTCACTCAGTGAAGCAGTGGGCAGACACCAGTGCAGCGCCCGGGGAGCACTGTGTGGGGATGGTACCTTGCTCAGGGGTATCTCAGGGTAGCCGTTCAGGGGATTCGAACCCCTGACCTTACGATCATGGGGCAACCGCTTTGGTTGATTGGCTGTTTTGTGTTGTTGGGTGTATTGGCAATTAATGTCATGGACTGTAAGGTTTTCTGAGTAGTGCATGGAGATCTTCATATCGGACTTTCCATTTGTAGTTCTGGTTAGACTGGAAGAAAGCTCATGAATCTTAATTCATGACTTAAATGTTTGTTATATTCAGTATTTTGTATATGTTCTGCTCTTGTTAGCTAACAGCTAACCCCCCCCCACCTACGAGTTCTTGTACATCCTCTGTAAGCCTGCGGTTGCATTACTGTGCTGCTGTGCTGCGCTGTTAAGCTACAGAATCACAGTAAAGACGGAATAACCTTATTTGTGCGTCCTGTGTGTTCTGACACCACAAGGTGAACACCACTGCTATTCAGCCAACGCCGATACAGTCCTGGGTTCAACCCAAATTACCTCAGAATCAGAACAGAAGTAGAAAAAATGGCTTCTAAGTACACAGGAGTTTGTCTCTCTCACTCACTGTCTGACTGCTACAACTATCACAGCCGAACATAAAGACAGGTTCAGATATGCTTTTTTCCCTGCTGTCAAATAATTGTGTAGTTATCAGTGAATTCACTGTCACTGATGATTCCAGGGAATCCTCTCCTCCCCAAACTTTACAGTCTGAACGGGAAACTTGTGCAGACACTGATGTGGTGAAGCCAGCCGTAAAAGTCACTGTCTGGATGTACTTGTACTTGTAACTGCACCTCTTTAGTTTCTTTTAACACCAGCAGATGTTTTGCTGTTCATAAAGACCCTAAACAGGTTTCTGTCTGGCTCCACCCACTGATGCTGAACTCAGCCAATGAGATGGTCTCTTCCTGCAGAACTCCAGCCAGCCTGATGTTGAGGAGAAGGCTGTGCAGCAGAGAGGCTGCTTAGTCTTTTCATTCTGCTGAACTTTGTTCATCTGCTGTGTGACTTCAGCACCTGAAACATGTTCCTTTACCTGTTTGTACTTTTCTCTCACTGCATAGGTGAGTGTTAGAACACAGAAAAGTCTCATGGTGACAAGATTTGATCAGGAAATAAAAACCAGAGGAGACACAGATTCAGGGAGGAGCTGAGCTGCGACTGAAGAGCAGACGAGACAGAGAAACCTCCACATTCAACACAGAAGATTCAGTCCAACATGTTGTTGTTGGGCTGTTATGAAACTTCTCTGTTAATCATCATGATTCTAACAGGTACATGTGAAAAAACTTCATCCTAATATTTTAATTATTATTCACGATTTCTTTGTATAATATTTACAGATTTCTGTTTCTTTAGGTGTCAGCTGTCAACAACTCACTGCCAGCAAAACTGAAGAGTCCAGTTTGGAAGGCAGCACAGCTACTCTGTCCTACAGATACTCCAGACAAGCAGCTGGAGGTGATCAGTTCTACTGGTATCGACAATATCCTGGAAAACCACCAGAGTTCCTGACCTTTAACTTGGGAACACAAAACACAACAAATTCCAAACTTTCTGTCAGAATGGTCGATGACAGAAATGGTCTGAACCTTCAGATCTCCTCTGCTGCAGTGACAGACTCTGCTGTGTACTACTGTGCTGTGAGGCCCACAGTGACAGGAAACAGCAAAACTCTGTACAAAAACCTTTGGAGCAAAGACAACAGAATACTCCACAACATCCACTAGAGGGAGCCACACACTGTTAAACCTCTGTAGACTCTGAGAGAATGAGCCACAGCTGTGACAGCGAACTTCAGCAGCTACAATAACGTCACGAGTCTCCTCCTGAGTTTTGTAATCACAGTGTTCAGCTCAGGTGAAGCCTGTCATGCAGCAGCAGAGCAGCAGAGCTGGAAGAAACACAGCCGTGGGAACATTCCTGTTTCAAACCAAACACTCATCTTTCTCCGTTTTGTTTGCTCACAGAATATTAAGAATATTTTAACAGATGATTTTATCTCTTGCAGATGATTCATTCAGCAGATTACAACTAGAAAACAGATTTTTACGGGAGGCTATGATTAACCTGAAATTGCTCTTTGAGTATAAATGTGTGTGAAAGGGTGAACGAGGCTGTTGTATGAAGCACTCTGAGCGCTCAAGTAGAAAAGTGCTTTATGAGAAGCAGGAAGCTGAAGCTGATAAATGGAGCAAGTCTTGTTTTTCTTCATTTTACTGAAGCTCTTTATAAACCTTTTCCTTCTCAAGGCTTTTTTCTTTTGTATGAAAAAGAAATTCCTCGCTAATACACACGTCAATGCCAGACTTAATAATTAACCTACTTTAAAAACATGCACATTACATTACATGAGCTAAAAGGTGGTGTCAAAGACATATCCACGTTCTATCTGAACATATTAATGCTCACAAAGATGAAAGTTTCCAAAGGCACGAGCATGTACATGAGCTTCCTCTTTTATTCCTGCTGAAACATTTGTTCACAACATTACCGGAGAAGATACGCCAAAGACAGGGTCATGGCCAAACGCTACTGTTGCTCAATGCATAACACAACAGAGACCATTTGTGACACACGTCTTCCTCTGATCAGATTTCAAAGCCAAAACATTTTAGAATAAATTTACAGGTAGCTCTATGCCCTCCTGGGTTTTAATTGCACCTTAGAACACACATGCATCAACACTACAATGAGCGGGTGGAGGGAGGTTTGGAGTCTTCTCTCACCCCCATTCTCTGCGGCCTGCTGGAGCGGGGGGGCTAGGACTAGGAGGAGTTGGCCGTCCGACTGTGGTCTGGAGTGTGGGGCCTCCCTGCTGCTACGGAGTCGGGGCGGTCTGCCTCTCCTCACCGCAGGGAAAAGGGTAACACCACCTGGGTCTGGGTGCAGTTCCCCCCTCCAGGGGCAAGGGTACCTGGACACGGTTTGTAGAGTATGCTTGGGGAGTGTGATCATGTGTACAGCGTCTTGTTATGTCTGTCTCCACGTTGGTTGAGTGTGGAGTAAGTGAGAGCATGAGGGTGGGAATGGATGTTTGTGTCTGTGTGTGCCTGTATGTCTGTGTCTATATGTCAGGTTGGGTATCAGACACCACCTCTCTGGGGACACCTCAGGCCCTCCAAGGTTTGGAGGCCTATCTCCACCCCTCCACCACTTCCCCTGCCGGTGGCGGACTCCCTCAGGTGTCGGTGCGTTGGTGGTTCTTTGTGTCTGGGGGTGGGCGTCCAGGTACACACCGGCTCACTCCTTGGCGGCCGCTTATCGGGGCCTGGAACCTGGGGCTCGCTCGGGCCACTTCGGAGGTGGGGTGCCCCCGGCCTCTCGGCCTGGGGCTCGGTCACTCAGGCACAGCTGGCTGCCGGCGGAGCTCACGGGCGCGTCACTGCAACTCCCCCTGGCTTCTGCTCCGCGGCTGCTGAGTGAGCCCTCATCTGGGACTCTCCTCAGCTCTTTCTGGGACAGTGGCGCGGCTGCCCCTCTGTTGGTCTTCCTTGGTCTCTTGTGTTCTGGGGGCCTCTGGATGTCTGGAGTTTTGATCTCCTCCATACCTGCTTCATACCCTGGAGGACGGGGCTGTGGCCCCCCCACACTCCCTAGCAGATCGTTACATGGAGAAACCTTTGGAATACAAGCGCGCTGATCCACACAGGTATGCACACGGGTGTTCACTGCTCGTAGACTTAAATTACACCTTTCTTGGCTACTACTTCGAAGCACATCTGTCCTGCGTGCTGCACAACAACATTGAATATTTAGTATTTACTGCTGTTTACACTTAGCTAGATTAATGCGATGGTGTTGTGTTTAGTATGTTGCTTTGTTTTTTTTGTTTTTTTGCTTGTTTTCTATTCTTCTCTCAACAGGTGATCCAGGAGATTCTTATTTTTTTTCTCCCCCCCTGTCTCACTGTCCCTCTCCCCTTCTGTTTTTCCTTTCCTTCCTCTTTCTTTCTCCCTTTCCTATCCCTCACTCATGTCTGTCCCGTCTGTAACATCTGAAAATAAAATATAATAAATAATAAAAACAAAGATCGACCAAATGGACCAATACGGCAATGCCACGATGATCAAATTGGCAAAGTAAATCCATTGGGTATCCTTGTTGGTCTTCAGACAACAATTCTGATGGCTAAAGAACCAAATGGGACAGGCAAAAAAAAAAAAAAAAACATACACAAACTATTCTGAGATGTTTCTTGAATTCAGGACTTCTTACACATTTTTCTCCAAATGTCTCAAGTTTCAGACTTTTTAACTGTGTGAGTATCAGCGACTCTGACTCTGTCTACATCGTTAATGTGACTTCTGCTTGTGTGACGTGTCACACGGCTCCCTTAAATCATTTTGGTTATAAAGTGTGTGAAGCACAGGAGGAGGAGTGACTGAGAGCAGAGAGGAGGAGCAGAGATTCAGGGAGGAGCTGAGCTGTTACTGAACTATAGAAGAGAGAAAAACCTCCACATTCAACAGAGTTCAACACAAAACAAACTTTATGTTCCTCAACATGCTGTCATTACATCACTGTGTGTTTCCTCTGATTCTTCTCACTCTCACAGGTCTGCTCACCTACACAGGAAACTATGTTCAATTAAATGATTCATTAACGTCAATTATTGATTGAAAACGTTCTCTCTTCCTTCAGGTGTCACATGTGATCAGCTCACTCCAGTCAAAGATGAAGAGTCCAGTGTAGAAGGCAGCACAGTTACTCTGACCTACACTTACAAAGTGTCAACTGGTGATTATTTCTTCTGGTATCGACAACATCCAGGAAAAGCACCAGAGTTCCTGATCTCACACTCACTTTCAGGATCAGTAGGAGAAGAAAAAGTTCCTGGACTGAAGATTCAAGTGGAGGGAAAAGAAATCAAGATGAGCATCTCCTCTGCTGCAGTGTCTGACTCTGCTGTGTACTACTGTGCTGTGAGGCCCACAGTGACAGGAAACAGCAAAACTCTGTACAAAAACCTTTGGAGCAAAGACAACAGAATACTCCACAACATCCACTAGAGGGAGCCACACACTGTTACACCTCTATGATTTGTTAGGATGCAGGTTGTGATGATTAAAATGAAAACTATTTGAAGTATAAAATAACAATTCTTGTGGGATGAACTTTCAGCTGGCGTTTTTGTGGCCTCGGCAATAATGTTCTCAGCTACCTCGTGTTGAATTATAATATTATTTTATGCCATGTTAGACCCCTAATTAAAGATTGTGAATTATTATGTAGTTTTAGTTTGCATTATTCTCCTGAATTAGAAGAAGGTGATAACTATTGCATTTGTTAAACTGATTTGCATTACCTTAGACTGCTGATTTATTGTGAATGAAGGATATTGTTTATGATGCATTATACTGCTGAGTTATAAGAAAAATACTGTTCGCAGAAAGTCATCGCCTATTTGTCTGATTAGAAGAGAACAGAATATACTGGAGTTTTCTGCCCCATCTCAGCAGGAGCAGATAAACGGGGAGCCAAGGTCGTAGCTTAGGCACCGTGTGAGAGAAAAGCATGTGAATGTTTAGGCTTTTATGATAAGGTGGGGGCACCAGAGGCTATAAAAGTTTGAGCAATGCTCCACCATTTTGAGATCTGAGGCTGTCTGCATCCGGTGTCCATCTCCCACGCGTGTGATCATTAAAATCATCGTTTGACTCAACCCGGCCGGACCAGTGTTGTTATTGTGGTTTTTTCCTCTTGTATCCATCCCCAATTTTGAACTCGTAACACTCGTCCTCTCTTATAATCCTTGAACATCAGCCTCAGGAGCAGCAGAACATGACACTGCAAAGCAGAGCCCTGACACAACCAGATGAGTCCAACCAAATATTCAAATTCTTTATATTCTGTGAAGTTGTATTATATTCTATATAAAAGTTCAAAATTGCAAATTTACAGGTCAGGACAGATAATAACAGTTTGACAATTAGTCAGTGATTCAGCAGCCTGATGGATAGAAACTCTTTTTGAGATTGTTCTTCCTTGCTTTCACACTCCTGTAGCGACTGCCGGATAGCAGGAGTGTGAACAGTGTGTGCTGTGGGTGGGGCCTTTCCTTGATGATGTTGTGAGTCCTTTGCATGACCCGAGTGTTGTAAATGTCCTGTAGTGGTGGGAGGGGTACTCCATAGACGAGTCGATTACACGCTGGAGAGCCTTCCTGTCCTGAGTGGTGCTGTTCCCGTACCACACTGTGATGGAGTTTGTCAGGATACTCTCCACTAGGGATGGGTACCGGTGTCATGGCACCGGTTCTGACATAAACGGTAGTAACCAGACCGAAAAGCAGCGCACATTTCGGTGCTTTTTTTTCCTGAGCTGTGATACACTTTAGATTCCAGCCAATCATTTTACGTTTCCGAGGATAGTAGGCGGGTCCAGGTACGTACGTTCTTTTAGAGCAGAGCTACAGATTAAAAAGGCCCAAGGCGAAGCGGTCAAAAGTCTGGCTGTACTTCACAGCAAAAGATGCAAACTCAGCAGCAACAAGTGCTTTAAGCTGATACTGTGATACTGTCAAAGGAGGTAACACCTCAAATCTGATGAAACACCTGGCGACGCATAGCGTTTTTTTTTTAAAAGCAGAGAAATGCGCCGTATTTGATAGCTTGCTGCGAGACCTCACACCGAGCGCATCTACTGCGGGTGGGTTGCCTGTTATCGGACCCAGAGTTAGCAACATCCCCCAAAAACCCGAAGAGGAGAGTCCTGGCCCCTAGCCCTGCCAGTGTAGCAGAAATGATGAGGATGATGATGCAGCAGCAGCCGTTCTTCTCTGCGTGAGTAGCTTAATGTTGTTTGTGTGTAATTTACGTTGAGTAGGCTAACCACGTTATTACATTAATGCATGTAAGGTGAACTAGCAAACATCATCATAGCTACATGCGGCTGTCTTCTTGTTTGATGGCAGATACTCCCTTCACCCTGGCCAAAAAGGCTAAAATGACCAAAGAAAAAGTGGGAAACAGCTAAACATGAGAGGTTTTTGGACAAAGTTTGTGTTTTTTCCATGTTTAAGCACTGCTTCCAGCCAAGAGTGATGCCATATATGCCCCACAGCTGCAGAAAAGGCTAACATTGTTATCTTTTCACAAAAAAACAGCTGAACATGAGAGGTTTTTGGACCAATTTTGTGTTCTCAATGTTTTAAGCACCGGTTTGAGCACCGTTTAAGCACCGGCACAGTTTCAAAAGTACCAGTTTGGCACCGGTATTGGATAAAACCTAAACGATACCCATCCCTACTCTCCACTGTGCATTTGTGAAAGTTGCTGAGCAGTTTAGAGGTTAATCCAGATTTTCTCAGCTTCCTTAGGAAGAAGAGTTGTTGTTGAGCCTTGTTGATGATCTACTGTGTGTCATGGGTCCAGGTGAGATCCTCACTGATGTGAGTGCTGAGGAATTTGAAGATCTTCACCCTCTCCACCCGAGTCCTGTTGATGTATAGTGGGGCGTGCTGCTCTCTCCTGATTCTTGGGTCAATAATCATCTCCTTAGTCTTAGCATTTAAGGAGAGATAATTTTCCAGGTACCATGACAGCAGCTGAGCCACCTCTTCCCTGTAAGCAGCCTCCTTTTTTACTAGTGATCAGCCCCGTGATGGCTGTGTCGCCAATGAACTTAATGATGGAGGTGTTGCTCTGGAAGGGGACACAGTCGTAGCTGAAGAGGATGTACAGGAGTGGACTGAGCACTGGTTCCAAGTGTCTGTCTCCTGTTTCATAATCAGGAGACAGACACTATATCTCTACTTTTAAGATCAGGCTTCAAACTTTCCTTTTTGCTAAAGCATATAGTTAGGGCTGGACCAGGTGACCCTGAATCCTCCCTTAGTTATGCTGCAATAGACGTAGGCTGCCGGGGATTCCCATGATGCACTGGGTGTTTCTTCTTCACTCACTATGTGTTAATAGACCTCTCTGCACTGAATCATATCTGTTATTAATCTCTGTCTCTCTTCCACAGCATGTCTTTGTCCTGTCTTCCTTCTCTCACCCCAACTGGTCACAGCAGATGGCCCCGCCCCTCCCTGAGCCTGGTTCTTCCTGTTAAAAGGGAGTTTTTCCTTCCCACTGTCGCCAAAGTGCTCGCTCATAATCATATAATTGTTGGGATTTTCTCTGGTTTCTTGTGTTATTGTGGGGTCTTTACCTTATAGTGCAAAGCAACTGGAGGCAACTTTTGTTGTGATTTGGCATTGTGTAAATAAAACAGAATTGACTTGAACAAGGACAGCTGTAAAAATAACCAGCAGATGTTTCGCTGTTCATAAAGACCCTTAACAGGTTTCTCTCTGGCTCCACCCACTGATGCTGAACTCAGCCAATGAGATGGTTTCAGCCAGCCTGATGTTGAGGAGAAGGCTGTGCAGCAGAGAGGCTGCTTAGTCTTTTCATTCTGCTGAACTTTGTTCATCTGCTGTGTGACTTCAGCACCTGAAACATGTTCCTTTACCTGTTTGTACTTTTCTCTCACTGCATAGGTGAGTGTTAGAACACAGGAAAGTCTCATGGTGACAAGATTTGATCAGAGTTATTATTAGCAGATTTCTTCATCTCATTATGCTCACAAAGGAAGAAAAAGACTGACTGACATGAATCATTCATTTGCAGCTTTGGGCTCCATGAACAGCATAAAGCAGGAACGTGCTGAAGAAGCCGTTGCAGAGCGAGGAAACATCAACCTGACCTGTACATATGATGGTTCTATCTACAATATCCAGTGGTACCGACAATACCAGAGATCCAGACCAGAGTTCCTGCTCTACATCACAGAGGAAGGATCAGTTCATCAAGCTGTGTCGGGATTCTCAGCTCACATTGACAAAACAGAGAAACGTGCAGATCTGGAGATCTCCTCTGCTGCAGTGTCTGACTCTGCTGTGTACTACTGTGCTCTGCAGCCCACAGTGACAGGAAACAGCAAAACTCTGTACAAAAACCTTTGGAGCAAAGACAACAGAATACTCCACAACATCCACTAGAGGGAGCCACACACTGTTAAACCTCTGATTCTTGTGTCATTGGACTGATGACAAAGACAACAGAGAAATGAAGCAGTAAAGATCAGAGACAGAGACAGAGCTGCTGTGGAAGCACAAAACTATTTGATTGGCTGAGCTATTAAAGTGGCCCCGCCCACTGAACCTGAGCTCATCCAATGACATTATTTGTTGGTCATTGTGCTGCAGTGGAAGAACATTGTTCATGTGCTGTCTGTCTGGCTTTAATAACTCCAAAGACATGTTGCTGCACCTCTTTTTGCTTCTATCTCACATTATAGGTGAGTTTAAGAACAGGGATTAAAGTTTAGTTGAAGCTGCTGCATTAAGCAGATATACAGACTGCATTTCACTACTTTTCTTCTTTCTTTTTCCAGGACTAACAGCTGGAGACTCAATCACTCCTCAACAACCTGAAGTCACTGAAACAGAAGGAGAATCTGTCAAACTCACAGGTGACTATGAGACAAGTTACAGTGTTGCTGACCTTTATTGGTACAGACATGATTCTGACCTTCAGGCTCCTCAGTTTATACTCTGGAAAAGAGGGAGGCAGTGGTGAATATATTCCTGATAAACGTTATGACTCAGAAACATCTTCTACATCAACTAATCTGACCATAGCAGCCCTAACCCTGGCAGACACAGCTCTCTACTACTGTGCTCTACAAACACAGTGATACAAAGTGTAGAAGAGGCTGTACAAAAACCTGAACACAGATATCTGACTACTCTTCAAAGAGGAGGGAAGTGGTATTCAAAGCACAGCTTCATATCAGATGGATTCTGCTAATTCCTGTTTTATCAGAGTCACTGTGGTTACAGCTGCTAATGAAACACTGTGGGAGGATTCACATGAGCAGCAAATCCACATCAACCACAAACCAACTGCAGGAACGTTCAGACACAATAAAAACTGTCAAACATCAAAAGCTGCTCATTTACACTATTTTATATTTAGTGGATGAGGACATGCAGAAATGCAGCAGAAGCAAAATAAACAGAGTAACAGAGGTTTATCTTTTTAAGGTAAAATCTCTCACATGAAGCTAAAAGTCCAACCAGGAAGACCATCTCATGCTTGTTCCATTTATTCTCTTTGAACTCATCACATCAGATGATGATGCTCTCCTTCATCATTGTCCTGCTCTGGTACTTTGTGATGTTCCCCCTCTGGCAGGTCCAGACTCTCCTCTGTGCTTCTGCTCTGAACAACATTTCAGAGGGCCCGGCCTTCTTGAGGTCTCTGAGCAGGATCCTGGACGCTGCATCATCTGGTAACTCTATTGTGCTTCTGAGGACTTTATGTGTCCGAGTGACACAATGGTGGTTTCTGTTTTACTGGACTTGTGTGCTAACCACAGTATAGGTTGATGCTTGACTCTGTAATTGCATCATCAGGTCTGCAGCAGTGTGTTCTGGACACTCTGGTGAAGAGAGGAGCTGAGCTGTCATCTGATCACCATCTGGGGGTGAGTTGAGTCAGGTGGTGGGGGAGAATGCTGGACAGGCCTGGCGTATCAAAGTGGTTCAGGTGATCTTCAACTCCCACCTCCAGCAGAGCTTTGGCAGCAGTCTGAGTGAGGCTGGGGACTCATTGCTGATGGGGCTGTGCAGAGCTTTGGCTGCAAGCTGGTTGGTGCTTGTAGTGTTGCTAACCTCCTAACCAGATCTCATTAACTCCTCGTGTTTTGGGGAATGAAAGGTCCAGCTGAAACATCCACTCTTTGTCAGATTGTTGTCTTCATTCTGGTGGTAATTCAGCTTTAATTTATGACTTATGAGTTTGTGCTTGTAGCTTCTGTTACCTCACCATGTTCTCTTGTGTCTGCTCATAGCTCTGTGGACTTGAGTTACCTGAAACCTGAAGGATTCTCTCATCGTCTGCTGTTTGGAAAGGACTGACTTGTAACAGAGCTGGAAAACTCACCTGGAAAACTCACCTGCCCATCCACTCTCCACCCACTCAGCCTTCTGAAGCCTTCACTTACCTCCCTGACACAGAAACTCTAAAAGTGAAACACAAGAAAGGACTCTAATAAATACTATATAAGCAATTCTGACTGCACTGATACTCAGCAGTCGTTCTCTCGGGCAGTTCTGTGGTGTCTCCCTGCTCTGTCCCTCTGCAGGAAACCTACTTACCTGCCCCCCTGTCTTTGAACCTTCTCAAAATAAAAGCATGTAAAGCTTTAGCCTCATGTGGGCTGCGTTAGAGTCGATGCATTCCTGTAATCATGACACTGAGAGGTTGCTCCAGGGATTTAAATCATGTATTAATCGTAGTGGAGAGAAATTAATATGAATATTTCCTGTGTGAAGATGATGGTGTGATATCAGGGCTGCCACATGAAGGGGCAACGTGAACAAGTTTATGAATACCTCAGAAAAAAAGCTTCAATGAGTATAAATGATCTTCTGATATTAACAGTATCCTGGAACACCAACATGCACGCTCAGTCATCCAGATAAGCAAATCCCAAAAAGTTGATTCTGTTCATCTGGATGTTTTCAGTGGGAGAAACGTTTCATCATCATCAGGTGACGTCTTCAGTCTCAGCTGACTGCAGGTTTCCAACCTTAGAAACAGGACATTTGCACAATGACTGAAACCAGCAGCACTGAATGAACACTGGGCTGTGAGGTCAGTTTATGACCATTAGTATGCAAATTGTCACAACCATTGATCAACAACCACTGATCAATGGTCATGAGTACCACTCTCTGTTAATCATACTAAGCTGCTGTGGAATCAGAAAACTATTTGATTGGCTGAGATGAAGTTTCAAAAAAATATTAGAGCTCCTCCCACCTGAAAGTGAAGATGCTGCTACTAGTGTGTGAAGCAGGAGGAAGTGAGAGAAGTTCAAATCCAGATCAGAGAGGAGGAGGAGAGATTCAGGGAGGAGCTGAGCTGTTACTGAACTAGAAGAGAGAGAAACCTCCACATTCAACAGAGTTCAACACAAACCATAAACTTTACCTTCATTCAACATGTTGTCTTTGGACTATTTTGCACTTTCTTTACTGATTCTCACCATTCTAACAGGTACGTTACAATGTGTGTGTTTAAAGAAATACATTTGAATTGTGATGATTTATAAAAGAATAAAACATGTTTCTGTTCCTTTAGGTATCAGTTGTGAAGATCTCACTCCAACCAACAAAGAAGTGTTCAGTGTAGAAGGCAGCACTGCTACTCTGTCCTATAGATACTCCAAAAAGGCAACTGGAAGTGATAATTTCTACTGGTATCGACAATATCCTGGAAAACCACCAGAGTTCCTGATCTCTCATTTGGGATCAGGAAGTGTAATGAAAGAAGAAATCTCTGGACTGTCTGTTCAAGTTGTGGATGATCAAAAACAAATCGATCTCAACATCTCCTCTGCTGCAGTGACAGACTCTGCTGTGTACTACTGTGCTGTGAGGCCCACAGTGACAGGAAACAGCAAAACTCTGTACAAAAACCTTTGGAGCAAAGACAACAGAATACTCCACAACATCCACTAGAGGGAGCCACACACTGTTAAACCTCTGATTCTTGTGTCATTGGACTGATGACAAAGACAACAGAGAAATGAAGCAGTAAAGATCAGAGACAGAGACAGAGCTGCTGTGGAAGCACAAACTATTTGATTGGCTGAGCTATTAAACTGGCCCCGCCCACTGAAGTTGAGCTCATCCAATGACATTATTTGTTGGTCATTGTGCTGCAGTGGAAGAACATTGTTCATGTGCTGTCTGTCTGGCTTTAATAACTCCAAAGACATGTTGCTGCACCTCTTTTTGCTTCTATCTCACATTATAGGTGAGTTTAAGAACAGGGATTAAAGTTTAGTTGAAGCTGCTGCATTAAGCAGATATACAGACTGCATTTCACTACTTTTCTTCTTTCTTTTTCCAGGACTAACAGCTGGAGACTCAATCACTCCTCAACAACCTGAAGTCACTAAAACAGAAGGAGAATCTGTCAAACTCACATGTAGCTATGAGACAGATGCAGGTGGTGTTGAGCTTAACTGGTACAGACATGATTCTGACCTTCAGGCTCCTCAGTTTATACTCTGGAAAGGGGCAAAGGGGGACACAACTCTGTATATTCCTGATGATCGATATGAATCAGAAACATCTTCTACATCAACTAATCTGACCATAGCAGCCCTAACCCTGGCAGACACAGCTCTCTACTACTGTGCTCTACAAACACAGTGATACAAAGTGTAGAAGAGGCTGCACAAAAACCTGAACACAGATATCTGACTACTCTTCAAAGAGGAGGGAAGTGGTATTCAAAGCACAGCTTCATATCAGATGGATTCTGCTAATTCCTGTTTTATCAGAGTCACTGTGGTTACAGCTGCTAATGAAACACTGTGGGAGGATTCACATGAGCAGCAAATCCACATCAACCACAAACCAACTGCAGGAACGTTCAAGCACAATAAAAACTGTCAAACATCAAAAGCTGCTCATTTACACTATTTTATATTTAGTGGATGAGGACATGCAGAAATGCAGCAGAAGCAAAATAAACAGAGTAACAGAGGTTTATCTCTTTAAGGTAAAATCTCTCACATGAAGCTAAAAGTCCAACCAGGAAGACCATCTCATGCTTGTTCCATTTATTCTCTTTGAACTCATCACATCAGATGATGATGCTCTCCTTCATCATTGTCCTGCTCTCACGTTTAAGTGTTTCCCCTCTCAGTGTCAACAATTTGTTCATGTTTTCATGAATGATGCCTGCAGCTGTGAAAGCTGTTGTGGAATCACAGCAGTCCAGACTTCAAACTTCAGTCGTTTGATGGTTTTCCAACTGAACACAATGACATCAGACTGGGACTATCAAAATAAAACAGAAAACACGAAACAAATCACAAAGACGCAGACTTGACAGTGAGAGGCAGACTGAAAGAATAAAAGACATGGAACCCAGAGACGACAGAGACTTAAAGAAGAATTAACATCAAACTAAAGTCATGACCAGAACCTTTCAGTTTCTTCCCTTGTTTTATCAGTTTTGTGTTTTCTGTTACCAAATCGCACAACGACGGCTGCTTTGTTGTTGTCATTGTTTTCTTGCCTGTCCTGTTTGTTTTAGCTGTCAGAATTGTTGTCTGAAGCTCAACAAAGATACCCAACGGATTTACTTTACCAAGTGGATCACACGGCTTTGCCATGTTGGTCCATTTAATCGACTTTTTTTGTTATTATTATTGAATTTATTTTATTTTTATTTTCAGTTGTTACAGACGGGACAGACATGGTTGTGGGAGAGGAAAGGGAGAAAGAAATATGAAGGACAAGAAAAACAGAGGGGAAGAGTGACAGTGAGAAAGGGCACTTAGAAAAACAATCTCCCGGATCAGTGAGAGAAAGATAAGAGAAAACGAGCGATGAAAGAGAGCAGCATATTAAACACAACACCGTCACATGAATCCAGCTAAGTGTAAATAACAGTAAATATTAAATATCGAATGTTGTTGTGCAGCACGCAGGATCCACAGCGTGCAATGTGCTGCCCTCTGGGACCCACTAAGGCAAGTGGGCCCAGGTCCATCCAGACCGGGGTCCACGGCAGCAGCACCGCTTCCTCAGCAAGCCCCACAGGACCCGGGGCAGCCCGACCCAACTCCACCGCAGAGTAAACTGTTCCCATCATTCAATCACCTCCCAGACACCCAGGTTACGTTTATTCTCCACCTCTCCTGTGTCTCAACCCACCTGCAGAGGGAACTTCTGCAAGGATGAAACATTTTTTGTCATTTTTGGGGTGAAGGGTGGCAAGCCTCAATGTTGTTATAGTCCAATTCAGCACCTTTGGTCCAAGGAAAGGTAACTACTTGATGCTCCGTGGAGCTGACATCTTCTTTTCTGGGCTCCTCCACGCTGTCAGCAGCCACCAAGCATACGACCCAGGTTTGAAGCCCAGTGACGATCACATCATTCACCCGGGTGTACTGCTCCAAATCCGTCTGTTCTTCAGGAACACCAGCCGCTGATCCTTCTCAGTAACTTCCTCCAACAGGTCCAGGATGCCTTTCTTCTGCAGTTTGACAACAGAAATCTCCTCTGTCACAAACTCAAACGACTTCTTAATATCATCGTCTTCCTCAGCTGTCAGGGGCTTTCTTCAGGCACATACTGAGAGACACTCTTGTAGTGTTAACCTGGTGACCCGCTAGCTAGTTTGCCACTGGTGTCCTTCATCCAAAATATTCCAGAGCGGTGATTCAAATGAAGCAGTGCTAATTAAGGTTGGTACAGATAGTCCACTGGCTGTGATCCGAAGTCAAAACTCAGAAAACACAAAAACTAGTTCAAATAGTCCAAACCGAGTATAGAGCAGTGTGTGCAACACAACAACAAACAGGAAGTTGTGTCAATTAACCCAATAAATAAATACTCTGGAAAGGAGCAAAGGACAGCAGTGGTGATGAATATATTCCTATTAAACGTTATGACTCAGAAACATCTTTTACATTAACTAATCTGACCATAGCAGCCCTAACCCTGGCAGACACAGCTCTCTACTACTGTGCTCTACAAACACAGTGATACAAAGTGTAGAAGAGGCTGTACAAAAACCTGAACACAGATATCTGACTACTCTTCAAAGAGGAGGGAAGTGGTATTCAAAGCACAGCTTCATATCAGATGGATTCTGCTAATTCCTGTTTTATCAGAGTCACTGTGGTTACAGCTGCTAATGAAACACTGTGGGAGGATTCACATGAGCAGCAAATCCACATCAACCACAAACCAACTGCAGGAACGTTCAGACAGAAACAAATTAGTGAATACAGTCAAACAGCAAAAGCTTCTGATAAACAAATATCTCACATTTAGCATATTTTATAACTGACCATGAAAGTAAAACGGGAAACAGACTGGGCACAGAACTGAACCTAAGAACTAGAATTCAAAAAGAGAACTCAGAATACAAGAAGTTATAGACAAAGGAGAAATCAAAGAATAACAACAACGTTTCAGTGTGTAACGTGGAGCTGAGCGGTGTGGGTCCGTTGCACCAATGGTGCACGATTAATTCCCAGACCACTGCTCATTTCTCTGCTGCTTTTACCAACTCTGTCCTTTGTGATGCTAACAGTAATGAGGATCTTTCGGTTGATGAGCTCAGTCATCTGTTTAACTCAGCTTGCTCCTCTATTCTCGATACCGTGGCTCCTCTAAGGACTAAACTGTTACGTCAACCCTGGTTGAACTAAACTACCTACCGTCTACCTACTACCGTCGCACTGAGAGAAAACGGAAAAAGGACAAACTTCAGGTCTCTTCTGACATCCTCCAAAATTGTTTATCAAAATATCAAAAGACTGTTAAAGCTGCCAAGTCTGCCTTCCTGTCAGGTAACATTACAACAATCAGTCACGAGCCTCGAGTCCTTTATAAAATCTTTAACTCTATGATTAACCCTGATGTCATCACTCATAGAGATGCTTCCCCCGCACTCTGTGATAACTTCCTACAGTATTTCACTGATAAAATCTCAGCCCTAAGGCCTCCATACTTGCCGACATTGGCTGGCCAAGTTCCTGCTTCTCAAGTTCAGATTGTTTTCATCAGTTTGAGCCGGTGTCTTTCTCCACCTCAAAGGAGATAATTGGTCACCTTAGAATTTCTAATTCCCTGCATGATATTCTTCCCTCCTGCATCTTCAAGGAAGCTTTGAACACCATTGGGCCTGATATTCTACTATTGCTAAACGCATCACTGTCATCAGGCTGTGTGCTGACTGCCTTGAAACATGCTGTTGTACAACCTGTTATTAAGAAGAAAAATCTTGACCCTAGTGCTCTCTCCAGTTACAGGCCAATTCCCAAACTCCCTTTTATGTCTAAAAATTTGGAAAAAGTAGTTCTTAAGCAACTTCAGTCCTTCTTAGACGCTAACGATATTGGTGAAAAGTTCCAGTCTGGTTTTAAACCTCGCCACAGCACAGAAACGGCTTTAGTAAGAGTTTTTAATGATTTACTTTTAACTGGCGACTCCAGCTGCTCTGTGGTTTTGGTTTTACTTGATTTGACCTCTGCATTCGATACGGTTGATCACCACATTTTATTATCGAGGCTGGAGCATGTTGTTGGTTTCAAAGGCACAGTACTATCTTGGTTTAAATCATCTCTTTCAGAGAGGACTTGCTATGGGCCAGTACTTTTCTTCTTCTGCCCCTGTCCACTGTGGAGTGCAGGGGTCTGTTCTTGGTCCTACTTTGTTCTGCTTGTACATGCTGCCTTTGGGCTCTACTTTCAACTAATATAACATCTCCTTCCACTGCTATGCAGACCACATCCAAACTTACTTCCCCCTGAACTTGGATGTCTCTGACCCACTACAACCTTTGTTCAGCTGTCTTCATGATGTTATAATGTTTGGCTATAACAAAACTTTCTCACTTTGAATGAAAATAAAACTGAAGTAATTGTCTTTGACAGTCATACCTAGGGATGGGTATCGTTTAGGTTTTATCCGATACCGGTGCCAAATCGGTACTTTTGAAACGGTGCCGTTGCTTAAACGGTGCTCAAACCGGTGCTTAAAGAATGGAGAACACAAAATTGGTCCAAAAACCTCTCATTTTCAGCTGTTTTTGTCACGGTTTGCCGGGGCAAGCCGTGTGGAATGTAGAGATAGGACCCAAAATGCGGCAGCTCTGGTGCAGATGAGTATTTATTTAACAAAAGAAAATACAAACAGCAATGGCGTGGGTGAAGGTGAAACAGGAAAACCTAAACTGGGTAAAACTAACAAAACAAACCAGAAACGAAGATGCAGGGAGGTCCGGGGAAATACATACAGGGAGACTGAGGGGAAACAACACAGACGAACCAGCAATTACTAAGACAGAAAATACAACTTAAATACACTCAGAGAACACAGGGAGATTACACACAGGTGGGAGACACAGCTGGGAGTGATTAACATGACGAGACCAGGGAGGCAAACTGAAAACACTCACATAAGACGCAGACCTTCACACTGAGAGACAGACAGAGAATGACACATGGAACCTGAACTAAACTAAACGTGAGATATAACTGAGAACAACTCCTAAAGCACAGATAAACAGAAACCAGAAACTTATAATAATCATCATCACTACGAGAAGAAAACAATCCATGAAGCAGAAATAAACCAAAACATAATAAACTCAAAATACTGGGTCCAACGGACCCAGAACCGTGACAGTTTTTTTGTAAAAAGATAACAATGTTAGCCTTTTCTGCAGCTATGGGGCATATATGGTATCACTCTTGGCTGGAAGCAGTGCTTAAACAATGGAAAAAACACAAACTTTGTCCAAAAACCTCTCATGTTTAACTGTTTTCCACTTCTTCTTTGGTCATTTTAGCCTTTTTGTCCAGGATGAAGGGAGCATCTGCCATCAAACAAGAAGACAGCCGCATGTAGCTATGATGATGTTTGCTAGTTCACCTTACATGCATTAATGTAATAACGTGGTTAGCCTACTCAACGTAAATTACACACGAACAACATTAAGCTACTCACACAGAGAAGAACGGCTGCTGCTGCATCATCATCCTCATCATTTCTGCTACACTGGCAGGGCTAGGGGCCAGGACTCTCCTCTTCGGGTTTTTGGGGGATGTTGCTCTGGGTCCGATAACAGGCAACCCACCCGCAGTAGATGTGCTCGGTGTGAGGTCTCGCAGCAAGCTATCAAATACGTCGCATTTCTGGGCTTTTAAAAAAAACGCTATGCGTCGCCAGGTGTTTCATCGGATTTGAGGTGTTACCTCCTTTGACAGTATCACAGTATCAGCTTAAAGCACTTGTTGCTGCTGAGTTTGCATCTTTTGCTGTGAAGTACAGCCAGACTTTGACTGGTCCTCCTTGGGCATTTTTAATCTGTAGCTCTGCTCTAAAAGAACGTACGTACCTGGCCCCGCCTACTATCCTCGGAAACGTAAAATGATTGGCTAGAAGAGTATCACAGCTCAGGAAAAAAAGCACCGAAATAAAGCACCGAAATGTGCGCTGCTTTTCGTTCTGGTTACTACCGACACCGGTACCCATCCCTAGTCATACCCCTCTGGGTCAGTGAACAGACACCCTTGGTCCTCTTGCCAGCAGCTGTCTCACATGGTAAGAAACCTTGGAGTGTTTTTGGATAGCTCTCTGAAATTGGAGAAGCCAGTGTCCTCAGTGGTAAAAACAAGCTTTTATCAGTTGTGTTTGATATCAAAGGCGAAGCCCTATATTCCTTTAAAAGTACTTGAAAAACTCCTTCATGCATTTATCACCTGTAGACAGAACTACTGTAACTCTCTGTGTCTGGGCCTCCAACAAATCTCCCTCTACCGCTTGCAGTTACTTCAAAATGCTGCTGCACGCTTTCTAACAGGTACCAGAAAGTATGATCATATCACCCCACTTCTGGCTAATTTGCACTGGCTCCCTGTCAAACACTGTATAGATTTTAAATTCTTTTGCTTACTTTTAAAATTGTAAATAGTTTGGCACCAGTTAGCTGACTGAACTCCTCCACCTGTATGACCCCAGGAGGGCACTAAGATCCTCATGCCAGATGCCCCCAATTTTTGCACATGTCGAGGAGCGTGTCAGGCTACATTTCACTGTGTGTTATACTTGTATAACTATGCATGTGACAAATAAAGAACCTTGAACCTTGAACCTCTTAGAGCAACCTAGACCCCGGCTGAAGTCCAGAGGTGATCGGACCTTTGCAATTGCAGCACCTACACTCTGGAATAGTCTCCCTGCTTCTGTTCGCACTTCTGAGTCTGTACTTCTTTTAAATCGCGTCTTAAAACTCCATTTTTTACTTTTGGATCAAATGAGTTTTAACTATCATCAGGCCTGTTTTATGTCACCTTTGATGTTTGTTGGTGTGTTTGTTTGTTAACTTTTAATCTCTTGCTGTTTTTTGCTGATTGTTAAGCACTTTGATCAACCCTGTTGTTTGTAAATGTGCTATATAAATGAATAAACCTGAACCTGAACAAGAATGCACAAAACACTGGTTCAGCGAAGCAAGAGCTTGACAATAATGTTCCTAATTTACTGGTTAATGGTGCACAAATTGTAATCATAAAGAAAATAACCAGGTAAGTCAGAGTCAAACAGGCAGAGTTTCTTTTCTTTGTTTCATTCATGTTGCAGTGACAGCAATCAGCTGAAGCTTTTGTGGAAAACTGGTAGTTGAGTGAGGAGTGCTCACACCTCTACACTGGAGAAAACAAACAGCCACTCCATAAATGCATGACACAACATAGAACAGGACAAGACTCAGGTATACATCTGCACCTAAAGGTCAAAGGTCAAATCACTCTTGAGGATGCCAGTGTTCACATTCTGGGCAGAGAAGACAGATGGTTTGAAAGAGGAGTGAAAGAAGCATCTGTGTCCACTGTGAACGACCCCCTTTAAATAGAGGGCGGGGCTTATGGCACCAACCGTCTGCTAACTACAGTGTAGTGTGAGATCCTTCTCAGACGCCTCACCCCCACTCACATCTTGTGTCAGGTGATCTCAATAGATCAGATGATAGGACGAGGTCTCAGAATGGTTTCACTGGAACCTCTGGTGGTGATGATTCACACCTTTGCTCGTGATGACAAACATCATTAATCATGGATCAATGACCTTCTTAAAGGGCAACTCCCACTGGGCTTTAAGTCCCTGGGACTCTCCACCATTTGGATTTAGAACTGAAGAAGCTTCTTGGATGAGCTTTGAGACGCCTTCAGATAATATGATGAAGTCCAGCTGCCGTCCTTTCAAGCTCCTAAGACTACCACAACCTGGATGACTGAGAACCTACAGACCTACATCCAAGACAAGATCTCCACTGAAAGCAGAGCAGCAGAAAGACGTGCTGAGTGTGAAGCTGTCAGCAGGGGGAATAACACAGGGCTGTGAATGAGTCCTGTCACTGTGATCAGGCTCCTCCTTCTAATCCACCAACTTAGTGTTGATGAAGACTAAACAGAGAGATCACAGCTTCTTTATACTTGCTGTAGCTCACAGTTACTCTACACTGCAGATATGACGCCTCTGTTCATCTCAGTGCTGCTGGCTGCTATGTGCCTCGGTATGAACACAACTCTGTTTCTTTGATATCAACATTGACGTGATTCTTTAACAGCACACTGATACTGTTTGTTGGTGTTTTACAGAATGCAGAGCACAAAAAGACAACGTGCTGCAAGCAAAAGGAGAAGAGACTGCTGCTGCAGGAGGCACAGTAACACTTGACTGTCAGTATGAGAGCAGTTCTTCACAACCTTCTCTCTTCTGGTACAAACAGGATGGAAACAACAGCCCCAATTTCATCCTGAGTCGCTTTAAAGTTGGTGACGGGAAAAACGAGGCTGGAGACAGATTTTCATCCACACTGGATTCCAGCATCAGATCAGTTCCTCTGAAGATCCAGAAGCTTCAGCTGTCTGACTCTGCTGTGTACTACTGTGCTCTGCAGCCCACAGTGACAGGAAACAGCAAAACTCTGTACAAAAACCTTTGGAGCAAAGACAACAGAATACTCCACAACATCCACTAGAGGGAGCCACACACTGTTAAACCTCTGATTCTTGTGTCATTGGACTGATGACAAAGACAACAGAGAAATGAAGAAGTAAAGATCAGAGACAGAGACAGAGCTGCTGTGGAAGAACAAAACTATTTGATTGGCTCAGCTATTAAACTGTCCCCGCCCACTGAAGTTGAGCTCATCCAATGACATTATTTGTTGGTCATTGTGCTGCAGTGGAAGAACATTGTTCATGTGCTGTCTGTCTGGCTTTAATAACTCCAAAGACATGTTGCTGCACCTCTTTTTGCTTCTATCTCACATTATAGGTGAGTTTAAGAACAGGGATTAAAGTTTAGTTGAAGCTGCTGCATTAAGCAGATATACAGACTGCATTTCACTACTTTTCTTCTTTCTTTTTCCAGGACTAACAGCTGGAGACTCAATCACTCCTCAACAACCTGAAGTCACTGAAACAGAAGGAGAATCTGTCAAACTCACATGTAGCTATGAGACAGATGCAGGTGGTGTTGAGCTTCACTGGTACAGACATGATTCTGACCTTCAGGCTCCTCAGTTTATACTCTGGAAAAGAGCAAGATCATGGAGTGATGAATATATTCCTGATAATCGATATGGATCCCAAACATCACCTACATCAACTAATCTGACCATAGCAGCCCTAACCCTGGCAGACACAGCTCTCTACTACTGTGCTCTAGAAACACAGTGATACAAAGTGTAGAAGAGGCTGTACAAAAACCTGAACACAGATATCTGACTACTCTTCAAAGAGGAGGGAAGTGGTATTGAAAGCACAGCTTCATATCAGATGGATTCTGCTAATTCCTGTTTTATCAGAGTCACTGTGGTTACAGCTGCTAATGAAACACTGTGGGAGGATTCACATGAGCAGCAAATCCACATCAACCACAAACCAACTGCAGGAACGTTCAGACACAATAAAAACTGTCAAACATCAAAAGCTGCTCATTTACACTATTTTATATTTAGTGGATGAGGACATGCAGAAATGCAGCAGAAGCAAAATAAACAGAGTAACAGAGGTTTATCTCTTTAAGGTAAAATCTCTCACATGAAGCTAAAAGTCCAACCAGGAAGACCATCTCATGCTTGTTCCATTTATTCTCTTTGAACTCATCATATCAGATGATGATGCTCTCCTTTATCATTGTCCTGCTCTCATGTTTAAGTGTTTCCCCCTCTCAGTGTCAGATGGATGCAGCCCTCCTCCACCTTTCATCAGGACCAGAGTCTGTGTGTCCTTCCATTGAGGTCATCAGCAGTCCTGCTCCACATCACATCCATCCAGATGTTCAGCATGGTTCTTCAGCCCTGCTCCACCACCACAAGAGTCCAGGCTCCCTCTGATCTAAACACTGAGGACTCCTCACATGTTTCTGCAGCAGCAGGGAGAGTTTCCAGTGAGCAGCTTCATGTCCTCACAGTCAGGCGGCTAAAATAAAGAAAGCAAAGGGAACAACTTTTTCAAGTTTTCATGAATGATGCCTGCAGCTGTGAAAGCTGTTGTGTAATCACAGCAGTCCAGACTTCAAACTTTTGAACATTTCAAACTTCAGTCGTTTGATGGTTTTCCAACAGAGTTCTTAAAGTATGACCACAGTAGATCCAGAAGAACACTGAACGTGCTGTCGATGCAGGCCGACACCGAGGGCCCGCTGGTGTAGTCTCTGCAGGTGAAGGACGGATAAACCAGTCTGCACAGATCAGACCGAAAGATTCCAACAAGCAAATCCATCCATGAGGGGTTCTTTCCTTCAATCTAAGGGCCGAGATTTTTACTTTGTGTCACGGCTATTTATCAAAAATTTAAATCTGTGGAGTTCATCCATGGTAAGCAAAAAAAAAAATGTCATCACAGCTCCTTCTGCCTCTCATTTACTGGTAAAAAGAACAAACCCTCAAAATGCAAAACATTGAGCTGTCTCCAGTGCATGCTGGTCCACAGCAAAGCTAGACTCTCGTTAAACCCAAAATGAATCCAAAAATACTCTGAGCAACATGAAGCAATAACTAACATGAACAAAACTTTGATCTAAAACAAATCCAAGCAAAAAACAAACTTAACTAAACTTAACATTTATAATCCAACATCTAATTATTCTAAAAAAAAAAACATTTTTCATGTTTTTGCTTTGCTGAGTTTGATTTCTCGCGTTGATTTTTACGTGACTCAATAAAATTCTGCAAACTTGGAACATTTCCCCCCAGATTTTACAGTCATGCGACTTTTCAGCTGCCTGCATTCTCACGTTTTTCCACATTATTATTAGACATAAACTTTTCCCCACACATTTTGCAGTGATATGGTTTCTCTCCAGTGTGAGCTCTTGTGCTGATAGTCAAAGCAGAACAACAGTTCAGGGTACCCAGCCTTCTTAGAGTCACTGGGTGGGGTGCTTGAGGGTGCTCAATCGGGTGACTCCGTTATCCTACTGGGAGACTTTAATCCTCATGTGGACAACAAAAAAAGAGTTGGCCGGCTGTGATTGGGAGAAACAGCCTGCCTTATTTTGGTGTTTTGTTATTGGACTTTGCCCACAGCGAACACCATGTTATAATTTAAAGACGTGCACAAATGCACGTGGCATCAGGACACCCTTGAATCCCACTGACACGTCTTCTGTAGAAGAAGCAGATTCTCTGAATGAGGGGGATGACTCATCTATCACTAGGGCTGAGATCAGTTAGGCAATTAAACAACTTCTTGGTGGCCAGGCCCCTGGGATGAATGAGGTTCCTGAAGGGCATCTACAACGTTACACGGAGATCTGGGGCAGCGCTTCTGACAGATAGACTGGGATGGTGGTTTCATCTTTGATCCATGTTTCAGACATGGCAATAATGGTTTTGTCAACTGATTGAAAGGTTCCTTTATATTATTGAAACTAGCATACGGCCTTCTGCTATTAAAACGGATTGTTGATCATTTATTTTTCATGTTGATGATGCGACTAAACTGCTCATCAGTGAAGTAGCAGCAGTTGTTGCTGATGTAGTAGAAGATCCTTTTTTTCTGGGTCTATATCTTTGTCCAAGTCCGGAACTTTATGGTCTGTGTGCTGAAAAGTTCTCAGTCCCAGTTTATCATAAACAGAAGCTTGAACAACCTCGCAGCTCATCCAACAAGGCCATAAATCCCCTGAGTTGGCGAAAGGCAGACACAGCTGGGAGAAATTAGACTAACGAGACAGGAGAGAAGTAAACTGAACACACTGACATCAGACTGGGACTATCAAAATAAAACAGAAAACACGAAACAAATCACAAAGACGCAGACTTGACACTGAGAGACTGACTGAAAGAATAAAAGACATGGAACCCAGAGACGACAGAGACTTAAGGAAGAATTAACATCAAACTAAACTCATGACCAGAACCAAACTGAAACAGATTTATAACACTCATTAAAACAGGATAAAGAATCAGACATAAATCATAATACAGAAAAGCACCAAAACATTAGAGACAGACAATGCTGGGTCAAAATGACCCAGAACCGTGACAGTAAGATGAACATCAGTATCTGTCCAGGTCCTAAATGTTTCTGATGACCAACACTTTGGCTTGTTCTGGTGTTCCATTGAGTTTAATGAATCCTTTACAGTTTGTGCTCCATGTATTTATCTCTCTGTTTCTTCAAGTAACGTGTTTTCCTGGTGAGTCAGCATTTTGTTTTGTCAGATGTTCATTCATGAAGACGTCGCATCCTTTCAGTTTCTTCCCTTGTTTTATCAGTTTTGTGTTTTCTGTTACCAAATCGCACAATGACAGCTGCTTTGTTGTTGTCATTGTTTTCTTGCCTGTCCTGTTTGTTTTTGCTGTCAGAATTGTTGTCTGAAGCTCAACAAAGATACCCAACGGATTTACTTTACCAAGTGGATCACACGGCTTTGCCATGTTGGTCCATTTAATCGACTTTTTTTGTTATTATTATTGAATTTATTTTATTTTTATTTTCAGTTGTTACAGACGGGACAGACATGGTTGTGGGAGAGGAAAGGGAGAAAGAAATATGAAGGACAAGAAAAACAGAGGGGAAGAGTGACAGTGAGAAAGGGCACTTAGAAAAACAATCTCCCGGATCAGTGAGAGAAAGATAAGAGAAAACGAGCGATGAAAGAGAGCAGCATATTAAACACAACACCGTCACATGAATCCAGCTAAGTGTAAATAACAGTAAATATTAAATATCGAATGTTGTTGTGCAGCACGCAGGATCCACAGCGTGCAATGTGCTGCCCTCTGGAACCCACTAAGGCAAGTGGGCCCAGGTCCATCCAGACCGGGGTCCACGGCAGCAGCACCGCTTCCTCAGCAAGCCCCACAGGACCCGGGGCAGCCCGACCCAACTCCACCGCAGAGTAAACTGTTCCCATCATTCAATCACCTCCCAGACACCCAGGTTACGTTTATTCTCCACCTCTCCTGTGTCTCAACCCACCTGCAGAGGGAACTTCTGCAAGGATGAAACATTTTTTGTCATTGTCATTTTTGGGGTGAAGGGTGGCAAGCCTCAATGTTGTTATAGTCCAATTCAGCACCTTTGGTCCAAGGAAAGGTAACTACTTGATGCTCCGTGGAGCTGACATCTTCTTTTCTGGGCTCCTCCACGCTGTCAGCAGCCACCAAGCATACGACCCGGGTTTGAAGCCCAGTGACGATCACATCAGTCACCCGGGTGTACTGCTCCAAATCCGTCTGTTCTTCAGGAACACCAGCCGCTGATCCTTCTCAGTAACTTCCTCCAACAGCTCCAGGATGCCTTTCTTCTGCAGTTTGACAACGAAATCTCCTCTGTCACAAACTCAAACGACTTCTTAATATCATCGCCTTCCTCAGCTGTCAGGGGCTTTCTTCAGGCACATACTGAGAGACACTCTTGTAGTGTTAACCTGGTGACCCGCTAGCTAGTTTGCCACTGGTGTCCTTCATCCAAAATATTCCAGAGCGGTGATTCAAATGAAGCAGTGCTAATTAAGGTTGGTACAGATAGTCCACTGGCTGTGATCCGAAGTCAAAACTCAGAAAACACAAAAACTAGTTCAAATAGTCCAAACTGAGTATAGAGCAGTGTGTGCATCACAACAACAAACAGGAAGTTGTGTCAATTAACCCAATATCTATGGTTTTCAGAGATTTCCTCTCAGCCCCCCAGTCAATTCCCACTAAACCCCTCATTATATTTAACACTTTCTTTCATTTATCTATTATTTTCTGAATATTTACAGTCCATGTCACCCTTTCATCAAACCACAACCCCAAATTATTTTGCCATTTCCAACTCTTGTCCATAATTTGATCTTGATTTCATCCCCAACCCTTTTCCGTGTAAAAAACACAATTTTAGTCTCATTAATTAACTAACTATGCTCCCTGGTGGCGTTTCCATTTTTTATTGACAAACTTCCCCAAATATCCTTTATTTTCTACATAGTACACTCGTCTGTCATTTCTCATTCTCTCCATTATTCTGCAGATGTTGGATGTTAAAGCTATTGGTCTGTACTTTCCTGGCTTTGTGTCATCCTTCCCTGGTTTACGTATCGGTATAATCACTGCCTCCTTCCAGCTTTGTGGAAACTTCCCTCTCTCACAAACTCTACTATGTAACTCTAATAAAACATCTTTAGTCGATTCTGTCAGGTGACTTATCGTTGGATATCAAACCTGATCTTTCCTGGTGCTGAAAGGTTGGATTACCTAAGTGAGCAGTTCTGTCTTTGTAAACAACATATTCAGTGAATCCTTTGTGTCGTCTACTTGCTGCAGTCTCCTCCTATTTTCTGCAGCTGTGATTTCTCTTCCCTTTCACCTTCACTAAGTCTTCACTTGAGCTTTGAATCTGAACAAAAGTTTATCAGTCATATCTTCTCTTCATCTTTCACTGCTATAACTAAATGCAGACACAGATTCTCTTTGTCTCTCACAGGCTGTCAGTGATCTTCAGTCTGTTTCTGACTTTGTTTCTGCTCACAGTCAGAGGGAGCTGACATATTCAACATGAACACAGATCATGAAGTTACAGAGTTATTCTGTCTGTTCTGACTTAAAGTTGTTGATGATCAAAGATGAATGGATCTTCAGGTCTGCTCTGCTGCAGTGACAGACTCTGCTGTGAGGCCCACAGTGACAGCAAACCCACAGAGATGCTCCACTAGAGGGCGACATCATCCAGTAGGCGGTGCTCTCCTTCTGCACTGTGTTCAACCATTGTGTCAATAATAAGTGCTGCTGTGAAGAGAACAATTCTCAGACTGAATGTTGAACATCAGCTAGTTTCTCCTGTTGATTTAAACCTTGTTGTACAGATGGAACATTGGCTGTGGATTATTCTTGCTGCTCTTTTCTTTGGTGAGATACAAACATCAACATGTTTCCTCTGCACACGACTCACAACAAGGACAGAAAGAGGAGATTTAATCATTTTACACTGTTGAACTTTTCAATAACTTCAATCATGTTTATTGATCCATCTCTTCCTCTGCATGTTCTGTTCTTCCTCAGAGTGTAAAGGAGAAGACAAAGTGATCCAGGAACAAGGAGATGTCATTGCTGCTGAAGGGGACACAGTTACACTTGGATGTACATTTGAAACCAGTGACCCCAGTCCCACTTTGTTCTGGTACAAACAAGAAGTGAACAGTTACCCAAAGTATATGCTCAAATCTTTCTCAGAAACAACAGATAAATCTGAAGAGTTCAACAACGACAGATTTGATGCTAAAATCAACAAAGCAGAAAAGTCAGCTCCTCTGAAGATCCAGAAGCTTCAGCTGTCTGACTCTGCTGTGTACTACTGTGCTCTGCAGCCCACAGTGACAGGAAACAGCAAAACTCTGTACAAAAACCTTTGGAGCAAAGACAACAGAATACTCCACAACATCCACTAGAGGGAGCCACACACTGTTAAACTTGTCTGGTTTGTTTCACTTATTTTCAAAAGTAATTAATTACTTAGTTACTTAGTTACTTTTTAAAAACACGATTTACAACCTGAATAGGTGATAAAGCGATAGATCTTTCAGCCCAATTCTACTTTTTCTGCATAATCCATCATACAAAATGAAATCAAATGGAAAAGTCTCTTTTTAAAACTTGTTTTATTAGTTTTAATCTTTTAACTTTATGCATTGAGCAAAAATTTAATTATATGTGTAACCCCTCCGGTCAGCTTCTCTTTCCAGCGCTGTGTGAATAAAACTCTCTGGACTCGAGGTAGGTAGAGCTCAGGCGTGATTTATTCCCCTTTTTGCGGGTCTCTGCAATAACATGGGAAATGAATAACCATGGGTTTCCAGCAACAGGATTCCGCCCAAACACAGCGAAAGCTTCATTGCTACTAACGATAGGCTTATGATCGTATAGTGGAACTCTTAGTTTTCCCAAATAAATAAAAACAAATATTGATTGAAAAATAAAATGGCAACAATACTTATCACGGAAAATAAAATAGAAACATTACTGCGTTGTGGTTTAGATAACAAAAGAAAAATTAATTCACTTAAATGCACATTCATGTAAATATAAATAAACCAAAGCCAAAATTCCCTTTCACGTACAATAGTAAATGGAACAATGCTGCCATCTACTGGGCAAAACTTAATAAGCAATATTTCTTAAACAGAATTAGCCTGCAGCTCAACAAAATACATGTTTCAAAGTACACATACCTGCAATAACATGGGAAATGAATAACCATGGGTTTCCAGCAACAGGATTCCGCCCAAACTATTGAGAGAAGTTTCAAAATTATTAGACACGACAGCCTCCTCTAGCTGTTAGCCGCTAGCTCCACGTGTCCATTTTTCCTACCGTCTAATCCATTAACTGCAAAGCACGGTCATAAACCTGAAATCTACTCAAATACTACCATATGGGCAGTTCATGCAGTTAGTGCACTGTCATATTAACTTCAATGAGGATTTTCAAATATGTTTTAAACTCATGCTCTGTGAGGGCGGACGGAGAGGAACTTACCACAGCGAAAGCTTCATTGCTACTAACGATAGGCTTAGGGAGAAGCCCGTTTACCAGTAGCAGACTTCCGCTGCGGAATTTCAAAATAAAAGTTCCAAAATAAACCCATGGTTGCGATCCCAAGTTTAACAGGAATTTAACAACAACAAAACCATATCCATTCTTTTACATCGTTACATATGCAACATTCTCTGACTGGAAGAAATTTGTTTTAAACCTATTTAAACCTATTTTCTGCACATTCCAGCACATAAAATAAAATATTTTTTGTGTTTACACTCAGTCTTTCAAATAGATGCAAGTAAAACACAGCAGAAAATAAATAAAGTCAAAGACTAGCAGTCCTGTTGCTCTATTTTCACCTGTAAAGCAGGAGTGAGGCAGGCGGAGGTTTGCCCTGGTGCAGGTGTGCCGCGGCGGTCAGTGGAAGAATCCGCGAGTTTCTCTGTGAGTTTCCCATTATGTCGTAGCTACTCGGTGCTTGCTTGGAAGTTTAGGGGTTTTCTAAGCTGTAAAAAGAAGTTTTCTTCCCACGCACAGCGGACACTAATGTTTTTGTCACTTTTTATGGAATCAAACTTAAAGTAAGGTCAGTACTTCCACGCTTTAAACGCTGCATGCTCATACTCTCTCCCGCACTCGCTATGTTATCCATTGTTGATCTGCACACAGCTGTTGTCACCAACGTCGCACTTGCTTACGTCACTGTCATGATACATTCTCGCAAAAAAAACTCACGGTTTTAGTAACGCAGTAACGCAGCGTTCCTACGGGAAAGTAACGAAAATCTAATTACCGTTTTTGCAATAGTAATCCCTTACTTTACTCGTTACTTGAAAAGAGTAATCGGATTACAGTAACGCATTACTTGTAATGCGTTACTGCCCATCTCTGCTTGGGACGTATGGCTTTGGTTGAGATGAATATTTTGTCTCGATTGTTATATCCTGTCCAAATGATTCCAGTTATATTTTCAAATAGTGTGATGAAGGATCTGAATGGCTGGCTAAGCTCTTCTATTTTTAGCAAACACATACCAAACTTAAGATGGCTACACTACAGCGCCCAGGTTCAGTAGGGGGTCTTTACCAAATATTAGAACATATCAATTGACTCACATGTGCTGTATTTATGCCTGGGTCACAAATAACTCACTCTCTATCTGGTTGGGAATTGAAACTTCCCTTTCAAAGTGTCCACTATGGGACTTACTGTTGTTACATCGAGCTGTGATAATCCAGTCACACTTCATACACTTAAGGTCTGGCGATCAGTACGTCGAAATGGAGAAGATTTTGGGTTGTGAATTAGAATTGAACCCTGTGTCTCTCATACTGGGCCTCGACAGCCGGCATTTAACATCCAAGAATAATAGCAGGTTGTATTGTTTTCTCATCCATGTGTGGAAGAATATTCTACTGCAGTGGATGAAGGAAAAAGACCAACTATCAAAGGCTGGCAAAGAGTAGTGTTGGATCTAGTGCCACTGGAATATCTTACATGTGTACTAAACTCAAAAACAGACCAATTCTTCAACAAGTGGAATTACGTGGAACCTGATGTCTGTAATATTATGCTACAGGGATTCAAACTGCACATTACTACTGGGACCACAGGTATTGTTGTCAGGGTTGGTTGAAGGATGACACAAATGCAGAACGTTCTGAATGGAAAAAGTGTGTTTATTTACAAAAAGCTATGAAAGAGTGCCAACAACCCACAGTGTGTTCCCAATTCCCAGGCCGGGGTTCCTCTCCTTGATATGTGGTGAAGTTTTGTCCTCCTTGCTGCCTGTGGACACAGTGTGCTGCTCCCTCCACACATTTGACCTAGAAACTAGAGGCGCCACATTCAGTACAGTCCAATCCACCATCTGACAACAACACTTAAACCATTCCACAGGGGACAACAGAAACCACAATCACATGCGTTGGACCACTAATTGTGTTCCTGCTCCACTGCTCTCTTAAGTAGGGCTGCTTGATTAGGCAGCTCGGCAACAGGTGAGTGATTAATCCCAGGTGTGGCTGGCTCTAAGGCGGGAGACTCTCTGGGCCTGGTGTGGCAGCAAAACCAACATACCATGGTACACACACACTCGCAACACACTCACTCCAACTCATAAACAGGAAAGTGAGGGACCAGGAGCAGATCACACCAACAACCAACCATAAGCACTCCAGAAGACAAATGAAACTAATAAATATTCATCTAACCCAAACTAACAGGTGACCCCAGGCTCACAGACACAGGCCCATGACAGGCCCATGACAGCTGTACCGTAGTGAGGGCGATCGTGGCTCAAGAGTTGGGAGTTCGCCTTGTAATCGGAAGGTTGCCGGTTCGAGCCCCGGCTTGGACAGTCTCGGTCGTTGTGTCCTTGGGCAAGACACTTCACCCGTTGCCTACTGGTGGTGGTCAGAGGGCCCGGTGGCGCCAGTGTCTGGCAGCCTCGCCTCTGTCAGTGCGCCCCAGGGTGGCTGTGGCTACAATGTAGCTGCCATCACCAGTGTGTGAATGTGTGTGTGAATGGGTGGATGACTGGATATGTAAAGTGCTTTGGGGTCCTTAGGGACTAGTAAAGCGCTATATAAATACAGGCCATTTAGTGTGTTTATTTTAGAAGGATCTGAGCTGGTGTTTGGTTTCGTGTTTAGTTTTTGGTTTGTTTGTTTGTATTGCTGTGAACTGTACACGATATTATGTTATGTAATTATCAATTGTTTGTGAAAATGAAAAAAAAAACAACTAATAAACATATTGTTTAAAAAAGCAAAGAACAAAATCAAAACTTAAACATGGAGTCACCCGACTCTGGACCGTGCCAGTCATGGAAGACTCTCAGCCTCCTGTAAAAAGAAAAGTACTGAATGTGACCAGGCCTGGTCATCAGTTATCAATAAATGAACTCATGAACCAATAATCATGCGCATATATACAATTTTTTTTTTTTTTTTTTTTGTGTCCCGTTTGGATCTTTAGCCATCAGAATTGTTGTCTTAAGGCCAAGAAAGATGCCAAGCGGATTTATTTTACCAAGTGGATCATCATGGCCTTGCCATATTGGTCCATTTGATTGACCTTTATTATAATTATGTATTTATTTTATTTTCAGTTGCTACAAACGGGACAGACATGACTGGGGGATAGGACAGGGAGAAAGAATGAAAGAAAGAGAGGGAGAGAAAGAAAACCAAAGGGGAGAAGAGACGGTGAGAGGGGGGGGGAGGGGGGGGAAGAAAGAAAAAAACAAACAAACAAACAAAACACCTGGATCACCTGTATGGAGGAAAAAAAACAGAAGAGAAAGCAAACAGCAAAGAGCAACATAATAAATAAAAAAAAAACAGCACCATCACAATAAACTAGCTAGCAGTAGATAACAGTAGATATTAAATAATAAACGATATTGTGCAGCACGCAAGATAGACAGCGCACAATGTGCTTTGAGGCAGCAGCCAAGAAAGGTGTAGTCCGCGTCTGTGAACACCCGTGTGCACACCTGTGTGGATCAGCATGCTTGTATTCCGAAGGTTTCTCCATGTAACAATCTGCTAGGGAGTGTGGGGAGCCATAGCTCCGTCCACCAGGGTATGAAGCAGATATGGAGGAGATCCAGGCCCCAGATATCCAGAGGCCCCAGAGTACAAGGACCCGAGGAGGACCACCAAAGGGGGGGAACCGTGCCACCCTCCTGGGAAGAGCTGAGTAGAGCCCCAAAGAAGAGGTCACCCCGCAGCTACGGAGCAGAGGCCAGAGGGGGTTGCAGTGGCGTGCCCGCGGGCTCTGCCGGCAGCCAGCTGTGCCAGAGAGGACCGAGCTTCAGGCCCAGAGGCCAGAGGCCTGAGGGCATCCCACCCCCCGGAAGGAGCCCAGCCGGGCCACAGGCGCCCGGCCCCGCCAATCAGCCACCGGGAGTGAGCCGGTACATACATGAGCGCCCAGCCCCAGACGACAAGGACCACCAACACACCAACGTCTGAGGGCATCAACCACCGGCAGGGAGTGTGGTGAGGGGAGATAGGCCTCCGTACTTTAGAGGGCCTGAGATGTACCCAGAGAGGTTGAGTCTAAGACCCAACCTGACATATAGACACAGACGAACAGGCACACGCGGACACAGACGTGCATTCCCACCCCCATATGCACAACCAAATACTCGGCACTCACCCAACGTGTAGACAGACACAAATAGACACTGCACAGACAGTCGCACTCCCCAAACATACTCTATATTCCAGGTCCAGGTACCCCCGCCCTCAGAGGGGCAAGCCGCACCTAGACCCAGGACATGTAACCCTTCTCTCTTATCTGCAGTAGCAGGGAGGCCCCGCATCCCAGACCCCAGTCCGACGGCCAGCACCTCCTCCCAGCCCCCCAGCCCTGACGGCTAACAGAACTGGGGTGAGTGAAGACCTCAAACCTCCCTACGCCCGCTCATATGTAGTGTTGCTGTGTGCTGTTCTAAAGTGCATTTAAAACTCAGGAGAGCATGGTACTAGCTTCCTCTCAGAGAGCAGCACGGCTCCTCCCGAAAACCCTTAGTGTCTAAATGCATTTAAAATTGAGGGTAGGGCATTAATCAACTAAAAGACCCAGACAGACTATTAATTCATTTGAAAGCCTGATGCTTAGACTCATCCACCTCAGCTGTAAAACTCAGAAACCAGTCTTACTTGTTATCATCTATCGTCCACCTGGGCCTTACACAGAGTTTCTGTCTGATTTCACAGACTTTTTATCTGATTTAGTTCTGAGCTCAGATAAAATAATTATTGTGGGTGATTTTAACATCCATGTAGATGCTAAAAACGACAGCCTCAACATGGCATTTAATCTGTTGTTAGACTCAATTGGCTTCTCTCAAAATGTAAAAGAACCCACCCACCACTTTAATCACACTCTAGATCTTGTTTTAACATATGGCATAGAAACTGAACATTTAACAGTGTTTCCTGAAAACCCTCTCCTGTCTGATCATTTCCTGATAACATTTACATTTACAATAATTGATTACACAGCAGTGGGGAGTAGACGTTTATCACAGTAGATGTCTTTCTGAAAGCGCTGTAACTAAGTTTAAGAATATAATCCACCCACTGTTATCATCTTCAATGCCCTGTACCAAGACAGAGCAGTGCAGCTATCTGAACACTACTCCAACAGAGGTCGATCATCTTGTTAATAATTTTACCTCCTCACTACGTACGACTCTGGATACTGTAGCTCCTGTGAAAACTAAGGTCTCAAATCAGAAGTACCTGACTCCGTGGTATAATTCTCAAACACGTAGCCTAAAGCAGATGACTCGTAAGCTGGAGAGGAAATGGTGTGTCACAAATTTAGAGGATCATCATTTAGCCTGGAGAAATAGTTGAGCTGATTTATAAAAACGCCCTCCACAAAGCCAGACCATCTTACTATTCATCACTGATTGACCGCTAACTTTCTGCTTCTTAACTCAGATCAAACTGAGGTTATTGTTATTGTACTCGGCCCTGAAAATCTTAGAAATATGGTATCTAAGCAGATTCTTACTCTGGATGGCATTACCTTGGCCTCCAGTAACACTGTGAGGAACCTTGGAGTCATTTTTGACCAGGACATGTCCTTCAACGCACATAATAAACAAATATGTAAGACTGCATTCTTCCATTTGTGCAACATCTCTAAAGTTAGAAATATCCTGTCTCAGAGTGACGCTGAAAAACTAGTTCATGCATTTATTACTTCCAGGCTGGACGACTGCAATTCATTATTATCAGGATGACCTAAAAACTCCCTGAAAAGCCTTCAGTTAATCCAAAATGCTGCAGCAAGAGCCCTGACAGGGACTAGAAAGAGAGAGCAGATTTCTCCTGTTTTGGCCTCCCTTCATTGGCTTCCTGTTAAATCCAGAATTCAAAATCCTGCTCCTCACATACAAGGTCTTAAATAATCAGGCCCCATCTTATCTTAATGACCTTGTAGTACCATATCACCCTATTAGAGCACTTCGCTCTCACACTGCAGGCCTACTTGTTGTTCCTAGAGTATTTAAAAGTAGAATGGGAGGCAGAGCCTTCAGTTTTCAGGCCCCTCTTCTGTGGAACCAGCTTCCAGTTTGGATTCAGGAGACAGACACTATCTCTACTTTTAAGATTAGGCTTCAAACTTTCCTCTTTGCTAAAGCATATAGTTAGGGCTGGACCAGGTGACCCTGAATCCTCCCTTAGTTATGCTGCAATAGATGTAGGCTGCCGGGGATTCTCATGATGCATTGAGTTTTTCCTTTCCAGTCACCTTTCTCACTCACTATGTGTTAACAGACCTCTCTGCATTCAATCATATCTGTTATTAATCTGTGTCTCTCTTCCACAGCATGTCTTTATCCTGTCTTCCTTCTCTCTCCAACCTGTCGCAGCAGATGGCCCCGCCCCTCCCTGAGCCTGGTTCTGCCGGAGGTTTCTTCCTGTTAAAAGGGAGTTTTTCCTTCCCACTGTCGCCAATGTGCTTGCTCATAGGCGGTCATATGATTGTTGGGTTTTTCTCTGTATCTACTGTACAATATAAAGCGCCTTGATGTGACTTTTGTTGTGATTTGGCGCTGTATAAATAAAATAAAATTGAATTGAATTGAATTAGTATTACTTATATCCAGTATTCTCTGGGTGAAATTCCCAGGGTGGCGTTGTCTGTTAATTTGTGAATTCCCACCTCCCGCTGCCAAATTATCAACTGCCTGAAAGTTCATCTCAATCTGCTTACAGAAATAACACTTAAAGTGTAATTTTTGCTTATTTGTATTCACATTGGGACGTCGTATTACTGTCATGAAAGAGTAAAAAACATGCCCTGTTATGTTATTTAGAGCCCTGCATGTTCAGACCGAGAGATACCATACCATTGTCTTTGGCTATGACGCACTGAGATTGGTGAGCACATACTGTATGTCTCAGTTTTAGTCTGTTTTGCACTTTATTGTTGAGAAACTGAATTCATCTGAATTGTTTTGAGTAATAATTGTTGCATATGCAATAATTCCTCCAGTCAGTGTAATCCTTCTTGTCTTCTACTGACACTACTGGTGATCTAGCAGATCATCTTCTCTTCTCTCTGTCCCCTCTCCCTGTCGTGCCACCATGGGGAGCAGGGCCTTCAGCTGCTCTGCTCCTCGAATCTGGAATTCCCGACATCCTGATTTAAGAGATATCACTTCCTTCTCTCTATTTAAGGCCCAACTCAAAACTCACTTGTTCAAAATAGCTTATCCCACATAACCTCTCCACTCTGCTATTTTAAATTTGTGCTTTCATTATTCTGCTGTGTACAGGTTCCTTGAGTGTTCTGAAAGGCGCTTTCAAATAAAATTTATTATTATTATTGTTTTGAATTAGATGGCGAGCCTTCCCACCTGGACTTAGAGAGACTGAGAATCTCTTCTTTTCCACTTGATGATCTGCTGCACCTTGCGCTGTGGTAGGACTGTATCACTCACACTTTACCACACAGCTGGTTATACATGAGACCACTGACTGACATTTTCTCATCCCTATTTTCTTTCACACCCTGGGAATCTTTGGACTCTACCCCTTGGACATGTTTTATTTGGGACTTTGAATAATAAGCTGTTGTGTAGAACATTCTCCACATGTGAAAGGAGTGTGAGATTTTCATTTGAAAGGACATTGAATTTCAGTGATCTGTTTTCCGTAACAGTTAAGGAGTCAGGGTGCACCCAACACTGAAAACCAAAAGGTAACACTTGGCCAAGTCACTATTTTAGTAGTTTTATGTGTTTTAGTTTTCTTTCATTTTTTGTAAGTTTTCTCTCTACAATTGTAAAGTACCTTAACATGTGTTTGTCAAACCTGTGGTTTATTTCACTAAAGCCGAAACCCTAACCCCTAAAGCTGGTTCTTTTGAGTAACATTCATGTCTCTGTGTCTCATGTAAACACAACCCTGTGCTGCTATAGTCAAACTATTGGCCCATTGATATATTCTTTTCAGCGATTCCCCACTGTGTTACAGCTGCCTTATTTCTTTAAGTTCTGCTAACTTCTTCAGGTTCTTGTGTGTGGTTCTGTTTAAAGTAAAGATTAAATAATTAATTACAATAATTAAACTAATTAGAAAACTTGTTTCATCGCAGCCCATAATGTTCAGCCTTCTGCAGCTGAGCAGTTAATCTGGACAAAATAATAAAAATGGCTCAGACGTTCAGTTATTAATAAAGAAGGATTACATCTGCACCCAAAGGGTCATGAAAACATTCAAATATACATCGTAGTCTAATACAAGTGAAGCATTGAAATAAACTGTAAAGTAACTTAAAGTAAATATTTCCTGTAGGATCACACACCATCAAACTGACCAAAGAGCCACAAAGTAAAACAGCTGTTGTGTCCAAAAGTGTCAGCTGTAACTGGGACTGCTGCTGCACCACAACACTCCTGCATGTCGTGTCCACAGACATGACGTCTCTCAGGTTTGTGTTTGAAGATCCAATCAAATAAGATGATGCTTCATTTGAACAAACAGTTGTGAACAAAAATCCTTCCCAAAATACACAAACTATTCTGAGATGTTTCTTGAATTCAGGACTTCTTACACATTTTTCTCCAAATGTCTCAAGTTTCAGACTTTTTAACTGTGTGAGTATCAGCGACTCTCTGACTCTGTCTACATCGTTAATGTGACTTCTGCTTGTGTGACGTGTCACACGGCTCCCTTAAATCATTTTGGTTATAAAGTGTGTGAAGCACAGGAGGAGGAGTGACTGAGAGCAGAGAGGAGGAGCAGAGATTCAGGGAGGAGCTGAGCTGTTACTGAACTATAGAAGAGAGAAAAACCTCCACATTCAACAGAGTTCAACACAAAACAAACTTTATGTTCCTCAACATGCTGTCATTACATCACTGTGTGTTTCCTCTGATTCTTCTCACTCTCACAGGTCTGCTCACCTACACAGGAAACTATGTTCAATTCAAACGATTCATTAACGTCAATTATTGATTGAAAACGTTCTCTCTTCCTTCAGGTGTCACATGTGATCAGCTCACTCCAGTCAAAGATGAAGAGTCCAGTGTAGAAGGCAGCACAGTTACTCTGACCTACAAATACACCACAGGTGCTAATTATTTCATCTGGTATCGACAACATCCAGGAAAAGCACCTGAGTTCCTGATCTCACACTCTGCTTCAGGGTCAGTAGGAGTAGAAAAAGTTCCTGGACTGAAGATTCAAGTGGAGGGAAAAGAAATCAAGATGAGCATCTCCTCTGCTGCAGTGTCTGACTCTGCTGTGTACTACTGTGCTCTGCAGCCCACAGTGACAGGAAACAGCAAAACTCTGTACAAAAACCTTTGGAGCAAAGACAACAGAATACTCCACAACATCCACTAGAGGGAGCCACACACTGTTAAACCTCTGTGATTTGTTAGGATGCAGGTTGTGATGATTAAAATGAAAACTATTTGAAGTATAAAATAACAATTCTTGTGGGATGAACTTTCAGCTGGCGTTTTTGTGGCCTCGGCAATAATGTTCTCAGCTACCTCGTCCTCTCTTATAATCCTTGAACATCAGCCTCAGGAGCAGCAGAACATGACACTGCAAAGCAGAGCCCTGACACAACCAGATGAGTCCAACCAAATATTCAAATTCTTTATATTCTGTGAAGTTGTATTATATTCTATATAAAAGTTCAAAATTGCAAATTTACAGGTCAGGACAGATAATAACAGTTTGACAATTAGTCAGTGATTCAGCAGCCTGATGGATAGAAACTCTTTTTGAGATTGTTCTTCCTTGCTTTCACACTCCTGTAGCGACTGCCGGATAGCAGGAGTGTGAACAGTGTGTGCTGTGGGTGGGGCCTTTCCTTGATAATGTTGTGAGTCCTTTGCATGACCCGAGTGTTGTAAATGTCCTGTAGTGGTGGGAGGGGTACTCCATAGACGAGTCGATTACACACTGGGGAGCCTTCCTGTCCTGAGTGGTGCTGTTCCCGTACCACACTGTGATGGAGTTTGTCAGGATACTCTCCACTAGGGATGGGTACCGGTGTCCGGTGCCATGATGGCACCGGTTCTGACATAAACGGTAGTAACCAGACCGAAAAGCAGCGCACATTTCGGTGCTTTTTTTCCTGAGCTGTGATACACTTTAGATTCCAGCCAATCATTTTACGTTTCCGAGGATAGTAGGCGGGTCCAGGTACGTGTGTTCTTTTAGAGCAGAGCTACAGATTAAAAATGCCCAAGGCGAAGCGGTCAAAAGTCTGGCTGTACTTCACAGCAAAATATGCAAACTCAGCAGCCTGCAACAAGTGCTTTAAGCTGATACTGTGATACTGTCAAAGGAGGTAACACCTCAAATCTGATGAAACACCTGGCGACGCATAGCGTTTTTTTTTTAAAAGCCGAGAAATGCGCCGTATTTGATAGCTTGCTGCGAGACCTCACACCAAGCACATTTACTGCGGGTGGGTTGCCTGTTATCGGACCCAGAGTTAGCAACATCCCCCAAAAACCCGAAGAGGAGAGTCCTGGCCCCTAGCCCTGCCAGTGTAGCAGAAATGATGAGGATGATGATGCAGCAGCAGCCGTTCTTCTCTGCGTGAGTAGCTTAATGTTGTTTGTGTGTAATTTACGTTGAGTAGGCTAACCACGTTATTACATTAATGCATGTAAGGTGAACTAGCAAACATCATCATAGCTACATGCGGCTGTCTTCTTGTTTGATGGCAGATACTCCCTTCACCCTGGCCAAAAAGGCTAAAATGACCAAAGAAAAAGTGGGAAACAGTTAAACATGAGAGGTTTTTGGACAAAGTTTGTGTTTTTTCCATGTTTAAGCACTGCTTCCAGCCAAGAGTGATACCATATATGCCCCATAGCTGCAGAAAAGGCTAACATTGTTATCTTTTTACAAAAAAACAGCTGAACATGAGAGGTTTTTGGACCAATTTTGTGTTCTCAATTTTTTAAGCACCGGTTTGAGCACCGTTTAAGCACCGGCACAGTTTCAAAAGTACCGGTTTGGCACCAGTATTGGATAAAACCTAAACGATACCCATCCCTACTCTCCACTGTGCATTTGTGAAAGTTGCTGAGCAGTTTAGAGGTTAATCCAGATTTTCTCAGCTTCCTTATGAAGAAGAGTTGTTGTTGAGCCTTGTTGATGATCTACTGTGTGTCATGGGTCCAGGTGAGATCCTCACTGATGTGAGTGCTGAGGAATTTGAAGATCTTCACCCTCTCCACCCGAGTCCTGTTGATGTATAGTGGGGCGTGCTGCTCTCTCCTGATTCTTGGGTCAATAATCATCTCCTTAGTCTTAGCATTTAAGGAGAGAAAATTTTCCAGGCACCATGACAGCAGCTGAGCCACCTCTTCCCTGTAAGCAGCCTCCTTTTTTACTAGTGATCAGCCCCGTGATGGCTGTGTCGCCAATGAACTTAATGATGGAGGTGTTGCTCTGGAAGGGGACACAGTCGTAGCTGAAGAGGATGTACAGGAGTGGACTGAGCACTGGTTCCAAGTGTCTGCCTCCTGTTTCATAATCAGGAGACAGACACTATATCTCTACTTTTAAGATCAGGCTTCAAACTTTCCTCTTTGCTAAAGCATATAGTTAGGGCTGGACCAGGTGACCCTGAATCCTCCCTTAGTTATGCTGCAATAGACGTAGGCTGCCGGGGATTCCCATGATGCACTGGGTGTTTCTTCTTCACTCACTATGTGTTCACAGACCTCCCTGCACTGAATCATATCTGTTATTAAACTCTGTTTCACTTCCACAGCATGTCTTTGTCCTGTCTTCCTTCTCTCACCCCAACCAATCACAGCAGATGGCCCTGCCCCTCCCTGAGCCTGGTTCTTCCTGTTAAAAGGGAGTTTTTCCTTCCCACTGTCGCCAAAGTGCTCGCTCATAATCATATAATTGTTGGGATTTTCTCTGGTTTCTTGTGTTATTGTGGGGTCTTTACCTTATAGTGCAAAGCAACTGGAGGCAACTTTTGTTGTGATTTGGCATTGTGTAAATAAAACAGAATTGACATGAACAAGGACAGCTGTAAAAACAGCCAGCAGATGGTTCGCTGTTCATAAAGACTCTAAACAGGTTTTTCTCTGGCTCCACCCACTGATGCTGAACTCAGCCAATGAGATGGTCTCTCTGTGCAGAACTCCAGCCTGATGTTGAGGAGAAGGCTGTGCAGCAGAGAGGCTGCTTAGTCTTTTCATTCTGCTGAACTTTGTTCATCTGCTGTGTGACTTCAGCACCTGAAACATGTTCCTTTACCTGTTTGTACTTTTCTCTCTCTGCATAGGTGAGTGTTAGAACACAGAAAAGTCTCATGGTGACAAGATTTGATCAGAGTTATTATTAGCAGATTTCTTCATCTCATTATGCTCACAAAGGAAGAAAAAGACTGACTGACATGAATCATTCATTTGCAGCTTTGGGCTCCATGAACAGCATAAAGCAGGAACGTGCTGAAGAAGCTGTTGCAGAGCGAGGAAACATCAACCTGACCTGTACATATGATGGTTCTATCTACAATATACAGTGGTACCGACAATACCAGAGATCCAGACCAGAGTTCCTGCTTTCCATCACAGAGGGAGGATCAGTTCATCGAGCTGTGTCGGGATTCTCAGCTCATATTGACAAAACAGAGAAACGTGCAGATCTGGAGATCTCCTCTGCTGCAGTGACTGACTCTGCTGTGTACTACTGTGCTCTGCAGCCCACAGTGACAGGAAACAGCAAAACTCTGTACAAAAACCTTTGGAGCAAAGACAACAGAATACTCCACAACATCCACTAGAGGGAGCCACACACTGTTAAACCTCTGATTCTTGTGTCATTGGACTGATGACAAAGACAACAGAGAAATGAAGCAGTAAAGATCAGAGACAGAGACAGAGCTGCTGTGGAAGCACAAAACTATTTGATTGGCTCAGCTATTAAACTGGCCCCGCCCACTGATCTTAAGCTCATCCAATGACATTATTTGTTGGTCATTGTGCTGCAGTGGAAGAACATTGTTCATGTGCTGTCTGTCTGGCTTTAATAACTCCAAAGACATGTTGCTGCACCTCTTTTTGCTTCTATCTCACATTATAGGTGAGTTTAAGAACAGGGATTAAAGTTTAGTTGAAGCTGCTGCATTAAGCAGATATACAGACTGCATTTCACTACTTTTCTTCTTTCTTTTTCCAGGACTAACAGCTGGAGACTCAATCACTCCTCAACAACCTGAAGTCACTGAAACAGAAGGAGAATCTGTCAAACTCACATGTAGCTATGAGACAGCAGGTTATCCCCGCCTACACTGGTACAGACATCATTCTGATCTTCAGGCTCCTCAGTTTATATTGTGGAAAGATGGACAAGGATACACAGGTGAATATATCCCTGATAATCGATATCGATCAGAAACATCAGATCGATCAACTACTTATTCCTTATTTAGTGATGATGTGTGCAAAAAGCATCAGAAGTCAAATAAAGTAACTAGTAATAAACTCCCAACATTGTTGGTGCATTAATGATATTTTACAGCTGAAAGATTTACTTTGTTATTCTCACATTTTCTCCTGCATGGTTTAAACTTTTCCTTCATTTTTTTAAAAAGAATCACCTCTTTGTAATTTCTCTCGATGATGTCATAGGTACAGTTTCTCCTCTGTGTTCTGATTGGACATTTAAATCATTGATGGTATCAGATCCATTTCACACGTTGTTGAAGTTCAGTCTGAGGTCACTTTAAGTCTCAAAGCTTCACTTTAACCTGCAAAGACCAACAATGTCTCATTTCCTACTGATTCTTCTCCCCACACTGCACCACTACACCGGATATCAGGACTCCACACTCTCCAAATTCCCAGTGTTAAAATTCAGTCATGAAACATTTTGGCAGATACAAGAAGATTCTTCTACTGTTTTCTCTTCTTCAGTTTTTAAAGATGAACATCATGATCCACACTGACACACATTCATACTCTTTGGTTCACTGGATTAAAACGGAGCCTCTGCTCTTTATTTATCCTGTGCTTGTTTCTCGACTCACAGTTCAGTCTGTTAAACCTGCTTCCTGCAATAGGAGAAAATATCCACTGGAAGCAGCAGAAAGACGTGCTGAGTGTAAAGCTGTCAGCAGGGGGAATAACACAGGGCTGTGAATGAGTCCTGTCACTGTGATCAGGCTCCTCCTTCTAATCCACCAACTTAGTGTTGATGAAGACTAAACAGAGAGATCACAGCTTCTTTATACTTGCTGTAGCTCACAGTTACTCTACACTGCAGATATGACGCCTCTGTTCATCTCAGTGCTGCTGGCTGCTATGTGCCTCGGTATGAACACAACTCTGTTTCTTTGATATCAACATTGACGTGATTCTTTAACAGCACACTGATACTGTTTGTTGGTGTTTTACAGAATGCAGAGCACAAAAAGACAACGTGCTGCAAGTGAAAGGAGAAGAGACTGCTGCTGCAGGAGGCACAGTGACACTTGACTGTCAGTATGAGAGCAGCATCTCATCAGGTAATAATCTCTTCTGGTACAAACAGGATGGAAACAACAGCCCCAAATTCATCCTGAGTCGTGTTAGCAGGGATGATGGAAACACAGCAGACGAGTTCAAGGAGAGATTTTCCTCCACACTGGATTCCAGCATCAGATCAGCTCCTCTGAAGATCCAGAAGCTTCAGCTGTCTGACTCTGCTGTGTACTACTGTGCTCTGCAGCCCACAGTGACAGGAAACAGCAAAACTCTGTACAAAAACCTTTGGAGCAAAGACAACAGAATACTCCACAACATCCACTAGAGGGAGCCACACACTGTTAAACCTCTGATTCTTGTGTCATTGGACTGATGACAAAGACAACAGAGAAATGAAGCAGTAAAGATCAGAGACAGTGGCTGTATCCTGATTCAGGGTCTGCAGCCTTAAAGTACGCAGCCTTAATGGTCCACAAGGGCCGGGTCCTCAAAGACCGCTATGGCCGGAAGTGCGAGGCTTGTGAAATGGGACGGTCTAGCCTCTGTCACGCTGCTCAGGTTGCCTAGCTACCATGATACTAAACGCTGGAAACGTGTGATACAGCTTTGTTTGACAGAAATGAAGGAGAAAATCTTTTGTTCAGTTGTTCGTTTGTTTCTACCTGAGCTTTGTGTGATTTTAATAAGTATCTGAGACTGAGACCACAGGATTGTGAAACATGATTGTTGGGCTTCATGTTTAGTTATTAGTTCACGATTACATAGTAAATAACAATTAGCTAATGTTGTTCATGAGAGTAAAGTCATCTCACTTTGGTAAAGTAAATATAATATGGCCAATATTATAGTTATTGTCAGAATCCATCCATTCGCTTCCGCTTATCCTTTTCAGGGTCGCGGGGGGCGCTGGAGCCAATCCCAGCTGTCATAGGGCGAGAGGCGGGGTACACCCTGGACAGGTCGCCAGTCTGTCGCAGGGCTAACACACAAGGACAGACAACCATTCACACTCACATTCACTCGCACATTCACACCTAGTGGCAATTTGGATTATCCAATTAACCTATCCCCACAAGCTGCATGTCTTTGGACTGTGGGAGGAAGCCGGAGTACCCAGAGGGAACCCACGCAAACACGGGGAGAACATGCAAACTCCACACAGAAAGACCCCGGCCTGATGTTGGAATTGAACTCAGGACCTTATTGCTGTGCTGCAGCAGTGCAAACCACCGTGCCACCGTGCTATTGTCAGAATTTTATGATATATTACAGCACTGAGCCTGAACTCTGTGTCAAACACTGAGCTTCAGTAAAGATTCAAGTTGCATATATTTATATTTCCTATTACCTTAAATGTTCACTCAAAGACGAGTATCTTTGACAGTGTATATATAGATGTTTTATATATAAGAGACAAATATTGCTCGTTTAACATGTTGGCATTATTACATTTGGCTCAATGCTTACATAAATGTACGAGCTGTGATAACTGTGTCTGATAGAATGAAGAGTAGACTGATATATGAAATATTCCTTTATTGGGTGAGAAAATCAGACCATGTCATAACTGCTTTAAGTCACACAGAATAGATATCAGAGCCTTAAACAGGCTGACTTCTGCTAAATGGGTCAAACTGGGCAGAAAGTCTACAAACACATAACATCCTTATAGAATATGATGTAACACTATAGATCAACTTAGCTCAGAATATATAAAGCATATAAACAATTACAGCAATATGATGCAACAAACACAGCAGCTACTGATCCAAAATACTCAATGCTTCATAGAACTGAAACAAACATTTATTTTTAGCTCCATTCTGCTGCAGATACAGACTTTAGGTTTCTGAACATTAAACTTGTTGCTGCCTTTCATAGTGTGTAACTTGAAGGCCCTGAGTACTTTCTCCCACACTGAAAACACTGGGATGATCACATTATTTGAACATTACCTAAGAAGACTGATTCAGGACAGACAGTTATGTTAAACTTTCCTAGCAGTCCTTCACAAACAGGGAACAGTCTGTCTATTCTCTCCATCTGTCAGCTGCTGCTGGCTCTTCCTCCTCCTCTTCCTCACACACTGCTGAGTTTGTCCTGGTGGATCATCAGGGCTGCAAAGCCTCACAGATGATGTGCAGCAGTGGGTCCCTCAGTCTGTCCTCACTCTGGACACTTGCAGTCGTCACACATGGAAATCCAATGTGTGATAAGCTGCAGGATTCAAACACAAGTGTAACTTATAAACACATGTTCATACTTTTATTCCACAATCAGAGAGAAAGAAACAGAGAGAGAGTGCAGGACAGACAGACAGGTGACAGTCTCAGGTGTACACACTGCTACACAACAGCACCAGAGAAGCAGGATTTAGTGTTTGTGTTATTACGAGTGTAAACAAGAAGAGTTCCAGATGGTGCAGTGGACACATGTGTGACTGCTGTGATTAAAGCATCTTTCTTTCAGCTTAACGAGTGAACCGTCAGCTCGTTCAAACACACGTTAAAGTCCGTTTGGCTCGACACCACCGAACAGAGGCAGCAATATAACACAGCTAACATTAACAGGGCAGTGAATCCTGCTCGTGCCGTGATATTCAGGACTGCAAACCGAGCAGCATCACTGACTTTCAGCTCGTTGTGTTTGTGGATATATGACTGACTTTAATTACCCATAAAATCATCACATTCTCTGTAAGATGAAGGTCGACTATTGAACGGTGTATAAAGTAGAGGCTTTAAAACAAAGTAAAGTACAAACATCACTAATGTCACATAACTTTGCTGACATGTGGTCAACAGTAAGGTTTTAATGTTCTTCATTATTAAACATTTGCACATAAATAAGTGACATCATATTCAGTACTTACTTTTAAAAGTTTACTCTTCAGCCATCCGTTGTTTTTTTCGGCAGAATTATCCACACCCACCGCTGCACTATGAAGTCTGGGATATGTTGGGCCATGAAGGATACACCGACCCATCCTTCAAACCCGGGGAAATGAAGAACGCATTTGAGGAGAGGATCCAAGATGTGAAGCTAGAGACACCGGCAACCATAGTCAATTGTCTTCCAGGGGCCAGAGCAGGCGACATTGAAGGAAATTTAAAACTGCTGGTTAAGGATAAACGTAAATTCAGTAAAATCATAATTCACGTCGGCAGTAATGACACCCGGTTACGCCAATCGGAGGTCACTAAAATCAATATTGAATCGGTGTGCAACTTTGGCAAAACATTGTGGGACTCTGTAGTTTTCTCTGGTCCCCTCCCCAATCAGACCAGGAGTGACATGTTTAGCCGCATGTTCTCCTTAAATTGCTGGCTGTCTGAGTGGTGTCCCAGAAACGATGTGGGCTTCATAGATAATTGGCAAACCTTCTGGAGGAAACCTGGTCTTCTTAGGAGAGACGGCATCCATCCCACTTTGGATGGAGCAGCTCTCATTTCTAGAAATATGGACAAATTTATTAAACCCCCCAAAATATGACTATCCAGAGTTGGGACCAGGATGCAGAGTTGCAGTCTTACACGCCTCTCTGCAGCTTCTCTCCTCCTGCTACCCCCCCAAAAACCCATCTCCATAGAGACTGTGTCAGCTTCCAAAAAGACAAAAAACAAACTAAAAACCAGCAACAAACAACTTAAACATAAACAATCACAAAGAAAGAACAATACAGTATCCACATCTGAACCAAAGAGTAAAACAGTGAAATGTGGATTATTAAATATTAGGTCTCTCTCCTCCAAGTAGTACATGACTTAATAATTGATCAACAAATCGATTTACTCTGCCTTACAGAAACCTGGTTGCAGCAGGATGATTATGTTAGTTTAAATGAATCAACACCCCCGAGTCATTCTAACTACCAGAAACCTCGAAGCACAGGCCGAGGGGGCGGTGTGGCAGCAATTTTTCACACCAGCCTATTAATCAACCAAAGACCCAGACAGACTTTTAATTCATTTCAAAGCCTGATGCTTAGCCTCGTCCACCCCAGCTGTAAAACTCAGAAACCAGTCTTACTTGTTATCATCTATCGTCAACCTGGGCCTTACATCCATCTTACCATCTCACAGACGTAACAATATCTACAGCTACTTTCAATATAATTGATATTTATTTAGACTCTTTTTCTCCAATTGATCTTTCTGAGTTAACTTCAATAATTACTTCCTCCCAACCATCAACATGTCTTTTAGACCCCATTCCTACAAAACTGCTCAAAGAAGTCCTGCCATTAATTAATTCTTCGATCTTAAATATGATCAACCTATCTCTAATAATCGGCTATGTACCACAGGACTTCAAGCTAGCTGTAGTTAAACCTTTACTCAAAAAGCCATCTCTAGACCCAGCAGTCTTAGCTAATTATAGGCCAATCTCCAACCTTCCTTTCATATCAAAAATCCTTGAAAGAGTAGTTGTCAAACAGCTAACAGATCATCTACAGAGGAATGGTTTATTTGAAGAGTTTCAGTCAGGTTTCAGAGCTCATCACAGCACAGAAACAGCTTTAGTGAAGGTTACAAATGATCTTCTTATGGCCTCTGACAGTGGACTCATCTCTGTGCTTGTCCTGCTAGACCTTAGTGCAGCATTCGATACTGTTGACCATAATATCCTATTAGAGCGATTAGAACATGCTGTAGGTATTACAGGTACTGCACTGCAGTGGTTTGTATCATATCTATCTAATAGACTCCAGTTTGTGCATGTAAATGGAGAGTCCTCTTGACACACTGAGGTTAATTATGGAGTTCCACAGGGTTCAGTGCTAGGACCAATTCTGTTTACATTATACATGCTTCCCTTAGGCAGCATCATTAGAAGACATAGCATACATTTACACTGCTATGCAGATGACACCCAGCTCTATCTGTCCATGAAGCCAGATAACACACACCAATTAGTTAAACTGCAGGAATGTCTTAAAGACATAAAGACCTGGATGGCCGCTAACTTTCTGCTTCTTAATTCAGATCAAAATGAGGTTATTGTACTCGGCCCTGAATATCTTAGAAATATGGTATCTAAGCAGATTCTTTCTCTGGATGGCATTACCTTGGCCTCCAGTAACACTGTGAGGAACCTTGGAGTCATTTTTGACCAGGACATGTCCTTCAACGCACATATTAAACAAATATGTAAGACTGCTTTCTTCCATTTGTGCAACATCTCTAAAGTTAGAAATATCCTGTCTCAGAGTGACGCTGAAAAACTAGTTCATCCATTTATTACTTCCAGGCTGGACGACTGTAATTCATTATTATCAGGAAGTCCAAAAAACTCACTGAAAAGCCTTCAGCTAATCCAAAATGCTGCAGCAAAAGTAGTGACAGGGACTAGAAAGACAGAGCAGATTTCTCCTGTTTTGGCTTCCCTTCATTGGCTTCCTGTTAAATCCAGAATTCAAAATCCTGCTCCTCACATACAAGGTCTTAAATAATCAGGCCCCATCTTATCTTAATGACCTTGTAGCACCATATCACCCTATTAGAGCACTTCGCTCTCACACTGCAGGCCTACTTGTTGTTCCTAGAGTATTTAAAAGTAGAATGGGAGGCAGAGCCTTCAGTTTTCAGGCCCCTCTTCTGTGGAACAGCTTCCAGTTTGGATTCAGGAGACAGACACTATCTCTACTTTTAAGATTAGGCTTCAAACTTTCCTTTTTAATTAAGAAAGCGGAACCGGCTGTTCAAACCCCCACAAGGCTGCCCGCTGGGATTGAAACGATGGGAGGAGACGTGAGTTTCTCAAAATGGGCTCACTGAGTGCAGCACGGATAAGATCTTGGAAAGGCTGCTGGCTGCCGTGAATACTCAAATAAGATCTCTGAGCACAAACTGGATGACATCTCAGGGAGGCACACTGTCGTGAGTTCTCAGAATCGGCTCTTTGGGTACAAGAATGACAACATCACAGAGCGCAAGTATGGCAAAGCTCGCCGCTCTCACTGAAAAAATGGGAATTGGGAGGCTTTTGAATTTGCACAAATGAATTTAGTTAATGCTACACAAGCCTTTCATGTTTCTCTTATTTACATGATTAAATAAAGTACTATTTACTTGATTATAAACAATACTGAGACTACTCATTTTTCTTGCATTGATTTAAAGTGACTAAATTAGAATACTAAAACCATTGTAATCGTGTTTGACCACAACCGGAAATGATGCAATATATTCAAAGACAACAACTAAATATGATTGGATAATAAGACCTAGAGTCTTATCCAATAAGACAACAACATAATTTAAGGAGAGCGCAATTGACCGCTAGATTCTGGAAGACTGTTCAGCCACTTGCAACCTCTGGCACTGAGTCAGGCATACCGAGAAGGTAAGTAATTTAAATACATTTGTTTTAGTTGGGTACGTTTTCACAGAATTGTTGTAGTGCATGCTATATAAATAGTAGTCTGTAATGCATCTACATGTTGTTTTTACAGTGCTAGCTAAAGTTGTTATTAGCTTTGTGGCTAAAGCTGAAAAATAGTAACAAATTGCACATAGTCGGGAGAAAGCAGCTGTTGTCGGTCAGATATGGAATTTATGCATGTGACAGATAGCACTGACGTTTTTTGATGGCTTAGCAAGTTAAAACGTCACTGAGAGAGCGCAATAGTGTTTGTGTTACTCGTGCTAGTTATGGCTACAGTGGCTAATTAGTCTGACTGTAACCGTCAGAGTTTATGAAGCTGGGAGCACAGTGCCATACCTTAATTCTTGCTGAGGACACACGCTCAAGTTAAAATAAGGATCCTGCCACCTTAGACGTGGGTTTAAGAACCTGTGCCCATAAATGCCAAATCATTTTTCCATTTAGTCATTGTTTTAGGTGAAGTGTCACTTACTAGACTATTCTATTGGTTAAGCCCAAATAATACAGCAGATATCTACAAGGAGATACGTTTGTTCAACAGAGTATGTCTTATTAAGTGATGTATTGTGAATTTTCCAACATTGTCCTAACAAAAATTAGGACCCTTTCCCCCGCTTTTTTTCTATTTTGTGTAGAACATATGTGAGCTGCTTCTCAAAACATTATATATAAATGAGAGAAAGATTGGTACTTTAAAGAAACCATTGATGCTCTTCTGGACTGGAATATCTTTTTTCAATTAAAATTAATGTTTTTTGTGATGGTGGGATTTTTACATCAGATGATGATAGCTTACCATCTAAACTCCCCATCTCTTGGCAAGTCTGAATTAGAGGGCTCAGCTGTATCTGCCTTTCTAGTGGATTTGCTTAAAGAGGAGATAGCTTATTATTATTATTAGGTACATATTCCCTGACTTTCTAGAGGTCAACCTTGCACAGTGTGTGACATTAAAGGGCATAACGTATAGAAATGGAATGGCACTGGCCCAAAGGGCAGCAGGTGGATTGCCAGAATACTGAAAAACCATATCTGCATTGTACCACAGCATATTCTACGTTGTCCGAGAGCTTGGTGGCTGGTACAGAGAGCACCACAGAGCTTTTGAGCTCAGCCCAGTATCCACAAGAATATTCACTCTGTGAACTCCTTGATACTTATCCATTGGTTGGCTATGAGATTGGATCAGTCCACATTGTGACTCTAAAAAGGCATATAGAATTAAAAGGTGTTCATATAAGTGTAATAGCTTCAGTAGCATGTATTTCATTAAATAAATTCTTCTTTTTTTATGTCTGATCTTTATAACTTTGAGTATTGGGTATGGATAGCTTTATGAAAACTAAACTGAAAGGATTCTTTCTGAATGTCTGATATATAATTCTTTTTTGCCTACAGAGTTCCATGGTCCTAAAGACTGTTTTGGCTGACGGAACCTGTCGAAGGCTCACTCTCTAATGGAGCGCCTGAATCAACTGAGGATCTCATTGTTGAAGTCAAGAGACAGTGTTGTCTTCAGGGCAGTTTCAGACTTCAGTTTATGGATTCCTTGTTTGGGAATGAGTTTCTTAACCTTACTTCAGTTTCAGAAGTAGCAGACAAAGGAACTCTTAAAGCTATTGACATGCCAAAGCCCACCACATGGACATAAAAAACAGTAGCAGAGTTGGTGAAACTCAAGATGGAAAAGACTTTTTCATACAGAAGACATGAAGTTGTTCGTGATGCACCAGTGGTGGAGACTTTCATTGCAAGATGGCCTGCTCTAATTGATTTCCATGAGGTAAGGTTTGCCTCATACACGGTGTTCTTGTGGTATTAGCCTAAAATGGTTAAGGCACAGTTGTTATTTGACAGCCCATTTCTTCAGCATGAGTGATTGCGGCCTTCTTCCAGGTATTAAACATTTGAAGCTCATTCCTCTGTGCTCATGTTTTCAGATCAACGCTGAGTTTAAGAGAATTGCCACCATCCCCCCTCAGACAAAGTTCCTGGCTCAGCTGGCTCTCCACTTGGACAACCTGGTGAAGTTGGTCAACAGAAGAGGAGAGCTTGGACTAATACTGAAAAGAATTGTGGCATAAATGGATAATGTAAGTGATAAAGCCTCAACATTCACTTAACATGATCCTCTTTGGATGAAACTTTACAATTGTGGAAGATTTCAAATGTTTTCCCATGATAAATTCTCTCATTTTGTATTTTTAGATCTGCTTGGTTTTTTTTTTAACCTTCGCTTTGTCAACTTATTATTAATTGCCAGTAAACCTATTATTAATTTGTGTGCCTTTACTTTAAAAACATTCATGTAAAGTACACTAGTAAAACTTAAATGAAGGACAAGGGCTGAATGAAGATGCTAATTACATACATTTCATTTCAGTGTGAAGATGTTGATGCTGAGTGTGTTAAGGGAGTGTGTATCTACATGGGTGAAGACCCTGGCATGCTTATCCAGGAGTATTGTGGTATGTACTTGTCTTTTTTTTTTTCGGATTTTCCACAGTGTGTCATATTACTTACTTGGCATGAAATGACTAACGTGGCTTCTTTTTTACAGGGCATGGAAGAACGTGCCATCAGTGAGACTGTTGAAGACACCACTGTTTGAATTTATCTTCTTAAAGAGCAAGCTTCAGCAGATAAACAAGAGTTGTCCTTGCAGGCATCAGGGTGGCGAAGAATTTGGATAATGTAGCATTTGCTGTGATAATGCTATTTGGACTCATGTATGCATTAAACCTTGCCTACCCTGCTGACCTTCGCTACAACTTTGATGTTTTCCAGAAGGTTTTCATGGAACTGGATGGAGCTAAACTCTCTAAAGTTCTTGCTTTAAAAAAACCATCTGTTTCATTGAGAAGTCAAAGACTGCACTTCTGCAATTCTTTGCAGTTTTTCATTTTTTGTTCAGTAACGTTATACTGCTTATGTTTTTATTGCTTTCCCCTCATGTGACTGCAGTGCAGGATGATTTTTCCTTTTGGTATCGTGTTGTAAGAAATTTTTACTGACGATTTTTAGCAATATGTTCTAAATCAACCTTAATGTCCTGCTTACATGTTTAAAATGAATATTAAAATTCATGTAGGTGTTTGGTATTAGTTGTGTAACAATGTCATTTAAGGCTCAACTTAGTTGAAATCTTGTACAGGTAAATACTTGTACAGAAGCTGAAACTGTTGTCAAATAATACACAAGTTATATTTTGTAAATCTGTTTACTCATAAAAGCGTGTTGCTTTTTTTCAGGTAGTCTTAACTCTAGTTTACATTTTCAATTGTGTAATTAATACAAATGTTATATGTAAGAGATGACAGGATCATCTATAAGCACTTTCTTTTATTTGCTGCTAAGGTCACTTTTTTGTGAAACATTTGCAAATATATTCTCAAACTAACTTTTTCTTCTAGCTATTTCTGCAGGCTATCTTTAAAAATGTGTTAACAAGTTTATATGGATGCGATTTTGGACTTGTTCATGGCAGAATTGCTGCTTTCACTGCTGTTACAGTTTAATAAAGGTGTATTGTTCAGTAGCACTCACAGTCTTTGCCTTTTTTTGTCAATAATGATCAGTTAATATTTCAATTGAAAAAATTAAGTAGGATTTAAAGCCATAATTTGTCTTGCAAGAACATAATTGCAATGTGTTTACATTACATAATATCATTGCGTACCACTGGCAAATAAAAATAAGTTGGTGTTAAATATTAAAATATATTGACATTACGCAATACATTGATATTATGATAATAGATTAATTTTAGTACATCAAACATGATTTTCTAAAGTAATCTGATGTAAATAAAATACTTTGATGTGACAAGCATTAATTACTTGAGGGAAAGTGGAAAATTAAGTAAGTCATACTTATTCATATTATGTGGGACCGATGTACACAATAAAATCAAGTAAATTGAAAGAACTTTTTTTTTCAGTGCTCCAACGGGAGATTGAGAGACCAGTGTTGGACTGTAGAACTGCTTTGAAATTCTCATAAGCTGTTCGCATAAAAGAAAAACCACCATCATAATGCGGCTATCCCTTCGGTGCCAACTGCGGTCTCAAGGCTGGAGCTGAACAACAACACTCTGATAACGACTGTGTTGAGTCTGTTCCTTCCCATCCCATGCAAGGCCACCTGGGTTGGCTGAAAGACTGTTTACTTAGTCTGGCAAGGCGAAGGACACTGTCTCAGCTGAACTCTGGACACACACACATACATATACACTGATATGCATGTATAAATAAAATTGAATTGAATTGAATTAGTATTACTTATATCCAGTATTCTCTGGGTGAAATTATCCAGGGTGGCGTTGTCTGTTAATTTGTGAATTCCCACCTCCTGCTGCCAAATTATCAACTGCCTGAAAGTTCATCTCAATCTGCTTACAGAAGTAAGGTAACACTTAAAGTGTAATTTTTGCTTATTTGTATTCACACTGGGACGTCGTATTACTGTCATGAAAGAGTAAAAAAATATGCCCTGTTATGTTATTTAGAGCCCTGCATGTTCAGACCGAGAGATACCATACCATTGTCTTTGGCCATGACGCACTGAGATTGCTGAGCACATACTGTATGTCTCAGTTTTAGTCTGTTTTGCACTTTATTGTTGAGAAACTGAATTCATCTGAATTGTTTTGAGTAATAATTGTTGCATATGCAATAATTCCTCCAGTCAGTGTAATCCTTCTTGTCTTCTACTGACATTACTGGCGACCTAGCAGATCATCTTCTTCTCTTTCTCTCTCTGTCCCCTCTCCCTGTCGTGCCACCATGGGGGGCCTTCAGCTGCTCTGCTCCTCGACTCTGGAATTCCCGACCTCCTGATTTAAGAAATATCACTTCCTTCTCTCTCTTTAAGGCCCAACTCAAAACTCACTTGTTCAAAATAGCTTATCCCACATAACCTCTCCACTCTGCTATTTTAAATTTGTGCTTTCATTATTCTGCTGTGTACAGGTTCCTTGAGTGTTCTGAAAGGCGCTTTCAAATAAAATTTATTATTATTATTGTTTTGAATTAGATGGCGAGCCTTCCCACCTGGACTTAGAGAGACTGAGAATCTCTTCTTTTCCACTTGATGATCTGCTGCACCTTGCACTGTGGTAGGACTGTATCACTCACACTTTCCCTGGTTATACATGAGACCACTGACGGACATTTTCTCATCCCTATTTTCTTTCACACCCTGGGAATCTTTGGACTCTACCCCTTGGACATGTTTTACTTGGGACTTTGAATAATAAGCTGTTGTGTAGAACATTCTCCACATGTGAAAGGAGTGTGAGATTTTCATTTGAAAGGACATTGAATTTCAGTGATCTGTTTTCCGTAACAGTTAAGGAGTCAGGGCGCACCCAACACTGAAAACCAAACGGTAACACTTGGCCAAGTCACTATTTTAGTAGTTTTATGTGTTTTAGTTTTCTTTCATTTTTTGTAAGTTTTCTCTCTACAATTGTAAAGTACCTTAACATGTGTTTGTCAAACCTGTGGTTTATTTCACTAAAGCCGAAACCCTAACCACTAAAGGTTCTTTTGAGCAACATTCATGTCTCTGTGTCTCATGTAAACACAACCCTGTGCTGCTATAGTCAAACTATTGGCCCATTGATATATTCTTTTCAACGATTCCCCACTGTGTTACAGCTGCCTTATTTCTTTAAGTTCTGCTAACTTCTTCAGGTTCTTGTGTGTGGTTCTGTTTAAAGTAAAGATTCAATAATTAATTACAATAATTAAACTGATTAGAAAACTTGTTTCATCACAGCCCATAATGTTCAGCCTTCTGCAGCTGAGCTGTTAAACTGGACAAAATAATAAAAATCGCTCAGACGTTCAGTTATTAATAAAGAAGGATTACATCTGCACCCAAAGGGTCATGAAAACATTCAAATATACATCGTAGTCTAATACAAGTGAAGCATTGAAATAAACTGCAAAGTAACTTAAAGTAAATATTTCCTGTAGGATCATAAACCATCAAACTGACCAAACAGCCACAAAGTAAAACAGATGTTGTGTCCAAAAGTGTCAGCTGTAACTGGGACTGCTGCTGCACCACAACACTCCTGCATGTCGTGTCCACAGACATGACGTCTCTCAGGTTTGTGTTTGAAGATCAAATCAAATAAGATGATGCTTCATTTGAACAAACAGTTGTGAACAAAAATCCTTCCCAACATACACAAACTATTCTGAGATGTTTCTTGAATTCAGGACTTCTTACACATTTTTCTCCAAATGTCTCAAGTTTCAGACTTTTTAACTGTGTGAGTATCAGCGACTCTCTGACTCTGTCTACATCGTTAATGTGACTTCTGCTTGTGTGACGTGTCACACGGCTCCCTTAAATCATTTTGGTTATAAAGTGTGTGAAGCACAGGAGGAGGAGTGACTGAGAGCAGAGAGGAGGAGCAGAGATTCAGGGAGGAGCTGAGCTGTTACTGAACTAAAGAAGAGAGAAAAACGTCCACATTCAACAGAGTTCAACACAAAACAAACTTTATGTTCCTCAAAATGCTGTCATTACATCACTGTGTGTTTCCTTACTGGCTTCTCTTCCTGTTAACAGGTGAGTTCATTTTTAATCACCATCTCTATTGTTAGTAAGACTTTTCTATGTTCTGAGTTTTTTCTGTCTGCAGGTGTGATCTGTGAGGAGCTCACAGCACTCGACACTCAGAAATCCAGTTTAGAAGGAAGCACTGTGACTCTGTCCTATAAATACTCCAGACAAGCAGCTCCTGGTGATTATTTCTTCTGGTATCGACAATATCCTGGAAAAACCCCAGAGTTCCTGATCTCTCACTCAGACAAAGGACAGCTGACATCAGATCCAGTCATTAGACTGTCTGTGAAAGTGAACAATGATCAAACACTGATGACTCTTCAGATCTCCTCTGCTGCAGTGTCTGACTCTGCTGTGTACTACTGTGCTCTGCAGCCCACAGTGACAGGAAACAGCAAAACTCTGTACAAAAACCTTTGGAGCAAAGACAACAGAATACTCCACAACATCCACTAGAGGGAGCCACACACTGTTAAACCTCTGATTCTTGTGTCAGTGGACTGATGACAAAGACAACAGAGAAATGAAGCAGTAAAGATCAGAGACAGAGACAGAGCTGCTGTGGAAGCACAAAACTGTTTGATTGGCTGAGCTATTAAACTGGCCCCGCCCACTGAAGTTGAGCTCATCCAATGACATTATTTGTTGGTCATTGTGCTGCAGTGGAAGAACATTGTTCATGTGCTGTCTGTCTGGCTTTAATAACTCCAAAGACATGTTGCTGCACCTCTTTTTGCTTCTATCTCACATTATAGGTGAGTTTAAGAACAGGGATTAAAGTTTAGTTGAAGCTGCTGCATTAAGCAGATATACAGACTGCATTTCACTACTTTTCTTCTTTCTTTTTCCAGGACTAACAGCTGGAGACTCAATCACTCCTCAACAACCTGAAGTCACTAAAACAGAAGGAGAATCTGTCACACTCACATGTAGCTATGAGACAACATCAGAGTATGTACGCCTTCACTGGTACAGACATGATTCTGACCTTCAGGCTCCTCAGTTTATACTCTACAAAGGAGCAAGATCATGGAGTTATCATCAATATATTCCTGATAAACGTTATAAATCAAAAACATCACCAACAACAACTAATCTGACCATAACAGCCCTAACCCTGGTAGACACAGCTCTCTACTACTGTGCTCTAGAAACACAGTGATACAAAGTGTAGAAGAGGCTGTACAAAAACCTGAACACAGATATCTGACTACTCTTCAAAGAGGAGGGAAGTGGTATTCAAAGCACAGCTTCATATCAGATGGATTCTGCTAATTCCTGTTTTATCAGAGTCACTGTGGTTACAGCTGCTAATGAAACACTGTGGGAGGATTCACATGAGCAGCAAATCCACATCAACCACAAACCAACTGCAGGAACGTTCAGACACAATAAAAACTGTCAAACATCAAAAGCTTCTCATTTACACTATTTCATATTTAGTGGATGAGGACATGCAGAAATGCAGCAGAAGCAAAATAAACAGAGTAACAGAGGTTTATCTCTTTAAGGTAAAATCTCTCACATGAAGCTAAAAGTCCAACCAGGAAGACCATCTCATGCTTGTTCCATTTATTCTCATTGAACTCATCACATCAGATGATGATGCTCTCCTTCATCATTGTCCTGCTCTCATGTTTAAGTGTTTCCCCCTCTCAGTGTGAGATGGATGCAGCCCTCCTCCACCTTTCATCAGGACCAGAGTCTGTGTGTCCTTCCACTGAGGTCATCAGCAGTCCTGCTCCACATCACATCCATCCAGATGTTCAGCATGGTTCTTCAGCCCTGCTCCACCACCACAAGAGTCCAGGCTCCCTCTGATCTAAACACTGAGGACTCCTCACATGTTTCTGCAGCAGCAGGGAGAGTTTCCAGTGAGCAGCTTCATGTCCTCACAGTCAGGCGGCTAAAATAAAGAAAGCAAAGGGAACAACTTTTTCATGTTTTCATGAATGATGCCTGCAGCTGTGAAAGCTGTTGTGGAATCACAGCAGTCCAGACTTCAAACTTCAGTCGTTTGATGGTTTTCCAACAGAGTTCTTAAAGTATGACCACAGTAGATCCAGAAGAACACTGAACGTGCTGTCGACGCAGGCCGACACCGAGGGCCCGCTGGTGTAGTCTCTGCAGGTGAAGGACGGATAAACCAGTCTGCACAGATCAGACCGAAAGATTCCAACAAGCAAATCCATCCATGAGGGGTTCTTTCCTTCAATCTAAGGGCCGAGATTTTTACTTTGTGTCACGGCTATTTATCAAAAATTTAAATCTGTGGAGTTCATCCATGGTAAGCAAAAAAATGTCATCACAGCTCCTTCTGCCTCTCATTTACTGGTAAAAGAACAAACCCTCAAAATGCAAAACATTGAGCTGTCTCCAGTGCATGCTGGTCCACAGCAAAGCTAGACTCTCGTTAAACCCAAAATGAATCCAAAAATACTCTGAGCAACATGAAGCAATAACTAACATGAACAAAACTTTGATCTAAAACAAATCCAAGTAAAAAACAAACTTAACTAAACTCAACATTTATAATCCAACATCTAATTATTCTAAAAAACAACATTTTTCATGTTTTTGCTTTGCTGAGTTTGACTTCTCGTGAGGATTTTTACGTGACTCAATAAAATTCTGCAAACTTGGAACATTTTCCCGCAGATTTTACAGTCATGCGACTTTTCAGCTGCCTGCATTCTCACATTTTTCCACATTATTATTAGACATAAACTTTTCCCCACACATTTTGCAGTGATATGGTTTCTCTCCAGTGTGAGCTCTTGTGCTGATAGTCAAAGCAGAACAACAGTTCAGGGTACCCAGCCTTCTTAGAGTCACTGGGTGGGGTGCTTGAGGGTGCTCAATCTGGTGACTCCGTTATCCTACTGGGAGACTCTAATCCTCATGTGGACAACAAAAAAAGAGTTGGCCGGCTGTGATTGGGAGAAACAGCCTGCCTTATTTTGGTGTTTTGTTATTGGACTTTGCCCACAGCGAACACCATGTTATAATTTAAAGACGTGCACAAATGCACGTGGCATCAGGACACCCTTGAATCCCACTGACACGTCTTCTGTAGAAGAAGCAGATTCTCTGAATGAGGGGGATGACTCATCTATCACTAGGGCTGAGATCAGTGAGGCAATTAAACAACTTCTTGGTGGCCAGGCCCCTGGGATGGATGAGGTTCCTGAAGGGCATCTACAACGTTACATGGAGATCTGGGGCAGCGCCTCTGACAGATAGACTGGGATGGTGGTTTCATCTTTGATCCATGTTTCAGACATGGCAATAATGGTTTTGTCAACTGATTGAAAGGTTCCTTTATATTATTGAAACTAGCATACGGCCTTCTGCTATTAAAACGGATTGTTGATCATTTATTCTTCGTGTTGATGGTGTGACTAAACTGCTCATCAGTGAAGTAGCAGCAGTTGTTGCTGATGTAGTAGAAGAACCTTTTTTTCTGGGTCTATATCTTTGTCCAAGTCCGGAACTTTATGGTCTGTGTGCTGAAAAGTTCTCAGTCCCAGTTTATCATAAACAGAAGCTTGAACAACCTCGCAGCTCATCCAACAAGCCCATAAATCCCCTGAGTTGGCGGAAAGGCAGACACAGCTGGGAGAAATTAGACTAACGAGACATGAGAGCAGTAAACTGAACACACTGACATCAGACTGGGACTATCAAAATAAAACAGAAAACATGAAACAAATCACAAAGACGCAGACTTGACACTGAGAGACAGACTGAAAGAATAAAAGACATGGAACCCAGAGACGACAGAGACTTAAGGAAGAATTAACATCTAACTAAACTCATGACCAGAACCAAACTGAAACAGATTTATAACACTCATTAAAACAGGATAAAGAATCAGACATAAATCATAATACAGAAAAGCACCAAAACATTAGAGACAGACAATGCTGGGTCAAAATGACCCAGAACCGTGACAGTAAGATGAACATCAGTATTTGTCCAGGTCCTAAATGTTTCTGATGACCAACACTTTGGCTTGTTCTGGTGTTCCATTGAGTTTAATGAATCCTTTACAGTTTGTGCTCCATGTATTTATCTCTCTGTTTCTTCAAGTAACGTGTTTTCCTGGTGAGTCAGCATTTTGTTTTGTCAGATGTTCATTCATGAAGACGTCGCATCCTTTCAGTTTCTTCCCTTGTTTTATCAGTTTTGTGTTTTCTGTTACCAAATCGCACAACGACGGCTGCTTTGTTGTTGTCATTGTTTTCTTGCCTGTCCTGTTTGTTTTAGCCGTCGGAATTGTTGTCTGAAGCCCAACAAAGATACCCAACGGATTTACTTTACCAAGTGGATCACACGGCTTTGCCATGTTAGTCCATTTAATCGACTTTTGTTGTTGTTATTATTGAATTTATTTTATTTTTATTTTCAGTTGTTACAGACGGGACAGACATGGTTGTGGGAGAGGAAAGGGAGAAAGAAATATGAAGGACAAGAAAAACAGAGGGGAAGAGTGACAGTGAGAAAGGGCACTTAGAAAAACAATCTCCCGGATCAGTGAGAGAAAGATAAGAGAAAACGAGCGATGAAAGAGAGCAGCATATTAAACACAACACCGTCACATGAATCCAGCTAAGTGTAAATAACAGTAAATATTAAATATCGAATGTTGTTGTGCAGCACGCAGTATCCACAGCGTGCAATGTGCTGCCCTCTGGGACTCCACCGCAGAGTAAACTGTTCCCATCATTCAATCACCTCCCAGACACCCAGGTTAAGTTTATTCTCCACCTCTCCTGTGTCTCACCCCACCTGCAGAGGGAACTTCTGCAAGGATGAAACATTTTTGGTTATTGTCATTTTTGGGGTGAAGGGTGGCAAGCCTCAATGTTGTTATAGTCCAATTCAGCACCTTTGGTCCAAGGAAAGGTAAGTACTTGATGCTCCGTGGAGCTGACATCTTCTTTTCTGGGCTCCTCCACGCTGTCAGCAGCCACCAAGCATACGACCCGGGTTTGAAGCCCAGTGACGATCACATCATTCACCCGGGTGTACGGCTCCAAATCCGTCTGTTCTCCAGGAACACCAGCCGCTGATCCTTCTCAGTAACTTCCTCCAACAGCTCCAGGATGCCTTTCTTCTGCAGTTTGACAACAGAAATCTCCTCTGTCACAAACTCAAACGACTTCTTAATATCATCGCCTTCCTCAGCTGTCAGGGGCTTTCTTCAGGCACATACTGAGAGACACTCTTGTAGTGTTAACCTGGTGACCCGCTAGCTAGTTTGCCACTGGTGTCCTTCATCCAAAATATTCCAGAGCGGTGATTCAAATGAAGCAGTGCGAACTAAGGTTGGTACAGATAGTCCACTGGCTGTGATCCCAAGTCAAAACTCAGAAAACACAAAAACTAGTTGAAATAGTCCAAACTGAGTATAGAGCAGTGTGTGCATCACAACAACAAACAGGAAGTTGTGTCAATTAACCCAATATCTATGGTTTTCAGAGATTTCCTCTCAGCCCCCCAGTCAATTCCCACTAAACCCCTCATTATATTTAACACTTTCTTTCATTTATCTATTATTTTCTGAATGTGTACAGTCCATGTCACCCTTTCATCAAACCACAACCCCAAATTATTTTACCCTTTCCAACTCTTGTCCATAATTTGATCTTGATTTCATCCCCAACTCTTTTCCATGTAAAAAACATTATTTTAGTCCCATTAATTTAAACCCTCATTGATCCGACCACTGCTCCACCTCTGGAATGGCTCCCTGTACCTTCTTTACCATTAATTTCACATTTCTTCTTCGTCTTGCCCAGATTGCAAAAATCTGCAAAAAGCGAGAACCCCATCCCACCCTCTGTGTTCTTAAACACATCATTTATCAGCAATGAAAACAATAATGGGCTAACTATGCTCCCTGGTGGCGTTTCCATTTTTTATTGACAAACGTCCCCAAATATCCTTTATTTTCTACATAGTACACTCGTCTGTCATTTCTCTTTCTCTCCATTATTCTGCAGATGTTGGATGTTAAAGCTATTGGTCTGTACTTTCCTGGCTTTGTGTCATCCTTCCCTGGTTTACGTATCGGTATAATCACTGCCTCCTTCCAGCTTCGTGGAAACTTCCCTCCCTCACAAACTCTACTATGTAACTCTAATAAAACATCTTTAGTCGATTCTGTCAGGTGACTTATCGTTGGATATCAAACCTGATCTTTCCTGGTGCTGAAAGGTTGGATTACCTAAGTGAGAAGTTCTGTCTTTGTAAACAACATATTCAATGAATCCTTTGTGTCGTCTACTTGCTGCAGTCTCCTCCTTTTCTCTGCAGCTGTGATTTCTCTTCCCTTTCACCTTCACTAAGTCTTCACTTGAACTTTGAATTTGAACAAAAGTTTATCAGTCATATCTTCTCTTCATCTTTCACTGCTATAACTAAATGCAGACACAGATTCTCTTTGTCTCTCACAGGCTGTCAGTGATCTTCAGTCTGTTTCTGACTTTGTTTCTGCTCACAGTCAGAGGGAGCTGATATATTCAACATGAACACAGATCATGAAGTTACAGAGTTATTCTGTCTGTTCTGACTTAAAGTTGTTGATGATCAAAGATGAATGGATCTTCAGATCTGCTCTGCTGCAGTGACAGACTCTGCTGTGAGGCCCACAGTGACAGCAAACCCACAGAGATGCTCCACTAGAGGGCGACATCATCCAGTAGGCGGTGCTCTCCTTCTGCACTGTGTTCAACCATTGTGTCAATAATAAGTGCTGCTGTGAAGAGAACAATTCTCAGACTGAATGTTGAACATCAGCTAGTTTCTCCTGTTGATTTAAACCTTGTTGTACAGATGGAACATTGGCTGTGGATTATTCTTGCTGCTCTTTTCTTTGGTGAGATACAAACATCAACATGTTTCCTCTGCACACGACTCACAACAAGGACAGAAAGAGGAGATTTAATCATTTTACACTGTGGAACTTTTCAATAACTTCAATCATGTTTATTGATCCATCTCTTCCTCTGCATGTTCTGTTCTTCCTTAGAGTGTAAAGGAGAAGACAAAGTGATCCAGGAACAAGGAGATGTCATTGCTGCTGAAGGAGACACAGTTACACTTGGATGTAGATATGAGACCAGTTACACAAATCCTACACTGATCTGGTACAAACAAGAAGTGAATAGTTACCCAAAGTATATGCTAAAATGTTTCTCAGAAACAACAGATAAATCTGAAGAGTTCAACAACGACAGATTTGATGCAAAAATCAACAAGAAAGAAAAAACAGTTCCTCTGAAGATCCAGAAGCTTCAGCTGTCTGACTCTGCTGTGTACTACTGTGCTCTGCAGCCCACAGTGACAGGAAACAGCAAAACTCTGTACAAAAACCTTTGGAGCAAAGACAACAGAATACTCCACAACATCCACTAGAGGGAGCCACACACTGTTAAATTCTTGTGTCATTGGACTGATGACAAAGACAACAGAGAAATGAAGCAGTAAAGATCAGAGACAGAGAGTCAGTCCCTGTGTTGACAGCAGCTCTCTAGTTACCTTCCTGTCCTCTCATGCTTGTTCTCTCTTTCCACTGAGTGTGTTTCTAGTCATAAGATTGTGCAGAAGCAGATGGTCACTGTCTGGGTGAGTGGCTGGTGTTTTTACTTTATTTATATAGCACATTTAATAACAACAAAATGTTGGCTAAAGTGCTGTACAAAGATAAAAAAAAATTACACAATAACAAATAACAAATACCTGGTAGCTGACGCGTATATGGATAAATAGGTCACTCTCATGCTGTGTTGAAAGCCAGTGAGTAAGTCAGACAGATAGCCTGACTGTTCAGCCCTTTATAAGCCATCAATAAAATTTTGTATATAATTCTAAAGTGGAGTGGGAGCCAGCAAAGTGAGACACGCACCGGGGAAATACGTTCGTCTCTCTTCATAGGTGTCAGGAGACGAGCTGCAGCGTTCTGGACCAGTTGGAGCCGTGCTAGACAAGAGCTAGCAAGGCTAACACCTACATGTAATGAATTGCAGTAGTCCACAGTGTGAATAAAATGGTGAATTGCCCTTTCCAGGTTTTTAAAAGGTAAGTATGATCTCACCTTGGATAAGAGCTTCAATTTTTAAAAAGGCAGCTGTACTACAGAGTTACGGTAATCTGTTTTCCAAAGGTAAATTTACTATGCAGTATAACCCTCAAATATTTTGCATGTGGTTTAACAAAAGGTGCTAAACTGTGCAGGTCAAGATCTGGGTACTAGAATGGCAGCTTGGTCCAAAGATGATCACTTCAGTTTTTTCCTCATTAAAATTAAAATTTGTTTTAGGCCATCCAGGTCTTATCTTCGCAGAGACACTGAAACGAAGATTCCAGCAAAGTGGAGTTGTTACTCTTTATCCAGAGATATATCTGAGTGTCGTCGGCATAACAATGAAAACAGATGTTATGTTTCCTGAAGATTAAGCCTAGTGGCAACATATAGGTAGAGAACAGAACTGGGCCTAATACAGATCCCTGTGGAACACCGCAAGTAAAGGGAGCTGAAGAAGAGATAAAACCTCTGAGGCTCACAGAAAAAGTCCTGTCGGAGACGCATGGCCTGAACCAGTCCAATGGAGTGTCTTTGATACCGCAGTGCTCCAGTCAGGAGATCCGGATGCTGTGATCGACGGTATCAAAGGCAGCGGTCAAGTCTAAGAGCACAAGCACAGCCGAGTCACCTGAGTCAGTGGCTAAAAAAAGGTCATTAAAAACTTTTAAGAGTGCAGTTGCGGTACTGTGAAAGGCTTTAAATACAATAATACAACTTTATTTGTATAGTACATTTAAAAAAACAGTGGTACACCAAAGTGCTTTACAATAAAAACAGGAAAATTAAGACATGATTAAATAAAAGACTATTAACAAAGTACCACATATGTCATCAGGTTGACGGCACTAATTACACAGCAATAAAAGGGAATATAAGAACAAAGTTACTAAGAACAGAAATAGCTGAAAGAAAAATTACATAAATAAAAAATTGAACCAAATGTAAAATAGGGACACTAACTAGATGGAAAAGTTATGTTAAATAAGTGAGTTTTTAAACGGGATTTAAAAGATAAAACGGAGTCTGACGCACGGATAGCGATGGGAAGGTTGTTCCACAGATTCGGTGCAACCAGGGCAAAAGCACGGTCACCTCTAGATTTAAGTCTAGATCTAGGCTGAGCCAGGAGTAATTGGACTGAAGACCTGAGGGCTCGCCCAGGGACATATAGACTAAGAAGGTCGACAAGATAACGAGGGGCTGAATTATTTATAATTTTAAAGGTGAGCAACAAAATTTTAAATTCAATGCGATATTTTATGGGTAACCAATGCAAATCAATAAGAACTGGGGTGATAGAGGCATGCTTTCTAGTACCAGTCAGGAGGCAAGCCGCAGCATCCTGGACAAGCTGAAGTCTGTGAAGGAGAGCGGAGTGAAGACCAGAGGGAGTTACAGTAATCCAATCTAGAAGTCACAAAAGCATGAATGAGCTTTTCAAGATCTTTATGAGGGACATAGTGCTTAGCCTTGGCAATAAGGCGCAGTTGGTGGAAGCTAGATTTGATTACTGAAGACACTTGTTTGTTAAATTTGAAAGAGCTGTCCAGCAGGACACCTAGGTCACTAACTGCAGAGAAAGCAGTGGCAAAGGAACCAAAGGTATCAGCTGATAGGGCCCTGGGGATATGGTTGCCAAACACCACAATCTCCGTTTTCTTTTCATTCAGGATAAGGGAGTTGCCTGAAAGCCATTCTCTGACTTCTCTCATGCACTCGAGGAAGCAATGCAACGAAGGAGCAATGTCGTTAAAGCCCGACTGAAACTTCTCTAGCATATTGTGACTATTTAGAAAGGATTGCAACTGATCAAACACAATCTTTTCTAAGATTTTTGACAGAAAGGAGAGCTTAGAAATTGGTCTAAAATTTGCAAGGATAGAGGAAGGTTAGGGTATTCAGAATATTAGTTAAACCAGACCCAAACCTGTCCTAATTACATGTTTCACTCCAATCAACATGTTGATTTTACACATTTGTTATTCTTCAGCACTTGTCTTACATAATGTTCTGGGCACTGTTCCTGCATGTTGTCACCCACACTGTTCCAAAAAATAGTAATGTCAAAGTATCTTACTGTATATTTTACAGTTTTGTACTGTCTTTCTAGAATATCATTAAATTTACACAAGTAGACTGTGATTTTACATGTCAAATTTAATTTACGACTGTGCATAAATCCCCCCTAATATTGGTATAATCCGAGCTCAGACACTAAAGCTGTGTCCCAATTCAGGGTCTGCACGCTTGAAGTACGCGCACTACGCGCACTACGTACGGTGCGTACTATAAGTACGAGAAGTGCGGAAGTGAGAGGCTTGTGAAATGGGACGGTATACGCTTCATCGCGCTGTTCAGGTTGCCTAGCAACCATGATACTAACCGCGAGACACGTTACATACAGCTTTGTTTGACAGAAATGAAGGAGAAAAATGTTTTGTTGGTCATTCATTTTTGTCATGACATCACTTTGATTAGTTGAGTATCTGAGGCTGAGACCACGGGACTGTAAACATGATTGTTGGGCTTCATTTCTGTGCTGAAGTCATTTAAAATTAGTTAGTAAATAACAATTAGTTAATGTTGTTCATGAGACTAAAGTCATCTCACTGTGGTAATGTAAATATAATATGGCCAATATTATAGTATTGTCAGATTATTATGAGATATATATATATATATATATATATATATATATATATAGATATATATATTAGGGGTGCAACGATACACAAAATTCACGGTTCGGTTCGGTTCGATACTTTGGTGTCACGGTTCGATATTTTTTCGATACAAAAAAAATGTTCATGCCTTTTTAATTTGTCATTTATTAAAATTATAAATATATATTTTAACTCAAAAGTACAGTTTTTAAATTTAACCCTAACCCTTGTGTGTGTTTTTTATTTTGACAGCAAATGCGCACCGGCGGACCACTTATGTGCAGCCCTGGTTATTTAGCTCGTCATATTGCAGCCACAGAAATTCTTTTGTCCATGAAACCATAAAGCTGCACTTTCTTTTTGCCTTATAGTCTGATTTGTCATAACTTTTCCGTTTTGTGGTAAGCTTTTCTTTGGCTGTCACTTCTTCACCCTGACCTGTCTTATTTGGCTCAGCAGAACTGAAATGTATATCCTGCTGCTTTTACACACGGACTCACATAAGCTCAGCGATTCTCTGCGCGATCAACCTCTCACATGTTTAAGCTTGCTGCAGGAGATTTCACTTGTCATGTTTGCATAGTAAGCTAACGATTAATAAGACGATGTCAGAGGAATTGGTGCACAAATTATCATTGTTAGATATTTTAGTATTATGGGAGCATGTACTGGGTACTTCTTTTATGATGATATTAGACTGAAGATTCTGTGACTTAACAAGGCTCTTTATGTTAACTGTTATTTTCTCTTGCCTTGTCAACTCAAGATTTATGGTGTGAAAGTAGATGCTAAGGTTGGAAGGACAACACCAACAAAGCACTCTTTTTACTTATCACTCCCTTGCAGAGGATGTGTATGTAAAGACCATCTGGTTTGTGTCAGAACTCAGGATGTAGGAGACCTCTGTATAAGATTCATAGGCCTTGAGAGTGCACCTGTAGAACAAAGGATTCTAACTGTTTAGTGTTTAACGGACCTGTCAAAGGTATGTTGAGAAACGATTGTAGAAGGCCCCTTTCAGAGGGAGGGGGGGAACTTCCTTATATGGTTTTAACTTGATATTTGTTGACACACGAACCTCTCTGTCTATAAATACCCTGCACAAAAGAATAAACCTTTGAGTTGATTTTGGGAAAGCAACCTGAACAGTCTCTGTATCATTTTGTTCTCCTAACTGCTCCCGACGCCGTAACTAACCCGCTGACGGTATATCTGAGTGTTACTTGAGAATATATTGCTGAGTGTTACTTGAGAACAATTTTGAATCTTATAGGGTAAAGACAAGGCTAAGCCCATGCCTCGGAGAAACCCGGGAGTTTCTTTCAATCATCACTCACAGATCAGTGCTGTCGCTCTCTATACACAGTTCGCGCAATTGCAAAGTGAAAGCAAAAAAACAAGCGCAAATTCAAACGCGATTTCAATATGTTACATATTGACAGTGGCTCACCGATGCCAATGACATAATTACCCAGCTACATTTCTGAAAGAATGCAAAACAGGGCTAGCGATTTTGCGAGCCCTGTATCTGATTGAGGAATCCCTCATCTTTGGAAAAGAGAGTTTATTACAGAGAAATGGCTCTTTCCAAAATAAAAGCTATACTATACGCTTCTTCTGGGCTATATTCTCAGCAGCATATTAAACATGTCAGGTCCCCATAAGGAGAATCCTGTGCTAACAGCTGTCTAAATGACTCGGCTAAAGTTAGTAGCATGCTTGCTTGTTTTTGTCTGCTTCCACTTGTCTTTGCACTAGGATGATGTCGGCGTAAATGTGCAGTCATATTCGTTGTGTACCCACTAGTGCTGTCAGCGTTAATCTCGTTGAAATGACCTTAACGCCACAACACGGCAAATCTCCGTTAACGAGCTACCGCGGATTGCCCCGTGCATGGGGCTAGACGGCCAACACGTTAACGAGCTAACTGCGCTAACACACTAGTTCCCACCCATGTAATTGAGCATTGCGTGGCACATCCAACATACTGTTTTACTTTTGTCCATGACGCGCTTACCTTCAGGGTCATACGTCACATGAAAACCAAAATAATTCCAAACGCCAGATCTGAATGAGGGTGGGGGAGGTTCAATTTGCCATGTTGCAAGGAGAGCTTAACTTCTGTCTTGCTAGCTTGCCCTGCGCTCTTCCTTCTGACGATGCTGTCTGTGTTGAGCGCTCAGTGGATCTGCGCTCGACAGTGCAGCCTAGGCGGAGTAGTCGAACGCAGATTCACTGAGCGCTCAACACAGACAGCATCGTCAGAAGGAAAGTTGATAAAATAAATTACAAATTTTGTATTGTTCGATACATATGCGTACCGAACCGTAAGCACTGTATCGAACGGTTCAATATCGATACGAATATCGTTGCACCCCTAATATATATATATATATATATATATATATATATATATATATATATATATATATATAAAGTATTTAGTCAGCCACCGATTGTGCAAGTTCCCCCACCTAAAATGATGACAGAGGTCAGTAATTTGCACCAGAGGTACACGTCAACTGTGAGAGACAGAATGTGAAAAAAAAAAATCCATGAATTCACATGGTAGGATTTGTAAAGAATTTATTCGTAAATCAGGGTGGATAATAAGTATTTGGTCAATAACAAAAATACAACGCAATACTTTGTAACATAGCCTTTGTTGGCAATAACAGAGGTCAAACGTTTACTATAGGTCTTTACCAGGTTTGCACACACAGTAGCTGGTATTTTGGCCCATTCCTCCATGCAGATCTTCTCGAGAGCAGTGATGTTTTGGGGCTGTCGCCGAGCAACACGGACTTTCAACTCCCGCCACAGATTTTCTATGGGGTTGAGGTCTGGAGACTGGCTAGGCCACTCCAGGACTTTCAAATGCTTCTTACGGAGCCACTCCTTTGTGTGTTTTGGATCATTGTCATGTTGGCAGACTCAGCCTCGTTTCATCTTCAAAGTTCTCACTGATGGAAGGAGGTTTTGGCTCAAAATCTCATGATACATGGCCCCATTCATTCTGTCCTTAACACGGATCAGTCGTCCTGTCCCCTTGGCAGAAAAACAGCCCCATAGCATGATGTTTCCACCCCCATGCTTCACAGTAGGTATGGTGTTCTTGGGATGCAACTCAGTATTCTCCTTCCTCCAAACACGACGAGTTGAGTTTATACCAAAAAGTTCTACTTTGGTTTCATCTGACCACATGACATTCTCCCAATCCTCTGCTGTATCATCCATGTGCTCTCTGGCAAACTTCAGACGGGCCTGGACATGCACTGGCTTCAGCAGCGGAACACGTCTGGCACTGCGGGATTTGATTCCCTGCCGTCGTAGTGTGTTACTGATGGTGACCTTTGTTACTTTGGTCCCAGCTCTCTGCAGGTCATTCACCAGGTCCCCCCGTGTGGTTCTGGGATCTTTGCTCACCGTTCTCATGATCATTTTGACCCCACGGGATGAGATCTTGCGTGGAGCCCCAGATCGAGGGAGATTATCAGTGGTCTTGTATGTCTTCCATTTTCTGATGATTGCTCCCACAGTTGATTTTTTCACACCAAGCTGCTTGCCTATTGTAGATTCACTCTTCCCAGTCTGGTGCAGGTCTACAATACTTTTCCTGGTGTCCTTCGAAAGCTCTTTGGTCTTGGCCATGGCGGAGTTTGGAGTCTGACTGTTTGAGGCTGTGGACAGGTGTCTTTTATACAGGTGATGAGTTCAAACAGGTGCCATTCATACAGGTAACGAGTGGGGGACAGAAAAGCTTCTTACAGAAGACGTTACAGGTCTGTGAGAGCCAGAGATTTTCCTTGTTTGAGGTGACCAAATACTTATTTTCCACCCTAATTTACGAACAAATTCTTTACAAATCCTACCATGTGAATTCATGGATTTTTTTTTCACATTCTGTCTCTCACAGTTGACGTGTACCTCTGGTGCAAATTACTGACCTCTGTCATCATTTTAGGTGGGGGAACTTGCACAATCGGTGGCTGACTAAATACTTTTTTGCCCCACTGTAGTCCACTGCAACCAAATACTGGCTGTTACTCCACTCAAAAAGATCAGCACCAACTAACTCCCACGGCCGTGTAGGAAACTCAGTTGGCACGAGTGTTTCTCTGGGTTGCTGTCTCACCTTTGCACACGTCTCACATTCTGCTACCAGCTGTTGTAGTTGAGAGCTCAGTCCTGGCCACCATACCGACTGCTTGGCTCGTTCCCTGGACTTTACAATGCCCTGGTGACCTGTGTGCAGTCGTGTCAAAACATCTTTTTGTAATATCTTTGGAATAACTATACGCATACCTTTTAGGAGAAGGTCATTTTCAACAGTCAGGTCCCCTGCATGCTGGTGGTATGGGAAACATGGACCTGGTATTTTGAGTTTGTCCGGCCAGCCGTTCCTGCAGTAGAGTTTGATTTGTTTTAGTGTTTCGTCTTTGTCTTGCTGCTCTCTTATTTGTTGTAGTCTCTCCTCTGTTGCAGGAAGACCTGAAATCACCTGATGTGCATACAGGTTCATTTCGTCTCTTAATGTCTCATCACAAAAAGTTTTTTCTGGTGCTCTGGACAGCACGTCTGCAGTTGCGATGTGTTTGCCTGGGACATGTGAGATGGTGAAAGAGTACCGCATTAATCTCATTCTCAGTCTTTGTACTCGTGGTGGCAGTTCGTCTAAGTTCTTGGAGCCCAAAAGTGGTACTAAAGGCTTGTGATCTGTCTCAACATGGAACTCAATGCCTATAAGAAAATCAGAGAATCGCTCGCATGCCCAGGTTATGGCTAACGCTTCCTTCTCTATTTGAGCATACCTTTGTTCTGTGGGGGTTAATGCTCTTGAAGCGAAGGCCACTGGCTTGGTTGTGTCATCCTTTTGTTTCTGAAGTAGCACCGCTCCTAGTCCATAGGAGGATGCATCAGCTGATACTGTCGTTTGTGCTTTGGGGTTGTAGAGTGCCAAGTTCGGTGGTTTACTCAGTTCTGCCTTAATGTTGTCAAACGCTGTTTGTTGAGCCTCACTCCAACACCACATGTTTTTGGTACTGAGTAGTTCTCTCAACGGCTGTGTTTTCTCTGCTAAGTCGGGAAGGTACTTGCCTAGATGATTAACCATTCCTAGGAATCGTCTCACTCCACCCACATCGGTGGGTGCCTCCATGTTGCTGACCGCTTTCACTTTTTCTGGGTCTGCTTTGTCAATGATCTGTCCGAGGAACTTGATTGAGGTCTTTGCAAACTCACACTTCTCACTTTTCAATGTCACCCCTGCTTTTGTGAGCCGTTCAAGGACTGCAACCAGCCTCTTGTCGTGCTGGGTCTGTGTGTCAGCATAAACCAGAATGTCATCCATCTGGCAGACAACTCCATCCAGCCCCTCCAAAAGCTGAGACATTCGTTTTTGAAAATGCTCAGGGGCTGAGGATATGCCAAAACAGAGTCTATTGAAACAGTACCTTCCGAATGGTGTGATGAAGGTTGTGAGAAGAGCTGACTGCTTGGACAAAGGTATTTGCCAAAACCCTGAGTTAGCATCGAATTTTGAGAACAACTTTGCGTCCTCTAGCTGTCCTAGGGTGTGCTCAACTGATGGCAACATGTGTCTTTCTCTTTTCACAGAATTATTTAGTTTGGTCAAGTCCACGCACACACGCACTTCATCTCTGTTTGGTTTAGGTACTGGAACCATTCCTGCACACCAGTCAGTAGGCTGCTCTACTCTGGAGATTACACCTAACTCTTCCATACGAGCAAGCTCTCCTTTGACTTTGGGCAACAGGGGAAGCGGGACCCTTCCTGGGGTTGACAGGGCGAATGGTTTAGCGTCTGCTTTAAGCTCAATTTTGTATTCCCCCTCCATTCGGCCTAACCCGCTGAATAGTTTTGGAAACTGCTGCTTTACTGCCTCTACCGAAGTGAGTGACACTGCTTCTACTCTGGCCACTAACCCAAGTGCTACACTTGCCAAGCGGCTAAGTAACCCTTGCGTCAGGTCTGCTACTACATACACAGGCTGTACTGTAGTTTTGCTCAGAGTGCTCAGGTTAGCAGTAAATGTCCCTCTAACTGCTAGTGGAGACATTCCCGCCCCATACAGTTTCAGATCTGTGGGTTGCAGCTGTGGTTTTTGTGCTAGAGCGTTGTACTCTCTTTCAGGCAAGACGGTCACGTCCGCTCCTGTGTCAATTTTGAGCCAGCAGTCTACATTGTTAACTTTTATTTTAGTCAACCACGCATCCTCAGTTCTCTCTGAGGCTACTGTTCCCAAAAATGCTACCTCCCTTTCTTCACTGTCACCACCTGCTGCACGTATTTCTCCCACTGCCCCAGACCTGCACACTCTTGCATAGTGACCTTTCTTTTTACACTGATTGCAGAGTACCTCTTTGGCTGGGCACAGGTTCTTGCTGTGAAAGGGTGTCTTTCCACATCGGTTGCATTGGCTTTTCACATTCCTCTCTGTGGTTTGTGGCACAGTCTTTCTTGGTTTAAAGTGTTTTATTTTTGCTTTAATGATGTCCACGTTACAAAGATTTTCCTGCTTGAAGTTGTTTTTAAGAAGATCCTGCTGCTTCTTAACAAGCTCACTTTGGCGAATCCGTATCACTGCTTTTTCTAACGTGAGCTCCGCGTCCATTTGCAGTTGCTCCGAGAGCCTCTTGTCTCTTATTCCGACAACGAGTCTGTCTCTTATCATTTCACTGTGCAGCGCCCCGTAGCCACAATGCTCAGCCAAGGCATATAGGGATGTAATAAACCCGTCTGCAGTCTCTCCTGCTTCTTGCTGCTTTTGGTTGAACTTTGCACGTTCAAAGATAACATTTCTTCTGACTACAAAGTGTGCCTCGAGTCTGTCTTTGAGAGTGTGGTACTCACTCGCCTCCTCTTCGGTCAGGTTCAATGAGGTGATCACGTCTTCAGCTTCATCGCCCATTGTATATATCAGAGTGTTAACCTGGTTTTCGTCCGATTGTAGCTCGAGTCCGGATGCTATCCTGAACCTCTCAAAGCGTCGGATCCATTTCGGCCACTCTTCTGGCTTTGAAAAGTCAAACTTCGGCGGCGGTGATACTTGGAAGGCTGCTGGCGCGGCTGCCATGCTGCTAGTCGCGAGATGCTAGTTAGCGTTTGCTAATTTGTTAGCTTAGCTCTTACTGTGGCTGTTAATGCAAACTTGCAGGGCGAGTTCTCTCCGGTGAGAAAGCTTCCGTTTTCGTGACGTTCTTCTTCCCTCCAGAGTACTTCTGACACCATGTTTTGGTAGATCTCGGGTTTATAATAGCAGCACCATTAACGAGACTGGGACAGCTCTGTCTTAACGTGGCGACTCCGTTTATTGCCAAGCTGCAACAACAAATACACACGGCACAACCACCAGAGGGTGCTGCATGAACCATTGAATTAGTCCTTACCATAACAAATATGACGGTGAATCACGAAAGATATCAAACTGATCACTTGACCCATGTTACGTTACTCGCTCTTCGAGTGAATCAACAAATGGCGAAATGAAAAGCTGAACAACAACAGCTGTTTCTTTAGAGAGTCTCAGCTTACATGTGTTTATTTCATATTTTCAGTTGTTTCCCTCCACGGCTAAATAAATCGGTTTCAGTAATGTACTGATATACAAGAATGGACACAAGGGGCTTCTTTCAAAGAAAAAACTCTGGTAGTATTTTATATATTATGCTTTGTATGTTGTTCAGTGTATTTCTATGCAAAACAAGAGGAACTTCAACACACAGCAGTATATTCACAGTTGAAACCAGATATTTACACTTTATGGAAAACACAAGAACATTTTTTACTGCACAACATCAATTTAGAGTAAACTTGTTTTGTTTCGGATAAATAAATATTGAAATATCTTTTGAATCTGTTAAATGTCAGAATAAAGAGAGACAGAGCTTCTATTTTAATCACTTTCATCAAATTTGCGAGTACATATACACTAAGTTTTTTGTTCATTAATAAGAAACTCCAGACGATTCCATTCTGAGCTGAAGAAGCTTCTGATAGGTTAGTAGAGTCCATGTGAGTAAACTGGTGGCACAGCTGTGGATGCATATAAGGCAAAACACAGAGCCTGTTTCTTTGACATGGGAACATCAAGAGATGTCAACAAAACACCAGGAAGAGAACTGTGGAGCTCCATAAGTGTGGCTCAATTTTATATACAATTTGGTGCCATTTACAATTAAGAAATACAGACAGTTTCTCTCTTTACTCTAAAAGTTAACAAATATGTTTTTATATTTATCAATTTAAAAAAAAACCCATTTAATCTGATTTGATCTTACAATTAAAAAAGTGTTCTTATCTGAAGAGTTTGTAAATATCTGGTTTCAACTGTAGATTTGATGATTGTCAGCACAAAGAGAAAGAGAGAGGGACAGAGAGGGAGAGAGGAACAGAGAGGGAGAGAGGAACAGAGATGAACAGGAGCAGGTGAGACACATGTTAGTCAAATGGTTGTTTACCAAAAGTATCACCGTATCACAGGTCCTCATGTATCTCGTACCTCGTGTTTCTTTTTAGGTTTGTTATTTTTCAAATTCTATATTTATTAAGTTTTGCAGGCTTGTTTGCACAACAAGGCTAAATAATTATATAAACTTTTCTCAGTCTAAATAGTGGACTTTGGTAGAATTCAAAAAATAAGTGTAGTGCAGGTCTATGATGATTTTTAGTGCTACTATCATCTAGTTCTGATTGTGGTTCTGTCTTGGTTAAGTCCTCAGTAGTCCTGATTTTGAACTGTTGCAGTCCTGTTTTAATTCTGGATCAGTTCTGGGTCTGGTTGAATTGGGGTTTAGTCCTCATGTCTTGATACAGCCCCGACTTTGTTCTGCCTCGCTGCTTAATTAAAAACCTGGTTTAAGGTGTCCTGCATATGTGATATATATTTTTCCCTATATGAAGTCATTCTTTTTTGAACAATACTCAAAACAGAGCCTATTAATCTTTCAGTCATTTCTACACACACACACACCCCCCCCAAAAAAAAAAAAAAAATCCCACATGCATACTACCCTTTAGGGCAAAGCCCCGGGTGTTTCAAATGTCTGGCTCTGCCTCTGGTCAGGAATAAGGTTATGGTTAGGCCTAGGGATAAGGTTAGGTTTAGGGCTAGAATACAGGGCTGGAACGTCTATTACCGTGGGAGCGTCATTCCACTGGATTTCATCCATAACCCGGCGCGTACCTTAAGTTCCTCAGGAACGCTGCGGGACGTGACAAAACGTCACCATGTTAAGCCTCGGGAGTGAGAACGGGCTGATATGAGTCCTATAAGCTTGTGTTACATCACATAAGTATTATAATCATTGCTATTTAGGGCGATCGTGGCTCAAGAGTTGGCAGTTCGCCTTGTGGTCAGAAGGTTGCCGGTTCGAGCCCCGGCTCGGGCACTCTCGGTATTGTGTCCGTGGTCAAGACTCTTCACCTACTGGTGAGGGGCCGATGGTGCAATATGGCAGCCTCGCCTCTGTCCCAGGGCATGCAATCCATTATTATTTAAACCAACTGTTAACTGTATATTTCTGTACATTTACGTATTATGATTCATATTGCCACATTCATTGACCTTGTTTATAGGTAATTTCATTGTTTGATCACGTTAAAATGTTCCTAATTTAATGTCTAAAAGCACTTGGAAAAGGCAAGATCCCATGTAAAATTAGCGCAACAAACTCTATTTTCATTACTGAAAATAACCGTATTTTCATGAGGAAGTTATTTTCTGTTATTTTAAGGTAGTATTTTGGCGCCCCACCTGCCGGAATATTACCGTTTTTTGAAGATGTTTTTTTAAGATGTTTTTTTAACAGTGTGTCCTATCCTCCTGAGTTTTTACTTTCTTATTTTGATTCTGCTTGTAAATGTGTTCTCGAAGTTGTTGCTCCTTTAAGACTCAGGAAGTGCAAGTCCAAGGCTAGTCCCTGGTTAACTGATCCTTGCTGTCCTCTGAGACTTTGTGCAATAAGTTTATTCATTTCTTTGTGGACGAGGTTGCTAGCCTAAGACCTTCAACTCTTTCTATACCCGATCCTTCTAAGCATGTTTCCTGCTCATGTTTGCTTTCTGCCTTCCTGCTAATTGTTCTGCCTGATTTAGAGAAACTAAACTGGTTGCTCCCTGCTTTCTCCTAATATTGGACCTCACATTCTGAACATTATTAACACGAGTCTCCTGTCTGGTCAAGTACCCAGTGAGTTTAAACACGCGGTTATACATCCCTATTCATGGGCCACTTTTATTTTCGCCATATCTTCTCCCACTTGGTGCGATTTTCCAAAAACACAAAGTGTAATTTCATTCATATGCTGATGACTGCCAGCTTTATTTACCTTTTAGTCATGCAGATACCTTTCCAATTCAACCTCTCCTTGACTGTCTTAGTGATGTTAAGTCATGGATGGCAATTTTTACATTTTAATGATTTTAAAACGGAAGCAATTTTATTTGGCCCAAATCGATTTTCCAACCCTCCAGATGTTGATTTTGCTTTTTTGACCTCTCATTTGAAGAGTTCGATCACAAATCTTGGCGTAAAGATCGATTCTGCACTTACCTTTGATGACCACGTGAACGTAAAATCAGCATTCTACCACCTCAGACGTCTATCGAAGGTCAAGCCCTTTCTCTCCAAACGTAACTTAGAAACTGTAATTCCTGCTTGTATTACTTCATGCCTGGATTACTGTAATTCCATTTTAAAAGGGGCTGGGCAGAGAAACCGCTTACAATTAGTGCAAAATGCTGTGGCTCGATTTTTAACTGGTAGAAGGAAATTCGACCACATCACTCCAGTTTTGGCCTCTCTACATTGGCTTCCAATCAAATTTAGGATCCGTTCTTTAATGGTTTTTAAATCTTTAAATGGTTTGGCACCCGCTTATTTGTCCGATTTGTTGAAGCCTCACGTTCCCACTCGTTGCCTCCGGTCAGCTGAGCAGCTGCTGCTTTCAGTCCCTAAGTCACGGCTGAAACTCAGGGGACCGGGCGTCCTCTGCTGTGGCCCCCTTGCTTTGGAACAATCTTCCTCTTCACATTAGACAGGCTACATCAGTACCAGTTTTTAAGACCATTTTTTATTCTCTGGCTTTTAACTCTGTGGGTAACTGATATTTTTAGTAATTTTTAGTAATTTTATTCTTTTGAGTTTTTATATTGTTATTATTTATAGTTGTATTGTTCAGCACTTTGGTCTACCAGGTGTGTTTTTAAAGTGCTATATAAATAAACGATGATGATGATATTATTCAGGACCATGTCCACTTAATACTACACTATATAACTTTATATAACACTTATTCAAACCATCGCTGTCTCAGATGGTTTGATGCACTTGGCTCCATCTCTCGTGTTGGCCTCTGGGCCTTACGACACAGAGATTCACATTCTTTGGTTCACTGGATTAAAGTCAAGAAAGCCTTTATTTGTCACATCCTGTAATCCTCAACAGAGCAGTTTCTCTGCTATGATTGGGGCGGAAACCAGATTGAAATTGTTCATAGAGATTATGGTTATTGAGGTGTAAGTGAAGCTGAGAGGCGACAACTTTTTCAAAAATTTTTGAAATAAAGGGGAGATTTGATATAGGGTGAAGTAGACTTGTAGTCAAGACCGCCTAATCCGAGACCAAGACAAGACCAAGACCAGAGGGTATCGAGACCAAGACAAGACCAAGACCAGAGGGTATCGAGACCAAGACAAGACCAAGACCAAGTTGAGACGAGACCAAGACCGAGACCGAGTCGAGACGAGACCAAAACCAAGACCGAGACCGAGACAAAAAAAGTCTTTAAACTGCAGCCAGATGCTATTCTATATACATATGCAGGACACCTTAAACTAGTTTTTTAATTAAGCAGCAAGGCAGAACAAAGTCGGGCCTGTATCAAGACACAGGGACTAAACCCCAATTCAACCAGACCCAGAACTGATCCGGAATTAAAACAGGACTACAACAGTAACCAAGACAGAACCAGAATCAGAACTAGATGATAGTAGCACTAAAAAATCATCATAGACTTGCACTACACTTATTTTTTAATTCTACCAAAGTACAATATTTAGATTGAGAAAAGTTTATATAATTATTTATCCTTGTTGTGCAAACAAGCTGCATAACTTAATAAATATAGAATTTGAAAAGGAACAAATGGTATCTAAAAAGAAACACTAGGTACATGTTCTGATGAGTTTTGGCAAACAACCATTTGACTAACATGTGTGTCTCACCTGCTCTTGTTCATCTCTGTTCTGTCATCATTCTCTCTCTCCCTCTCTGCTCCTCTCTCTCCCTCTTTGTGCTGACAATCAAGCCAAACACCAACATCATCAAATATACAGTGGAAACTAGATATTTATGTACTCTTCAGATAAAAACACAAACACTTTTTAATTGTAACATCAAATCAGACTAAATGTTTATTTTTTTAGATTGATAAATATAAAAAACATATTTGTTAACTTTGAGAGTAAAGAGAGAAACTATCTGTATTTCTTAATTGCAAATGGCACCAAATTGTATTCAAACTTGAGCCACACTTATAGAGCTCCACAGTTCTTTTCCTGGTGTTTTGGTTGACATCTCTTGATGTTCCCATGTCACAGAAACAGGCTCTGTGTTTTGCCTTATATGCATCCACAGGTGTGCCACCAGTTTACTCACATGGACTCTACGAACCTATCAGAAGCTTCTTCAGCTCAGAATGGAATCGTCTGAAGTTTTCTTATTAATTAACAATAAACTTAGTGTACATGTGCTCCTAAATTTGATGAAAGTGATTAAAATAGACAGCTCCCTCTTTTTATTCTGACATTCAACTAATTCAAAAGATATTTCAACATTTATTTATCTAAAACAAAAGTTTACTCTAAATTGATGTTTAACAGTAAAAAAAAGTTTTTATGTTTTCTCCATGAAGTGTATGTAAATATCTGGTTTCAGCTGTGAATATACTGCTGTGTATTGAAATTCCTCTTGTTTTGCATAGATATACTAAACAACATCCAAAGCATAATATATAAAATAACATCTACCTGAGTTTTTTCTTTGAAAGATGCTCCTTATGTCCATTGTTGTGTTCATCAGTACACAATTGAAACCGATTTAGAGTTTGTTTAGCCGCGGAGGGTAACAACTGAAAATATGAAATGTAAGCTAAGACTCTCTAAAAAATCAGCATTGCTGTTCAGCTTTTTATTTATCCATTTGTTGATTCACTCGAAGAGCAAGTAACGCAACCAAGTGATCAGTTTGATATAAATCTTTTGTGATACACCGTCATATTTACATTATTAGTTCAGTACGAATGATTTGCTTTGGTACCTGGTCAAACTTAAGCTCTCCTCTGTCTGCAGCAAACTCGCAGGCAGCAGCTTCTCCCCCCTCGCTCACATGGGTGCTGTGCTCAGTCGCCTAGTGCCTGAGCTCGGATCATACCAAAATTAGGGGGAATTTACGACGGTGCGCTCTGTGCTTCGTGTGTTGTTTTTGTTTTATACAGTTGTCAGTCAGGCATCTAACTAAAAAATTACACTCCAAAAGACCCCATGCTTGTGAAAAAATGACCCGGGCTTAAGCCCAGTAAGCCCCCCCCCCCGCTCCGCTGATGGTTGACTCCAAATCTCCCGAACACTATGTCGATTTGAAAACGCAAGACCGAAACAGCGAGACCAAGACCGAGACCAAGACAAAAGTCCGTCGAGACCAAGACAAGACCAAGACAAATGTCCGTCGAGACCAAGACCGAGACCAAGACAAAAGTCCGTCGAGACCAAGACGAGACCAAGACCACGTAAAACTGGTCTCGAGACCAAGACCGGTCTCGAGACATCCAACTCTAGGGTGAAGATTATGAAAGTTATTGGGGTCTGCACCAGGCTTTTTGAGAATTGGAATAACAGAAGCCTTTTTCAGTGCTTCAGGAACAATCCCAGTGTTCAGGGAGGAATGGATAATACTGGTTATGAGAGGAGTTAACGAGGGAAGACAGGCTTTAACTAACACAGTGGGGAGAGGGTCAAGGTGACAGGTGGATGATTTAGGTTTCATAATAAGATTAGATACGTCAGTTATGGAGGGAAGAGTAAAGCTTGAAAATAAGTGACAGGAAAACAGTGTGGGAAACATTTCTTTATGTATAGTTAGTCCAGTTTTCTTGAATAGACGTCCGAGTTGGCGTCCTTTAGATTTAAGATGACGCAGGTTGGGGGTAAACCATGGTGCTGAACTGGAAAAAACTTTCCAGGCAAGAGTTAAAATCTCTGGAAAGAGGGATTTTGTCATTGTTCATATGGATATTGAAGTCACCACCAATTATCCGATTTGGAGTCACTAAGAGAAACAAAATCATTGGGCTGTTGCCACGTTTCAGTCAGGCAAAGAAAATCCAACTTCAACTAATCTTCAATTAGCCTGGGCCAAGCCAGCGCCGAGCAGCAAGAACTCTGTTATCTTGGTTCCAAAAAGGTTGGTGTCTTCAATGTCCTCGATCGACAGTCCCGCTAGACACACTGCCCTCCAGTCCTTCCACCCATCCATCGTGTATCCGGCAGGGAACATCCCTCCAGGACAAACGGGCTCTCCCGAACCCAGGCTTCTCGTCGAGAAGAGGGTGTCAGTTGCATTCAGGGACCAGTTGATCAAATCCATAAATTCATAAGATGGAGGCTCTGCTCTTTGTTTACCCGTTGTCGTGGTAAACCCTGTATCAGAGCTCCATTGATGATTTCTTTCTTCCTCGACTCACAGTTCAGTCTGTTAAACCTGCTTCCTGCAATAGGAGCAAATATCCACTGAAAGCAGAGCAGCAGAAAGACGTGCTGAGTGTGAAGCTGTCAGCAGGGGGAATAACACAGGGCTGTGAATGAGTCCTGTCACTGTGATCAGGCTCCTCCTTCTAATCCACCAACTTAGTGTTGATGAAGACTAAACAGAGAGATCACAGCTTCTTTATACTTGCTGTAGCTCACAGTTACTCTACACTGCAGATATGACGCCTCTGTTCATCTCAGTGCTGCTGGCTGCTATGTGCCTCGGTATGAACACAACTCTGTTTCTTTGATATCAACATTGACGTGATTCTTTAACAGCACACTGATACTGTTTGTTGGTGTTTTACAGAATGCAGAGCACAAAAAGACAACGTGCTGCAAGCAAAAGGAGAAGAGACTGCTGCTGCAGGAGGCACAGTGACACTTGGCTGTCTCTATAACACCAGCTCATCAAATCATTATCTCTACTGGTACAAACAGGATGGAAACAACAGCCCCAAATTCATCATGAGTCGCTTTAAAGTTGGTGAGGGGAAAAACGAGGCTGAAGACAGATTTTCATCCACACTGGATTCCAGCATCAGATCAGTTCCTCTGAAGATCCAGAAGCTTCAGCTGTCTGACTCTGCTGTGTACTACTGTGCTCTGCAGCCCACAGTGACAGGAAACAGCAAAACTCTGTACAAAAACCTTTGGAGCAAAGACAACAGAATACTCCACAACATCCACTAGAGGGAGCCACACACTGTTAAACCACTTTTTACTTTTTCAGTTCTGTATATTTTTTTCTTCCACTGACTTCACTATTTTGTGGGCCCTGTCCACAAAAGTCAAGTTCAACCAATGAGATGATTTCTGTCTGCAGAGCAAAAAGTTTCAAGATATAAAAGCACAACCTGGTGAATCTGCTGCAGTGGAAGAACATTGTTCATGTGCTGTCTGTCTGGCTTCAGCAGCTCCAAAGACATGTTGCTGCACCTCTTTTTGCTTTCATCTCACTTCATGGGTGAACTTTTGTCTCTTTCTCAGAACGCAACGTTTCTTTCTCTGCTCTGAACTCTGTGCTAGAAATGAATCATTGGTCTGGAGGATTTTAGATTTTTACTTCTGTCCTACTTTTCCTCATTTCCACTGTCTTCTCCTCTCAGCCTCATGGACAATGTTAGTCTGATGGCTTCATTTCCTCTACTTTTTCCAGGACTAACAGCTGGAGACTCAATCACTCCTCAACGAGATAAAGTCACTGCAACAGAAGGAGAATCTGTCACACTCACATGTAGCTATGAGACAAGTTATAGTAATGCTTGGCTTCACTGGTACAGACATCATTCTGACCTTCAGGCTCCTCAGTTTATACTCCTGAAAAAAGGAAAAGGCGGCAGTGATGAATATATTCCTGATAAACGATATGGATCAGAAGCATCAGATCAATCAACTAATCTGACCATAGCAGCCCTAACCCTGGCAGACACAGCTCTCTACTACTGTGCTCTACAAACACAGTGATACAAAGTGTAGAAGAGGCTGTACAAAAACCTGAACACAGATATCTGACTACTCTTCAAAGAGGAGGGAAGTGGTATTCAAAGCACAGCTTCATATCAGATGGATTCTGCTAATTCCTGTTTTATCAGAGTCACTGTGGTTACAGCTGCTAATGAAACACTGTGGGAGGATTCACATGAGCAGCAAATCCACATCAACCACAAACCAACTGCAGGAACGTTCAGACACAAAGAAATAATAAAAACCACAATAACAATTCAGTTAAATTCAGTTTTATTTACACAGCACCAAATCACAGCAACACTTTCCTCAAGGTGCTTTGCTGACAGTAGGAAATAAAATCTCTCTGATTTAAAGAAATGAGAATTGATTAAAAAACTGAGGGTTTTACATCCAGGAATTAAGATTAAACGTTTCATTCATAATCATAAGTTTTGTCAAATTTTAAATAAAAAAGTAAAGCAATAAAAACACAATAATTCCAGGTTTCACTCAATCTAAACCAAAAATATACACAGCTACCTCTCTAACCCCCAAAGTTATTGGGATCTGCACCAGACTGTTTGACAGTTGGAATAACAGAAGCCTTTTTCAGAGATGAAGGAACGATTCCCGTATTCAGGGAGGAATGGATAATACTTTTTATGAGAGGAGTTAACGAGGGAAGACAGGCTTTAACTAACACAGTGGGGAGAGGGTCAAGGTGACAGGTGGATGATTTAGGTTTCATAATAAGATTAGATACGTCAGTTATGGAGGGAAGAGTAAAGCTTGAAAATAAGTGACAGGAAAACAGTGTGGGAAACAGGAAGTCTACTTCAGTCTTAAGCTCCTACAGAGTTAAATTGATGGTGGATATCTGATATTTTATGAGTGAAAAAAAGAGATAAGAGTATTACAAAAGTCAGCAGAGTACATGTGGGAGGGGGTTTTGTAATTTTACTGAACAAAGAAAAGAGAGACCTGGAGTTACCTTCATTAGAACTGATTGAACCAGAGCAGTAAGATTTGACTGAGGCAATGCAGTCCTTATAGCACAAAACATGATCAGTATACAGTTTTCTTTATGTATAGTGAGTCCAGCTTTCTTGAATAGGCGTTCGAGTTGGCGTCCTTTAGCTTTAAGGCGACGCAGGTCGGGGGTAAACCATGGAGCTGAACGGGAAAATGAGACAGTTCGATGTTTAAGGGGAGCAAACATGTTAAGAAGGTTATGGAGGTTGACATTATAATGAGAAACAAGTTGATGAGGGGTTGAGGGGCTCTGAATAGATGGAAGTTGTTATGTTTGCAGTAAAAGAAATAAACACATGATCAGACTGGGGAAAGAATGTGGCTTTACAATGTGTGGGGGTAATGCCACAACAACAGACCACATCCAAGATATGTCCTGTAGTTTTCAGTTTTTATTTGTCATATGCAAGTTAGCACAGGCTCAACATAGCAATGAAATGTTTTTGACGAGCAGCAGACACTCAGCAGTATAGTAAGTAAAAAATAGTAAATATATAGTAAAAAGAAAAAAGTTAAGAGGCTGAATATATATGTACACACTTGTGAATAGATAAAGGAAATCTTAAATAGGAATGTGACCGTTGACATGTAGTTGGGGGGATAGTGCACATGAGTGAGCAGCAGTACAAACTGAACAGTACAACATTTTGAGTGGCAGTTATTGCACGGAGTAAGGTTTTAATTCATTTAAATACTGATAAGAGTGAAGTGACCAGTGCAGAGTGTACCTGTGAAACTGTAGGACAGCTTCTGAGTGCGTCCTGTGGAGTGTGTGTGTGTTGTGGTTGAGGTGTCGTATGGCTTGATGGTAGAAACTGTTTTTGAGTCTTGTAGTCGGAGCAGACAGAACCTGTAATGTCTGCCAGGTGGTAACAAGAAGAGCTGATGTGCTGGGTGGCTGTGGTCCCTGATGATGCTGTGAGCTTTACGGAGGCATCACTGGAGATAAATGTCCTGAATGGCAGGAAGCCTCGTGCCAGTGATGTGCTCTGCTGCCTTCACCACCCTCTGTAGTGATTTCCGGCTGCTGGCAGAGCAGCTTCGTACCAAACTGTGATGCAGCTCGTCAGCAAGCTCTCGATCGTACACCTGTAGAAATGTGAGGTGATGTTCATGTTCATGCCAAACTTCCTCAGCCTCCTCAGGAAGTAAAGCCGCTGGTGAGCTTTCCTGATAGCAATGTCTGTGTGAGGGTCCAGGAGAAGTCCTTGGTGACTTTGGAATGAGTAGAACATTGTATGTACTATAGAAGCCCAAAACCTTCCAGGCAGGAGGATCTCTGGAAAGAGGGATTTTGTCATTGTCGCCAACAATTATCAAATCTGGAGAAAGTTCAGAGAAATGAGTGAGAAGCGCAGAAAAATCATTTAAAAACTCCTTATTTGGCTCAGGTGGCCGATAAACAGTACATACAATGGTGGGGGTAGATCCAGGGAGCTGTAATGCAATGTTTTTAAAAGAATGGGAGGGAGGGGCAGAGACAGGGAGAACTTTCCAGTGCTTCCGGTGAATTATCGCGTGACCCCCGCCCCTCCCCGAGTTGTGAGGTCCACAGGTGTAAACTCAGATTGAGTGGAGTCACTAAATGAAACAATCATTGGGCTGTTGCCACGTTTCAGTCAGGCAAAGAAAATCAACAACTTACGATCGGAGAGGAGATCCTGGACGAGATGCCCCTCACCAGTGACAGAGCGGACGTTTAACAGACCGAAGCTGATGCTGGAGTTACCATGTCTGACAGCAGGCTTAGTTGATCTAGCCAGGTGGGCCAGCACGTTGCAGTCGACAGCCTGGTCAGTGTTGTGGGGAGGACTGACCCGGTGATAAACCATGATGAAATCATATAATAATAATAATAATAATAATAATAATAATAATAATAATAATAATAATAATAATAATAATAATAATAATACAGAAAACACTGAGTCACTGACCAGGACAAGGAGAAAGGTCAGAACGTGTAAGAAACGAGAACTTTAATTTCGATTTTATTGATCACGACACAGAGCTCGTTTGTAGGATGCAGTGTCTTCATTTTTCACAGTTTACAGATTTGTTCAGGTGAGTTTTCCTTCCCTTAGAATTAGGAGAGCTTTAATAAACCCGGGGTGATTCAAGTTTGTCGCTGCGAGGCTTCCTGAGGAAACTTTGGTAGTTCAGAGGAAACTGATTATTCAGCAATGTTTTAATCCTGCCAGACTTCCTGCAGACAGCGCTGCAGCAGTGAGGGAGTCAGAAGCGTTCAGAAGTGGATGTGAAGGATTTCATATTCAGCTTTGTAAGGAAATCTCCAAATGTGAGCTTACTGAAGTGAAAGGAGTGCCTCGTGTTGGGACCTGAGCAGAGCCAGTGAAAGCTCAGCGAACACTCTCAGCTGAAAACATTTTAATTGTTTGTCATTATTTGTTTAGCTGTATTAACCTGACTTTTATTAATATGGGGTAATAACAGTGCCCCTGAGGATCACAGAACACTCACTCTTTACTGGATTTCACATATTGTACGTTTTTCTTTTGGCTGTCGCTTTTCTTTATGTTTTTGCCCTTTGACCTTATCTTTGCAGATGTTTTGCTGTTCATAAAGACTCTAAACAGGTTTCTGTCTGGCTCCACCCACTGATGCTGAACTCAGCCAATGAGATGGTCTCTTCCTGCAGAACTCCAGCCTGATGTTGAGGAGAAGGCTGTGCAGCAGAGAGGCTGCTTAGTCTTTTCATTCTGCTGAACTTTGTTCATCTGCTGTGTGACTTCAGCACCTGAAACATGTTCCTTTACCTGTTTGTACTTTTCTCTCACTGCATAGGTGAGTGTTAGAACACAGAAAAGTCTCATTGTGACAAGATTTGATCAGAGTTATTATTAGCAGATTTCTTCATCTCATTCTGCTCACAAAGGAAGAAAAAGACTGACTGACATGAATCATTCATTTGCAGCTTTGGGCTCCATGAACAGCATAAAGCAGGAACGTGCTGAAGAAGCCGTTGCAGAGCGAGGAAACATCAACCTGACCTGTACATATGATGGTTCTATCAACAATATCCAGTGGTACCGACAATACCAGAGATCCAGACCAGAGTTCCTGCTCTACATCACAGAGGGAGGATCAGTTCATCGAGCTGTGTCGGGATTCTCAGCTCACATTGACAAAACAGAGAAACGTGCAGATCTGGAGATCTCCTCTGCTGCAGTGTCTGACTCTGCTGTGTACTACTGTGCTCTGCAGCCCACAGTGACAGGAAACAGCAAAACTCTGTACAAAAACCTTTGGAGCAAAGACAACAGAATACTCCACAACATCCACTAGAGGGAGCCACACACTGTTAAACCTCTGATTCTTGTGTCATTGGACTGATGACAAAGACAACAGAGAAATGAAGCAGTAAAGATCAGAGACAGAGACAGAGCTGCTGTGGAAGCACAAAACTATTTGATTGGCTCAGCTATTAAACTGGCCCCGCCCACTGAACCTGAGCTCATCCAATGACATTATTTGTTGGTCATTGTGCTGCAGTGGAAGAACATTGTTCATGTGCTGTCTGTCTGGCTTTAATAACTCCAAAGACATGTTGCTGCACCTCTTTTTGCTTCTATCTCACATTATAGGTGAGTTTAAGAACAGGGATTAAAGTTTAGTTGAAGCTGCTGCATTAAGCAGATATACAGACTGCATTTCACTACTTTTCTTCTTTCTTTTTCCAGGACTAACAGCTGGAGACTCAATCACTCCTCAACAACCTGAAGTCACTGAAACAGAAGGACAATCTGTCAAACTCACATGTGACTATCATACACCTGCAACCAGTGCTTACCTTTACTGGTACAGACATGATTCTGACCTTCAGGCTCCTCAGTTTATACTCTGGAAAAGAGTAAAGGGGGGGACATCTGAATATATTCCTGATAATCGATATCGATCAGAAACATCACCTACATCAACTAATCTGACCATAGCAGCCCTAACCCTGGCAGACACAGCTCTCTACTACTGTGCTCTACAAACACAGTGATACAAAGTGTAGAAGAGGCTGTACAAAAACCTGAACACAGATATCTGACTACTCTTCAAAGAGGAGGGAAGTGGTATTCAAAGCACAGCTTCATATCAGATGGATTCTGCTAATTCCTGTTTTTTATCAGATTCACTGTGGTTACAGCTGCTAATGAAACACTGTGGGAGGATTCAGAGCAGTATGAGTCCCACAACAGCAGCAGACTACAGGCCTGACGTTCATGTTTCAAAATAAGAGTTAAATTCCCTCCTTAAGCACTTCCCACATGAGTGATTGATGCTCTTTGAGAGGCCTCTTGATCTGATCTAATCTGCTATTTTAGGATGGACTGCTGGAAATAACCTGAAAATAACTTGCAGGTAAGACAAAGAGCGTCTTACTCTTAACCTACATCTCCTCTCTGAGCACACCGTCCTCAACAAAAATAATCAGAATTAACAAAAGCCTGATTAAACTGATGGTTCGATTTCTTTGTTCCAGTCATCATGTAACAGCTCCAGGAATCAGCTGCAGTCAGGACACAGCTCTCTCACACAGCTGCCCTGGGGCAGACTGACAGGCGCGAGGCTGCCATTGGCCCCTCTGGCCATCACCAGTAGGCGGCAGGTGAAGTGTCTTGCCCAAGGACACAATGACTGAGACTGTCCGAGCCAGGGCTTGAACCGGCAACCTTCCAATTACAAAACAAGCTGCCAACTCTTTGAGCCACGATCACATCGTAAATGGTCAAAGCAAGATATGAAGTTTAATTTTCTATTCTTAGGCAGCTAAATTAACACAGGTGTCCCATTTAGTCATAATTTTAATATTATAAATACTCAGTAACACACATCCAGTGTTTTTCGGTCTGGTTACTACCGTTAAGGTCAGAACCGGTGCCATAATGGGACAGGATACCAGTAACCATCCCTACCAAGGACTGGGTACAAGATTTGGCTATTTTTAAGCCTGCACATCGTGAATTCGTCGTCATTCAAACAAAGGTACGTCAGCCCGAGCACTGCGAGTAAAATGCATTTGAATTTCCTCCGAACATTCAGATCAGTGCAGCATAAATTCATTCATGAGGGGAAATGACAGTGAGAACATGTGGAGGTTGTTAGAGGGATAACATAGTGCACTGATTTGTCCTGAAGGATTTAGTTATTCTCTACGGTTAAGGAAATTGCACTAATTAATTCATTTTTATTATAAATAATCCTAATTATACACATTGCTTCATTGTTTGTGTCCTGTGTCACTAAAAATACATTTTATTTTAGTTTTATACATCGATTAATGACCTGCAGAGTCTCTATATCATTTTAAGTAATTCATAAAAGTTGAGCTTCATGCTTTCTGCATCTTGAAGTGAACATCCTTACATTACTTACTGTAGGTTCATTGTTTTGCACGCAGATTAAAAAGAGAACAGGCAGATTAATATAACATGCAGCGTTCTATAGATGGATACATAAAAAGAAAAAAACATTAATGTATGTGCTAAACACTTTGTTTGTTACATTGATGATAAATGGGTTTGAAAGTAGATAAAACATTTGTGTCGGCTTTGGCTCATTAAAGTTCTTGTCTTTAAATTAACTGTGTTTCAGGTCCTGCGCTCTCAAACACTCTTTCAGCCCTTTGTTTGGTGCCTCGGCGGTCACACCCCCTCCAGTGACATCACACTCCAAAGCCCTACAGGCTCACCTGTGCTTGTATATTGTGGACTGTTAAAGGAGTTGAGCCACATACAGGGCTGAGGGGAGATGATCCTTTTATGACCAGGAATTAAAGCTGTGAGGGGAGACTGGAGCTGTGGTGTTGGCTACAGGCTGTTTAATTATGGCTAATGTTTAATGATGAGTATGAAGGGAGCCACTGATCTCGGTGTCAGTGGGTCGAGTAAACTGTGACTGACAAATAGGTTTAAAGAGTAAAAGTAAAAAGTATTTGTGTATGACTGGGTTAAGAGCAGTATACTAAAATGAGTGTTCTTGAGAAAATGTCATTCTGTAATGAAATATAATGAAACATGAAGTGAAATATAATCTCATGTGAGTGAATATTTGAATGTGATGAAGGTTTCTGTGTTACAGAGAAGAAGAAAATGTAATGAAGGAAAGTTTAAATTCTGTTTGAAAACCCAGCAGGGTGCTCAGGAAGGAGCAACTAAACTCCCCGCTGCTGGTGACCAGATCCACCGTCGAGAGCCTGCTGACCTGTGCAGCGACAGTGTGGCACGCCAGCTGCACGGAGGCACACGGGAAGAGACTGCAGAGGGTGGTGAACGCGGCACAAAAACTCATCCGCCACCCCCTGCCCTCCTTGTCTGCCGTCCACAACTCCTGCTGTCTTAGTGGGCCAGAAACCTTTTAAAGGACACTACCCACCCCGGCTACCATCTTTTCAACCTACTGCCCTCTGGCAGGCGCTATGGATCCATAAGGGCCAGAACAAAAAGACTCAGGGACAGCTTCTTCCCCAACGCCATCACCACACTCAACTCAAACTTGTACAAAAGTAATCTGCACTGAAATATCATCAGTTCTCTGCCCGTCTGTCTCTGTCAGAACTGTACTGTGTATTTATATTTATAGTAGTGTACACTTTTGTTATTGTATAGTTTTATAATGTGCTGTAAGCACATGTGCACTTTTATAGAGCTGTTCCCAGTTTTATACTGTCGTTATTCTGTGTATAATGGCGATAAAGGCTTTCAATTCAGTTCTTTCAGTGTTTTCTTTTCTGCATGTGGAGAAAGTCAAATCGATAAAGAGAGATGATGAGGTGTGGGTGATCCGATGACCGCTGCACAACCTGTGAACCTGCACATAGTTTCATAGTTTTGGACTTTGAGAAAGAATCGAGAAGATTTGGATTTCCTCTCAGCCCTCTCTCTCTCTCTCCTCAGCATGAGCTCAGAGTTCATTTGGATTTTAAACTTCAGTTGAATTCAGATTTATGTTTATAGCATCAAATCACAACAGTCACCTCACGACACTAAAATCAGGAAACCAGAGGCCCGGGTATTTGTAGGTCTCTCACGTCCAGGCTGTTTGCTTTATCCTCACCAAAAATATGAATCTGTCAAAAACATCACAACATCAGCATTTCCATTCTGACCAGATACAGGAAGTGTTACCATGGCAGCAGGAGGGCGCCTCTCAGTGCACAGAAGAAGTCCATGTGACTCCTGCAGCTAACAGAGGCTGACACAAACACCAAAACACAAACACAGCCTGACTACAAAACACCGTCGACACTGCTGCTGAACACAAGCTGTGATGTTAAAATAAGAGCTTATTACACAACATTACACGAGCATAAGAAAGAGATGACGACCCGTTCACATCTGTGGTACGACCGTCACAGTGACATCACGAGGGGGAGGGGCTTTCCGTGTGAGGAAAGCTCGAGCGTCGCTCTGAGCCACATGCAGACTTTTTATGTGTAGAAGCTTCGTTTCTGTCCAACAGGATGATTTTGGTGCCGGTGCTGCTCCTCTGCGTCTTCACTGGTAACTCACATTTACAAAGAATCTGTTATATCTGCTGTTCAGACTCGGACCACAATAACTTAAATACCTTTTCCCCCTGTAGATGTGAGCTGTGAGGAGCTCAGTCCAGTCCACAGTGAGCACAATCAGCTCTCTGTGGAAGGCAACACCGTGTCTCTGTCCTACAACTACCCCAAACTCGTAACTACAGATTATTTCTTCTGGTATCGGCAACATCCAGGAAAACCACCTCAGTTTCTCATCTCACACTCAGCATCAGGATCTGTGCTAAATAATCCAGTCCCGGGACTGAAGGTCCAAGTGGAGGAAAAACTGATCCAGATGAACATCTCCTCTGCCACAGTGGCAGATTCTGCTGTTTACTTCTGCGCCGTGAAGCCCACAGTGACAGGAAACCCCGAGTCCCTGTACAAAAACCCATCATCTCAGCAAAGAGCGCTCACACTTCAGCTCCTCTGTTCTCTTAGACAACACCGCCATCAAGTGGATTCTTCCAGCTTTGCATGATGCTGGAAGAAAACTCTGATGATGCTTAAATACAATCTGCATGTTTAGACATTTGTCCAGAAGTTTATTTGATTAATTTACAGAGAACTGATGACTCACAGAGTTTGTAAAGACGTTGGTATCAGAGAATGAAATGAAAATCACAAACTTTAGTACATTTCCATCCATCTTTGGAAGCATCAGCGTCGCCAACAGGGGAAAATATCTGATTATTGCTTGATGGCTCAGACAGAAGAGCAGAGATGTTTCGTGCTCATCTGCTCATAAGAGCAAAGCAGCCAGTTTATTTATGTCCTGTTTCCATCATGAGCAGAATGTAAGCTGTGTGGAAAAGCACCGTGATGAAAGTTTTGTTGTGATTTGGTGAAAAATAAATGAAATTGAACTGAATTAGAAAAGTGCTGAATCATATTTATTCTTGTTTTGTTTGAAAATCAATAACCAATCAGAGTCGTTGTTGCATTTATTGAAACATGCAAACATGAATAACTTATGATTGACAGAAAGAGGCTTTCAGTATAAATCATGAACTCTTCCAGTGTGGAGCCAAACCAACTTGCAGTTTGTGCGATATGGCAGCCTCGCCTCTGTCAGTCTGCCCCAGAACAGCTGTGGCTACACCTGTAGCTGCCTCCACCAGTGTGTGGATGTGAGAGTGAATGAATAGTGGCATTGTAAAGCGCTTTGAGGACCCAGAAAAGCGCTATATAAATGCAATTATTATTATTATTATTATTATTATTATTATTATTATCTTCAGTGTCTGTGGGCTTGGACACGATGGAAGAGTCAGGGAGAACTGGAGGCCATCAGCTGATGAAGCCAACAGAACCACATCATCCACAAAAAGCAGAGATGAGATTCTGAGACCACCCAGCTGGAAGTGTTCAGCCACCTGGCTCCGCCTAGAAACTGTGTCCTTAAAATGATAAAAGGGCAGCCCTGGCATTTCTTATGTGATCGAGCTCTTGAATGAACACCTCAAACAAAGAACACCTCAGACTCCCAAAGCTCCTCCCACATACTCAGAGGCACATGGTCGAACGCTTTCTCCAAGTCCACAAAACGTGCAGACTGCTTGGGCGAACTCTCATCCAACTCCCATGCTGTAGTGTCGATGAGTGTGATCCTCCTGTAGTTGGAGCCCATTCTGTGGTCATTCTTAGTGCCAGTCCAAAGTCTCCACCCAACATTGTACAGTGTGTCATCCAGGACAGCCTACAACAGTAACTGGAGGTTACGCAGTAAATTATAAAGAAACTGTTTGCATAATATCTCAGATCAAATGGGTCAAAGGTCAAAATAATAACGCCATTTATAGGTCAGAGGTCAAAGTGATTATCCCATAAACTACAGAACTTTTTACAACTTAAAATACTTTAAAAATATTTGTTAAGTCTAATTGTTGAATGTTGTCATTAGTTCAAGCAGGAGGATCGAGACACTCCTTTGTCTCTGAGCACGTCTGCAGCCGCTCTGTGCTGGGGGAAGTTTGATCACAGACACACAAGATTCTGTTTGATGTTTGGTTTTGGCTTCCTGCTCTTTGCATGGCTTCACTGTGCTGAGCATGATGAACCAATACAGGAACTGAACCAGATACTGGGTGGAAGTGTAAACATACTGGGTGTGGGGGGGAGTACCTCTTTATGACCAAGGATGATGTTAGAAACAGTTGGAAGTCATGCACACAGAGACACACACACACACACACACACACACACAGTGTAAGATGGCGCTGGCACGGCTGGCAGCCTTAACCCAATTTCCCTCGGGATGAATAAAGTATGATCGATCAATCAATCAATAGTTCCTTGTCTTTCTAAGCAAAGGGGTTTTATGGAGGGCGGTGCTTGTGCTGTGATGTGTACTGTAACTGCATGTCAATGAAAAGGCTACGAGGAAGCTGCTCTTTGAAGGATGGAGACTAAGAGCTGGTTCTTGACCAAAGCTTCCCTCGTTAGTGAGTTAAAGACCAGTTGAAGATGTTCTGTCTTGATTTCGCTCATCATGAGGAATAAGTCTCTAAAGCAGCGGGATGTGGAAACACAGACCCAACAATATTTTTTCTTATTGTCCGAATGTGTTTTTTTAGTTCTCTTCTTTGATGAGAGTTTAATACAAGTTGAACTGTAAAATGTTGAAACTGAAACATGGATATGTGTGACTGTACTTGTAAGAAGATTAACTTGATAAAAAAGACCAGCCTGTTCCCACTCAGCCTTTCCTCCATTATAAAAACATGTTCATCATTCTTACCTGCAGTTATTAATAAACCTGTTAATTCTTTGTGTCCAGTGAATGCAATTACTATAATATCATTAAGAATAAATAAATTATTATCAATGTACACATACACTGAAAAGAAACTAAATCACTTTTAATTGCATGAAGCTTGGAGGTATTTAAAGAAGAATTAATAAAGTCAGTGTTTTACTGGCTGAGTGTGTCTCGTACCAGTGGAGTTTCATCCACAGTGACAGATTATACAAATATCAACACATCTCTAATGAATCTGGTTTTTGTCATATTCAGGATACATTTGTACACATGAGCTTCAGGAGAGGCAGAAAAACTATTTCAGCTACAACAGTCACATAAATGTGTGAAATGATGAACTAAAGATCTTTTGATTCGATAAACTTTTATCTTCTCGGTCACACGTGTCCACGCTGGTTGGATGTTGTACAGTTTCCAAAACAGAAACTTGTGTTTGTGAGGAAACCTCTGGTTTTTACTCTGTTTATACTGTTTTCATGTAGAAACTCGTTTCTTTGTCTCTATAATACTCAATGACACTCACATTCATATGGTCGTATCCAGCAGCCCTCTTACATCACATATGTGCAGTTGGAAATAAATACCACAAGGTGGTGCTAGTGCCACATGCAAAAACTCACGAGGCGCTTGCAGTTCTCCACCTACTGGCCACGTTTCATGTCCGCGGCAGCAGAACTACAGACAGCAGATATGAGCTGATGGCTGTGTGTAACCTGCATGAGATAAGGTGACAAAGACATGAATCCAACATGTGAAGACGCTGCACTGAGTCAGTCGTGTGTCAGTAAAAGTCAGCAAACACTTCATGTCTGGATTCAACGATGGAAACGTTCCTATAAAACCAGTGAAATTCAGCCCAACATCACATGCCAGAGTTTCTACTGGATCCAGTTCTGGTGACTGGGATCCTCTGGAGGCGGGCTGGAGGCAGGTTGCATCTATAAATGTATGTTGACTTTGTACTTTGTGTTCTGATCAATCAGCCCAGCAGAAATGTGCCTGGGGTGTAGCTCAGACCTGTCAGGGCAGGTCAGCCACGTACCAGGTTGGTGGGTCGATCCCAGGCTCCTCCAGGCTGCATGTCAAATATCCTTGGGCAAGATACTGACCCATTTTGCTCTCTGATGCATCCATCGGAGTGTGAATGTGTGTGGTAAATGGTAAATGGGCTGTATTTGTGTTATTTGTAAAGTGCTTTACACATCCAGTCATCCACCCATTCACACACACATTGACACACCGGTCATGAATGTTAGACAGAGCAGTTAAGAGCTTAGAAGAAGTGAATGAGTGTGAGTGGCTGAATGAAATCGTTGTATAAAGAGCTGCATGAGAACCAGTCCGTTTACCGCTGCTGCCTCAGACTTCTTCACTAACAGAGTCAAGTCTGGCTGCTGTGAGCGGTGCTGAGAGCACTTCAGTCATAATCAGCCTGACCTCTGACCTCTCCCCTCTGCTGTTATGAACACAGCAGTGTTGTCTCTCATCTGCACTCACACAGATCACAGTGTTCCTGCTCTGATGTGACTCAGTCTGCACGAGTAAAGTAAGAGTCACAGATTCTTTGAGGCTCAGAGTGTTTTTATTAGATGCACCATGTTTGTAAAAGTCTTCATTTAAAGAAGGCTAAAATGTTTCATTATAATGTTATAGTGTATAATCCTCCTCTCGACATAGATGGAGCAGCTCCTCTGTCAGGAACCTCGGGTTCACCTGACCAACACCATCATATAAAACCTGTTTCCTGAGGAGGCTGAACAGCGCTGGACTGGATGTTGGTGTCCTCGGGTTCTTCTACAGCTCACTGAGGGGGTTCGTAAAGTCTGCAGAGGACTATCAGGTGCAGCTGAACGTCCATCAGGGACATCTACAGCATCAGGTGCAGAGAAAGGGCCACCTGTAGCCTACCTCCTCCCCCACCCTGCACATGTACTGTTTACTCTCCAGGAGGAGGCTGCACTACATTAATGCAACACCACCCAGACTGTCACACAGCACACGTCTGTTATTTAAATGGATATATGTCTGTACTCTGTTTGATTTTTATATTTATTCTACTTAATTCAGCTGTTTGACCCGTTGATTCGTGGCAGGCTGCAAATACCAGGACCTACAAACTGTCTTACATTCACATCAGGTCAAATAGCTGAATGACAATAACGCTTCAAATTTAGTGTAAAACGTACCACAGAAAAGTACATTTACTCCTGTTAGGCATTAACTCAAAGTAACTCAAGATCAAAGTCCACAAATGTTTATTGCAAATAAAGACATAAAAGAAAAATCAGGCAAAGTTCAGCAACAAAGAGAATAAACTAGCAACAATCGAAACAACGGAAAAACAGAAACGATCGAACACAAACTCCAGAAATTTGATTCTGTTCGTCTGGATGAACCAACGTTTCCTCCTTCATCCAACTTCAGCCTCAGCTGCAGCTTTCCAGCCTCATTAACCTCACATTCACATCAGGACTGACACAAGCACCTCTGCCTAACAGTCAGGTCAGTTTCACGATCATAAATATGTAACATCCAACCTGCAGACTGAAGGAGTCACTTGGATAAGTGATGAAAAGTTTCTCTACGTCCACATGAACAGAAACGATTGAACATGCATCAGGACAGCAAACACAAACTTACACTACAAAATCACTGGGAAGACGCCACAGTGGACATCACGACCTGTGTGAGAACAAAGAGCAGAGACAGGAGGAAACTGGTGAGTGTCCAGAGTGAGGGAGCGGCTGACAACAAGGGAAGAAGACCAACAACAACAGAAAGGAAACGATGGAAACAGCAGAACTAATTCCAAAACATGACCACAAAAATTCTAGTTTCAAGATTGTTTATTTGTCACGTGCACAGTTATACGAGTACAACAGGAAGTGTGACCTGATACGCTCCTCAAAATTCTTGTTCACCTGCATTAGTTTATTTTAGGCAGGATGTTGTTGTCCTTGTAAATGCATCCGGTGTTAGACTCCAGCAGAGCACAGTGAGATCTGTGCGGCTGCAGGAACTGTAGGACGTGTGTGCGCTGTTATCATTGACCATGTCTGTGTCTTCATGTCCAAACTCAGAACGCTTTGATGGACTTTGAAACTGTGTCTCATAATTTCATTTTTTAAAAATAAATAAAAACACACCTGGAAATGAAACTGGGAGTCATCGTTGGAAGAAGCAGCTTTAATACTGAAATGACTTTAAAGGCGTCGTGTCTTTGATCCAAGCTGTGAGACAAAGCTGACAAATGTGTCTCTCAACATGTCCCCGTCTAGTTACTGCTGAATGCAAAGAACATTTGTTCAGAGCCGGCTTGTTGCAGTTTATAAAAGAGCCACATGATGGTGCTGGTGCTCCACCCAACAGGCAAAGCACTGCGCCACCTACAGGACCCTCACAGCACTGCTGCAGCTGCAGTGTAGACCAGAGGTGTCCAACTCCAGGCCTCGAGGGCCGGTGTCCTGCAGGTTTCAGATGTGTCCTTGATCCATCACAGCTGATTTAAATGGCTGAATGACCTCCTCAACCTGTCCTGAAGTTCTCCAGAGACCTGAAAATGAACTAGTCATGTGATTCAGGTGTGTTGACCCAGGGTGAGATCTAAAACATGCAGGACACCGGCCCCCGAGGCCTGGAGTTGGACACCCCTGCTGTAGACTGTCAGGCTCTCGGTGCAAAATCATGTGAAGAAATATGATATTAGATCTATGCTGCAATAAACAGCTGTACTGTGTAAGGTTTACAGGATAATGATGCTGTAATGTTGACATGATCATAAACTAATTCTAATCAATCATCAGTTCTCTGATGTCCGACATTCAGACCAAGAACAAGCTGTTACTTTGAATCACGTCTAACACTAGATTGTTACACACTCGTTGTAACGGAGTTTGTTCCACAGAGTTTGTTTCACAGAGTTTGTTCCACAGAGACAGTTTCACTTCTGACTCTTTCAGTCAGAATGAAAAAGAAGCTCAGACTGAAACCATGTTTGCTCGTCTGTGCCGCCATAATCCAACCATGACTAATCTTTAAACTGTGAGTCTTTACTGTTGGTCTCACACGTTGGTGTTTGGCTGTTTCTCACATTAAGCAACAAAAACATGACCTTAAAGCCTCCACCCAAAAATCCCCACAGCTCCATCACAGCAAGCCAGTCCGTACAGACGCACACGCCTTCAGTTATTTGTAATGAACGGATACATGGATGTGTCATAATGTATCATCTTTTTGTTTTTGAATCTCTAAAAAATAATAAGTGCTGCATAAATATCAACTATAAATACTGAAGTCTATTTATTTCATGTTTAACCATCATGCCTCGTCTGTCATATATTTATATATATTTTCTCTACGTGAGAAGATTAATTAAATAAATGAAATGTTCAGTTTTCAGTCATTTATTTCACGGTTCAGGCGTCATAAATGCATCTAATGTGTGGTGTCAAACATAAGGCCAGAGGCCCCGAGTCGGCCCACTGCATGTTCTGGTGAAGCTGTCTGTGGACGGTTTAATCAGTGGGAACATTTCCAGGCTGCACTGCTTCTCAATAACTTCTGTAATAGTTTTGCTGACTGTGACAGTTTGAGGTGAACATGCGCCGCAGCATTCAACGGTCACTGACAGACACACACATCGGTCTGTGTTTGTTCCTGCGCACAACAGTGTGAAGTTCACACACACTCGGCACTAATAAAGACGTGAACAAAGACACACTTTTCCAGTTTGATGTGGAAGAACTCTGAGCGTCTGCAATCACATGTTGTGTCCCTCTCAGAGCTTCCTGCTCCGCTTCCATCAGCGATGAGAGTCGCACCTGATTGGTCGCTACATTCTGCATGTAAAGTCCAAATATGAAAATAACATAATAATAATAAAGATCACAGCATGACCTCTGGCTCGTTCCTGTGTTCCCTGGTTTGCTTGATGCTGTTCTCTCTGGTCTGCACACAGACTCAGCCCAACACCAGCTGAGGTCCAGATCAGGGGAAATAACAGTGTTGGAGCTCAGTGAGGCTCTTCAGTCTGATCTGTGCAGCAGATTCAGTGTTTGAGGATCACGTTTTACACGCATGCTCAGCTGTCAGTCTGCAAACATTATCTGTTTCTTTCAGTCTCGTCTGCTGCGTTTTTGAATCCAGTTACTAACATGTTGTTACTGTTTGTCTCCTTTAGTGTTTATATGCAGCAGATAAACATGTGATGCACAGATCAGAGCACAGCTGCATTTCCCATGTGTCTGCAAAAGACTTTAGCTCTGCTGCTACACTGAAGAAAGTGATGTTGCTGTATTCTAATGTATTATATAGAAAGCATATTTGCCTGTATTATAATGACTTTAAATGGCCATATTTTTATTTCTTGAGAGGCACAAAGTTCCTGAAAGTGTGCAGGCTGCTTCAGCTGCAGCTTTTTTCCACCACGTGTGTTGGAAACATTCTGAGGTCGGGTTTTTCTTCTTCCGCATCTGCTGCCGGATGTTTGTCAGGTTGTGAGGCGACCTCAGAGCCTCCCACCGCTGCAGCGCCGCTTCCTCGCTCTGCCCTGCTGCTGCTGGCTTCCTGTCAGCGGTGAAGCTGCAAAAACAACAAATAAAACCCACCAACAAACAGACACGGTGATGTTTGTGTGGTTACAGCCACGTCTCTGACACTCACACAAAAACAAGGTCGCACTCTTCATAATGAGGATGATGATGGTGACATCTGTAAACATCTGCAGGGACTCTAGAACAAAGCAAAGGACACACAAGGACAGTGATGTCACACTGGACAAATGCAATGATGAAATGATGAAATGATGAAATGATGAGTGAAACTGAAAGATGTGTGATGACAGTGGACGAAAGAGAAACACCAGAGTGAACGAGGTCTCCAAACATGCAGGGCCTCCAGCAGCAGCACCCAGGGTGGCGTCTGGGACCAGTTCTTCCAGTCTGAAACATTTGTTGGTTTATTTTCTGTGTGGAGCTTCAAACTCAAACACAGAAAACATGAAGCAGGTCAGATTCCAGCAGACGGCTCTGATTGTGTTCATATTATCAATAAGGGAACATCGCTGCAGTGTGTAACACACGATGACACAGGAAGTCCTAATAAAATACACAAAGTAACACTAAAATAATCCCTGAAGCCTTTTTCTGTGTCTGTTGGTCGAGACATCAAACAGTTCAACACTGATCTGACTGCTGCTGCACATAACACAGAAATCTCACAGCGTGTCAGCCTTCTTCAGATGCATATGGAGGCTAATGTAGCAGTTTGTTTGCTTTTTGAAGCATTATCAAAATTCATTTTAATTTCAAAGCTACATGTGCAGAATCAGGAAAATTCACCATTGGAACACAAAGTCAAGGAAGTGATGAAATAATTTCAGATAATTACAGAAACAAATACAAATAAACTGAACTCGTGTCCTAGTAAATGAATCTTCTCATCAGACTAACTGACATATTTGTACATTAAAGAAATAAAACAAGCAGATTTTATTAAAAATAAAACTTTGTAAAGTCGTTAAAGTTGACTCGACTGTAACACTAAACTGTGTTTTTAGATGATGCATCTTAAAGGCCCAGCCAAGGTTCGGTTTTGCTTCTGAGTTATAAAAGTCCATAATTACTCAGTAAAAGGATTAGAAACTGAAACTATATAGATTTTCTATTTATGACCATAATTGAGGTGTTTTTAAACATGAATTATGTTTATTTACTTTCTAATAAAGTGTCTATTATAATATAAAGTGGAGCTTCTAACATCAAAGGTAAGCTGTGATTATTAAAGCTGCTCCAGTTTTCAACACTGAAACATTTGCTGCCAAAACACAGGAAGAAAGAAAAGTATCCAAGTAAGACAAACAGCTTCGTTTATGCAACATTTTACTGAAACGTTTGGACTTTAGTGAAGATTTGGGAGCAAAACTTTTACTTTGGCCTGAAAAGTGTTTCCTGTTTGAGTTCTGACCTAACCTGGTACAGCAAACCCTGCAAATCCACAAGACTGCATTCTTTATTTATTCTACATGTTCTAACATCATCATAAACATACACGTGTGCTCACAGTAATTATCTGTACTCGTGTGCATTTCACTGAATACTGAACTGAGAGAAGGTCGGGCTTCATCGGAGCAGCTTCGTCATGTGTTTGAAAAAGAAATTTAAAAAAGAAACAATAATTGTTTCTGATGCTGTGACATCCTGAGAAGGTTCTGACATCACAACAACAGAAGAGCTAAAGTCTGTTTTCATCCTCCTGTCATGTCTCTCGACCCTTCGAGCTGGACGTTCAATGATGCTTCAGAATCTGCAGAAATCAGTGAAATTCAGCCATGACAGTAAAGATATTATCAGACATAAATAAAAATAACTGCAGATATTTAACAGTTTGAGCTGCTGCACACTAACAGGAACAGCCCACGATCACGGAGTCCTTCTTTCTGTTCACGTCTCAGAGATGAAAGCTTGGTGAAAAACAGAGTCGTGTAATATGAAACAGGTTTGTTTGGTCGTTAATATTTTCTGTAACACGTGCACAGATGCATTTGGGTCTCCTGCTGCAGCTGCTGGCGTGTCCACCTGCAGACGCACCTGAGGTCGGATTTTTGGCCTCATCTCTGTGACGTGGAAACTGCGGCGGTGCCACCGGCTGCACACGTTTCATATTCAGGCGTCTAATCTGTTTTCTCACACCGACCGTGAGGCCACACCTGATCGTACATCCTTACCTCCAGCACCGCCTGACCTCGATTTCCCCGCCCACCCCCACTGACACGCTTCCTGTCCCAGCAGGCTTTGAGGCAGAAACCGCAGCCGCCTTCGTCTGTGACGCAGCCATCACGCTGCAGCTCGATCACATCGGGCGACCACATCCTGTGGAAACAGTGAGGCAGAAGATTTTCCAGCAGCAGCAGCAGCAGCCAATCAGATCGCAGATACAAACACCTCCGCAGAATGACAGCGAATCTCTCACACTACAGAAAATGTGTCAACTTTCACACTGAGATAAAGCAGATTAGAATAAGATGCTTTTGATAATCATATGCATTCAGTTGTTGGATGTAAATGTGCCTGCAAATGAAAAACTTCTGTCACATTTCTGAAAAAGAAAAACTGCAGAAAACAGTCCAATTTTCTAAAAGTTTTCTTTGTAAATCATCCTTTAAATGAGCCTCAAACACAAGTAGAACGTTAACTTTGGGACAAGAATGCGACCGAGCTGAGGGCAGCATCTGATCAGACATGCACGGGCTTGTTACGCACATCTTAGATGAAAATGTCACACAAACAAAATCACACAAATTTGACTTTAAGGAGAAAAGTCGCATAGCTTTGCATCGCCTGCTGCTCCTGCGACTCAAACCCGCACAGAAGAAAATGGACGGAGAGTTTTGAGCCTGCAGACGGCTGCAGTTTAACAAAACCGAGACACGCGTGCAGTCGTTCTGTGAGCAAATGCTTCCATTCTTCAATCTTGATAACCAAAAGTATTTGGACAGCAGGTCGTTCTACCCAGATGCATGGTATGGTTTATTATGGGATTCATCTCCCAGTTACTGTGACAACTGATGTTACCTCATGAAGCCTTGATCACAATTCAACTTCTTCAGTGTCTTTAAATCACTTATTAACATCATCTAACAAACACTGACTGAGTGGAAACTATTCTTAACGATCACTGCGTGCTGCAGGATTAAGATTAAGCATCATTAGAATATGTGGACGGGACTGCTCGTGCACTTCGAGCACAGAGTCAGTGCGCTCAGACAAACAGGATGTTTCACAGGTTAAATATTTATTTGAAAATTTGAAGCATTTCTAATTTTTTCAAAGATATAAAACTTACAAAGACAGAAGGTTACAGTTTGCAGCTAAAATGTCTTCATCTGTACATATTATATTAAAACACACAGTATATAGCAATAATGAGTGTGTTTATGTGTATATATGTATGTATTTATTAACTTATATATGTATATTATATCTTATCTGTAGTCATTTTTATTTAATTTAATAACTGTACAGTACTCTGTATATAGTAACCATCATCCTTGATGTAAATATGTAAGAAAAATTGTGTATGTTTCTGTCCTGTGTCCTGTTTGTTTGTATATGTGTCTTTTTGGCTGCTGTTACAACCAAATTTCCCCTTGTCGGACAATTAAAGGATTATTCTATTCTATTCTATTCTATTCTATTCTATTCCAGAACACAAGTTTGCATACAGTATGTGTACAATACAGAGGTCAGAGGTCATGCATTCAGAGTGATGAACTGGATAAACTGACTTCATTTAAAAACAAAGTTTGTCAGCTGCAGTCTGAGCGTTTAATCTGCATGTTGTTACATTAAAGACAGAAAAGAATCTAAAGAATAAACACAGACGGATCCTCTCTGCCCGTGGAAAACAGGTGGAGTGGAAGTGGTGTGGATGTCTCTCACACACACACACACACACACACACACACACACACACACACACACACACACACACACACACACACACACACACTGTTTCCACTGAGTGTGGTTGTGTAACCTGGAAGTGTCAGACCGACATGATTCATCCTCACAGATCTGATGATCTGCACTCAGATCAGTAAACAAATGAACTTTATATCTCACAGCAAAACATCCCAATGACGAGAAATGTGTGATTGGACCGTGATGGTGAACACGTCCTCTGTATCATTATGAAATGTTATGCTGTGTATGCACATGTAAGGTTCATCCAACCTGTTAGAAACTTCAAAGCACAAATAATCAAACTAATGATCCTGATAACTATAAATCAGGGTTATCATGATACTAGACTTTAACTTGAAATTTCCCCTTGTGGGACTAATAAAGGTATCTTATCTTATACCAGGACCCAGGAGAACTCTGGGTAGTCCTCATACTTTTCTGTCCCACGGGAAAAATCTTTGTCTCCATCCTGCAACAGCAGAAACAGTGAACAAGTCATTTCTTGAAAAAGTTGTTAATCTTTCATTTATTTTCCAAATTATTTATTAGATTTGCCAAAATAAATCCTATTATAATTAATTAATTTTTAGGGGTTTTATTTGTTTTGAAAATCATTTAGATCGTTTCATCACATTTCGTAAAGGTAAAGTAAAATCTTAATCTGCAGGAGAGGCCAGCCACCCTTCGGAGGAAGCCCATTTCTGCCGCTTGTATTCGCGATCTCGTTCTTTCGGTCACTACCCACAGCTCGTGACCATGGGGGAGGGTGGGGACGTAGATCAACCGGGAAATCGAGAGCTTAGTTTTTACACTCAGCTCTCAGACTGGTGCAGCGGCTGCAGTGATGCAGTGATGCTCCCGCTCCCTTCTCCCGTCATTCGTGAACACTCGTGAGATATTTAAACTCCTCCACTTGGGGCAAGAACCTGACCCAGAGTGGGCACTCCACCCTTTTCCGGCTGAGGACCCAAGCCTCAGTCTTGGAGGTGCTGATTCTCATTCGCACTGCTTCACACTCGGCTGTAAACTGCTGCAGAGCAGTTCCAGAAAAAAACACATTACATAAAACTTTGCATTAATTTGCATGTTCTTTATGTCACTGACAGAAATCTGACTCCCACAGATTACAGTCAATCTGTCAGGTACTGATACTCATCTCTACCTGTTATAAAGCACATCTGGCCCAGATTCTGTTTCTTCCATTCCAGCTTCCACACCTTCCATAAAGTGAAGAAACCTTAAATTCTCCAGTATTTGTATACTTTTTTTTTTTTACTTTAAATCAGCAGTTTTAATTAACACTTGTTTTAATTAACACTTGTTTTAATTAACACTTGTTTTACTGCTTCAGGAAGACAAGACTTTGTTTTGGAAGTGAGATATTTTTTAAGGAAAATTGAGACTGTAATTAATATACACTTTATCAGCTTTCATGATTTATATCTCTTTGAAATGAAACAAATCTGAAAAAAGTTAACATATTTTCTTTGTTTGCTGGTGACACACAGCCTCACATCCACTTTGCACCAATGAGTGACTTTCTACATTATTTATTTAAGTTTATGTTAAAATGTACTCACATGAAGATAAGAGCACACACACACACACACACACACACAGTTATCTTTGTATTGTTGTTGTATTTTGCGCAAACAGGAAACACAACAAACCACAGAGAGGATCCCAGCTCGCTCCAGTTTAAGCAGCTCTGCTGATCTCAAACACTGATTACTGTTTTCTGCATGAAAGAATTATCTTTAGAATCAGCTGCATGTTACAGACATCTTAGGAGTCATGATTGAAAATACAAATTTAAATTAATTAAAATGTAAAAATGGTGCAGTGAACAATGCTGTTGACTCAGCAAGAAGGTCATGAGTTTAAATCGATGATGTTTGGAGTGACTATCCCTGTGTGTTTACCCTGTAAGCTGTGTATGGTACACGCTGCCTTTAATCGTGTGGCAGCTGGAATTTCTCAAAGTCCATCACGTTTCAATGCAAAAAACAAAACAAAACCAGTTGAATTACCTATAATGTTCTGTTATTTGTTTAAATACTCAAATTTGTTTAATCAATACTAAATGCTGTGGGTTGCAAAGTAACATTATTCTCTCTTTTTACATTCTGTGTGTAGTACAGAGGGTAAACCTTTCACACTGATACATAATACAACTGAAATATTATTAATACGTCTTCAGTGTGTTCAGTGTGAATTGGGGGCAACATTTCAATTGTTTTAATTTATTGATTCATTTTCAAAAAAAAAAGTCTTCAGATCAATTCAACTTTTTTGAATTGAACTTGATATTGTAAGGTAACGATTCTATTAATACAGAGAAAAACCCAACAATCAGATGACTCTCCATGCACTTTGGTGACAGTGGGAAAAAAAGCTCCCTTTTAACAGAAAGAAACCTCCAGCAGAACCAGGCTCAGGGACGGTGTATGTGAGGAGCAGGATTTTGAATTCTGGATTTAACAGGAAGCCAAAACAGGAGAAATCTGCTCTCTCTTTCTAGTCCCTGTCAGGACTCTTGCTGCAGCATTTTGGATCAGCTGAAGGCTTTTCAGGGAGGTTTTAGGACTTCCTGATAATAATGAATTACAGTCGTCCAGCCTGGAAGTAATAAATGCATGAACTAGTTTTTCAGCGTCACTCTGAGACAGGATATTTCTAACTTTAGAGATGTTGCACAAAATGGAAGAGGCCGTCCAGGTCTTTATGTCCATAACATGCAACTGTTTCAATTAGATTGATTGTCATTTTAACTGACTTTTTATTTTTATTTGAACTTTATTGAATTTTATTTTATTTTATTTGTATTGTTTCATTTATTGTTGCATGTGTGTTGTTGCTGCCTGTGTTTGATTGAGAAATTTCTGTAACTGTGAGACCTGGCCAAGATAGGCAGCAGCCTATCAAGGTCTCCCTTGAAAAAGAGGTTTTTAATCTCAATGGGATCGTCCTGGTTAAATAAAGTTAAATAAAAGTTAAAAAAATAATTATTGTGGGTGATTTTAACATCCATGTAGATGCTAAAAATGACAGCCTCAACATGGCATTTAATCTGTTATTAGACTCAATTGGCTTCTCTCAACATGTAAAAGAACCCACCCACCACTTTAATCACACTCTAGATCTTGTGTTAACATATGGCATAGAAACTGAACATTTAACAGTGTTTCCTGAAAACCCTCTCCTGTCTGATCATTTCCTGATAACATTTACATTTACAATAATTGATTACACAACAGTGGAGAGTAGACTTTATCACAGTAGATGTCTTTCTGAAAGCGCTGTAACTAAGTTTAAGAATATAATCCACCCACTGTTATCATCTTCAATGCCCTGTACCAACACAGAGCAGAGCAGCTATCTGAACGCTACCCCAACAGAGGTCGATTATCTTGTTAATAATTTCACCTCCTCACTACGTACGACTCTGGATACTGTAGCTCCAGTGAAAACTAAGGCCTCTAATCAGAAGTACCTGACTCTGTGGTATAATTCTCAAACACGTAGCCTAAAGCAGATGACTCGTAATCTGGAGAGGAAATGGCGTGTCACAAATCTAGAGGATCATCATTTAGCCTGGAGAAATAGTTTGCTGCTTTATAAGAAAGCCCTCCGCAAAGCCAGAACATCTTACTATTCATCACTGATTGAAGAAAATAAGAACAACCCCAGGTTTCTCTTCAGCTCTGTAGCCAGGCTGACAAACAGTCAGAGCTCTGTTGAGCCAACCATCCCTTTAACGTTAACTAGTAATGACTTCATGAACTTCTTCACAAATAAAATTTTTATCATTAGAGAAAAAATTACCAATAATCATCCCACAGATGTAATATTATCTACAGCTACTCTTAGTACCATTGATGTTAAGTTAGACTCTTTTTCTCTAATTGATCTTTCTGAGTTAACTTCAATAATTACTTCCTCCAAACCATCAACGTGTCTTTTAGACCCCATTCCTACAAAACTGCTCAAAGAAGTCCTGCCATTAATTAATGCTTCGATCTTAAATATGATCAACCTATCTCTAATAATCAGCTATGTACCACAGGCCTTCAAGCTGGCTGCAGTTAAACCTTTACTCAAAAAGCATCTCTAGACCCAGCAGTCTTAGCTAATTATAGGCCAATCTCCAACCTTCCTTTATATCAAACATCCTTGAAAGAGTAGTTGTCAAACAGCTAACAGATCATCTGCAGAGGTTTATTTGAATAGTTTCAGTCAGGTTTCAGAGCTCAGCACAGCACAGAAACAGCTTTAGTGAAGGTTACAAATGATCTTCTTATGGCCTCTGACAGTGGACTCATCTCTGTGCTTGTCCTGCTAGACCTCAGTGCAGCGTTCGATACTGTCGACCATAATATCCTATTAGAGCGATTAGAACATGCTGTAGGTATTACAGGTACTGCACTGCAGTGGTTTGTATCATATCTATCTAATAGACTCCAATTTGTGCATGTAAATGGAGAGTCCTCTTCACACACTGAGGTTAATTATGGAGTTCCACAGGGTTCAGTGCTAGGACCAATTCTGTTTACATTATACATGCTTCCCTTAGGCAGCATCATTAGAAGACATAGCATACATTTACACTGCTATGCAGATGACACCCAGCTCTATCTGTCCATGAAGCCAGATAACACACACCAATGAGTTAAACTGCAGGAATGTCTTAAAGACATAAAGACCTGGATGGCCGCTAACTTTCTGCTTCTTAATTCAGATAAAACTGAGGTTATTGTACTCGGCCCTGAAAAGCTTAGAAATATGGTATCTAAGCAGATTCTTACTCTGGATGGCATTACCTTGGCCTCCAGTAACGCTGTGAGGAACCTTGGAGTCATTTTTGACCAGGACATGTCCTTCAATGCACATATTAAACAAATATGTAAGACTGCGTTCTTCCATTTATGCAACATCTCTAAAATTAGAAATATCCTGTCTCAGAGTGACGCTGAAAAACTACTTCATGCATTTATTACTTCCAGGCTGGACGACTGTAATTCATTATTATCAGGAAGTCCTAAAAACTCCCTGAAAAGCCTTCAGCTAATCCAAAATGCTGCAGCAAGAGTCCTGACAGGGACTAGAAAGAGAGAGCAGATTTCTCCTGTTTTGGCTTCCTGTTAAGTCCAGAATTCAAAATCCTGCTCCTCACATACAAGGTCTTAAATAATCAGGCCCCATCTTATCTTAATGACCTTGTAGTACCATATCACCCTATTAGAGCACTTCGCTCTCGCTCTGCAGGCCTACTTGTTGTTCCTAGAGTATTTAAAAGTAGAATGGGAGGCAGAGCCTTCAGTTTTCAGGCCCCTCTTCTGTGGAACCAGCTTCCAGTTTGGATTCAGGAGACAGACACTATCTCTACTTTCAAGATTAGGCTTCAAACTTTCCTTTTTGCTAAAGCATATAGTTAGGGCTGGACCAGGTGACCCTGAATGATATTATTCATCTCTGGCTCTCTTCTATAGTGAGTCTTTGTCCAGTCTTCCTCCCCTGACCCTTAGACGGCGACAGCAGATGGTCACTCCTCCCTCTCCTGGTTCTGCTGGACACTTATAGTTTGTCAATAATTGACTTGCTTGATCAAAATCTGACAGTACTGTTCATAACTTCATCAAGTTTGACAAGGTCCTCAAAACTACTCGCAGCCCGACACCATGACACGGCCTAAACCTGACAGATTGTTGTATTACTGTTGTACCTCTCTCAAGAACGCTTCTTACATAGTGATAAAGATTTAAATTTTTCACTCCATCAGACCTGTTGACACTGATTTAGAGCTGTTCCTGTGTAATTTGACACATCCCAGCCTTTTATATCCCATTTATCTTCATTAAGAGAGGCTTTGACAGTCACCCTTCCACTAAGATTACATCTGATGACGCTTCTGATGCAGCTCTCAGGCTCTGTGTCTATTTTCTGCCTAAATGTTTAACAGGTCACTGTGAAGTGACGTAAGCAACTAAACAACCAACCAAACAAAAAGCTTATTCCTCTGAAACTTTCGGGGGCAAGAACTAGACTGAATGAGTGAAAAGGCAGCAAACGTCCAAAGAAAACGTTGAAAGACCTTCAGAGAGCTGAGAAATATTGCTCAGGGTCACTTTAGAAATCAGAAGTAATGCGGAAATGAGGGAGAGCTCCAGACTTTTGTTCAGTTCGGTAGGTTCTTTGGAAAGTCTTCTCTAAAATTATGGTTAAACATGTGACCTACAGTCTGACGTGCTGTGGTCAGTAAAAATAGAATCATGCTATATAAATGCAAATAATTCAGAATATAAACAATCTCACTGTGTTTTTTTTTAGCTTTTATTACCACATCACACAAAGAAATGATTGAAAGGACAATCTGTTAAACATAACTGTGACATTTACATCATCAAGCGAGACAGAGTTTAATTCATTCATAAAAAACATCAGTGATAATATGTAGAGATAACATAAAATCAAACTTTTTGGAACAATCAACAATGTATTAAAGGATAACTTCTATAGAGTTATTAACAGATGGTATGATAAACAGGTAATATGATATTTATACATGATATACACGCTGAAGCTCAGTGAACTTCAAGTTTCATCCAGTCACACAGAAAGTTGTCCTCTTGGGATTTCTGTGAAGTTTCTGAAAGACAAAACATAAAAAAGAAATTTGATTCATGTGAATTGAAGCTGCTTTAATACAAACAGTAAAAACAAACGTCACATGCTGGTGGTTTGAAACCTGACGTGTGTTATTGTCACAGTTTCTTTTCTATCCAGGAGATACAAGAAAAATGACACATTTAAATATTATCTAAATATGAAAACTGACCAAAAATATTCCTGCTGTTTTAAAATAAAATGTAACTGTTGATTAAGACGTCAGGTAGCTCTCCTTTCTTTAACCTGGTCCTGTGAGAGAGTTTTCAGGACTCAACACCAACAGAATCATTTTCAAATGTAACAGTTTCTGTTGCATGTAGAAGAAATAAAAGAGCAGCTTTTCATACAGACAGAGCTCTAAAGAGTATCAAAGATAAACCCATGCACTGTTACTGAACCACGCGAGTCACAGGTGAGGACTCTGTAATATCCTCTGCTGCTTCCCACAGGGAATTTTTAACTCTGATAATCTCAAAGGCAAAACAAAAGATTTTATAAGATCACCCAACGTTCATGAGACAGAGTTTAGGAAGTTTGACATTCACCTTGGTTTTATCCACATCCCTGGATTAGACGATCAGGGAAAAAACAACTTGTTTTCTATCTCGAGGTCGATGTATAAACTGGATCTTCGTGTGTCGTCTTGTATCATTTCCACTGAGGCAACACATTTCCATGGACCGTATTTATCATTTTTTAGGATTTTTTTTTTGGTCAGTTAAAAATATTTCATCAAATTTTCATGTTTAAATATTGGAAATTATTATTTTTTTTGTTTAAGAAGTCCAAACCGTTACCAAAATGATTTTATTGCCTCAACGTGACAGGATGTGGACTATGAACTCTGATCCAGAGCTTTGATATTCCAACTCCCAATGGACATAAAGCAGATTTCCATTTCTAACATGCTCTAAGCTTGTATCACAGTTTGACTGATCCTGGGTTATTCTGCAGTCCTCAAATGTGGAAAATTGGCAAATGCAGGTATAAGTTTCCCAAATGCAGGCTGCATATTAACTGTCAGTGGTCTGTGTACTAAAACGTTTTCTTCTCATTGGAAAATGAAGAAAAAGGTTCAATAAAGCTCAGAAAACATGTTTGTCTCTCTGTGTGTGATGGAGATAACAGTCGAACATCTCCGCAGTCACCAGGCCACAAACACAAACACGTTACATTTGTTTTGTACTCACACTGACTAATCCACAGCCGCAGAGTCATTATGATGTTAAAGATGATGGTCTTGATGAAGATCACTCTGAGAGCCAGGATGGTCAGAGACATGAGGTTCACCTTTGGATCTGCAAACAGCACAATCAGAAAAATGTCAGCCAACAAACACAAACAGCTTCTTTCAATCCACCTGTTTAATCAGATCTAATACATACCTGGCTCCAAAACATCAACACATTTGTTGTCACCACTGCCTGGAGCTGAAGAAAATCAAACAGATAAAAGTGGTAATTAGCTTCATTTCAAAGTAAATCTGCCTTTTGAGCAGGAATTTCAAATTTCACACTTATAGCAAAAACAACAAAATGTAGTCTGACAGTAAAATACATATATGTAGGTTTCTGTTAAGATTAATGTGTTATGTACACACGATACATAAAATGTTCTTATGCAAAAGTAGATTCAGTGGATTGGGGAATTACATATCAAAACAATCTGCTACTTAAATCCAAATGTGAATATCAAGCTTTTGATTGATGACACTTTTCTGAAGTATCAATGTTTTGGTTTTTTTTCCCAATTATGTCATTAATTATATGATGAAAAGAATTTGTATGAATTTCTTGATACTTACATTCACATTTCTCTGCATTTCCGCCTGGAAAAACCACCTGGTTGTACAGATCCAAGTTTGGTGATATTGCCACAGCTTTTGTCTCATTGAATTCCGAGCTATAATTCAAATGATATGATGTTGCATCGTGTCTGCTGAACCCAGTTGCCAGGCACGCCGCATTGTCGCCTTCTCCCACTCTGAAATAGGATGGCTTGTACTCTGTCCCTGAAAAACACAAACGAACAACTCATGAACAAACTGGAATAACGTGGAATTATCTGCATTCGTCTCAAAACCTCTGATCACTTGTTGACCAAAGAAACGAGGTTTAATCCAAAGAGATGAGTTCACTCACAGACACACTGTGATTCAGACATGGTCAAAAACATCTGAGCTGCCAAGATCAAACTCATCAAAAGGATAATCAGAATGATGCTGCACTGTGTAAAACACGGTTTCTAAACTTAGTAAAACTCTGCTGATGGTGTTTGTACAGTTTTCCATGTTATTAACACGAGAACACTTTCACTTAATGGCCTTTCCACAGGAGGTTTCTCATGTGGATTTGTCTTCATTTGGTCCACAGCAGGAATTTACTACTTCATCACAACACAATTACAACTTCAGGAAGCAGCTGTTGTGACTCACACGAGTGGACATATATATGTTGAAATTATTTATCTAATATTTTAAGTTAAATATATATTTTTTACCAGCGTTATAAAACATGTTACGTGAATCAGTCTTTTGTTTTAAAGTAACTTGTTTAAAGTGCATTCATGGTGTTTGGTGCAGTAGCTTCATAAAAACAAGTTATTTGTCTGTGTTGTAGTATTTAGTATTAAATAAATATAAATCTGTCCACAAATACTGTACTCAATTAAAATATTAAATTGGAGCTTTTTAGTTATGAGCGCCTGCTTGCTATGTATTTATACAAAAGTTTATTTAGTTTCAAAAATATTTCATACAGTGATGGTCAGATATTACTTTATATTACATTAAGTGCAAAGTATTTCCTATTGAGATCATATATTTAACTCAGTTCTGAATTCAGGAAAATGGAAAACATTTAATAATTTCATTAATTTTTCAGGTTGTGCAGACGATCCACTTACTTGAGGATGAAATTAGTGTGATTCCTGATCCAAATATGACTTTGTAATTATTGTTATTCACACTGCAGCTAAACCAGTTACAAAAACCAGTGCAGCTCTTAACCATGTATATGTAAATAATACTAGTTTAGTAAATGTCTGTCATATTGTTTTACTTTAGTGTAATATATCAGTAACATTACAAGCATGTTTGAGTTTTTGTTAATTGCTAACAGGATACAATTCTGGTAATAAAAAGCAACCTAACATAAAGTTAATGATTCAGAGATTGTGTTTGCCTCTGAGGTGCACGTCAGGAAAAACAACTGAGACAATGTTTAAAATCATCTCGCTGACTCACTTTGTTTGACCAAAAATTTGGTTCCATCACCAAATATGAGTTTAGAGGCTTCAGATCGCTTCACACATTGTTGTGGTGTTGGACAATTACTGCTCTTCACCACATACAGTTTATTTATTCTTTAAATATGAATCATGATTATAAGATCACTGTGTTTAATTTAGTGTAAGACTTTTGAAATGTGACAGAGGAAAAAGGTAAGAAATATAAGTTCAACATCAACACTGTCATTTGATGGGTGTGAAAACATTTGATTTAAAGAGTGTTTGGATCTAGTATGTTGCTTCTGTAACCATCAGAGTCACATCATTAAGTTAAAGTATAAACTAACGTGCGCTTAAACGTCTCACCAAGTATAATAACAGTACGTTTAATTTCAGATCCTACATGGAGCTCGAGCTGGATATTTTACTTGCTTCCTCTAAACAAGACGTCACCAACAGAGCATGTTTGGGACATGCAACGATAACAAATGTTCATGTTTGAAACTTACTCTTTCGTGATGAATCAGGATTTACGTTTGTTTACTGAGTTCTAATATTTTAGGATGTTCAAAAATGCTGAACATGTGTGAACAGAAAAATAATTTACTGATGGAAACTAATTTACATTTAACGACCGCACTGATACGACCACCCTAAACACTGCAGACAGATTATACGTAAACGCACTTACGTGACTGTACAGTAACTCTGACCCCAGAACCAAAAACCAGCTTGTTGTTATTACTGTTCACACAGTGAATCAGTGGCATTCAAAAACTCAAACACTCCGTGTTTCACTCAGCTTCTGCTTCTTTTGCTAAATAAATAAACACTTTTTTCTGTGTTATATAAAATGTTTTCCATCATTACAACCTAAATCAGAAATTCAGAAACAATAGTTTGGTTTACAGTTTGTGTTTTGCTGACCTGGAAGAGTTTGTTTGATTTAAGTGACATCATCTGTCCAAACAAAGACTGCTGCTCCTGTTGTTCCATCATCGCTCACTAAAATCACTCAGGTCCCATCAAATTCATTCAAGTTAAAAAGACTCAGTCTGGACTGTTTGGGAGTCAGAGCTGAAGTTTCCTCTTTTTCTCCACATCACTACTTTATTTTGTTGCTGTAGAAGCTTTTTTCTGAATAACACTTTTTCACTCACTTGTTTGAACTCTCAGACGACTTCCTGAACCAAAAATCAGTTTCCAAGTATTACTCTTCACACTATGAACGATCCAGCAACAAAAACCTGCGATTCACACGCAGCAGCAGTGGAGCCCAACAGACAACAAACTGATATTAACTGAGTCACTGATCATGTGTTTACTTTTTCCCTTTTCCCCATAATCTCTACAATTTGCTTTTGTTAATTATATATTTAATTAATCTAATTGGGTAAAAGATCCTTTGAGGTTTCAGGAAAAGTATCCAGTGTTTAAAAGAAAGAAGGAAAAAGCAGCCAAATGAAACTGTGAATAGGGTGAAGCTGATCGAAGCTTAACTGAGGTTAAATGTATTTGTGTAATAAAAAACATGAAATAATAAATAACATTAAAAGTCTCGACCATGTAAGAAAATCCCAGCAGGTTGACTCTGTTCATCTGAGTTATATTTGTTTTCAAAGACTTATTTTTCATTACATTCACAGATTTTTGTGTGTGTGTGTGTGTGTGTGTGTGTGTGTGTGTGTGTGTGTGTGTGTGTGTGTGTGTGTGTGTGTGTGTGTGTGTGTGTGTGTGTGTGTGTGTGTGTCACTAAATGTGATAACAGAATTATCTTTAGAAAATTATAAGATGTTTTTGCTCATGTCATTTAAATCTAACATTAAAAGCCGGACAGAATAATAATATTTACATTTTTAAAGTTGCAGATGCTGATAACGTCTCTTCTGTCAAACATGTGAGATTGGTGAAGTCGTGATTATTTATAATTCTAACAATGTGAGATTTACTAAACATCGAACGTTGATGTGCAGTTTTAATGAAGGGAAACTCTTACTCTGATGTATTTTCAGCTCAGTTCCTCGTCCAAAGATCAGCTTTCGTGTCCCATCATTCACACACTGACTTACTTCATCACAGAAACTGAACAGGTCAAAGTGTCACCTGCTGTTTATGGATCGAGGACATTTAAGTGCAGAAGTAGTCAGAACCAGTGTCTCTGGCCTGCTTAAACCTTAAAACCAAACATTAAGCTGTCATGTGAATGAAAAGCATTATTTAAGGACATTAGTTCACTCACTCATACCTCGCACCCTTAAAGCTGCACTTTGTAACCTAAATGATTATATAGATATACAGTGTTTGGACTCTTAGAATGAACAATAACTATCAAATTAAAATCAAATTAATAACTAATAACTTCTAATAACGCCTCGTTTTTCTTCTTCTCTTGCAGTAAACACGACTCACTCACTGTCAGAGAGGATGAGTTTCATTCCAGATCCAAACTGTAGTTTTTCATCAGCTGATGAGAAGACTGATCAGTAACTTATCTACACCTTACAGGACGTTTGTGTTCAGTGTCATTTTTCTCTTTGCATGTTTTTAGATAAATGATCTTATTTAAAAATGATTATTTACTAAAAATCATATTCCAAATGTAAAATGAGAAGTGTTCAGTGATGTTTGTTTGTTTCATAAACCTACTTTTCTCTATTTTCAGCTCGGTTCCGTCTCCAAACACGAGTTTTCCCGTCCCATCGTTCACACAGTGAAACACTTCTTAACTTAAACTCAGTAATCAGCTGACATCTTCACAGTAACTAATAACATATATAATTACAAGAGTAATGATATTAACAGCTAAGCACATTGGATCAGTCGTGTATTTACCTCAAATTTAACCTAAAAGACTGAAACTCAGTGATCATAATCTTATTCATCAACTTTGGTTTGCAGATGAAGCTGATCATTTCAAGATTATTTTGGGTTGTTGAAATATTAACTTGTAAAATCTCTTAAGAATACAATAAATACAATTACTCCGTGTTGTGCTGACAAACTGTGGCTCTGTAACAGACGTATTAAAGTGTAATGATGTTCAAGAAGACGTCAGGACAAAAGAAAAACGGTTTCAAAGACAGAAAGGACCCATTTAGTTCTGAGTCATGATTAATAAATGATAAATGGCTCACGAGTTTGAATAACCAGCCTGGTTCCACCTCCAAAGCGGAGTTTTCTGCCTCCAGAGTCAGTCACACTGCACGCTGCTGCAAACCAAAAACCTGAACTACAAAACTGCATTTGGTGTAAACGGTTTGTTTGTGACAATAACTGCTGATAACTCAGTGAAGTGTTTCTTACATATAAACTCAAGTTTCATGCATTCAGTCATGAAATTATGAAATTTTGTCCAACAACTTTCTTGAACACATGAAACTATTGTAATGTTTCTTTTAAGTAACTGTAGGCAGTTTACATTCACTGCTGAATTATGACTTTTTTCAATGGTTGGAGTTTAAAGCATGTTTTTGTGTGTAATGTTGTAGAGTTAATCTGAATGATTGTTCCGCTGTAATGTTGTGACTGATAACTTCTATACACCATCTTTGGATTATGAATAAAACGAGCTTACAGGCATCAACTGTGAGTTTGGTTTAAGAAAACAAAACCCCAACAAAGTAAATCACATCTGCATCTGATGACAATAATTCACCAGCTGATGTTACAATAACAGCTGACCTCACTTTTACTTAAGACTGAATATTAATGTAGTAAAACTACCTTCAGCCCCATCTACAGTTCAGACTTACTGGTTTCTACATGCAGAGTTGTTCCAGTGCTGAACAGGAGCTTAACGCCGTCATTCACACACTGAGAACAGACTCAGCAAAAACCAGTGAGGACTCAGCGAGGGGCGAAATACATGAAACCAGTTTAAGGCTGGACTTTTGTTCCTGTGTTTATAAAGGATTTAAAGCGACTGGAAATAAAAAACACATATTGTTACCATAAGGTAGACGTGGCAGACACAATGTAACTGTAATTACCAAGGTTACCAAACCTCCACGTACTGAACTACTCCTTTGGTTAAACAGATGGACTTACTGAAGCCTTCACCACAGGTGAGTTTCTAAAGCCCAGAGTCAGTCACACACTCAGAGACTGAAACAGCACCATGAAGTGTGATACATGTAGGGGCCCGGTGAAGAATAACCACAGAGACATGTTTCTGATGTCAGTCATAGTGATTTAGTTCATCATGTTTTTGAATTATATTATGTGATATTTATTCTCCTGTGAGAACGCCATCTGACCATGATGAGGTCAGACTTCATAAAAAAACGTAAAGTTATTCCTTTTATTTTTACATGATTTCATTTTAGTTGTTTTGATGGCTCAGCAGGAGAACAGCGAAAGAAATTAGGATTTATTTTAAGTCTTCTTTCTCCAAACTAACAGACTGGTTCATCTTACACACTTGACTCAATGTGTTTTGGAGTCAATTAATAAAAAAACTGTTTTTTATTAAAATGTTTTTGTTTTTAAATCTCAGAGTTAAACTGATTCTGTTAACAGCTGTTTAAATGTTCTGACGTGTGGCACGTTAAAACTACATGGGACTTTTATAAATCATTCTTTTCCAACTGAATCAAACTCCAACACTGTCATCAATAAACTGTATTATATATCTGGAATATTTGAATCCGACTCACTGCTGTTTACAGTCAGCTTAGTTCCTTTTCCAAAGAGAAGTTTCCAGTTTGCTCCTGAGGCAGTCGCACTGTAGAGCTGATCTCAGCATTAACTGGAGTCAGAATCAAATCACTGATGATGGGACAACTTTGGCGTTTTGAACACTTTGTTACTTTTAGTACGTTTTTTATCTGTGAGACAGTGAAGAGTAACAACATGCAGATGTTCTAGAAACAGACTTTGTGTCTACTTTTACTTCACAGATATCTGTGGACTGCTGGTATAAATGGGGATAGTTAGCTGAGAAACGTCCGCTGTATCATTTCTGTTCCCTAAATAAAAACAACTTACTTGATTCAGTTCTAACTTTTGTGCCCAAACCAAAGACGACTCTGGAGTTTCCGAAGCCACTCACACAACAAAAAACACAATCACACAAACTGACTTCAGTTAAATGCATTTCCTGAGTGCACATGCCCACAAACAACATATCAACTTATTCATAAAACATCTTTGGCTAATAATATTTTACTTTTTATTTTATTTTTTACCAAATTTCATTTGGCTTAAAATGAAATATTAATATATATAAAAATATAAGAGTAGCCAAAATCTACACGTGACAGTTATATGCAGGTCAGAGTGTGATGACGTGTATGTCAGGTAAAGATGAATAACATAAGTGATAATTACAGAACTGAAAGTTTAAAGTTTCTGTCCAAATAAGTAAAAGACAAACTCAGATGTTTACAAACACTTACCCGACTGAACTATGAGTTTACTACCAGAACCAAAGACCAGCTTGTTTCCATAGTTCTTCACACAGTAACACTAACAGTGACATAAACCTAAGAGATAAGCTCTGACACAGAAACTAAAATTAGTGCTGATGAAATGTGGAATAATCCAAAATGCAGCAATAATTTTCCATGTTTGGACTAACCTGGTTTTTATTACTAACTGTGGTTTGATTTAACGAACTGCTGGTAATAATTCCACTTACTGTCCATCACCGTCATTTTTATGCCGTTCCCGAAAACTATTTTCCAGCTCCCCGTCCCAGTCACACAGTGTGTGTGCGCTCAGCAAAAACGACCTGAGAAGGTCGTCGTCTGTAAGAAGCTGTGCGCTAATCAGTAAAGAACTGCTAGATTATTAGATTATTGGTTTGTGGTAATTTATGTGTTATGTTTTTTATCTTTATAGCTAAAAACCTCAACATAACTAATTATAACATGAAGAATATCATTAAACTGCAAACACATACAGAGGCTGAACTGTGTTTGCACAGATGTGAACAGTTACAGTATTACAGCCATGTGCCTGCTGGGTTTCTCTCTGTGTGTGATTGTAGGGTCTGCCTTACAGTATGAAGCACCCTGAGGTGACTGTAGTTGTGATTTGATGCTGTATAAATAAAACTGAATTGAAAATTGAATCATTACAAGAACTGTGTTTGTGACTAATAATAATAATAATAGTGTGACATTGTTTGAGATGTGAAAAAGGACTTACTGGAGCTAACTGTCAGTGTAATGCCAGAACCAAAGCTGAGTTTGGATGATCCAGAGAACGTCACACTGTGACCGCTGTCAGCACTTAAACCCAGAGCTGCAGGTGAGCGTGAGTGAACGTCTTCACCTTTAAAGGTGTTTAAATAAATCATGAACGTCTTGATTAATCGAACTGCAAAATGAGTAAAATCAGTTGATTTAAAGTCATTGTCGAAAACGCCACATAAAGGACTCACTTGGTGTTTAGTTGTTGCAACACGTGTAACTACTTAGGTAACTAAAGTACATGAAAATTATTTTTAAGTCCAATACTTAATATTTACTAAAGTTACTCACTGGTTACTATGGTTACTTTGGTCGTCCCTCCAGCTCACACAGTGGAGGCAACATGAACGTTTACCCACAGCAACGATGGGCAGACAAGTGAAAACTTTGTCTGGACGTCATGTGTGTATTTTATATATTGTTGTTTTATTGCTGCTTCTCAAACAACTATTTAGCAAATTTGTTTAATCAAACTAACAGAACAGCAAAAATTTAAACTGCACTTACTGGAACTGACGGACAGTTTAATGCCAGAACCAAACAGGAGTCTGACGCCTCCAGTCACACTTGGAGAAATGCTACCACATAAACTCATAGCTGACACATGGAAGAGCAACAGGTAGTGAACACGTGCAGCATGTTTATGAATCTCTAAATATTTCCAGTATTTGAAAATGATTAAAACTTTAACACGGGTCCGTTTTGAGTTTGGCTGCAGTTCTTCCAGATAATGATTGAAACATCTAAACTGCTCTGCTTTTCTAACTGTGGTGTCATAGCTGAAGGTGATGTAATGGTCATTAGTGCTCTGATTAAGGACTTCATGTTAAGTATTGGTATTAAATCAAAAAGCTGTTTTTATTCACATATCAACAAGTAGCTGTAACTGCTGTGGGCAGTGTTTCAGTCCTGCACTGAGCTCTCCTTCTCAGGATTTCACAGTTTCATCACTTTAACAAAAGTACAGTATGTTACAGGAAACAGTAAATATATTGTTTATATATTATTTGAATTATTTGGATACTCACTGGCTTCAGTGATTAATTTAACACCAGCCCCAAAGAATAACCTCCAGCTTGCTCCAGTAGCAGTCACACAGTCGCTCCTCTCACACAAATAAGTGATCGACAGTGATGAACACTGAAGTCGTGATCTGTGAGCTGCATATATGGAAAAGCTCAACATGGACGCACAACATCACCAGTACAAGAGATACCAGTGTAAGTGCACCAGTATCACGTATCCAATGCTCAGATAATAAATGTGTTTTTCCCAAATGTCAGTTTTTAGGTTTGTGAGCAGCAGTCAGAGAGGATGTGCTCCAGGCTGTACGTGCACCACTGCTCTAATCCAAACTTACACTTTTATAATCTGTCATTTACTATAAAAGCACTTTGAGCTCTGCTGAAAAGCCCAAACAGAAACGACATCTTTGTGTGGACGCAACGGTTAAAAACAGCTGAATGTATCAAAGGGCTGACTCACAGGGAGCTCGTTTAGCATGTTATTATCTCATATTTCACACAGTGTCAAAGTACAAACTGACACTCACTGCTTTGTAGAGAAACTTTGGTTCCTTCTCCAAAGATCAATTTGAAGTTTCCTGATCCAGAAGTCACACAGTGGATCTGAGCTCAACACAAACTGGCTGCCACTGCTCACATGTGTGTGACAACACAACAACAGCTAATCTATACGTGGTTTTTCTAAAAGTAAATGTGAACAAAGACTTGTAATGTCCACTTATACAGGACATGCTGCTGATTATCTGTTGGAATGCAAAATGAATTTACTCAACTATAAATTTGAGTTTTTACTTGAACTGTTCTTTCAATAACCATATTTTAGAGGAAAATATTGGTTTTATAGGAGCTTTAATTATTTTAAATCTAAAGATGCAAAATAAAAACAGTTGAACATGATGAAGTTTGTCTGTACAAAGAAGGAACGATGAGATTTTCCCACCTGACTGTCTTTTCAGAGTGACTGTGACTGCTTTACAGTCAGACTGAGCAACACTGTTGGAGGGTTTATTATTTGATTTTATGCACTTGATGTATAACAGAAATGATACTCACACATTTCAACAGTCAGCCGAGTTCCCTCGCCAAAAACTATTTTTCTGTTTCCACTTCCAGTCACACAGTGCGCCGACGCTCAACAACAACTACGAGCTCACAGTTTCATGTGTCAGGATACGTGTGTGTGTTTCCCCTGATGTCTGATACATTTAGTTGATATTTGGACTCTCACAAATAATTATTCACTGAATGATCAAACAGTTTGTTAACATGAAACACTGGAGCAGCTGATTGTCACGTTAATTCTAAATGTTTGACACAGCAGCTGTTTACCGCGCAGAGATACTCACTCGTTTCTACGATTAGTTTGGTTCCTGTGCCAAAGACAAGTTTGTAGCTTCCAGTCAGAGACGCACAGTGAAAGATATCAGCACAACTCCACGCAGAGACGGCTCAAACAGAGCTACAGTTGGCTGTGTAACATATATCGACATATAGATTTTAAAACTTTACTGACAGACTGAACAATTTTACTTGTAAAAATTTACCAGTGAAAATTCAGGTAATAAAAATGATAAAAAGTAAAATATAAAACTTTCATTGTGTCCTTCACAGAACGTTGATTTTGTTATAGAAGTTTAAATCATTAGGATTGGACGTTAAAGTCACTGCGATTAACATTTATAAAAATTGTTGTTTCATTATTTGATTTTTATCAGCGTAAAGCGCATCGTCATTATATTCAGTTTATTCTGATCATGGTTTATTGTACTGGTCTTACTGGTTTCAGTGTTCAGTCTGATCCCTGCTCCAAAGACGAGCTTGTTGTTTCTGTTTTCCACACAATAAGAAACACAAACTCACAGTGACAGAGCTGCTGTCATCCAGCACACCAGATAACATAATAAATAAATAGAAAATATACGTTAAACCTTTGAATTTCATGATGGATCTTTTTATATCTTTGCAAATCTGCAGTTGAAGGTTTTGCATTTCTAATAAAAGACTTAACTGTTAAAAAAGATCAGAACTCTGGAGATTTCATTTCACTTAATAATAAATGAACTACTGAAATATTAAAGTGATATTTGTTGAATAACGTGTATATTATGTGTGGCTGATGGAGTTTGGCCGGTCAGACTCACGTGTTTGACCCACAGAACAAAGACATCCATCATTGTTCTCATTCACATGCAGCGAACATGTTTGGAGCTCAAACCATTTAAACATCGTTTGTATTAAGTTTCTGTTTGTCTGAATCCTCAGGATTTCTTTTTCAGTGACGGAGTTTCACAAAAGCTGACTTTCCTCCTACTGTAAACATTTATATATGTGATATATTTAATCATATGGACACTAATGATACCAAGTAACCTTAAGATTAAAATGAATTCAACTTACTGGCAGCAACATGTAGCTTTGTGCCTCCTCCAAAAATCATCCTATTAACATTCACACAGTTCAAAGCGCCAGTGCTAAAACACATCAGTGCAGAAACGCTGCTGAGATGGACCCCTGAAGCACAAATATATTTTTCAAATATTTCAATCAACTCTCATTAAATCATCATGTTAATCATTGTCTGTGCTCCTTTAAAAAAATCCCCATAGCAATGATGTTACTGATAAACGAACTGGACTTTTACTTTGGTTCCACAGAAAAGCTGAATTGCGGTCTGACTTTCTTTGTACCATTTTTCAGCCCCTGAATATTGATTTGAATTCATATCATTACTTACAGGTTTCAACGACTAATCTGGTTCCTCCTCCAAACAACATCTTATATCCAGCATTCACACAACATGAAGCTTCACAGCACAAACGTCTCGTTGGGCTTAGACTAAACACTTCAGTGTCGATGCTTCACACAGTCAAACTCGTCAGCTTGATTATCACAAGTCATCATTATTTAGACAATATTAACGATCCTAACAATACTTGTGGTTACTCTTGATCACTTACTTGGATTAACGGTTAATCTGGATCCCTGTCCAAAGATGATCTTACCAGCAGCGTTCACACAACATGAAGCCAAGCCCGAACACACAAACTGAACTGCAACAAGCTGACTTTAGAAACACTGTTTCTTCTCCTTTGTATTACTAATGCTCCTGTTTGCTAAGAAATAAAAAGAAATTAATACTAAAAATTAAAATATTGTTTTTTAATAAACCACATGTGTCACTGGCTTCTGAGGATACAACATATCTGTGGTCTGGATCAGAGAACTTACTGGTTTCAATGGTTAATCTGGTTCCCTTTCCAAACATTATCTTAAATCCACCATCCTTCACACAACATGTCGACCCTCAACACAAACTCAGCACTGCTGTTTATTAGTTATGGTTTTACTTCTTCAGTGTTTCTGTTAGGCTGGTCTAATATTAACGTGCTGTGCTCGTATTTACTGATGTCAATGTTTAATCTGTTTATTTCTGTAGAACTAAAAGAGTTAAAATTCTCTTTTTTAGGATCTTTTGTTTCCACACGTATCTAAAGACTGACGATTTTCAAAATAAAAGTAGTACATAAGCCTAACATTTACTGAATCAGTTCCACATACGCACGTCTTTCATATGAAAACAACAGTGTGCTCTGTACTTACTGGGTTCCACAGTTAGTTTGGTTCCAGTTCCAAATATAAGCTTAACTCCACCACCGTCCTTCACACAACAGGAAGACCCACAACACAAACTCAGCACCGACTCTGAGTCCTCTCAGAAAGATAAAAACTCATATAATTGATGTGATTACAAGCTGGTTGTGTTTTTTATGTTAACAATTGATTATTGAGCCTTAATTGATTATTAATATTGAGACCAAATAACTGGAAATGTTTTTGTTTTTTTTCTAAGAGCTCTTTACGTCTTGCATTTGTGACTTGCTGACACGAGTCGATCTTTGTTTGATACTCACTGCTCTCCACAGTCAGCTCGACTCCCTTTCCAAACATGATTTTCCAGTTTGAGGAAGTAGTCACACAGTTCAAATCCTCTGAACAATAACTGGAGCTATAAAAGCATGCATGTTTAAATCTAGAAGAAATATACATATATATTGAATTAAAATGTATTATTAATCAGTTATAAATGTGTGACGTACAGTCAGACGGGTCCTGGATAATGAAACTAGAGGATTACAGTGAATCATACTCACACAAATCAACAGAAAGCCGAGTTCCCTCAGCAAAAAGTATTCTTTGGTTTCCAGTCACACAGTGCAGCTCCCCTCAACAATAACTCTGACACGGTTTCATTTCAGGATTTCAATTTGCATTTGTGTTAGTAGATATTTAAGTCTGAATTAGAAATATCCAATGAGAGGTGAAACAAGCAGTAACAAATGAGAGAACAGGGCGATAGAAACATGGCTCCTATTTTGTGTCGTCCTCCGGACTTATTATTAGAAAACAGGAAGCTGCTGCGTGAATAATCACATGTTTGAATATTTCGTTTTAGTTCATTTTGAATTCAAACTGGACTTACTGGCTTCAACGTTCAGCCTAGTTCCCGACCCAAAGATGAGCTTGTTTCCAGTATACACACAACAGGAAACACCTCTACACAAACTCTACACAACTAACAGTGCTGCCGCTCATATTATTAATTCATCTGACTCATCTGAATAAATAACACAGTTGTTGATATTGTAAAATAATGTAATTTAAGGCAGAAAGTTCATTATGAAGTTCCTGTGTGTAATTATTATGGAAGCATTTTCAGAAAAACTGAACTGTAAAAAAGTCTTTTTAAACTTTTACGCTCCAAAATTTAGAGAATCAGTGAAAACCAAACAGACTGAAGCTCCACAGCAACCATGGTGTCACACACAGTTCGTACTGTGACCAGTGAGCCAGAGCCAGGAGCCAAAAGCTGAACCTGGAGTTCAGACTAAATCACATTTGACTTTTTCTGGTTGTTTTGTGTGAAACAGCAAAGGTCGAACTTCAGCCTGACGTTTCTCAGAGTCTGTTTTATTATTTCATTGTTCGTTTGTATCCTAATATAGTGATGATTTGATAAAAAACAACTTTACTTATATTACTTACTGGTTTCAATGGTTAATCTGGTTCCTTTTCCAAACATTATCTTATATCCACCTCCTCCAGTCACACAATGAAGAACTTCATAACACAAACGTCTCCAATGATTCATGTTGAAAGATTAAATCACTGTTTGGCAGGATTGCAGGTTTCTGGCTACACACCATTCTTCTTAACTTATTCTTATTTTATGCCACTTTGATCTACTGTCTGCATATCATTGGCTTTCAAATGATAAATGATCTGAATCAGTTCCACATACGCACGTTTTTCATATGAAAACAACAGTGTGCTCTGTACTTACTGGGTTCCACAGTTAGTTTGGTTCCAGTTCCAAATATAAGCTTAAACCCAGCAGCATCCTTCACACAACAGGAAGACCCACAACACAAACTCAGCACCGACTGTGTTCAATGGTTAATCAACATGTTTTGTATTATTTCCTTTATGACTGAGTGATTTGTTTTCATTCAGAATAAATTGATAACATTGGCAACATATGTTTGTATAATTATTAAATATTAATTAATAGTTAAAATTAAAATTATTAAAATGATTAATTTCTTAAGAAAATGACCCATTAAATACTATATATGCTGTTTATATGCAAGTTTTACTCTGAGCTGTGTTTTTCTTTGGTTTCCAGCTGTTTAAAAATATTTCGTTCTCATTTCAACACTGATCATAATTAATATCATTACTCACTGGGTTCAATGGTTAATCTGCTTCCACTTCCAAATGTCACCTTAGCTGCAGCAAAAGTCACACAGCATGAAACTCCATAACACCAACCTGACACTGAGTCGTGCTGAACTTTGGAAAACATGAATTTCGTATTTGACAATTTTCTCTTTAAATAACTATTTCATGAGAAAAATGATCTGCTAAGTTATTTTCATAGTATTAACATGGCATTGATTCATCCTTCGTACAGGTATCTATGTGATGAAATTAAAAGTATTACTGAATATTTCTTCACTCTATGATGGTTTAATGAGACTCAGATGAGGCAATAGAGCATCACTGCCATTGTCCATTTAAATTCACACATTTAATGTCTTATATTGCTTTTAATACTTACAGGATTCAACAATTAATCTGGTTCCACTTCCAAAGGTGATCTTATTCCCACCACTAACAGTCACACAGCACACAGCTCCATGCCACAAACCTCAGCTGTGATCATCTCAAACAAACTATCAGGAAAACACGAAGACACAAGCCAGCATCGCCAAACTAACCAGAACAGTTATTAACATATAAATTCTGATGTTTAGTGTAAATCTGATATGCAGTACTGTGTTGTTTTCCATACTGAATACAGGAATTCTTAGTTAATGTCTTTGAATGACAAAGACAACATAGCAGTAGTTACATCGTTTCCCCTGATTTCTGTCAAACAGCCATATTTTATCAGTATTCACATATTCAGTCTATTCTGTCTGTTTGTGTTTCTTTTATTTGTCAGTTTTATAATCCTGTTCCTCATTTTCATCACTGTTCATCACACATTAATTAAATTAATGTGAACAACAATATTTGCTGCTACTGTTGCCTTATATGCCCTTTATTTAAACACTTACTTGGATTAACGGTTAATCTGGTTCCCCGTCCAAAGATGATCTTATTAGCAACATTCACACAGCATGAAGCCCCATAACACAAACTAACACAAACTAACACAAACTAACACAAACTAACACAAACTAACACAAACTAACACAAACTAACACAAACACTGGGTAACTGAATTTTGATAAAGAACTTTTTAATTAATAATCACACTGTTCGATGCTCTTTTCTAAGACACAGATATACATTCATTCTTAATTAGTGTCTATTTTTTAAAAGGTTTCTGCTTCTATTTTAGAGATGCAGGTTTCTAACGTCCCAGCATAATTCATCTCCACTTAATCTTAATTTTATTTTATTTTATAACAGTCAGTTCTTCTGCTGTGGTTGTTGAAACACACACATTATGCAGATGTGTGATTTTAGGGTTGTTTTTAAAAGTAAAAAGTCTTTCAGTAACCATAAAGACTATTCTATGACTATTCTGTCAGCGCTGCACTGAACTGTTTCATGTTTTCTTTTTCGTTTTTGTTCATTTGGTGTTGATTTGACAAACATGTTGAGACTGAATCCTCTAATATTCATAATCACAGATTTTCAATCAGTGTGTTTCTGAAGTTAATTTAAACCTTTTCTCATCAACATCTAGCATAACATAAAATACGAAGACTTACTTGGATTAATAGTTAATCTGGTTCCGCGTCCAAAGATGATCTTATTAGCAGCATTCACACAATGAGAAGCCCCAGTACACAAACTCAGCATTGAATAACGGAGCTAAACTGCACTTTAAAAGCACATTTTTTACAGCTGATAATTATTATTCATCTTGTTTTTTAAGCAACAAATATATTTTAATTCTTAAATTTGGTCTTTTTAAATGTTTCTGACGGGATTTTTCTAGATTTGTTCATTTTATTCTTACTGTTCTTGGGTTTTTGTTTTTAAGTAAAACACATCATCATAATACTCACTGGGTTCAATGGTTAAACTGGTTCCACTTCCAAACATTAGCTTTGTTCGACTGCCATCATTCACACAGCACGAAGGCCTTCAACACAAACTCAGCAACCTTCTGTTAATATACGTGTATGTGATTTAAACTGTTACACCTGGACCTCTGTCCAAACAGTGTGTCGTTACAGGACCACAAATAGTCACACAACATGAAGACAAACACAAAATCAGGAATTAATTTACTAATTTGCTCCCATTTCCAAAACAGATTTAGTCTCTCAGCTTGATATTTCCTGATTTTCCTTCATGGACCTGAGTCAAGTTACTTACTTGGTTCAACAGTTAATCTGGTTCCACTTCCAAAGATAAGCTTGTATCCACTGCCACTCGTCACACAACATAAAGACCCACAACACAAACTCACCACTGACTTTGACTCAGCTCAGGAAGATCATAAAGAATATCTCTTACAGAATTTATGCTCTTGCATGTTGATATAAATGTTACGAATTATTTCTCAACATTTACCAAATTAATCATGTTGATTTGTTAAATACAGTTAAGTTGTGCTTTAAAAGTATTTTGTATTTATAATCAATAACAGTACTCACTGGGTTCAACCAATAATCTGCTTCCTCGTCCAAATATCATCTTAGTTGCACCAGTTTTCACACAGCATGAAGCTCAGTAACACAAACCAGCTAATGGATCATGATGCTCATGTTTCATTAGCTGCATAGTTTACTTTAACAAAACAAGCAAAGAACGACCGTGTGAGAAACATTAATAATCTGCAAATTTGGATTGTTGGTGTACAGCTGACATGAAGAACATTTATTTCCATATCAGTGAATTCTTTGTTGATAATGTGATAAAGATAACAAACGATTGTTTTTATTGTACTTTTGATGAAACTCAGATGAGACTTTAAAGCTTTAGCATGAACCCTATGTTCAGTCAGAATAAGGTGTGATATAGTTTATGATTTATATGAAATGTTTCTTTTACTCACTGGATTCAACAGTCAGTGTGATTCCTCTCCCAAAGAAGATCTTATTCTGACTTGCACCAGTCACACAACAAGAAGCTCCATAACACAAACTCAGCAGAGCTAAAGATCAGAACTGAGACGTGAACTCTAAACATTCATATTCAGACGCGATTAAATCATCGAGATCCTCTCACATGTTTTTACATTTTGCTCTGTTCTTTGACCTCACATGGTTGCACTGGTGATGCTGGTCATGATTCACGTATAATTAGGTTTTAATCAATCAGTCCATCAGCATGCACTGTGTTTAAAGATGATTCGATTCAAATATAAATACAAACAATATGTTCCACTGCATATAATTACTTAATTACTTAATTTCACTGTCTACAGATTTTGGTCTTTTACTACACAACATGATGTTTTGTGCATATAAAATCACAAATTTAATTACTTAGAATATTTTGGTGTGTACTTACTGGGTTCAACAATTAATCTGGTCCCCCTCCCAAATATCATCTTATTTCCAGCTCCATTCACACAGCACGAAGCTCCGCAACACAAACTGAGCACTGGTGAACTTCATTTATCAACGGCGATTTTGTCTCATTTAAGACATTTGTTTATTAGAAATACTGCCATCATTATTGCATATATATTTACCTAACTGGTATTACTGGTATACTGATGATTTTTATGTTCAGTCAGTGTTAAATATGTTATTCACATTTACTGAAGCATTAAAAGTCTATTTTTAGTGTTTCTGATTTAGTATGTAACTCTAAAAAAAGTAAGGTATGATTTATGATTTATATTAAACACTTTTGTACTCACGGGATTCAACAGTCAATGTGATTCCTCTCCCAAAGATGATCTTGTACGGACTTGTACCAGTCACACAACAAGAAGCTCCATAACACAAACTGAGCAAAGGGATGGACTGAGCTGCTGAGATCTTAATTCTAAACATTCATATTCAGATTTGATTTAATCATCACCTCACATGTTTTTACATTTTGCTGTGTGATTTGTCCTCACATGATAATGTGCATTAAAGTAAAATGATTATACTGGTGATGCTGGTCATGATTCACATATATTAGGTTGTAATGAATCAGTTCATCAGCATGCACTGTGTTTAAATATAAATATAAATAAAATCATGCTCCACTGCATATAAATACTTACTGGTTTCAATGGTTAATCTGGTCCCACTCCCAAAGAAGATCTTATTAACACTGCCAGTATTCACACAGCATGAAGCTCCATAACACAAACTCTGCATGTGACCAACTGTGATCCACTTATATCTTTGTAAAATAAAGGAAATCAAATTTCTAATATTAAGATTTGAGCTTTATTCACTTTTGTATTTCAGATTATTTCTAAAGAACGCTCATTTGAGTTTCCCCCTGTTATTAATAGATTACTACTTCTTAATCAACTTAAACCTTTATTAGCTCTCTGAGCTGTTATTACACCACAGCATCATGTAGATCAAACAAAAACTCTTAATTTGTGAAAATTTGATGTTTTGAAGTTTTCCGCTTGACAACAGTGTTATATATTTCTGGTTTGGTGAGAGATATATTAACCCTGATTTTCATAAATATCAGAATTCAAATGGTTTCAATGATAGTTTTAGTTCCGCTTCCAAAGAAGATCTTATCCTGACTTTTAGCAAACACAAAACCATATATTCTACTTTACTGACATTTTCAGTTTCTCAGCTTAATATTTCCTGATTTTCCTTCTTGGACCTGAGTCAAGTTACTTACTTGGTTCAACAGTTAATCTGGTTCCACTTCCAAAGATAAGCTTGTATCCACTGCCACTCGTCACACAACATAAAGACCCACAACACAAACTCACCACTGACTGTGACTCAGCTCAGGAAGATCATAAAAAATATCTCTTACAGAATTTATGCTCTTGCATGTTGATATAAATGTTACGAATTATTTCTCGACATTTACCAAATTAATCATGTTGATTTGTTAAATACAGTTAAGTTGTGCTTTAAAAGTATTTTGTATTTATAATCAATAACAGTACTCACTGGGTTCAACCAATAATCTGCTTCCTCGTCCAAATATCATCTTAGTCGCACCAGTATTCACACAGCATGAAGCTCCATAACACAAACCAGCTAATGGATCATGATGCTCATGTTTCATTAGCTGCATAGTTTACTTTAACAAAACAAGCAAAGAACGACCGTGTGAGAAACATTAATAATCTGCAAATTTGGATTGTTGGTGTACAGCTGACATGAAGAACATTTATTTCCATATCAGTGAATTCTTTGTTGATAATGTGATAAAGATAACAAACGATTGTTTTTATTGTACTTTTGATGAAACTCAGATGAGACTTTAAAGCTTTAGCATGAACCCTATGTTCAGTCAGAATAAGGTGTGATATAGTTTATGATTTATATGAAATGTTTCTTTTACTCACTGGATTCAACAGTCAGTGTGATTCCTCTCCCAAAGAAGATCTTATTCTGATTTGTAGCAGTCACACAACAAGAAGCTCCATAACACAAACTGAGCAAAGGGATGGACTGAGCTGCTGAGATCTTAATTCTAAACATTCATATTCAGATTTGATTTAATCATCACCTCACATGTTTTTACATTTTGCTGTGTGATTTGTCCTCACATGATAATGTGCATTAAAGTAAAATGATTATACTGGTGATGCTGGTCATGATTCACATATATTAGGTTGTAATGAATCAGTTCATCAGCATGCACTGTGTTTAAATATAAATATAAATAAAATCATGCTCCACTGCATATAATTACTTACTGGTTTCAATGGTTAATCTGGTCCCACTCCCAAAGAAGATCTTATTAGCATTGCCAGTATTCACACAGCATGAAGCTCCATAACACAAACTCTGCATGTGACCAACTGTGATCCACTTATATCTTTGTAAAATAAAGGAAATCAAATTTCTAATATTAAGATTTGAGCTTTATTCACTTTTGTATTTCAGATTATTTCTAAAGAACGCTCATTTGAGTTTCCCCCTGTTATTAATAGATTACTACTTCTTAATCAACTTAAACCTTTATTAGCTCTCTGAGCTGTTATTACACCACAGCATCATGTAGATCAAACAAAAACTCTTAATTTGTGAAAATTTGATGTTTTGAAGTTTTCCGCTTGACAACAGTGTTATATATTTCTGGTTTGGTGAGAGATATATTAACCCTGATTTTCATAAATATCAGAATTCAAATGGTTTCAATGATAGTTTTAGTTCCGCTTCCAAAGAAGATCTTATCCTGACTTTTAGCAAACACAAAACCATATATTCTACTTTACTGACATTTTCAGTTTCTCAGCTTAATATTTCCTGATTTTCCTTCATTGACCTGAGTCAAGTTACTTACTTGGTTCAACAGTTAATCTGGTTCCACTTCCAAAGATAAGCTTGTATCCACTGCTAGATGTCACACAACATAACGACCCACAACACAAACTCACCACTGACTTTGACTCAACTCAAAAATATCTCTTACTGAATTTATTGTCTTACGAGTTTACATAAATATTTTAGCTGGGTGCTGTTGATTTTTATCTTTTACAATTGTTGTTGTTGTTTTCATGTTACAAGCATTGTGTGTAACAGAGCAGTCGTTAGCCTTAAGAGTCCATTTCTAACACTGACACCAAATAACTGGAAATGTTTTGTTTTTTCAAAGAGCTCATTATATCTTATACGTTTGACTTGCTGACGTGAGTCCATAAAAGGAAAGATGTGATTTGCATTTTTGTCACATGAACTGTGTCAGATTATTCAATATTCAAATGCACTTGCAGATTTGTTATTATAAAATCTCTCCATCAAATATATCACATGTATATAGAATTTTAAAGTGAACTGAGCTTTTGTTTGTGTTCCAGTGATTACGTTGTTATTTTATTTATTCCATATTTACAGTTGTCATTTTAACACTGATTATAATCAATAACAGTACTCACTGGGTTTAATCAATAATCTGCTTCCTCGTCCAAATGTCATCTTAGTTCCACCAACACTCACACAGCATGAAGCTCAGTAACACAAACAGCTAAACCAAACAGGATTTTCATGTTTCGCAAACACGTTGATGTTTTCATTAAAATAACTGCAGTAAAAATCTGCAAGCTTAGATTTATGATGTACAGCTGATACTAAAATTAGTTATTTTTATATCACTAAATTCTTTATTCAGGTCAAAGATAAGAGTCAAACAAACTGTATTTATTGTACTTTTGATGAAACTCAGATGAGACTTTAAAACTTTAACATGAACACTATGTTCAGTCAGAATAAGGTGTGATATAGTTTATGATTTATATGAAATGTTTCTTTTACTCACTGGATTCAACGGTCAGTGTGATTCCTCTCCCAAAGAAGATCTTATTCTGATTTGCACCAGTCACACAACAAGAAGCTCCATAACACAAACTCAGCAGAGCTAAAGATCAGAACTGAGACGTGAACTCTAAACATTCATATTCAGACGCGATTAAATCATCGAGATCCTCTCACATGTTTTTACATTTTGCTCTGTTCTTTGACCTCACATGGTTGCACTGGTGATGCTGGTCATGATTCACGTATAATTAGGTTTTAATCAATCAGTCCATCAGCATGCACTGTGTTTAAATATAAATACATAAATAAAATCATGTTCCACTGCATATAATTACTTACTGGTTTCAATGATTAATCTGGTCCCACTCCCAAACAAGATCCTATAAGCATTGCCAGCATTCACACAGCATGAAGCTTCAGAACATAAACTCTGTGATCCGTATTTGCAGAATATAGAAAATTTAATTTTTCATATTAAGATGTGAGCTTTTTTAGATTTTGTATCATGAAGTGTGTGATTCACACAAAAAATAATTGTATTTATAGTAGTAACCCAACATGAACTCCATCAAATAAATTAGCTGTGGATCTATTTTAGTGTTATTTAGAAAATAATAATTTCATATATTTATTTAGTTTTTTAATCCAAAGATTAATGCAAATTCATTGAGTAAAACCTTTTTAATATATATATGAGTGACTATACTTTATCCTGCAAATACGATGACATTGTGTTTTCCACAACAGTGTTATGTTACTGGTTATATGGTTTTACTATTATTATTATTAATATGAAAACTTACTGGCTTCAGTGTTTAGCCGGGTTCCACTGCCAAAGAATATCTTATACTGATTTGCACCAGTTGTCACACAGCATGAACCCCCATTACACAAAGTCCCAGTAAGGAATTGAACCAAACACATAGAAACCAGTAACATTTTACAGTTTCATGAAAAGCAATTGTACTAAAGTGTTTCTACAGTAAAGGTAAATGTACTTAACTGATGTTAACAGTGGTTTGAATTTATTACAGATAAACTGCACTCAGTGCTGCTGTCAGAGGCATCTCTATGATAATATAAATAATAATTATAATCGATGTCAAAGCACTTACTGGGCTCAGCTGTTAATCTGATCCCTCTTCCAAAGATCAGCTTATTCTGGTTTGAATTAGTCACACAACATGACACACCAGCACACAAACCAGTAACTGACAGGAGCCAACAACAGTTAAAACAATTTGAATGAAAAGACTCAACTAACTTTACTTGTTTGTCTTCTAACTCATCCTTCTTTAAACACACGGCTGACTTGTTTACTCAGTTATTTCTAAATGATTTTCAAACATTATATTTTTTTAAATCAATTCCACTCAAGTTACTTCAAATTGTAACTTTTAAAAATGATTATTATAATACCGCAACTACACACAAACTGGGCTACTGTTTTTTGTTTGTTTGTTTGTTTGTTTGTTTGTTTTTTGTTTGTTGTTTGTTTAAAGGTAAAAACAATTTCTAAGCATATTTCATGCTAAACCATTAAAACATATATCAGCACTTACTGGGTTCAGTGGTTAATCTGGTTCCACTTCCAAAAATGATCTTATAACCACCTCCAGTTTTCACACAACATGATGCTCCAGCACATAAACTGTGCTGTAACATCAGACGCCTTTAGAAATGCTTTTTCTCCTCTCAGAGTGAGGATATGTCTAAACTGTATTTATATTATATTATATTATATATTATGCATCTATATTTAGTAGAAATACTGTGTAAAGTCATAACATCCACTTTTATTTTGTATCTTTGTGTCTTATTTTTGTATTTCAAAGTAAATGTGCTTTGGGTAAGATTTCTTTTTAAATTGACAAATGTTCAAATTTCAGCATGTCAGCCACTGACACTGACACATCTGCTTCATCTTCAGGGAATTTCCTGCGTAACCTGCTTTTGTATTAAAAATATGATTCTAAATGTTTACTTTTTACTTACTTTGTTCAATATTTAGTCTGGTTCCTCTTCCAAAGGTAAGTTTCTGTAAGCCAGCATTCACACAGCATGACGCTCCCTCACACAAACTGAATCAAACTCCATTCAGAGAATAAATTCGACTCTGATGAGCTTTTTGTACGAGTGTTTGGTTTTTCTGTCAAATTGGTGTATAATTTTTCCATTTAGTGCAAACTTAAACTTAAACATTAGTTTTACATTTTAATCACTTTTCAGTTTCTACGAAACAATTGGAGGTCAGAGAGTTTGCAGCTATCCTTTTGTTGCTTATTAGATTATTATTGGTTTACTTGCACTCATATACATGAACAATAAACTTACAGGTTTGGATGGTTAATCTGGTTCCACGTCCAAAGATGAGCTTGTTTGTATTTTGAGTCACACACAGTGAAACTCTGTTGCACAAACTCAAAGCCGTTCACATGTGAGACTGGTGAAGAATATTCAGCTAATATAAGTTTGAAATAAGGTTTTATTTGTTTGTATTTTTATAGCAACCTTTCCTTAACAAACTGTATTTGCTTATTGTTATTTATCAATAGCAGTACTTACTGGGTTCAATCAGTAATCTGGTTCCAGTTCCAAAAAGGAGTTTAAACTGATTCCCAGTAGACACACAATGTGATGCTACACAACAAAAACCCAGCAGTGGCCCTTCACTACTCAGAACAACTTTGTAACACAACAGTTAGCTCTCATTGTGTAATTGTCATTGTTCAAGATCTGCATCTTATTTACAATATGAAGGAAAACAACTTTGGTTTCATAAACTTCTTTAACTCACAAACAAAAGGTAAAATATTATTCTGCTGTCTGATGTTCTACTGAAGGGAACTGGATTTAAGTTTCAATCAAAGTAATCTTCTGTTATGTGTCCATAGAAAAACCTGCAGTGAGTTCTTCCTACTATTGCTTGTATATTATAAATATAAACTTTACATTACTTACAAGATGTATTTGCGTTGAGTTTTAACACTTTGAACATATTTATTATGCAGAAACACAAACTGACTTACTGTCATTAACATATAGTTCAGTGCCGCGTCCAAAGATAAGCTTGTTTGCACTCCCGCTGTATGTCCCACAGTCTGCAGCCTCAGCACATTAACCTGACTGACTGCAGCAAACTGACAGTGTTTATGAAAATCCTTAATACTGTTTCATTTTGTATTAAATCTTTTTGTTTAAATAATTACATTTATTTATACTAACAAGCAAATTCTTGGTGAAATATAGAGGGTTTCAAAAATAACCGAAAACATCAACTTTAAAGTTGCCCAAATAAATGGAAACATCAGTGTCATCATCACCTTTTTAAAGCTAAATCTTTAACAAGATCGAGTCAGGTTAAGTTTATGTTAAGGAGATAAAATCTGTCTCTTCTTTGCTCTCAAAGATTTCCAAAATAACAAACTTCTGGAGGGCAGTGCTGCTGTTTATATTATCCATCAATAAAAAGCATTAACGTTAATCAAAGTGTTTGCAGTAATGAAAATAATTTTTAGTAATCCTTTCATGCACTTACTGGGTTCAATCATCAGGCTGGTGCCGCTTCCAAAGGTGATCTTATATGCACCAGTATTCACACAGCATGAAGCACTGAGACCAAAACTAAACCATTCACACAAGCATGTTTTTACATTTGATACTTTACAGGAAAATCCTGTCTGTAAATTGTAACTTTAAATTTCATTTAAGATGTTGATTTGACTTTTTTTTTTTTGCACTTTGAATGATTTTTATACTTTGATTGTATAATAAAATTTGTCTTTTTTCTTTTCATGCACTCAGTGTTTCACCACTAAACCAAAGAGTTGAACTTACTGTCATTAATGAATAATTGAGTGCCACTGCCAAAGATCACCCTGTAGTTCCCACCAGTGTTTGTCCCACAGTCTGCAGCATCAGCACATTAACCTGACTGACTGCAGCACACTGACAGTGTTTATAAAGATCGTTAATACTGTTTTAGTTTTATATTGAATCCTTTTGTCTAAATAATTACATTTAATTAAACTAATAAGCAAATTCTTTGCTGAAATATGCAGTAGATGTAAGTTAGACATGCGTTTGTACTGCACTGATGTGTCTTTGTTTAATGCACATTCAACATGCACAGATTCAGCTTATTTTAATGTTTTCAAATAAACTAGTTTCTCATTTGGTTTAGTGGATGTCTTTAAAGGTTTCACTACATTTAAAGTGAGTTTGCACATACATATGTATGTATGCAAGTATTGATATATTAAATGATGAATGTTAGATTTACTTACTGGGCTCAACATTTAATCTGGTTCCCTTTGCAAAGATGAACCTGCTTCCAGTATTCACACAGCATGAAGCAGCAGAGCCAAAACACAGTGATGAACTCATCCAAACTCGAGTTAAATAAATTGCATGATGTGACCTTTGACCTGCTGTTTAGTTATTATACACCATTAAAATATTGATTTTAAAAACTTTTGAACATTTGTTTTATGATCCCCCTCTTTCTTAAATAGATAACTATCATATCTGATATCATATCTCACAGTACAATAATATTGAATGGGTTGCATTGTTGTATTTTGTCATGTTTCTCAGGTCTTTGTCTGAATTTCTACGAACATTATTGCTAAGGATTGTCTTATTGCATTGGAGTCACACTGGGTTAAATATGTACACTTGGGTTTTAAGGGGTATTTATTATTTTCTTCTTTTTTTTGGGTTGTATGGAAGCCCCAAACGCAATTTCATTGTTCTTGACAATGACAATAAATAAATAAATACTAATACTAATACTATGATCCACATGTGAGTAATCGTCAGTTAAGGTGCATTGATGATGTATATCACTTCATACTTCATGTACTTGGGTTTCCATCACTAAAAGAACTGAACTGAACTTACTGTCAGTAACGTAGAGTTTAGTCCCACGTCCAAAGATAATCTTGTTGCTACCACTGCTGTATGTCACACAGTATGAAGCTGCAGCGCATAAACCTGACGCACTCAGTGTTTCCAAAATAACCAAAAACATCAACTTCAAAGTTGAAGTGGAAACATCAATGTCATCATGACCTTTTTAAAGCTACATTTTAACAAGTTTCACTTTCAGTTAATCAATAAAGATAAAATCTGTCTCTACTTTGCTCTCAAAGATTTCCAAATGAACAAACTTCTGGAGGGCAGTGCTGCTGTTTACATTACAGTGACGTTATAAATGTGTATCTTTCAATAACAATGCAATAAAGTCCAAAGATTAGCAGTAATAACAATGTTTCTGGGTGATCCTTTCATGCACTTACTGGGTTCAATCATCAGGCTGGTGCCGCTTCCAAAGGTGATCTTATATGTACCAGTGTTCACACAGCATGAAGCACTGGGACCAAAACCAGTGACAAACTGAACCAGGCTCCATTCACACAACTGTGTTTTTACATTTGATACTTTACATGAAAATGCTGCATTTAAGATGCTGATGTTAACTTGTTTTTGCACTTTGTAGGATTTTTAATGAATAATTAAAGTTGTTTTTTCACACACTCAGTGTTTCACCACTAAACCAAAAGAATTGAACTTACTGTCATTAATGAATAATTGAGTGCCACTGCCAAAGATCACCCTGTAGTTCCCACTGCCGTATGTCCCACAGTCTGCAGCCTCAGCACATTAACCTGACTTACTTACAAATACAGCCTAAAATACTGTTAATCCCATTCAAATGGATGCAAAGAGTCTGAATATAATGTGACTACAATGTTACCCTAATAGTTACTATATTACTCTGTTACTTTGGTTCTGCATCACTGAGGTGATTTACATTCTTTTTGTTTGTATTCCTCACTGAGATAATAAGTCTGGATATAAAACAAGGAGCAGCTGTGCGTGCACATCAAATATACAAGATAACCCAAACATCATGTCTGCTTGTACATGTGTAAGTAAGAAAACTCGTTTCTGAACTGAACTTACTGTCGTTAATGAAAAGCTTAGTGCCACGTCCAAAGATGAGCTTGTTTAAACCAGATGTCACACAGTGTCAAGCCTCAGTGCAAAAGTCTACAACTACACAGATCTACTCAAACCTGCACCGTAACTTAAAAAAATAATAAAAGTTTCGAGATAAGTCTATTATTATCTACTTTATTGAGTTATCTCATAAAAAGCCAAAGTATGCACTAAGATTTTGTTTAAATGCAGTGAAAGGAACAGCATCTTAAAAATGTTTGAAGGTCATCTGTCTAATCACTAAAATCATACTGAAAAACTGCTGTGTGTCATTTTCTAAATATTTCACCTAAAGTTGCTTTAAAAAAACTTCCATATAAATAATATTTTAAGTTGTATCAGAACTTACCAGGTTCAACGGTTAACCTGGTTCCTGCTGCAAACAATAGCTTTTGCCCAGAATTCACACATCATGAAACTCCAGAACACAAACCCAGCATCAACTGAGCCAAGCATTTAGGAAATATATAGATGTATGTATAAATATATTTAACATTAAAACACTGCAAATATGTTTCAACAGCTGTTTATTTTAATGTTATTGAGTATGGCATAAGCTCCTTTTTGTGTTTTCCTTTTTTTATTGCTGGTGTTTGTATTATTGGAAGATTAGATGTTTTGTTTTTTGTTTTCATTTATAAACTCCATAAATGGCTGTAAATGTTGTTTTTAACCTGAACTAACTTCACTTCAAATGACCAGTTTACCTGACCGTTTACAATAATACATGCAATTACATTTTTCACTTACTGGGTTCAATGAGTAAACTGGTTCCTCTGCCAAAGAAGATCTTAGCTGCACCTCCAGTATTCACACAGCATGAAGCACTGGGACCAAAACCAGTGACAAACTAAACCAGGCTCCATTCACACAGCCATGTTTTTCACCACTAAAACCAAAGAATTGAACTTACTGTCATTAATGAATAATTGAGTGCCACTGCCAAAGATGATCTTGTTAACACCAGAGCCGTATGTCACACAGTGTCCAGCCTCAGCACATTAACCTGACTTACTTACAAATACAGCCTTGAATACCGTTAATCCCATTCAAATGGCTAAAAAGAGTCTGAATATAATGTGACTACAATGTTACCCTAATAGTTACTATATTACTCTGTTACTTTGGTTCTGCATCACTGAGGTGATTTACATTCACCGTGATGTTGTTTGTATTCCTCACTGACATAATAAGTCTGGATATACAACAAGGAGCAGCTGTGCGTGCACATCAAATATACAAGATAACCCAAACATCATGTCTGCTTGTACATGTGTAAGTAAGAAAACTCGTTTCTGAACTGAACTTACTGTCGTTAATGAAAAGCTTAGTGCCACGTCCAAAGATGAGCTTGTTTAAACCAGATGTCACACAGTGTCAAGCCTCAGTGCAAAAATCTACAACTACACAGACCGACTCAAACCTGCACCGTAACCCAATAACAACAACAATGACAACAATAATAATAATAATTTGGGAGATGAGCCATTCTCATCTGTTATTATCTACAATCCTTCTGGGCAGTGCTGCTTTTTAAATTACAGTGAAGTTGAACGTTTGTATATTTTAATACAAAGCATTAAAGTTACATTTAAATATTAGCAGTAATCATAATATTTCTTTGGTGTTTTGCGTTTTGTAGAATTCGTAATACTCTGAATGAATAAACAAAGTTGTTGTTTTTTCATGTACTGAGTTTTTCACCACTGAAAGAACAGAATTAAACTTACTGTCGTTAATGAATAATTTAGTGCCGCTGCCAAAGATGATCTTGTTAAAATTAGCTCCAGATGTCACACAGTGTCAACCCTCACTGCAAAAATATAGAGCTATAGACGTATTCAAACCTGCACCATAACTCCAGAAATAATATTATTTTGGAGATAAGTCTGTTATTTTCCACTTTATTGAATATGTTGTTGCACATTAAGTTCATTTTGCACATTGAGCTCCTTTGTACATCCATCTACATCAACATCTGCATACCTCGCTTGTCTTCACTTACTTATTTTTGCACTCATTTATTTATCTTTAATTATTTTTATCCTTATTTATCTTTAATTATTTTTATCCTTATTTATCTTGGTCCTTCAACCTAACTTGGCATTTATGTTTGGACAACAAAGGAAGAATTTCATTGCACAGAGAAATACTATTTCCTCTGTGCACATGACAATAAACACTTTGAATCTTTAATCTATTGTATAAACTCATTCTTATTTTTTATGTTTTCCTTTTTATTGCTATTATTATTAGAAGAAGATTAGATGTTTTTTTTTTCATTCATAAGCTTCACAAATGGCTGTAAATATAAATTTATTTTTTTTTTAACTGGAACTAACTTCACTTAAAGTGGTCCGGTGGAAGACCAGTTTACCTGACCGTTTACAATAATACATGTAATTACATATTTCACTTACTGGGTTCAATGAGTAAACTGGTTCCTCTGCCAAAGATGATCTTAGCTACACCTCCAGTATTCACACAGCATGAAGCACTGAGACCAAAACCAGTGACAAACTAAACCAGGCTCCATTCACACAACTGTGTTTTTACATTTGATACTTTACATGAAAATGCTGCATTTAAGATGCTGATGTTAAAATATTTTTGCACTTTGTAGGTTTTTTAATACTCTGAATAATTAATTTAAGTATTTTGTTCCATGTACTCAGTTTTTCACCACTGAAAGAACAGAATTAAACTTACTGTCATTAATGAATAATTTAGTGCCGCTGCCAAAGATGATCTTGTTAACAGCAGAGCCAGATGTCACACAGTGTCCAGCCTCAGTGCAAAAATATAGAACTATAGACGTATTCAAACCTGCACCTTAACTCCAAATAACAATAATAATTTTGGAGATAAGCCATTCTCTGCAATTATTAACTACTTTATAAAAGTACTTTATTGTACTTTTATATCACAAAAACGTTTGCAGTAAAATCTTTGCCTAAATGCACTGAAAGGAACAGCAACAACAGTTTAATCCGATCTGTCTTTAGTAATAAACGTCATACTGAAAAATCACTGTGTTGAAAACATTACATTTGTTTTGTTACAAGTTCCTTTAAAAACCTTGCATATAAATAATATTTTAAGTTGTATCAGAACTTACCAGGTTCAACGGTTAATCTGGTTCCTGCTGCAAACAACAGCTTTTGCCCAGAATACACACAACATGAAACTCCATAACACAAACTCAGAGACAGCAACTGGACCACGCTTGTGTGTTTACATTGGAGACTGTTGCAGAACATTACGGTCAAATAAGCTTAATATTAATCATATTATTAATAAACAAAGACGAGCTGCTGTCTTTCATTTAACATTAACGACTGCTATAAATGTTTTATGATGACAAATCCTGAAAAACAATATTTCATTTTTATTGTTTCATTATTGTTACTTTGTATGGTAAAATGTACTCAAAAACTAATTTACTTCATTATGTTTAAATTGGCGGCTGCACTTACTGGGTTCAATCAGTAATCTGGTTCCACTTCCAAAAATGAGCTTACGCTGGTTTCCAGTAGACACACAATGTGATGCTACACAACAAAAACCCAGCAGTGGCTGTCTGAACCCAGCCATTTAAGAAAACATCATTTTAACAACTGAGACCGTCCACTTTAAAGTTCAGATGGTTCTATTCAATCAGCTATGTGGTAAAAATTAACGCCAGAATAACCAGTTACCTCCCAGTATATGACTGCCATGTTTTCAGATCTGCATCTTATTTTTATATCTGAAGATAAAACAATATTTACTTTGTTTTATAAACTTCTTTGGTCAGACAAACAAAAGAAAAAACATTATTCATCTGACGTGATACTGAAGGCCAGCACTGACACTATGTCACAGTGATCTTAGATATTTTATGTATCCATAGAAACCTGTGTTTGGTCTTCACAGTATGATCAGTAATAACATTATTTCATGTGGACCAGTAAAACTTACTGGGTGCAACTGTTAATGTGGTTCCCTTTCCAAAGATGACCCTGTTTCCACCAGCGTCCTCACAGCCTGAAGCACGTTAACAAACACTGAGTAATAAGCTACACCAAAGCCTTCTGGGAAAACCAGTAGGCTGCTGTTTATACATTAAAACTTTATACTTTTAATAACTACTTTGATTTGTTTGTATTGAGTTTTATTTATTGAATTTTAAATCTTTTTTTATGAGGTCAGGATTTTACTTACTGTCACTGACATACAGTTTGGTGCCGCGTCCAAAGATGAGCTTATCTGTGTTGTAAGTCACACAGTCTAAAGCTGCAGCACACAAACCGGACTGACTGCAGCAAACTGAAAGTGTCATTGTGACCTTTTAAGCTCTAAATCTTTTGTTTTAACAAAAACATTTCAGTTAATCAATAAAGATAAAATCTGTCTCTACTTTGCTCTCAAAGATTTCCAAATGAACAAACTTCTGGAGGGCAGTGCTGCTGTTTACATTACAGTGACGTTATAAATGTGTATCTTTCAATAACAATGCATTAAAGTCCAAAGATAAGCTTAATATTAATCATATTATTAATAAACAAAGACGAGCTGCTGTCTTTCATTTAACATTAACGACTGCTATAAATGTTTTATGATGACAAATCCTGAAAAACAATATTTCATTTTTATTGTTTCATTATTGTTACTTTGTATGGTAAAATGTACTCAAAAACTAATTTACTTCATTATGTTTAAATTGACGGCTGCACTTACTGGCTTCAATGAGTAATCTGGTTCCTCTGCCAAAGATGATCTTATTGAAACCTCCAGTATTCACACAGCATGAAGCTCCAGCACACAAACCCATGTTGTCACGCACAACCAGCTAACGCTGTAATTTAAACTGTAGCAGTTTGGTTTGTTTTTAACATGCTTCTTTACAGTCTCTGTGCTTTTGTTTTCTTTTGTTAAAAACATATAATAATATTACAAAATCACATCTACACTGCAGTCAGTGATTGGCCAGCTTCTAAAGACAATCGTGTTTACAACTACAGTTGTTTTTATAACTGAAAATCAGCTGATAGTTACATGATGACAGTTTATAGATCAAATGCAAATTGTAAAGAAATATTTTAGAGATGGACATTTTCATCTGTGTTCATTATGGTCTTGATTTATAAGGTTTTTATGACTTTCTGATATATTTATGTAGTGTGTAAATTTTATTTTTGATTATTCTGATTTGACAGTTTAACGTACAGTAAAAGTGCAACACACACATGTCGGTTTGACAGTTTCACCTGTTTTTCCTTTAGCTTCATTATTGTTGTCTAAAAATTAATATTCATGTTGTATAACAAGCACTTACTGGGTTGAATGATTAATTTGGTTCCTTTTCCAAATATGATCTTATTTCCACCTGCAGCGTTCACACAGCATGAAGCTCCAGCACACAAACTGAGCAGGTGGTTGACTGGATCAAACTGACAACCTTACACATGATTGTTTAAGGTTGTGATTTGTCAAACATTGAATGTAATTCTGTTTGTTTGTTTTTCTCATTTGTTTCAAAAAAGCCAAATTATTTTGGTGCTAATCAATTTTGTTACAATCACAATTTTTCAGACACATTTTTCTTTTAAATTGTTTATAGATGCAGAACACAAATAAATAAATAAATAACTGATCTCTGTCAACACTCACGGGGTTCAATGATCAGCCTGCTTCCTCTACCAAAGATGATCTTTTGCGTATTCACACAACATGAAGCTCCTGAACATAAACTCAACCTGATCCACTGGATTCAAATCTGTTTATATCTTTAGGTAAAATCATCATTGAAAAATATTTATTGATGTTTAAAGCTGACAGTTGTTGTAAGTTGAAGTGTCATAATTATTATAATTATCATTTGTCAGAAATTATTTTATCTTTGAGTGTCGTTTTGAACCAAACACCATCTGGACACATGAATATTCAGCTCTCGGTTAATGAGCTTGTTTTCATTAAAAACAGCTGTTTTACATGTATGATAAATGTAAGCTCTATTTTTACTTGGGTTATAAATGTGTTCAGTTCTGTGATTTTACTGTTATTATTCAGAAACAGCACATGAACAGCATCTGGCTTTTGTCTCTCTTCTGCCTGTTAGTGACTCGGCTGTGAAACACTGGATAACATTCAGATATGTAAGATCACATGTTGTAATTCCAGAAACACACTTCTGTCCCTCGGGCATCAGTCACTAACCTGGCTCCACTTCCATAAACAATCTTAGATCCACTTTGTGGAATGAATGTGAATGAATGTCAGAAACTCTTAACAGACACTCACTGCTGTTGACTATCAGTGTGGTTCCTTCCCCAAACACAATCTTCCATCCTCCACCAGAAGATGTAGTCACACAGTATTTATGACCTAACACTTAATCTGAGCCACATCACCTCCACAGCGTTCAGCTCTAAGAGCCTCAAATTAACATTTTTTTTTATCTTTTACACAAACATATAAACATTTCCACTGATTTAGGAAACTTTGGGGGGTTTAGTAGTCTTTGTCACAGTTTGCAACAGAATGTGCGGTTATATGATCACAGTCAGAGACTGATGCAGAAAATTAAATGTGCAGCAACAGCAGCCTGCAGGTTTACTGTAAATAAATGAGCTTCAATGAGAATAAAGAGATAAAGATGAGCAGACTTACAGGTTTCAACGATCACTTTAGTTCCTGTTCCAAACACGATTTTATCGAGACCAGAGCTCTTCACACAGCAACACACTGCCTGACAAAAAGCACAACTACACCAACACACTCGTTCTTCTCTGATATTCTCAGGATTTAACAGCATCGCTGAGAAAATCACTGAGTATTCAGACCAGAACACAACAAGCTGAAACATCAACGAGACGCTTGAAACTGCTCAGACGTCAGCTCGATTTCATCTGTTTCACACAAACTCACAGCTGTTACTGAAACATCACCAAGCTGAATGTGGCAAACTCACCTTTCTAACAACTGCAGACTATTTATTTGGACTTTTATTTAATGACTCACTGAACATCAAACATTAGACAAAGAGCTTGAGTCACTAATTCAGTCTAACCTGTCAAAGTGAAAACAGTTATTAATAAGACTGATTATTGTCTGTTAGTTAGAAACGTCTTACTTGCTTCCACAGTCAGCAGAGTTCCTTTACCAAACATCATCTTCTGTGCTGCTCCAGTCTTCACACAGCACAAACGAGCTCAGCAAAAACCAGCAGCCTGCAGCAGCTGCTGAGCTCCAGAATAATATGTTCATGATGTTTATTTTCTTACAACTATTTGTCAGGAACAGTTTGATGTCCTGATGTTAGGACTAACACGTAATCTGATTTTTTTAAACAACACCAGCTGCTGTGTTTCTCGCTGTTTGCAGATAACATGTTTCTAACTCAGTGTTCAGCACCAATAACCAAACAGCAGCGTTTCACCTTTACTGTTCACACTCACTAAAAACAGCTCAAAACTCAAAGACAGTTAAACTGTAGCTTTTCACCTTCAGTCCGAACGTCCTCATGAAAACGTGTTTAATGTTCGTTACCTGTAGCTTTAACTTAAAAATTAAACTTACTGCTTTGGACGTTCAGTCTGGTGCCCGATCCAAACAGCAGCTTGTTATAATCAGTACTCACACCATGAGAGGCAGCGTGACAAAAACGGCTTCCTGGCTGCTTCTGTGTCTCGCTTTAATAAACTGTCCTGGACTAGAAACATGCTGCAGTATGTTGTGGGTCAGAATCTGTCCTCACAGTTAGAATCTGAAAACAAACATCTGATGGGACTGAAATCTTGTGACTGTTGTTGGTGTTGAACTTACTGCTGATCCAAACAGCAGTCGCCTGTGAGAGCCGGTCTTCACACCGCGATGTGAACCAGGACAAAACGAACGCTGAGCTCAGCAGCACAGCCTTCACACAGACTCATCCCATTTTAATTTAAAAAAGGGAAAGAATTTCTTATTTGGCTCAGCAAATGTTTAACTCCACTAAATCAAACTTGTGAACCTCGGACATTATCAATATGATGTACAATTGATGTAAATTTTTGTTTTTCCTCATTTATTTACAGAAAAAATTATTTTAAGTGATCAGGTTTTGATCCTTTGATCTCTTCATTATATTTATTCTGATCTTTGTTTTGAAGTTTTGATTGAATCCATAACAGAAGTGAAATAAAGACGTGACAGCACTTACTGGCTTCAATGATTAACCTGCTTCCTGCTCCAAAGATGATCTTTTGCCCAACATTCACACAACATGAAGCTCCATAACACAAACTCAGCACAGCGTACCTTCATCAACGTCTTTGACTTTTTTATGAATGAACATGAACAAACTTCTAAAGTCGATCACGTTGGTCAGTTGTGTTTATTACGAGTTAATGTTTTTGTTGTGATCGTGGTTTATCTGAAGTATTAAACAGATGGATCGTTGGCTTCAGAGCAAACAGACTTCACTTCACATATGAACATTTCACGGCTCTGCAGTCACTTTCTGGGCCAACAGTAAATAATCTAACTTGAGTTTTCTGACCTCTTTCTATTTGCTCTGATGGTTTTCTGAATAAAACAAAATGTAAATTCTGACATTTTCCTGTAGATCATGGAAATCGTTGAAAGTGATCCAGAGTGGATATGTTTGACGAGTCCTGTATGTTTGATGAATGTTTTTACTCTTCATTGTTATTCTAATTGTACCTGTAAAAGCAGCGTTTTATTTTAATGCTCAGTTTGCTTCATATTCCAGCGTTTAAACATTTGGTGTTGCTTTGTGGCCCAAATTCAAATCCATTCATATTTAACACACTGCAGATGTTTCACCTCTGTTTGCATTACTGCAGTCAACTTAAAACCATGCCTGTTGCTGCCACTTATATATGGAAGTGTATCAGTACTTACTCGGCTCAACGGTTAATCTGATTCCTCGTCCAAAGTTAATTTTTTCTGAGCCAACATTCACACAACATGAAGCCCAATAACACAAAGTCAGGACAGGATCAGCCGAACCAAACTCTGTGTTTGATCTTTACATTTAAAAACACAGAAGTTTAACATATATGATAAACATAAGCTCAGCTATTTTCACTACAGTGAAGAACAAAGTGTTTTATCACAAGTTTGTTCAGGTGATGTATTTTCTCCTTTTATTCTTTATCTGTGTTTATTTATCTGTATAAATGTCACAGAGATATTTGTAATTTAGAGATAATTTCACATTTCTCGCTGATCTTCTGACCTTTGAGGGGTCAAAACATGTTGATTTAATGTCCCTCAGCTGTAAACACTGGTCCTCATTTAAATGTGATTTTCACAAATCGAACCTGATTTTTCTTGTTTGCCATTAAAAAAAGGAATAAACAATAAACATTTTCAGCACTTACTGGTTTGAATGATTAACCTGGTTCCACTTCCAAAAAACATCTTATACCCAGTATTCACACAACACGAAGCCTCATAGCACAAACTTAGCAACTGAACAGAAGCTCATCTTAGACGTGATTTCTGACTTTTTTAACTACTTTTGACTTTTAACTATGTTATTTTATAATTATTAATCAGAACTGTCGTAGAAATATTTATATTTACAGTAACTGTACTGCATATAGTATTGGTGTCCGTGAGTAATCCTTTGTTAGTTGAAGTAATTGCTGTATTTTTGTAACTGCACATTTTACAAGAAATCACAGATTGTGTGATTTTATGCAAATTTAAAAATACATGTAATTTTTTTTAATTTCTTTACTTAAAATGTTTTGTCAGTTTCTACTTTTGCTTTGATCAACTTTGACCTTCACACACTCACTGCTGCTGATGATCAGTGTGGTTCCTTCCCCAAACACAGTTTTCCATCCTCCGGTGGAAGACGTACTCACACAGTGTTACTGATCACACACTTAATCACAGTGCAGATCAGCTCCACATCACTCAGCTCGAAAAGGCTCAAATGAACATTTTATCATCTTTTACACAAACCTATATATTCTCTGTTTCACTGTATGTAGAGGGAAGGCTTAGCTTTAAATACTTTACAAATACCTGACTGTGTCCAAGCAAAACATACAGGAGATAAAACTTACTGGACTCGACCGTCACTCTGATCCCAGAACCAAAGACCAGTTTCTGGTAGCTTCCAGTTTTCACACAGCAGCAGATGTCGGTGCAAAAACATCACTTCAGTCTGTGTGAGACTGATATAATAATCTTAATATACTGTCATGTTTTCTGAGTTTGGTCTTTGAACTGAAGATAAGAAATGAATTTTGAATGCACAGCAGTCCTGTCACCACACAGCTGAACGTCTCTGATGAACTTTAGTTTTTAAGTGTTTATTTATGATCACAGTCAGAGACTGATGCAGAAACCTTCTGATTAAATGTGCAGCAACAGCAGCCTGCAGGTTTACTGTAAGTAAATGAGCTTCAATGAGAATAAAGAGATAAAGATGAGCAGACTTACAGGTTTCAACAATCACTTTAGTTCCTGTTCCAAACACGATTTTATCGAGACCAGAGCTCTTCACACAGCAACACACTGCCTGACAAAAAGCACAACTACACCAACACACTCGTTCTTCTCTGATATTCTCAGGATTTAACAGCATCGCTGAGAAAATCACTGAGTATTCAGACCAGAACACAACAAGCTGAAACATCAACGAGACGCTTGAAACTGCTCAGACTTCAGCTCGATTTCATCTGTTTCACACAAACTCACAGCTGTTACTGAAACATCACCAAGCTGAATGTGGCAAACTCACCTTTCTAACAACTGCAGACTATTTATTTGGACTTTTATTTAATGACTCACTGAACATCAAACATTAGACAAAGAGCTTGAGTCACTAATTCAAGCTGACAAAATTTTATTATTATTGTCTGTTAGTTAGAAACGTCTTACTTGCTTCCACAGTCAGCAGAGTTCCTTTACCAAACATCATCTTCTGTGCTGCTCCAGTCTTCACACAGCACAAACGGGCTCAGCAAAAACCAGCAGCCTGCAGCAGCTGCTGAGCTCCAGAATAATATGTTCATGATGTTTATTTTCTTAAAGCTTTTTAAGTTTAATGCAGTTGTTAGATTGTGGACAGTTATCATGATTTCTTATGGTTCTGATATTATTTTCACTCTGCCAAAAAGAAAGAAAAGATTATTAAATACTAAATATTTTTTATGTTTATCTGTATCTGTTTGTTTGGATTAATGGACGCTGCCATCAGTTTAGTTCATTTCCAACAAGTTTAACTGAACACATAAGCTCATTCTCTATGTCAGGTGTGACTGTTACATCATCACAAATCGAGGGAAAGGCTGATTAAACGAGTGTCATGATTCTGCTGAATACGTTTAGTAGAAGAAGAAAACTACATTCCAGCAACTTTAATAATTGAATTGAAACTTACGGCTCTGGACGTTCAGTCTGGTGCCCGATCCAAACACCAGTTTGCCATAACCGCCCCCAGTATTCACACCATGACACACGACGAAACAAAAACCTGGTTCTGCTTCTGTGTCGTTCCTTCTGTTCTATTAAATTCTTTGCTGGCAGAAACGTTCCTGAGCTGAAGGTGATTTTCACACTGACTGTAAAGAATCTGCGTTGACGCCGTGCTTCCACTATTAGAATATGAGAAATAGAAATTCAGTCTTGTGACTGATTCTAGTGTTAAACTCACAGACGTGGACATTTAGTCTGCGCTGATCCAAACACCAGTGCTGTGCTTCCAGTATCCACACCGTCGACTAAACCATGACACAGTTTTAAGCCTTTAATTGTCTGTTTGTTACTAAACTGAATCCAAGTGTTTCAAAGATTTCTTCTTTCTTTACTTCTGTGCTGCCAGTACATGAAAACATTTGTTCCAGATTAAGAAATAACTTTTGCTGTTATGTTTGTTTTGTTTTCATAATATTCTCTTCATGAAACAAATGTAACTTTTACTGTTGAAACAAGTTACAGTTACATTTCTCTCTCTTTAGAATAAATGTTTAAGTTATTAGATGATTTCATATTTTCTTTTATCAGCAGATTAATGAAACTTTCAGTCTAAACTGACCTGATTCGACCATCAGCCGAGTTCCTCCACCAAAGATGAGTTTCTCTGCACTTCCTCTCACACAGTGACTGACAGCTGACTCAAATCCTCACACAGTCTTTCTACTTTTGTTTTGGTGTAAACACAATCATTAAGAAATATTCACTGAGACATTATTATAGACAGAAATGGCAGCAATGCTGAGATTGTTTGTTTTTGAAGAACCACCTTCATCTCACTGAGCAGACGAGGAGTAAATGTCTGACGTGGAGACTCAGTTTAAAACATTTTGCCTGTTTCTACCATGAAGTCCTGTCAAAATTAAACTGGTTAACAGGCTGTGAACTTGACAGCGGTGCAGCATGACTGAACCGCACTGACAGATAACATGACGGGAGATTGTAGTTACAGATCTTCTTTGATTAGAGTTTTTATTTCCAGTCCTCGTTCAGGAGAATATTTTACTTTTTACACTGAAATGAACTTTTTTTCTGAATGAAAACTTCACGTCTCTCATAGAAAAGAATCTGTGACAGGTTCAGGACCTAACCATCGTTTCTGCATTACAACAGTTTCACTTTGACTCGTTCTGATGGCGAAACCTTCACACATGTTAAACTGGACTTTGAGCTCTAAAAATAAAATCATGTTGTTCTGCACATAATGTCCTACATATTTGTTAAATATATATTTAAGCTCACCGGAGTTGACAGTCAGTCGAGTTCCTCGGCCAAAAATCATTTTCTGTGCATTTCCTTTCACACTGTGACTGATCGCTGAATAAAAACCTCCCAAAGTTCAAACTCATGTTTCAGTCTTAACTTTGAATCGTTTCAGGTTTTGATGATTGAAATATTTTCATTGCACTAAAACAGGGATTTACCTTTTTAAAGAAACCTTAATGACTAAATATAAATCATTAAAAACTGAACTCTGTGTTGGATTAAAGTATTGTCTCCTCTGATTTTATGTTTTAAGTCTATAAAATCTATAAAATCTATAAAATCTATAAAATCTTACCCGATTCAACACTCAGTCGAGTTCCTCGGCCAAAGATCAGTTTGTCTGTAGTTCCTCTCACACACTGACAAACAGTGTGATAAAAACCTCACATTCATCTTTTAGTGAAAGGTTCCTGATGATTCGTTTTTAATCCACTGACTGGTTTCAAATGACAGAAACATGTGTTTAATATTATGGCAGTGAACAGCTGGAGGCAGCCGTGTGGACAGAAAGACAAAGTTAATGTTGAACCGTCCAACATGTAATCAGGTCTAATTACAGCTGCATCATAGTCACTTATAAACAGTTATCACGCACGTTTGTCCTCATTTTAAAGTTCAAACAAACATTCGACTTTCAGCAGAATCATTATTTAACAGTTTTCTGTTTGACTTAGTTTTCAGCTTCTGCTACTTAAATAAGTGAAAATATTCAGTGTTTTGCAGAAACTTTAAATAACTTGGGTTAAATGTTGTTTAAGTTCATGTGTTACTGACAGATCTGTAAAAATCAGGCTTTCATTAAGATGCATCAAACACATAATCCTGGATGATCACAGTATTTAACATTTTCTGTGATCTGCAGCTTCAGTTCATGTTTTACATCGTTTAAAGTGACTTACTGGACTCTACACTGAGTTTTACTCCTGGTCCAAACACGGTCCTGTAGCCTCCCTGACCAGTCACACTAAGATACAGCGCTCAGCAAAAACAGCTGCCTGCACTGGGACCAGTTTAACTGCTCAGTTTTCTCCCATCTGAGTCAGAATAATACAAAACTTTAACGTCTGCTCGTCACCTCTCATTTTTCCTCCTTAGCCCTACAAATGTAAAAAACTGTAAAACTCACAAACCTCACTTTCACCAACAGGAGTCTCAGTTTATCAGTTTTTATAACGTTAAGACTTTTTGTTCAGCATTTCTTTTCAGAATGTTTTCCTTTTTATTTATTGTCATTTTTCTAATTTATTTAGTTTAAATTATTTTCTTTCCCTACTTTTTCTTTTTACTCCATCTTGGATTTGCTCACCTCCTAAAACTCATTTTACTTAACTTTGCTTGCACATACAGTCTGCATCAACTGAAACTGAAGCTTCTTTAATGAAACATGTGTAAAATCATGAAAATAAAAAAGTCTTACCGCTTTCTACCATCAGTGTGGCTCCACTGCCAAAGAAAACTCTGTTCACGCCCTGATTATTCACACAGTAACAAACACTGAGACAAATACTGCTGCACAGTTTAATCACGTTTCACATCAGGTCTTTGTAGAGTCTCAGTGTTTGGTTTGTTTTTACGTTAAAAGTCACATAAAATAAACAAATGTTATTTATTTCCATTTGCAGCCAGTTTGCACCAATAAAACCATCAACACTAAGACTAACAAAAGTATTTTTTTAATCTTACCAGTTTGTACGATCAGTTTGGTTCCTCTCCCAAAAGTCATTTTGGTTCCTGCTTGATTCACACAGTAACACACACACCGGCAAAAACTGCTGTGTGCCAGCATATCTATGTCTTTTTATCCATATCTATGTTTACTCCATGGTTCTTCATTCTGAGCTAATTTCAGCAGTAATTGATGATATTTCTGTGAATCTGAAAACGTTTCTGAACCAGTTTGTCATCATTTTCTGTCCTCGGCTGCAGTTTTTGACACGGTTCATTTATTTGTTGATGGATTTCACTGCAAATGTCTCTTTTTTAAGTTCCGCTTAAACTCATTTTGACTTTCTTTGTTTTCATCTTTTGAATTTCTCATCAGTTTGTTTAATAAACTGGAAAAAGCAGAGCTGATATTTGTTCTTCATTTTAATGCCACAGAATAAACTGTTCTCTCCTTTCTGACAGGATTACTGTCTGCAGCTGTTTGCATCTGCAAAGTGTGAAATCATTAAAAGAAATCTGAGTCTTACCAGCTTCTACAGTCAGTTTGGTCCCTTTGCCAAAATAAAGTCTGCCGGTTGATCCCTGATTATTCACACAGTAACAAACACTGAGACAAATACTGCTGCACAGTTTTTATCTCCCATCTGTCCTACTTTATGTATCTGTTAGTTATTAATCACGTTTCACATCAGGTCTTTGTAGAGTCTCAGTTTTTGGTTTGTTTTTTACGTTAAAAGTCACATAAAATATACAAATGTTATTTATTTCCATTTGCAGCCAGTTTGCACCAATAAAACCATCAACACTAAAACCAATAAAAGTATTTTTTTAATCTTACCAGTCTGTACGATCAGTTTGGTTCCTCTCCCAAAAGTCATTTTGCCTGCTCCCTGATTCACACAGTAACACACACACCGGCAAAAACTGCTGTGTGCCAGCTGCTCTGTGTCTGTGTTCACGTCTGTTTCTACTCCACGGTTCTTCATGTTCATCTAATTATAAGAGTCGTTTATTTTGTTTCTGTGGATCTGAAAACGTTTCTGAACCTGTTTGTGATCATTGTCTGTCGTCAGCTGCAGGTTTGGACACGTTTCCTCAGTTTGATTTGAATTTTCTTCTTGTTTCTTATTCGCTCCAAATAAAGCTCTAATAAACTCATTTTAAAATTACAGCGAAAACAAAACGACTTGAAGTAATTTCATGAAAATCAGCATCTTACCAGCTTCCACAGTCAGTTTGGTCCCTTTGCCAAAATAAAGTTTCCTTGTTTCCTGATCAGTCACACTGTCACACACACGCCAACAAATACTGACAGGGCTGAGCTCGTTTCACATTTCTGCTACAGTGTTGTTGTTTCTTATGTTCGTCTCTATTTGTATCAAGATTTGTTATTCTCTTGATTTCGTTTTATTTATTTTTCATCTTTTGAATGTTTTTTTTGTCAGATTTTTTTGATGAAAGCAGAGCTGATATTTGTTCATTTTAATGCCACAGAATAAACTGTTCTCTCCTTTCTGACAGGATTACTGTCTGCAGCTGTTTGCATCTGCAAAGTGTGAAATCATTAAAAGAAATCTGAGTCTCACCAGCTTCTACAGTCAGTTTGGTCCCTTTGCCAAAATAAAGTCTGCCGGTTGATCCCTGATTATTCACACAGTAACAAACACTGAGACAAATACTGCTGCACAGTTTTTATCTCCCATCTGTCCTACTTTATGTATCTGTTAGTTATTAATCACGTTTCACATCAGGTCTTTGTAGAGTCTCAGTGTTTGGTTTGTTTTTTACGTTAAAAGTCACATAAAATAAACAAATGTTATTTATTTCCATTTGCAACCAGTTTGCACCAATAAAACCATCAACACTAAGACCAATAAAAGCATTTTTTTAATCTTACCAGTTTGTACGGTCAGTTTGGTTCCTCTCCCAAAAGTCATTTTGCCTCCCTGGTTATTCACACAGTAACACACACTGTGACAAATACCTTGTTTGTATGAGGACTAAGCTTCTATTTGATTTTCACTGAAACCTTTTGGTTTTTATTCATCTTGTTGTTTTTGCATGAATCTGTATTTGTTTCCAGATTTCATGCTGACGTCTTTTTGATGATTTTTATCTTTTGGTTTACTTGGTTGTTTCTGTTTGGAAATCATTTTATAAATGTGTTCATATGTTTTACTTCACGATCTGCAGCCTAAATTCAACTTCAATGAGACAAAAATGTAAATCATGAAATAATAAAGAAATCTTCTTCTTACCAGTTTGTACGATCAGTTTGGTTCCTTTACCAAAATAAAGCCTGTAGTTTCCTCCCTGAGTCACACACTAACACACACTGTGACAAATACTGCTGCTCCCGTTATTCTCCAGATGTTTCTGTTTATTTATTCTGTGTCATTTATAATGTTGCACTCAGTCTCATTCTGTGTTGTTTTCATCTGTTTAAACCAGTTTAGTCGTTTCATCCCAACATTTAAACTCAGGATCACCAATCGTGTTTTTAACTGCGTTATTTTCCCAGACAGTCGTCAGCCTGCAGTGTCAGCCCATCAAACTGAGCGAAAACCTTTCAAATATGTAATATTCAATAAATGCAAACAGTGATTGCAGACTCTGAGCTGATCATAAAATCGTAAACCCGACTCCACGTTAAATCTTACCCGTCTCTACGCTCAGTTTGGCGCCGCTGCCAAAGACAAGCTTGTCGTTTCCTCTCGTCACACTGCAGCAAACGCTGTGACAAAAACTGCTGCACCATGTTTCAGGTCAGCTTTAGATTTTCACTCACTTTCATGTCGTGCTTATTTCTTTCATTAATCCGTCTAACACACGGTGCTCGTGTATCCATGGTTACTGTCTGCAGAGTCTGGATGGTTTCAGTAAAATATTAAAACATTTAACCGAGTCGCTCGTTTCACAATGTTAGTCATAAAAATGAAGAAATATAATCATCTTACCAGCCTCTACTGTCACTTTAATTCCTTTGCCAAAATAAAGTCTGCTGTTTCCTCCCTGATTCACACTCTAACACACACTGTGACAAATACCACTTTTGTCTTTCACAGCTTACATTTGATGTTTTCACTGGAAATTTAACTTATTTCATATTTTTATGGTGTTTATGGACAAATTTGCATCTGTTTGTGCTTCTGTTGGGTTCATTTATTAACTGATCTCATTGTTTTACAGTAGCATGAGTCATATTTTTATTCACGCTGTTGAACATTTAATCGTTTAATCAACAAATCTGAATTTATTTTAAACTCTTATTTTATTTGCATGTGTTTGTCTGTGTTTCTCACAGCCTGATTATTTCTATCAATCAAAATCTGTCCAGTTCTATAAATACACAAATGCAACACACACACATAAACTCTCTATAGACGCACAAAAACGAAACACTAAAGAAAGCAAACGTCCTCCTACCTGTTTCTACAGTCAGTTTGGTTCCTTTGCCAAAGTAAATTTTGTCGTTCCCTCCAGTCACACAGTAACACACACTGTGACAAATACTGCTGCGCTCTGTTCCTGCTGTTGTTGTATCTCTTCGTTAATCTTCAGGACATCTGTTTATGTGTTATTTTAATTATTTGTCTCAGATATTCAAACTTGTGTCGCAGTTTTTACTGTTTTTGATGTTTTTTTCACTCAATCCGAACGAATCAGACAAAATTGAAAGCGAATAAAACTCCTGACTGCAGGTTCTGTATTGACGCTTTCTGCGCTGTTTTCATTCAGTGTTTGTTTCTTCTTCTCTGAATGTTTCACATTTTGTGCTGAGCTGAAGCTTCACACTGTGAGCTGATGTTTCTCACTGAGACTGCATGAAACCATCTCAGTTTGCACTAGTTAGAATCTACAAAAAGTAATAAATTAAAAAAATACAAATGAAAGTTATTTTTAAAGTCTAAAATCATTTAAGCAAAGAAAACTCTTACCTGTCTCTACAGTGAGTTTGGTTCCGTTGCCAAAATAAAGTTTGTCTGTCCTCTGATTCGTCACACTGTGACTCACACTGTGACGAATACTCACGGACTCGTGTGGATGTCAAATATTCAGATTTTCTGTCCGTGATCAGTGTTTTTGTTCCTCCTGTCACCTTCACAGTTTGCATTTGTTTGCTTTTCTTGCATGAACTGGTCGTTTCTCTGATGACAGTGTGAAACATTTAGATAATTACACATTCATTAAAAGAAGCTTTGCTATCAAAGAGTAAAACACATATTTCCTCCATAACGATTGTGTCATTCACTTTTTTCTGTGTTGCTCCATTTTGTTTGTACGAGACTTTGTTTATCCTGTTTTGTTTGTTTGTTTTTACGTAGAAATAAAAAAAAAATTTAACACTGTTTGTTCAAATTAAAATCATGTAAACTGAAACTTACCCGAGACGATGTGGAAGAGTCACTGTGCTCGTTTTCAGATATCCACCTTAATCCTTCAGACTGAGTCTAACCAAACACGCTGTCTGTGTTCCTCTGGATGAAGCATCTGTGTTTGCACAGCTCACCTGTGTCCCCTGATCCAGTTATTCCCACGAGTGCCACCTCTGTCAGAGGGGTGTGGCCTAAAACCCAGATTACAAAAGTTCAAATTTACTTGTTTTTTAAAGCTTTTAAGAGCTCACACAGGTCACAGTGCGGTGCAGAAATAATCAGCGTTGCATGAAAGGATTATTCTGTATAAACGATCTCCAGCTCCTGTGGCCATCAGTGAAGTTTAGCTGTGTTACAGTTTAAGACTAGAACTGAAGTTCAGTTCAGCTGATCGTTGGAGTTGTTGTCAAACATCAAACTTCCTCAAACTTCCTCTAAAAGTGAGTCAGTCCTGCAACACTTACGTGTTCACATCACATCAGACGTAAACATGTTTACAGCCTCGATCTTCATAACAGCTGATTTTAAGCTTAATGTTTGCATTATTGGGGGCGTGGCCTCTTTGACTGACAGGTGGATGGTGACACAGGTGGTCTGCTCGGCTTCACCTCAGTTAATTAGAGTCCCTGAACTGGACCTCTGGACCCTGTTTGTGCTGTTGGAGCCTTTTTAATGACCAATAATAACCAGCGACCAATAATACAGCTCGCTGAGCGGCTACTGGCACTAACAGAGCTTTTATTTAGATGTTGTACAAACTAGTATCTGCGTTAGCTTTTAGCTATCACCTGATTAATATTTGGTGATAATCCACTCTGTAGTCATGGTAACCTGATAACAGGCTGCCCAGCAGGTAAACTATGATGTCACTTCCTGTTGAGAGTTTGTCTGGATAACAGGAGGAGGTGCCCACAGTCAGACGGATGCACGGCAGAGAGTGATGGAGGCTAATGTGATGGAAATGATTCAGTGTGTGTGTGTGTGTGTGTGTGTGTGTGTGTGTGTGTGTGTGTGTGTGTGTGTGTGTGTGTGTGTTACACATAAACTCACAGTGTGTTTGCAGGAAGCCTGACTGAAGCGTCTCTTGGATCTCTGGACGAACGCCTCCTCTGCTTCCTTCTCTCACACACAGACTCATCCAGGACTACATTTATAGTTTGTGTGAGACGCAGGAAGCAGAGCTGATGTGACCTGTTTCTCAGACAAACTTCACCTGTGGCCTAAAAACAGTGTGAATAAAAGATCCGGCTGTTAGTGAGTATTTTGGGCTCTGACCCAGTTTGCAGAATAATTTGAGTTAATCCAAGTTTCCATGTTTGCTAAGTACAGTTCAGTCACAGCACTGCTAACCTAATTCATCTGACTCACATTAGGCGGGCCTGTGGCAGTCAGACTCAGCCAACATCATCAGGCCACAATGCTGTAAACGTGGGCAGGTGTGCAGGGCCCAGCATACCTGATGCTCTCCCTGTCCCGTCCTCTGGGGGGCAGAGTCTCTCTGTGGCAGCTGCGTTTGTGCTGCTGTCACTTCTGTTTTTAGAAACAACTCTGACAGGTTTGAGTTTTCAGGGTGAAGCTGCTCCAGTGTTTGGTTGATGTTTTATTTGTGGGAGCATGTACACAGATCAATACCAAATGTCCATAAAGCAGCACGATAACGAGGTTTAAGATTTACATGGAAATCAAAGATTCCTGCATCGAACAGTTTATCATTTATGCATCTGTGAGCTTGAAGAGGAGAAACCTCCGGCAGCTTTTACAGAGCCGAGCGCTGAAATTCTTACAACCATCAAAACAGGACATTTGTCTCACGAAAGTGTTTTAAGCATGTTTTTCTGTTTGTTGTATCTGATTTTAGTGTGTGCTAAAAGTCAAAGTTAATTAACAATAAAACAAGAGAATTGCATGTTTTCCCTTCAATGATCAGTGTGATGCTGTAACGCGTAACTCGCTGTGAAAGTGTTGCACAAAGCGTGCGAGGAAACGAGCTGCTCACAGCTTCCTGTCGATGTGAAACTGAGCTTCTTGTTGGTTTCTGTCTGATTTTATCTGCAGCTTCACGTCTGACTGTTCAGCTTTCAGTTGAACTGTGGTTTCAACTGAAAGCAGGAAGACTCAGTGAAGCACGATGAGGCAAACGGGGTCAACTGATGACGACGTCACAGGTCCAACAAGACGGAGACTTCACCTGTGAGCAAACTTAAACTGTAAATGATCCGATTGGAGGGAAGCTTTTAATCAAAGAGCAATCCTTTATTTAACCCTGTGGCAGCTCACATGCTCTGTGAGGGTGCAGCCACCAAAGACCTGCAGTGACTGATGATGCTGCCCAAGTTTCAATCAGTATCAGAAATGGAAGAGACGATTCAAACACAAGCAAGTTTATTTTGTATTAGAAGCAAACGACGTTTCAGTGAGAGCGGAGAATAAAACGTACAGACAAAAATCAGATACAAACGATGTTGTTACAAACGACAGGAAGTAAAACTAAACGTAATGTTTGTACAAACAGCTGACAGGTTGTATTTACAGCAGGACGAAGCAGAGTGAAGACGAAGCTGTCAGCACAGCTCGCCTCACACTTTCACACATCAGCAGATTTAACACACGACATGGTTCTTCTTGTTGAGACCATCAGGGCCTTTCATGTTGAATCAGTTCACTGGATTCATTAATTAGTCTTTGTTCTTTCAAACTAATGTTTAAATGAAAGTTTAGCTCCAGATGGCGACGTCAGCGAGCTCGGCACAGCCACGCTGCACGCTGACGTCAAGTCTTTGCTGTATTTTGTATAAATAATTTGAAACATTTAACAGATTTTATGTTTCTGGTTTAATGTTTTTTGCATGTATTTACAACAAAATGATAAAAATGTGTTTCAGGAGTTTCCATGTTTTTCCTTTTGGGTTCAAATTTCTGTGTTTACTTTTAGATTTTGTTGGAATTTGAAACGTTGCTCTTATATGAAGGCAAACGATCCTAAAATCAGACCCAAAAATGTTTGTGCTATAAGTGTGAATTTACAGGAGACTTCCTGAACGTTTGTGCTTTTATCAAAAACAGGAGAAAGAAACTGAAGCTGAAGCTCTGATCTGATGTCGCCGACCTGCTGATGGACTCAGACCAGCAGACCTCTGATGGTCAGGATGGTGTTGAAGGCCAAAGTCTTGGTGAACAGCACTCTGACTCCGTTCATCACCAGCAGGTAGAAGTTGAGCTTTGCTTTTTCTGCACAGAAGAGAGACAGACGCGTTAGCTCGGACTGAATCTTTGACACCAACACGACTTCAACAGGAAGGTAAAAGAGATGAAAAAGGTTTCCTGTGTCGATCGTCACCACAGATCGACACAGAGACAAAGGACACAGAAGAAATTCATTTTCACGACTGCAGTTTAATTAATAAACACAACTCTTTATATTTATGTTCCTGCATGTTGTTTGTTAACGTGAACACATCAGTGTGTTGTTCTCTGCACGGATGCATCAGCACCCACACATGAGACCGAGGCTGAACTGATGTTTTATCATATTTACACTTTAGTTCTTTTTTACTTTTATTCTCTTTTCTTTTGTTTTTTTGTTGTTGTTTGTTTTTTTGGAAATGAAACTTTGAGTAAAAAGCAAACAGATGTTTTTCTGCTGCTCTCTGATATGAACTGCATGTTTTGTGTTTGTGTGACTGACATTATATATTATATATAATATTTGAGGTTACACAATAATCTTTCAGAGCACAAAGTCGTGTGAATGAATTCTAAATCTTCCCGACAGCAGTGATGCTGTTAGTGATGACGATCTCCTTCATGTGACTGTGGAGAAGCTGAACGTGTGCAGGTGTGTTTGCACGCTCACCTGGGTAGACGCTGCTGCAGGCGTCATCTGTGTGGAAATATGAAGTGCATTAATCACAAACACGCTCGATGAACTGTTACCCGAAATAATATAAGAAGGGTTTAAATTTCAAATGTCAAACAAAGTCTCAACCGTCTATGACATGAAATCATTTTATTGATCTTTTTTTTATTAATGACCATATTTACATGTTTGTGTTAAAAATAAAAGATTAAAAGTGTCTGACACAAACACAGCTGAAGTTTAAGGTTTATGAGTCTCACACTGACGTTACTTATTGTTTCAGTGAGTTTGTTCTCATACCAGCTTCGTTATTGGTGGAGACTCCTAACAGCTCGCAGGAGTGGATGGTCTCGTTGCTGAATCCAACAAAGTAGTAGCTTTTAGTCTTTGTGGACAGAACGGCGTTGCTGATGTTCACGCTGACTGGGCCCCCCCTGACATTCATAATCATTTCTCCTTCCTTTGGATAAAAATCAGTGGCCAGACAGACCTCTGGGCCCAGAGCATCAGCGGGCAGCGGTGGATAAGCAGAAGGTGCCAGAGGGTTCAGAACGTGAAGGGACGGGGTCGTTTTAGGTCGATCTACACAGCAAAGCAGGACAAACCAAAACCACACAGACAAAGTTATAAAGTAGAAAATAACCAAGTTTTAGTGTCCACAAGACAAAGGTTAATGTTTCAGCTTTAAAACAGGTTCATTTATCTGACATTTCTAAATGAAATCTTATGAAACACTATAACTCCAAACATGATGACTCAGGTGACCCTGAATCCTTGATTCTACATTTAGAAGTGCTGTGATCGATATTTCAGTTCTGTTACGTTTAGACTTTAATTGTTGTGCGTTTGTGTTGCAGTTTGCAGCTAAGAACAGTGCGCTCGTGTCCAGGGTGTCTAAATGTTAGTAAAGACTGTGCGATGGAGAAGACACACAAAAGTCTTTCCCCAAATTCATGTTGTATAAAATTTGTACATTAAACTTCAAGGATAACAAAATAGTTTTAGTTGTTCTTTGTACATACAGCCGGCTGCAGATCAGCTGTTTAGTCGCCTGCTCTGACATTAGTTATTAAGTTTGTGTGTTTTTTATGAGCCGACTGTTTGACACGAAGCTCCTGTGGACACAAACTAACAGTCAAACTGAGAGGAAGCCGACAGTGAACTGAGACGCTGCTCGCTCCGCTCCGAACACTTTAATCATTTTATTTTAGGATTTAAGAGTTTGACACAAACACCGTGACATTGAGCCAATAACACCCAGCCATCATGTAGCATGTTTGTTTGTATTTCACATAACTAACGATGAGTTCTTTGACCTGAGAGTCAAATTTCAGTCCGACAAAAATAAAATAAAATGATTTTGGTCCAAACAGCCAATAAATGAAAATCAGAGGTTGAATGTTTGAGTAAATATTAAACTTCTTTATTTCTGTTGTATAAACTTTATTTTCAGATGCACTTATCTTTGTTTAATGCAGCGTCCACACTATATATCATCACTTGCCGACGTACGTTTCGCCAAACTGTTCAGTTCTGCTTTTTTATGCTTTACACATAATTTATGACATAATCACATGTGAGTGTTTCCTTGAAAGCTTGGATATAAAAACAGGTATTATCTGTGCCGAACCTTCAGTGCTTTAATTTGATGTTTTTGACGACAACTGAACTTTTCTCACAGCTTTTACCTTAATTTTCAGTTCAGACAGTAACAATCAGAAAGTCACTGTGAGCTCATGTTGAAGAGTCAAGTGTTCAACTGCCAAAACCTGAACTTCTGTCCTGTGTAGTATTTATTTATTTATCCAGGATTTTCTTTTCTCTGTGCCAATTTGCAAAAGCAGCTTCATGAACATGATGCATTTTCTTTTATTTACGTCACTAAAACTGTACGCATATATAACTCTTCTGCCTTTTTTGTGCTTTACAGTCCTTATCAGCAGCTTTCTGTTACATTTTGTTTTGTTGTTTGTTTGAACAGACATTAAATATATCTTTACTATTTGTACTCAATAATATTTTCACCAGACTCATCAAAACAAAGACGTTTCAGAGAATTCAGGCCGACTTTGTTTGATTTTATATTTTCAAAACTCGATTTTAAAAACAGAATTTCAGATTTTTAAATCTGACAGTTTGTTGGTTCGTTGACATGTTTCTGTAGCTAATGTTCAGCTTTTTTTTTCTTTTTTACTGCTGATTATTCTCCTTTGTTTTACTTTTGGCTTTGCTCTGTCATTATTTGCAGAGTTACAACACACCAGCTACATGTTGCAGCTGACTTGACTCTATTTTGGACACTTTCACACTTTGAATGAACAGAAAACAGGATTTAAGGCATTTTCAGGACATCCTGTGTCAGGCAGAGCAGCTCTGTCTCACAGCAGCTCGTCGTCACATCGCTCCACTACTGATCCATCAAGTTCAAGCTTTAAAACATAAAAACTCTGTTTTGGACTAAACAGACCTTTGAAAGGAAATTATTTCTCACTGTATCAGCCAAGAAAAAGGGATTTTTCTTACCTTTAGGGGTGACGGTGAGACGGATCGGATTTCCAAATGTTAGTGCATCACAGTGTTACAGCCCCGTACAAAAACCTCTCGGCTGTCAGAAGTCCTCAGAGCAGCTCAAACACGTTCAAAAATCCACTTCCACAGGACAGACACTGAGCTGTTACACCAGAGGAACAATCAGAAAGTCATTTGTAAGTTTTCATCAGGTTAAAGTACAAATATAAAACCGTCTACCTGCACATAGAGCAGAGGCGTGAGGGTCAGAAAAGTGAAGAAATGTTCATTTCCATGTAGAATTCGAGCTGCCGAAGACTCACCTGAAGCAGATGTTTTGTTTCTTGATGTTTTTCTGAACTTTGGCCGATTCCATGTTTTAAAGACGGTTCAGATGAAGCTGCAGGGTTTTTGTTCAGCTCTGTGTGGATGTTCAATCACTGTGGACCACCCCAACACAGTGAAAAACCCTCGTACAAAAACCTGTCACAGCAGCAGGAGGAAGCAGATGGGAGTCGCTGCCACATGAACAAAAACTCACTGTGACTGTTTCTCTGTGACTCTGTCTTTTACTGACGACTTTACTTCATTTCTGCATGTTAGGAAATAAATGCTGCAAACACATAAATCAAAGTTTCAAATACCTTTCACGACCTTATTGCACTTCACTGTATTTGATTTAACAAATATCTTCACTTGCAAAGTGCTGCGTAGGGAGAGGAGGGATTTTAAGGAAACTTGAAGCACACTGAGGAAGAGGAGCTAAATGAAGGACATGAGAGGCCGTCCAGGTACAGGTGATACACAGAAAAGTCATCAAGGAAATCAGAAAGAGCAGGAAAATACAGAACACGGAAAAAGATGAACAAAATTAAAGATTAAACACCAGGAGAAACAAAAACACTGGTAAATGTGCTAAAAATTGATTATTTGTAGTACAAGGAGTGCGAGGCAGGTCTATCCTGTGCAGGCTGATAGATGAGCACAGGTATGGATGGATGGGAAATACTGGAAGGGCAACAACACAGTGTGTGTGTGGCACAAGGCTGCTGAACCGTCCATCATCTTCTTCCAGTTTCCTCTTATTTTGTTTGAAATCCCTGAGAATGAATTCGGCAAACACTAGGTTATATTTATCTTTGCTAAGAAAAACCGCAGTTCTCTCTTTAGCTAGCAGACATGCACACAAACAGTTTATGATATTTGTCGAGATGCTGTTTGTTGGACCTGCCGTTGCTCGCCGACTTCCTCAACTATTAAAACAAATTGTATCACCTGCTTTGGAGTTTATAGAAGGTGGCCATCTTGGTTTTCCTTTGCTTCAGTTTGATTTTCTTGTAGTTACCTTTAGTTTAAGTTAGAGTTTGTCATTGCACCCATTCATTCTTTTTGACCAATAGCAGACCAGTTTGGATTCAGGAGACAGACACTATCTCTACTTTCAAGATCAGGCTTAAAACTTTCCTTTTTGCTAAAGCATATAGTTAGGGCTGGACCAGGTGACCCTGAATCCTCCCTTAGTTATGCTGCAATAGACGTAGGCTGCCGGGGGATTCCCATGATGCATTGAGTTTTTCCTTTCCAGTCACCTTTCTCACTCACTATGTATTAATAGACCTCTCTGCATTGAATCATCTGTTATTAACCTCTGTCTCTCTTCCACAGCATGTCTTTATCCTGTCTTCCTTCTCTCACCCCAACCAATCACAGCAGATGGCCCCGCCCCTCCCTGAGCCTGGTTCTGCTGGAGGTTTCTTCCTGTTAAAAGAGAGTTTTTCCTTCCCACTGTCGCCAAAGTGCTGCTCATAGGGGGTCATATGATTGTTGGGTTTTTCTCTGTATCTATTATTGTACGATCTACTGTACAATAGAAAGCGCCTTGAGGCGACTGCTGTTGTGATTTGGCGCTGTATAAATAAAATTGAATTGAACTGAATTGAAATGAATACCAGACGAGGTCAGACATGGACGGGGAGGACTTGCAGGAAGACAGCAAGGCTGCCTCTTCCGTGTGGGAGCAAGATAGCCTAGTAATCTTTGTTTTTGTCTCACTACAAAGTTGTACAACCCGTTGAGGGTTATCCTTCTTATAAAGCAGGCTGCTGGTTCACACAGAGGTCCACGGCTCTCTGTAAACTTCTCATTTCAACTGCCAAAGCAAATTAAATCTTTTTCAAAGACAGAACTTTCTCCTGAAGTTCGGTCTGAAAAATTTGAACACAACAAAAACCATAAGGTAGTTAATGGACTGGAGGAGAGTTGGTGGAGATGCTGATCTTAAATGCTCCTCCTACTGATTGCCAGCAATGAAGAACAGGTGGACCAGGCAGGTGTGGACTCCGGGCTCCAGCCAGAGTGGGCGGACACTGCAGGACCAGGCTGGAGCAGTGAACACTCACTGAGCACTGAGGAAGCATCTAGTCAGACAGCTGAATCACCTCAGTGGGCTTAGATTTTTCTGTTTTATCAGTTACAGTTTCCTTTGTGTTCTGATGTTTGAAGGATACTGAACTTGTTTTTTAGTGCAAACCTCAGATGTTAAACCAGCCAAAGCTCCCTGCAGTCAGTGAGGTGAAAATCTCTTATCTATCAGTTATTTTGCATCATGATAGGAAACCTCGAAGCTGCGACAATGGCTTACTAAATTAGAGATCTACAAATTAGCACAGAGAGCTACACTACAAATCAATCAATCAATCAATCAATCAATCAATCAATCAGGGCTTTATTTGCCACGTGCAGGTTGCCCTGCAGTGAAATGTGTGTGTGTGTCCAGAGTTCAGCTGAGACAGTGTCCTTCGCCCTGCCAGGCTAAGTAAACAGTCTTCCAGCCAACCCAGGTGGCCTTGCATGGAATGGGAAGAACAGTCATCACACAGTTGTTATCAGGGTGTTTTGTTCAGCTCCAGCCTTGAGACCACAGCTGGCGCCGAAGGGATAGCCGCATTATGATGGTGGTTTTTTCTTTAGTGCGAACAACTCATGAGAATTTCAAAGTTCTCTCAATCTCCCGTTGGAGAGCCGCGAGCTTCTCCATGATGTTATCAAACTTATGCTCTGTGATGTTGTCATTCTTGTGCTCAAAGAGCTGATTCTGAGAACTCACGACCGCCGAGAGCTTCTCCAAGATGTGATCCAACTTTCGCTCAGAGGTGTTATTCTGAGTGTTATTCTGAGTGTTATTAGAAATCTCAGCTTTAAGCTGCCGTGAACACTCAGAATAACACTCAATGAGCCCATTTTGAGAGCTCACGCCTCGTCCCATCGTTTCAATCCCAGCGGGCAGCCTTGTGGGGGTTTGAACAGCCGGTTCCACTTTCTTAATTCTTCGATAAGTCAGGGCCAAGCCAGCTCCGATCAGCAAGAACCCTGTTACCATGGTTCCAAATAGGTAGATATCTTCAGCGTCTTCGATCGACAGTTAAATGAAGTTCAACACAGGTTTTCTTTGGATTCATTGGCTCCACAAAACTAAAACTACACTCAGACATAACAGATATCACAACAGAGGTCATCAGCTGTCAATGTGCAAGATCATGTTGTAGTTCATTTGACTCCTAAAATGATCCCTATGAGTGCTGCCTAATAAAATGAAATACAGATGATGATGATGATGATGATAGAATATAAATAAAAGTTGAAATCTGTAAAGAACATTTAAAAATATAATAAAATGTAACACTGTTGCAAATAAGACAATCTGCTGCAGAGAATCTGCATTCTGGTCATTTAGTGCACATAGCGGTAAAATAAGCTTTTTAATTCTAGTTAATTCTTTTGTAACTGAGGGAGCGTGTGCTCTCAGTGCTGCTGTTTCTAATGCGATGCCTGCACGTCTGACCTTCAATATTCAAGCTTACTGTCCCACAGCCTTAGAGGAGATGCGGGAATCACTTCAGTTTGTTTGGAGATCAAAGTGAAATGGATCGACTGAACAGGATTTCTTGTTGTGTTCTTGCAGCTGCAGTTCCAGCAGCAGAAAAGAGACTTAGCTGTCATTAACTGGTGGTAAAACCAAGTCAAGAGCAAAACCCAAACAGGGAGACGGGGAATGGTTGTGCTTAAAAGTCTTTTATTAACAAAGTTAATAGAAGTTTGTATGTTGCATTGGCAGGACTGACTGGGAGCCGCACAGAGGAGGTGCAGGGTAGAGGGCAGAGACCAGTTAGGAATAATCTTTTCCAGAAGATTGCACAGAGAAATAAAAAAAGGCTTGAGCCACGGTGCTTACTTTCTGCCTTTCAGAGGAAAAGCTGGAGAGGAAGTCAGGGAGGTCCACTGATCTGTGTTACCACAAAGGAAGGAGCGGTTGGAGCAGGAAGGTGAGCTGCTGAGGTGACCGTCAAGGAGTAGTTAGAGAAGTGGACTTACTTACATTAAGTCCATGTCCAATATGTAATTATAACTACAATATGTTTCAGTGAACATGCAAATAAACAGATCTTGTGTCCAAATATACACGGACCTCACTGTGCTGTTTAAGACCCACACATACAAGACGGGAATATCTTTACTGTCATTGTACAAGTAGAGCAAAATTAGTACATTATATAAATAATATACACAAAATAAATACAAGGAAATGTGAACTGATAAGGCCAATCAATATAACAGACATAAAGTAAATGTGGACACCAGTCCCTGGGGTCATGATATAGTAATACATCAAAACTAAGCTTTAACTGCATTTAATACAAACTGATGTTATTGTCCTGTATTATTGTTTGGTCGTTTGTGCATTTTGCTGGTATACTTTGGGTGACACATTAAACCAACCTCAGTCACCTCCCTCAACTTCTCCACCTGCCAGCTCAAACCTGCAATGCTAAAACTTACCTGGATTTCAACCAGCATCCTGTTCCTTTCAAAGTAAATCCCTACACACCTTCTGTTCTCACTCACCATTACAGCACTTTGGATTTAACACTGGTCTCCAGTCTCTAGTGGATTTCTTTCCCTCAGACCTGCAAGAACCCCCCCCCCCCCCCCCCCCCCCACCTCCCTGGATTCACCTCCACATTTTTTGTTTGGAGTAAAAATTGACGTTTTTGAACTTCATCTCTATTTAGTCAATCTTAGTGCTAAGTTCCTCTCGAGGTAAAGTTTATACATCAAACCACAAATCAGACAATGCAAACGTTTAAAAATGAATCCAGTAGATTCAAGCTGTTTGACATCATTTACAATTAAAAACAAAAAGTGGAAGTAAGAAACTGGTCTGAACAATCTAACAACAAACATATTAGCAAAGACTTAAACATGAAAAAACATGTAAGGTTTGTTTGAAGGATGAAACTTGCTGTTCCATGAGCTTCTTTTAAAGTCTTTTTTAATAAAGTTTTTATTTTGATGGTTAAAAAAGTCTCCAAAGAACCTAAAAACAAACAAAATATGTATGAACCTGCTGACTGAACAGAGGCCTTCCTGTGGACTTTATTCTTCTGCTCTGCATGAGCAGCGTTCAGACCTGGAAAAGCTGTGGATGGGTTTTTGTAAGGGTGTCAGGCTGACTTCAGTCACTGTGCCCCGTATCCACGGTGAAAAACACTCGTACAAAAACTGTTGAACTGTTTCTCTATGGCAGACGTGCAGAAGCAGCTGAACACGGCTTGAGGTTTCTTCTCTGTGGCTTGTTTGAAGACAGCAGATGCTCTTATCTGATGGAGCTGAGCATCAGTCTAAAAAAGGGGCTTCAGAGGTTTTACTGCCATGCTGAGCAAAATTACTATTGTAATTATATTTAAGTGGTGTGTTCTGAACAGGCTGAGCATCATAGGAATAACAAAGAGCCTCCTGACCTTCTTCACTGAAGTACCAGCTGCTATCCACAGGATCACATCGCTGTCATCTTCTGAATTCTTTTTTTATGCTAAATCTCAGTTTCACCTCAGGAGACCGATAAATCTGTTTATACTGTGCACAATATTATTTGATCTGTAAGATTTAATGTAGAATATTGCACAATAAGGGCCTTATTTTTAATATTGTTCTTCCTTTTTGCATAGAGTTACATTTACTATCTCTGTTTTTTATCTTTTACTGGAGTGACCACACCAGTGTTTTGCAGTTAAGCAGCAGGTTTCATTAGCAGCCAGCAAGTCACGACTCAAACGAGGGAAAGTCTCGTTTAGCATCAGGAGATATCTACAACATAAAAGCTGAGGTTAGAAACTTCACACATAACTCATGTGATCTCAGGAACAGTGCTCAGATATAAAGAAAAGCTTGTTGGGAGTTTTTGTAAAGGTGTCACACTGACTTCAGTCACTGTGGTACGTCGACACGGTGAAAAACACTCGTACAAAAACTGTTGAACTGTTTCTCTATGGGAGAGTCGCACAAGCAGCTGAACGTGGGTTGAGGTTTCTTCTTATCAGCCTGTGTGGCTTGTTTGAAGAAAGGAGGATTTTTATCTGATGCAACTGAACATCAGTCAAAAAAAGTTATTTTAAAGGTGAATTCAAACATTTGACATGTTTGCACTCAGATTAACACAAATGTTTTCTTTTTGTAGCTTTTTGACTATTTTCATTGTGTTAAACTGTCATGTTTTCTTTTATAAAAATAGAAATATTTCCATAAAATGCTAAAAAGTGTAGAAATTAATGCATATAACTTTATCATCAAAATGCAGCTAATTCATTGTGTGATGCTCAAAATCCTCCTAATGTTAAAGGGACTTTTTCCTTCCCACTGTTGCCAAAGTGTTTGCTCAATTGTTGAGTTTCTCTGTATTATTGTGTTTTAATGTGATTTGGTGCTATATAAATAAAATTTAACTGAACTGGATTAATGTTGTGTGGATATGTTTCTTGCTCTCTCATTTCATTTCACAATCAAGTAATAGCACTGCCACACAAAGAGCTCTGTCCATGGTTCTGAAAGCCTACATGCATCTCTGTGAACGCCTTTGTTTTTGTTGTTGTTTCGTGTATCTGTATAAAATGTACACAGACATTTGAGCCAGTGTGGATGCTAACTTTACTGACACGAGCTGCCAGATTTCATAACATAGGCTCTGCTCCAAATCTGGGAGATCCAAGATCCTGTTCTAGCAGAATTAGGTATTATTTATAGTCTTAGTTTCCAATTGTTCCTTGTCAGAGTGGCTGTTTGTCTCCCTTCTATGTGACTTTCTCATATTTGATCCTGTGTGTGTGTTTTTTTGGCTTCATTTGAAGAATCTCAATGTAGTTGTCTTTGGATTGTTTTCTTAGACTTTGCTGAAATAAAAGTTTTTGCACTTACCTGTTTCATGTGTTTCGGTTCTCTTCCTTCTGCGTTTCATGACAAATTTTGCTTTTAGTTATGCTCTGTGTTTAATTTTTTCTTTTTGTTTTCTGAGCTGATTTATTTTTCCTGTTGTTTCATTATTTTTTCAACAATATATTTGTAATATTTATAAACAGTATATGAATTATCCCTGAACCCTGAAACCATACCTCTGAACCTTTGAGGAAGGCTGTAAGAGCCTAGAAGATGCATTCTTGCTAGACTTTTGGGAAAAGAATCAGTTCATTGTCAATATTAGGAAATCACAGGTAGGAAGGCTTGGCTGTGCAACAACATGAATAAAGTTAAAATGTATACAAACAACACAATGTCCAATCAAATGACTCACAGATTCAAAGCAATATCCATGCCAAAAAAGTGGAGAACATTTTTCAAAGTGGTGATTTTACACTTCATATGAAGACTCACACGGAGAGACTTTACCCCTGCAACACCGGTGAGAAAATATTTAAAGGCATGTGCACATATACAGGTGTACAAAAACATAGTGAGTGAAGAAGAAACACTCAGTGCATCATGGGAATCCCCGGCAGCCTACATCTATTGCAGTATAACTAAGGGAGGATTCAGGGTCACCTGGTCCAGCCCTAACTATATGCTTTAGCAAAAAGGAAAGTTTGAAGCCTAATCTTAAAAGTAGAGATAGTGTCTGTCTCCTGAATCCAATCTGGAAGCTGGTTCCACAGAAGAGGGGAGGCACGTGAGTTAAGGAGATGTAGTTATTTTAGGTTACAGTTCATGTAATGCACTGTCCAAAGTAGTCTTATCAGTTAAAACGGAAAAGAAAGGTAACTGTGGTCTTCAAATTGATTCTATCCAGGCAGAGAAAACATGGGATGCATGTTTGACCATTAAAAACATGGCGGATCTCAAAAAATATCAGTTAGCAACATGATCTGGACTATAAACAAGGTAACAAACAGCCACACTCTCACTTCTGACACACAATGAAAGGAAGAACTCAGCTATATCTGGAAGAAACAACTACATCAGTCAGACAGCTGCAGAATAGGATCAAATGGAACAGAAAATATTTGCCCACGTGAATCACAATACACAGGACTTGGAATATGAAACAGTTTCAGACAACAATTAAAGTATCAAAGACGACTGCTGCTACAAATGAAGAGTACAATCAGAGGAATAAAACTGAGATTAGTAATTATCCACTTTAAATGTAGAAGCCTATAGGCTATATTTAATCATATCAAAGAATGTTTTAACCAGTTTTCACATCCATTCAGTGTCAATGATTTATCTGAAACTTGGATTAATGTGGAAAAAGGAACAGACTTTGAACTGGAGGGTTATGAATTCACATTTATAACTCTGCAAAACAAAGGTGGAGGAGGAATGGCCGTGTATGTGGACAAATCATTGAGATTTAATGTGGTGGATAAGATGACAACAGTGATTGATAATGTACAGGAATGTATAACATCCCTGTACATTATCTATTTATGAAATCTATCAAGAAAAAAGTAAAAATGTAATCACTGGCTGTACAGATTTGCAACTCGTGCCGTCAGGAAGGAATGCAGGAAAGCAGAACGAAAATGGAAGAAAGACAAGCTCCACATCTCTTACCAAGTGTTTAGAGATTGTTTTATTAACTATCAGCGCGCCATCAAGGTAGAAAGAGCAACTTATTTCTCCAAGGTTATTACTAAGAATTCTGGTAATCCTAAAGTTCTATTCAACACAATCACCTCTGTCCTGCATCCCACCACTTCAGCCATCTGAGACTGCCTCACACACTTCTGAGGATTTTCAAAAGTTTTTTACTGAAAAAATTGATAATATCAGAGCACATATCCCACTCCCATCCCAAGACCCTTCGAAAACACCTACATGTTCTTTCTTTTTCTCCGAATTTAAACCAGTCTCATTATCCCATCTTACTGATATAATAATGCACATGAAACCAACTTCTTGCCCCTTGGATGTGTTACCTACACCATTTCTCAGAGATGCGCTATTGTAAAGCATCTCAAATGGAGCTGTTCCTTATTCGTTTAAACAAGCTGTTGTCCAGCTGCTTCTAAAAAAAAAACCTGGTTTGGACCCGTCAGTTCTTGGCAATTTTAGACCAATCTCTAAGCTACCATTTTTGTCTAAGGTTCTCGAGAAAGTTGTCCTCCACCAATTATCCTCATTCTTGGACACACATAATATTCTGGATAAATATCAGTCTGGTTTCAGAGCCTTCCACAGCAGAGTCTCTACTGAAGGTGTTCAATAATGTGCTTTTAGCCGCTGACTCTGGAAAAAGTACCGTTTTAATTCTTCTAGACCTGAGTGCAGCATTTGGTAGTGTTGACCACACAATCCTATTAAACTGTCTAAAAACGTGTCGGCATAGAAGGAAGTTATAATTTAAGGGATTTTGAAAAAGCCTTTTTATTTCTGTGAGTGGAGCGAAGCTGTGGAACAGTTTGAGTTTGGAGCCGAAGCAACGTCCAAACATAAAGCAGCTCAAAGAGTTAAACAGATATGATGTTCATGAGTTATAATGAAAGGAAATTGATGAAATTCAGCGAATATTTCTGTTTAGGAAGTTTTATGGTGTGCTGTATATATTATATCAGAAATATGTTTGTTAATATTACTGCAGATTATATCAGTAAGGAAGCTGATGAAATACTGACTGATAACTTATGGTGAAGGGGTGGGATTAAATATGCGTGTCCTTCAAACTCTTTTTCAATATGTAACTGAATCAGAACAAGTGAAGCAATGTTGAAATGTATTGGGGGGGGGGGGGGGGGGGGGGGGGGGTTGTATACCATTTTTTTCTCTTATTTTCTTTGCTAAAGCCTTCAGGATCAATAAAGTTTTATTGAATTGAATTGAATTGAATTGAATTGAATTGAATTAAATGAACTTTGTATATTTTTACATAATCAAAATAAATTAACAAACAAACAAACAAACTTTTGAAACTGATACTTTATGCAGATGACTGAAAACAAGACCTACGTGTCAGTGTCTTCATTCATCTCCCTTCACTAATTCCCTGGTTTTAGGGCACAACACATGAACTAGTTTTTCAGCGTCACTCTGGGACAGGATATTTCTAATTTTGGAGATGTTGCACAAACGGAGAAAGCAGTCTTACACATTTGTTTAATATGCACATTGATGGACATATCCTACTCAAGAACAACTCCAAGATTGCTCACAGTGTTACTGGAGGCCAGGGTAATTCATTCCAGAGTAATAATCTGGCTAGACAACATCTTTCCAAGAATTTCAGGGCCAGCTACAATAACCTCCACTAATATAAAATCTGTAAAATCTGTAAAAAAAAAAAAATGCACATCAAATGACACACATCAAAGATTCTTCGAAGCCCAAAAATGTGTGAAAACTGGTGATTTTATCATATGGATGAACAACTAAGAAACCATACCCCTGGAAAGATCTCAGAGAAAATCTGTAAAAGCAAACTCCATACCACACCAGTGACAAGAAATATACATGTATCAAAGCATCAAAACATCAGATCTCAACGATTTAAGATTAGTGTGAAGCAGCATTCTTGCGAAAAATTGGAAAAGTTTCATTGATTGATGATTTGATTATTCGTTTTAACACTCACATGTGTGAAACTTTACTCTGGGAACACCTGTGAAAAAAGGTTTAAATGCATAAAAACAGTGAAGCATTCACATAAGATATCAAAGACACATTATTGCCAAAGCAATGAGCTAAACACCTACATGACACACAGGGGAGAGAAACCCTAACCCTGCAACACTGGTCAGAAAAGATTTAATGACATGAGACCCCTCCACATTGCTTATGATTTCTCTAGAAAAGAGTCCTGAACACATGAATCATAAGCGATTTTAAAGATTCGGAGATATATTTGTGTATACCAAATATAGTTTGACCATCACATTATTGCTCAATGATTTAAACCCAAAGTCCTACCAAAATGTGAGAACTCATGCAAATGGGAAACCTTACCTCTGCAACACTGGCGAGCAATGTTTTACACAGGTGGTGGAAATTATCCATCCATCCATCCATTTGCTTCCGCTTATCCTTTTCAGGGTCGCGGGGGGTGCTGGAGCCTATCCCAGCTGTCATAGGGGGAGAGGCGGGTTACACCCTGGACAGGTCGCCAGTCTGTCACAGGGCTAACACACAGTTAGGTAATTTGGATTAATCAATTAACCTATCCCCACAAACTGCATGTCTTTGGATGGTGGGAGGAAGCCGGAGTACCCGGAGGGAACCCACGCAAACACGGGGAGAACACGCAAACTCCACACAGAAAGACCCTGGCCTGATGGTGGAATTGAACTCATGACCTTCTGTGCGGCAACAGTGCTAACCACCATGCCACCGTGCTGCGGTGGAAATTATTTCAGAAGTAAACATATAAGCAATAAATAGTAATTATTTATTTCTTATATGTTTATACAACCTTCAACTTCATCAAAGTCACAGATACGTTTAATAGGTATCCTTGATGTTAGTGACTTAGTTAAGAAAAATTAAAGTCATCGACTGAGTGAATATTTTATTTTCCTTAGAGCTAAGCAGTGCCCAAAGCAGTGAACAAAGGCTTCTAATCAACCCTTATGTCCCATGACAAAAAAGCAAAACAAGGATGACGTCTGAAGGGCAATGGTTCTCAGGTGGAAATGGATGGGGTGCCCACTCTAGGTCAGCGAAGAGTTGCTGCCAAGAGTGCAGACGTTTAAGTATCCCCAGGTCTTGCTCCTGAGTGGCAGAAATGAGCTTACTTAACTTGGACATCAGGTGAGTGACCTCCTGTGATTAATTTTTGTTATGTTTTATGTCCCACAAATTTCTTTTGAATTTATTTTAACAACAGACTTTGTGTGAAAGTAAACTGTTAGTCTTCAGTTTTAGTCTTTTTTTCCACAGCTCTGAACAGTGGAGCTGAAAGTTGTAATTTCAAGTTTTCCCCTGGACATCGGCAGCTTTTTCACTTGTTTTCAGTCTCGTCCTCGGGCCTGACCATTTTCAGAGAATTGCTCTTTGTTTGTTAGACCTTTTAAAGATGCCACACGACTCAGTGAAACACTAGAAAGGTTCTTAATTCAAGGGATGAACTCAAGATTTGTGTTTACACATAACAGACGTTCCTCCCTGTCCAGGATGTTACATCCTCATCATTGAAAGAGTGTCCACTGGCCTGTAGGTGTGAATAGACTGACGTGTGTGTGTGAGTGTTGTGTGTTTTATAGATCAAAGAAAATGTAATGGATATACACTTACATAGAAATGTATTGTTCTGCTTATTAGTTCAAACCTCTCACTAATAACTATTAGTATGGTGACACCTGGTGGGATTAACTGGATATGACAACTAATCGCCGATGAGTCTCTTACTACTTATAAGAATTCTCCAAATAAGACCAAAAATCATTACATAATCTTTGCATCTTGAGTCTAAAATCAACCAGAACAAAAACACAAGGAAACGTGTTAGTTGCTCGTTATTGTTTCTTTACCCTAAATATGGTCCGACTCGAATAATGTTCATCATTTATGCACGAGTGAGGCCCCACAGTGACTCTGAAAAAAGATGAGTATGAAAACTGTGACGATTGTAGTTTTTATTTCTCATTGTTTCTATTACCTACATTCTTTAATTGTGAAGATGAGTTTTTGTGAAGAGTTTAAATAAGTGCATCACACGGCTCCTTATTCTGGTGATTTTGCTGAACCTCAGTGAATATCTAATATCACACATGAATATCTGGTCCTAAAACAGTCATAGTCAGTCATATTTTAACTTCCCTCACAGAAAGTGTTGACACTGAATCATAAACTGCAGATCTCCTTATAAATAGATGATTAATCCTTAATTCATCTTTCAGAGAGCAGGGAGATTTTTTATTAGAATTTTTAAAAACTGTGTTTTGGAGAAAAACATCTACTTTGACAAAATATTATGTCCTGTTTTACCTGAAACATGAAAACATTACAGCCATAATGATTTGAATATAGTTTACTGAAAGTGAAACTATATGTTCATGTATAGAAGTGTACCTTATACTGTCCTCACTGCTATATTGTGAATAAAACATACTTGTGTACTTAATAATTAGATCTATAATAATCAATGACAATCTAACATTAGGTTAACACACTTGGTTGGAAATCACTCTCCACACTAAACCTGTGATCTCACACAAAAAACCCAAAATGGCTGAAAGTGTTCAAACATTAGGAACAAGCAGAGACGTCTGCTTTCAAATGCAAACATGCATCATGTCAGATTGTTTCTCCTGGACTTCTGCACCAAACTGTCCCTGCTGGATCTCCTCCCTCTGGAAGCTCCTCACTCCTCTTGAACAAAGATGGATGAAAATGTGACCTCTGACCTCAGTTAAGCCTCCGGGAGCAAGTTAGTCAAACTTCAGATACACAGTGACCTCTAGTGGCAGTTGAGTGACGACACAGCAGCTGCGGTTTCTGAAAGCAGGTTTAACAGGTTTGGACTCACTTTAAATGAACGAAACAGTTCAGACGTGCAGGAAAGCTTTTCTCCAACGTCTCTGCAACGGTTTTTAGAACAATAACTTCCACTGTCATAGCAAAGATCAAACTTTTGGTAGGTCTCTGGATGTCAGGTGCCGGAGATGAAAGTGAACTTTCATGTATTACACATTAGCTAACAAGCAAAAGGTCCACAGTCTGAGGAAAGGCATGAAACCTCAGACACGTGGAACGACTGTGGGATCACTTCTCAATCAGGGAGCAGGTGAGAGCAGCTTCTCCACACCAACTCATAAAACCCACCATAAAGTACCACAATGTGAGCTGGCACAATGAATGATTATTACTGAAAATGATCTTTAAAGTCATCCATCATTTACAGCTGGAATGTAAAGTTGCATTTAGGAGAAGAATTGTATTTTATCTGAGGCTCTTTTCTCCTCTGCTGAAACACAGATCAAGCAGCAACACATTAAACTGATGGTTTGTGATGGGAGCAGCTGAACATTTGTTTCCGAGATAAAACTGTTTTAATTTTGAGCCCACTGAGGTGGATGTTCCACACACGGGCTACAAATTACCAGTGGGCAGGTGTAAACCTTGTGTTATTTAACACAGCCGTATCTCGTGATGAAAAATCTACACTGTCTCCTAACAAACTGCAGAGGTTTAACAGTGTGTGGCTCCCTCTAGTGGATGTTGTGGAGTATTCTGTTGTCTTTGCTCCAAAGGTTTTTGTACAGAGTTTTGCTGTTTCCTGTCACTGTGGGCCTCACAGCACAGTAGTACACAGCAGAGTCAGACAGCTGAAGCTTCTGGATCTTCAGAGGAGCTGACTTTTCTGCTTTGTTGATTTTAGCATCAAATCTGTCTTTTGGAAACTCCTGATCATTATCTTCTGTTCCTGTAGTGTCACGTCTTAAAACATACTTTGGAAAGTTGTTTATTTCTTGTTTGTACCAGAACAAATATGGAAATGGATCAGATGTTTCATATCTACATCCAAGTGTAACTGTGTCTCCTTCAGCAGCAATGACATCTCCTTGATCCTGGATCACTTTGTCTTCTCCTTTACACTCTGAGGAAGAACAGAACATGCAGAGGAAGAGATGGATCAATAAACATGATTAAAAACTCACCATTAATCAGACTCACACATTTATTTAAGCAGAGGAAACATGTTGATGTTTGTATCTCACCAAAGAAAAGAGCAGCAAGAATAATCCACAGCCAATGTTCCATCTGTACAACAAGGTTTAAATCAACAGGAGAAACTAGCTGATGTTCAACATTCAGTCTGAGAATTGTTCTCTTCACAGCAGCACTTATTATTGACACAATGGTTGAACACAGTGCAGAAGGAGAGCACCGCCTACTGGATGATGTTGCCCTCTGTCTCCTCTTTGAGTCTCACTTCTCTCACTTCCTCTTCCTCCTGGTTCACAGACTGTTAGCAGCATTTGAATCACTGTGAGGAGGGAGGATGGAGCACTTTGCACTGTGTGCAAGGACAACGAGCCAAATGTTCTCCATCACTGAGCTGCTTAATGCTTCTCATGCTTAAAGTGAGACTTGAAAAGCTTTGATCACGGTTTAAATGATTTGGATTTATGAAGCTGTATTTTTCTTTAACACAGAGCAAAGAAAGAACAGAGGAGCTGCAGTGAAACAATAAGTGAAAAGAACAAAAGTAAACCATAAAAGTTAAAGCAGTCGACTGTAGCAGCACCAGGACTCAGAGTTAATAAACCAGCTGCCACATGTGGCTGATTCTATCCTGGGGATAAAGTGAGATTTGGCAGGTGGGTTAACCATCAAATATGGACTGATTCTTATACAGCGCTTTTCTCAAAGCGCTGTATACAACACGCCTCATTCACACCCACTCATACAAGCACTTCTAAACTCAAGTGCAAACTAATAAACACTGACACTCCAATGGATGCATGGGAGGGCAATTTGGGGTTAGTATCTTGCCCAAGGATATCGAACTAGTAGCTGATCTGCTCTACCACGTGAGCCACAACCTCCCCTTATAAATAAGGGACAGACGCACAACACGCAACTAGCTGAGCTTAGTGTTTGTCACAGCTGGGGCTGCAGTCGTGTGGTGTAATGAGAAAAGGATCCACAATGCAGGCACTGGCTGGGGTGCGAGTGAGTGTTTATTTGTAATGAAAGTAAAGTACAAAAACAGGAAATAAGGAGCAGGGAGCAACTAAAGCCTAAACTGGGAACATTAATAAACAAAGCTGAAAACATGAAGCCATGCAGGGAAAGGAGAGCAGAGAGATGCGAGGACCAAACACACAGACGGAGCGACGACAAACAGAGGCAGACACACTATAAATACACACAAGGCAATGAGGGAGTGACACACAGGAGGGGAGCACAGCTGAACAAAGCAAAACAGGAAATGCACAGACTGTTTTACAAACATAATCTCAGAGACACGAACAGGACAGCGGAGAGGACACAGGTAGGGACGACAGAAACACTAAAGACTCAAACCCTAAGAACTAATTCGAAACAGAAGAAACTAGAAAATAATAACAATAAACTCAAAACACTGAGACAGCAACCCAGGACCACAGTGTAAATATGCACTGTATGTGACGTTGCAGGTCACTAAACGGGACAGTTGGCAGCTCTACAGGTGGGGAACCCACATCAGGTGTAGCAGTGCAGCACGGACTAAAGAAAATATTAAAATAAATAGAATAACTGAGACTGTGAGCTTCAGCAGGTGTGTTTGCTTTGTGTACAGATGAGCTGCTGCTCTTTGTGCAGACGGGCTTTGAAGCAGCCTGGCGTTATCTGCAGGGGTTTAATGAGGCGAACCACAGAGGGGTTCATGCGTCATGTCAGAGCGCTCTGTCCACACATTCATCAACATGTGTCCTGCTGCCTTCAGGTGTCTGCAGGGCTTCAGTGTGACAGAAATGAGGTGCAAACTGAGTCGCTGTCTGTGTGTGTGGGTGTTACTGTGGGTTTGTAAGGACTCTGCTGCTTCGCTCCTTCACGGCTCTGCTTTGCAGTGTCGGTGCTGCTGCTCCTGACATTAAACCAGAGGCTGATGTTCATGCATTATACCAGAGGACGAGGTGAGAACATTATTGCTGAGGCAAAAAGAACTGATTATGTTAAAGACTTACTCATGTTTTATCCTTCAAACATTTTTCAATTTCATTCAAACTACAAAGACTCTTATGTTTCCTCACAATCCAGAGCAGTTTAACAGTGTGTGGCTCCCTCTAGTGGATGTTGTGGAGTATTCTGTTGTCTTTGCTCCAAAGGTTTTTGTACAGAGTTTTGCTGTTTCCTGTCACTGTGGGCTGCAGAGCACAGTAGTACACAGCAGAGTCAGACACTGCAGCAGAGGAGATCTGAAGGTCCAGACGCTTTTTTCCAGACAGTTTTGTGGAGAATCTTGCAGCTGATTTCAGAAACTCCGACGGCCTTGAAATATTCATCCCTGATATGTGGATCAGGAACTCTGGCGGTTTCCCTGGATATTGTCGATACCAGAAGAAATAATCATTGACATTAGCTTGTCCAGAGAATCTGTAGGACAGAGTGAGAGTGTTTCCTTCTACAGTGGACTCTTCATCCTTGACTGCAGTGAGTTGATCACAGCTGACACCTAAAGGAAGAGATAAATATTGTTAAAGACGATGTTAAACTGTGAGCGCCTGTTCCAGTGATTTCTAGCAAACAGATCCTTTAAAGACATTTCTTCTTCCTGCTTTAACCGACCTGTTAGTGTGATCACAAACAAAGGAAACATGAGCCAGTAATGCAGTGACAGCATCTTCCACACACTATCTGTTCTGTATGCTTCACATATTGAATGTATCTGACAGTGGGAGTCCTTTTCTGCTCTGTGACAGTGTTGCTCCTCCTTCAGCCTCTTCCTCCTCTCATATCTCTGCATGTTACAAACACCAAAACCAAACCTCAATACATGTTACAGCTTTCAGCACAAACTCAGAAACCTCCAGTGGTTTTTTTCCTTTGTGTTTCATACTTTTGGATTTCGTCTTGTACTTAGTAAATAAAGACTGACTGGCACAGCTGGATTCATGCTTTCTGGCTGCTGTGGCATGAACCTGCCACTGGGCGTTGGGCTATTGTCAAGCATTGAGTGTTTTCTGTGTTCTGGAGTTATTAAGATTAAATCGTTGCAATTTGTTTTCACTTTAAAATACTGTGTGAATGTGTGTCTTACTCAGTGAAGTGAACATTGATGATTGATGATCATGTTTATGATTCAGGAGTAAATATTCAGTCCGACCTGGAAATGTTTCCAGCGGAAATTCATGTTAACGGTTCTACTTCGCCGGAACTTCACTGTGACACCGGGCGGAAGTAAACAAAGAAAAAGCAGAAGTACCGTTAGCTTTCCTCCTGCTAGCAGCTAGCTGTTGGAGTAACATGTCTGCTGTTCAGCGTCTCAGAGAGTTTATCAGCGAGGAAGAGGAGGAGATGATGGAGTCTGAGGAAGACTCTGGTGATGAGGAGCCTCACAGAGCAGGTCTGAGCTTACAGCACAGCTGAAGGTAAATTCACATAAATGTCTATAATAACAGAAACGTTCCGCAGTGATCGCACAGTTCATCGGTAAGCTAACAGCGCACATTTCTGTGGACGCTGCTCTACGATCAGACTGAGCAGCTGCTCAACACACACATTTATTCAAAGGCACGGAGGGTGTGTGAGCCTCTGAAGGTTCCACGTGGTACTTATTTCGAATAAAAATAAGTACTTCTGTCAGCAGCGTGTCTGTGCGGAGGAGGAGGTTCTCCCTGAGCAGCAGCTCTGGAACCAGGAGAGGAGCTCCAGTGTGGAGCAGGAGGAACCAGAAGCTCCACAGATTAAAGAGGAACTGTGCAGCAGTCAGGAGGGAGAGCAGCTGGGACTGAAGGAGGAGACGGATACCTTCATGGAGTTTGAGTGCAGCACCAACGATGAACACACAGGTATCGCCCAGCATGCAGCAGCAGTGTGTGATTCTCTGCTGGTTTGAATGAACTCCGCATGAACAGATCAGAACAGCATGATCAGAGCGAGCAGATAGCCCTGATAGGGTTGTCTAAAGTGCACAGCAGCCCCACCTGCGCTTCAGACCTGCTGTTTTCAAAAGGTGGCCAATCACAGTGAAGTTGGATTAAAGGATAAAGGAGCTAAAACATCATGTTTCAGGATGAGCTGAGGGGCTGCAGCAGGTCCAGTGTGACGGCCTCCTCGCTCACTGTGAAACATTCAGAATCCTGGACGAGCGCTTTTGCCAGTGTCATTAAAACAAAGCTCACTTTGTAACTATAAATACATATATATTATTTATTAAAGTGTAGAATAGGGCAGGGCGATATGGCCAAAAATATTTATCACGATATATATTTGAAAATTTGCGATAACGATATAACTGACAATATAATTGATGCGAGACAAAATACAACTCCACAACATTACTAGTGCAAAAAGACAACCTTCCATTTATTTTCACTTAAACAAGAAGCTGGTTTTTATGTACATTAAAGCTTTATAAAAATTTAATGGTGCAAATGCAAATTTCTTGCTGAAAGTTTAACCAAAAGGCATTTCCAGTAGAAATGGGCTGACATATACTGAGCATAACCATGTATAATATCCACTGAAGTTAAAAAGAGGTGCTTTGCAACATTAAACTGCAGTGTGCAGTACGTATTTTTCGGACCATAAGGTGCACGGGATTATAAGGCACATTAAGCGAAACAAAGCAGTCAGATAAATCAAACTTTATTAAACTCATTCTTCTTGCTTCCTCCACTTCTGTACCATTGATTCATTAATGCTGTATTCTATCACAGCGGCTCTATTCCCATGTTGTTGCAGTATATTAATGACTAACCTCGTATTGTGGATGGATTATCTCAGTTGTTCTCCTGACTGAAGTTTGGTCCGTTTACAGCATCCTGCCATGCGATTGCATTTGTCTCTAACCATCAGGAACCTTAACATTAACTTTTATAAGTGGAAAAGTGTTAGTGTTCGTCCTCCAGCTTCACTGTTTATGTTATGCTAACGTAGCTGTGTCGCTAGCGATCACGTAGCACATCATTATATACCAGCTAGCCCAACTTCAGTAACCCTACAAACGTCACTGCTGTTTAGTTTCCTGTCTTCATTTATGTTGGACGTGATAGCAGAGCTGTACGTTTGATTTTTTTCAGAAATCTCTCAGTCAGAACATGCTATATCATGCTTAGATAACTAGCGAAACTAGCGAGCTAACTTCCGCTAGCTTCCTGCTAACTTCTAACTCCGTTAAATGTAATAAGTTCAAGTTCAAGTTCAACTTTATTGTCACTTCAACCATATACAGTTTAAAAATACACAGTGAGGCGAAACAACGTTCCTCCAGGAACCAAGGTGCTACAAGACAAGTTAGTGCAAAAAAAAAAATAATATATAATATATCTAGTAATAATATTGTGCAAAAGAGCATTTACAGGTTGGTGTGTGCGATGGTTTGGTGGTGTAGGTCAGTGTGTTTGCGCTTTGTGTTGGTTAGTCAGTCCAGTCTCAATGTTTTGAGGTATTTGAGTTAAGCTGAGTGATAATGTTAGTGTATGTGTGTGTGTGCGTGTTTATCAGTCAGTCCCTTTTTGCTGAGGAGACGGATGGCTTGTGGAAAAAAGCTGTTGCACAGTCTGGATGTGCGTGCCCGAATGCTTCGGTACCTTTTTCCAGATGGCAGGAGTGTAAAGAGTGTGTGAGAGGGGTGTGTCCGATCAGCCACAATGCTGGTGGCTTTGCGAATGCAGCGTGTAAATTTTGTTTTCATGGATGCCTGGAAGTTAAACTTCATAGTTACACCTGGTAAAGCAGCAATGCTGATCGTTTTATTAAAGATGAAAGAATTTAGACAGTTTTTAACTCTCAGTGATGCTGCAGTGTTCGTTTGACCTGAAGCATACAGAGTTTAGGACCCAGATTACTCCCAGATTTAAGAGCATCTTAGTCCGACAAATACGACAATAACGACGGCCGCTTGCATGTTCTGCAAAAAAATGTGCTTTGTCGTGTATCTGACGGACAAACACCAAGTTGCACCATTTTTACAAACCAATTGTGGTTCATCTGTTTCACTCAACAATCGGCCATGTGCGTATGAAAACAAAGGCACTGCGCATGCGCGTTTTACTCATATTCTATCGCGATATTTCATTTTCCTATCGTTGCCTAACATTATACCGGTATTACCGTGAACGGTATAATATGGCCCAGCCCTAGTGTAGAATATAAATGTTTTACATACTCATAGTTTTCTTTTATCGAGCTCAGTCCAGACCACACAGCCGTCATGTTGCCACCAACATCGATGACTTTCATGTGATTTCTTTGATTCTAAAGTGTTTGTAGCATTGAAGTGTGTGTCAGTGTGAGTTGTACACACGAGTCAGTGATGTGGTTTCTCTGACTTCGTTCTGATGTTTGATGTGACTCAGCGTCTTCAGTTCACTCTGTTTGTAGCAGACTGACAGCAGGTCTCAGGTCTCCAGGCTGGTTTCCAGTTAAAGTTAACATTCGACTTCTGTAACACAGTTGTGTCATGGACCCAGTCATGTGTTACATTTACTGCACGGAGAATCTCTCTCTTACACTGTGATAGTTCCATCTGAGGCATGAAGCACAGACGTGTAGCCCACATTAGCACCGTGAACTGTGACGACACAAAGACAGAGCACCGACTGACTGACTGTCGTTTCACTGTTACGCCGATGAATCTCAAATCTACTTTCCTTTTTAAAAAAAATCTACAGACTCTTTAAAAATTGCTGGACTGCCTTGATGACATGAAATCATAGTTGGCATTACATATTTTGAATGTAAACGGTCAAAATACTGAGATCGTACTATTTAGACCTTCTGACCCTCGTTCTTCTCTTAAGGTTGACCTTGGCGCTCTGGAAAATTCCAGAACTCTCTTTGATGGCAGTTTTTCATTTGACAAACAAATAAATTCTGTTGTAAGAGCCAGCTCCTTCCAGCTCAGGGCCTTTGGAAAAATTATGAACATCATGTCATCAGCTGACTTTGAGAAAGTGATCCACGCATGCATTTCATCCAGGCTTGACGGCTGCAACAGTCTTTATTCTGGTATCAGCTCTGCTGTCTCATCTGCAGCTAGTTCAGGATGCTGCAGCTCGACTCCTCACAGGCACTCGTAAACACGACTGTTACGTCAAATTGTTGAATGTTGTCATTGTGTTTCTTAAATTTGTCTAAGTTCAAACTATAAGATCAAAGACATTCCTTTGTCTCTGACCACCTCTCCAGCCACTCGGTGCTGGGGGAGGTTTTATTGCAGATACATTCTATCTGAAAGATCTTTTTCTTGTGTTGTAAGCTTCCTGCTTTTATGATCCTTTTGGTGATCAGAAGGACACACACATAGTGCCTTGTCCTAGATCCATTTGGGGGTTTTAGGGTGGGAGGTGTGGGATTATAATAGTATTTTATGCCATGTTAGACCCCTAATTAAAGATTGTGAATTATTATGTAGTTTTAGTTTGCATTATTCTCCTGAATTAGAAGAAGCTGATAACTATTGCATTTGTTAGACTGATTTACATTACATTAGACTGCTGATTTATTGTGAATGAATGATGTTGTTTTATGATGCATTATACTGCTAAGTTATAAGAAATACTGTTCGCAGAAAGTCATCGCCTTATTTGTCTGATTAGCAGAGAACAGAACATGCTGGAGCTTCCTGCTCCATCTCAGCAGGAGCAGATAAACAGGGAGCCAAGGTCGTAGCTTAGGCGCCGTGAGAGAGAGAATGTGAATGTTTAGGCTTTTATGATTAGGTGGGGGCTACTAGAGTCTATAAGAGTTTGAGCAATGCTCCACCATTTTGAGATCTGATGCTGTCTGCATACGGTGTCCATCTCCCACGCGTGTGATCATTAAAATCATTGTTTGACTCAACCCGACCGGACCAGTGTTGTTATTTTGGTTTTTCCTCCTGTCTCCATCCCCAATATTTGAATCCATAACAGCTGGGGGCTCGTCTGTGGTATTGGGGTGACAGTTAGAGGTTTGGACGGTCCGAGGTTGTCGAACAGACAGGCACAAGCCAGTGGTCTGACGTGAGTGGGCATAAGCCGGCTTATACAAAGGTAAGGCACTACCTGTTGAATTATTTCCAAAGTGTGCCAAATTGGACATGACAAAATTAAAGTCTACTCACTGAAGTTGCTGGTAGAGGGTCTGTTTTGATTTTGATGAAAAAATCTCATGAGTTAAAGCAGTTGGACTGCTGAGTCCAGTTAATGCAGGCAAAGGGCTGCTAAGAAATTGAGTTAAAGGCTCAAGTAGTTTGGTAGGGAATTGGTCATGTTGTTGGTTAATAAATTATTATAGGACGGCAGTCGGAAACTGCTAAGAAGCACATAGCCCGGAGGTTACGCTCCCTCCTGGCCGTGGACGCGCGGTCTTGACCTGTCGGCGAACAGGGTTAGTTCAGTTTGGCTTATCTGTGGGGTACAGGGCATCCTGAAATAAGCTAGGGGTTAGAGTGTCCTCACCGTCTGAAACGGTGTTTTGTGCTTTTTTTGGACACGGTTAAATTGAGTTAGGGACTTTAGAGATTAGGCCAGAGACTGTAGAAACAGATACTGGGTAAGTGACTGCAAAAAAGTGGAGCTTTCTTCGGTTGGACCCGTCATGGTAAATTTGTCGAAATTGGTTAGGCGCTAAAGCTGTCGGGCCTGTCAGTGTTTGTAAATATAAGACGTCGTTGTAATATAAAATAATAGAGCTTTGGGCGAGCTGGCTGTGAGACTGTGTGTGACGCAGCGCACTGCAGCGCTGCAGAGCTATTTTTAGACTGTGTGTTCACATGCTGCTGTGATGCGCACAGACGACTTTTGCTTCCTGTTTAGAGTGTTATAGAGCTTTATAGTTATGAGTTGCAAACAATGATACATGCCTGTAATTAAGACGCTGATTTTGCTGATTATAATATTACAAATAAGGTTTTGAGTGACTACGGTGAATGTCTGATGTTCGGCTGGGTTTTGATATAGAAGAGACAAATCGTGCATGTGTAAGACCGGCACTTCAGTCGGCAGAGTGAGTGAGTGATAAATACAGCTGTGATTTGTTTCAGCTTTGTGGTGTGAAGTATGTTGGGTTTTAAAACTGAAGTAGAGAGAGGAGTGTGTGTGTCGTCTGCGCTGTAAAGGTGGGCGTGTTGCCTGCTGGTCCATTTATCAGTGATGAAAATGATATTAAATAAAATCTCTTAGTGTGTTAATACAGGTGGCAACAGGCCTGGACCAACTGCCCCCACAAGCACAGCGGCCGAAGCAAAATTATAGTAATGGAAACCACACTCAGTAAGAATCAGCAGCTGTCGAAAAGTCAGCAGCTAGCAGAGAATTAAAGGAAAAATTAAGAGAAGTTTTTAACACATAATATTGGGGCCAACAGACTTGTGGAGGTTGGGAAAGCGCCCGGAGCATCACAACAAAAGGTGAAACAAAAACACACACACGCAATGAAGAAGCAGCTTACATTCATGAACACGTGGAGATTTTCCACCAAGGTTAAAGCAGCGAAACTTAGCATACACCTGTTGTTAAATGATAAAGGTTATCCACTACTAACTAATGAACTCTCTGGGTTGCAGGACAACAACTTAACTTCAAAAAAAAGACACTGGTCTGACCGACTAGTGAAGACATGACAAATTTAGTAAGTAAAAGAGTCAAATTGTGACATGTTTCCTGCTGATTGATTAATACAAGTGATTACTGAATGAAAGAAAACTCCATTTTTGGGGTTTTAAACATGATCTTAAGGATTTTAACATGAACCTGTGTTGTCCTGTCAGCTTGGTGGGTTATGTGTTGATTATATGTTATATATTATATTATATGGTGAGAAAAAACAAAAAAGGGGGGGAAGGCTAACACAGGGCCTGGCCCCGTTGTTTCTCCCCTCTCTGAATAACACAGCCAATACAACATTTCATGACAACATCACCCGTTCGTCCGTTTTTGTTTTGTTTTTGTTTTGTTTTTTCTCTTTATGCTTGATTACAGGCTGCTTTGTCGGCCCGGAAAGCCGAGGCTGACCTGGACTCCTGCTCTCCCCTCCACCTTTGTTGCTCACTCCTCTACCATCTTTGATGTGACCCTGACCAAATGCTACAGCAGCTGGACCCACAACAACAACTTGAAAATGTCAACAGTGCTGCAGGAAAACGATCTCATGCAGCGGAGACGGAGAGAGTTAAATCAAAGGCCCGTTTCACTACACGGGGAGATTTCCGTCAGCGTCTCTTCTTTCTGAGAAGACTGAGAAAGGCCCGGCTTCCACCACTGATCCTGACCACCTTCTATAGAGGAACTATCGAGAGCATCCTGAGCAGCTGCATCACTGTCTGGTTTGGGAGCTGTGCCATATCGGACCGCAAGTCCCTACAGCGGATAGTGGGAACAGCAGAGAAGATCATCGGGGTCTCTCTCCCCTCTATTGAGGACATCTACACCAGGACCTGTCATGGTCCTGTCACATCAACACCGTGGTGAAAAAGGCCCGTCAGCGTCTCTACCACCTCAGACGCTTGAGAGACTTCCAACTGCCCTCCAAGGTGCTCAGGAACTTTTACTCGTGCACCATAGAGAGCATCCTGACGGGAAACATCTTAACCTGGTTCGGGAACAGCACCATGCAGGACAGACGAGCTCTACAGAGGGTTGTGCGGTCAGCTGAGCGCACCATCCGCTCCGAGCTCCCTGACCTGCACTCAATCTACAGCAGGCGGTGCTGGACCAAGGCCAGGAAGATGGTGAAGGACCTCAGCCATCCCAACAACAGACTGTTCTCTCTGCTGAGGTCAGGAAAGCGATTCCGCTCCCTGAAGACCAACACAGAGACACTGAGGAGGAGCTTCTTCCCGCAGGCGATACGGTCATGAGCAGTTGTCTAAGCATCTCACTGCATATCGTACTGTGTATGGCCGTGTACGTGACAAATAAAAATCTGAATTTGGAAAACGAGGCATTCGCAAAGCCACCAGCATTGTGGCTGATCGGACACACCCCTCTCACACACTCTTCACACTCCTGCCACTTGGAAAAAGACAGCTTCAGCTGACAGAGCTGTGACGAGACGCCCACTAAGCCCAGATGAAAAATGAGGCCGAGCAAAGGAATGCTGACCTTAACAACTCTGCATTAAAACTGTGCAGGACAGTGACGGACCAACACGGATAATCGGGCAGCAAAAAGGGCGTGCCAGAGACAGGAGTAACTGAGGTCAGGAGGCACCTCAGAATGGACAAAAGCACAAGGAGAAAATGAGCTGAAGGCACAGGTGTCGGGGCTCGGCCAGGAGCTGACCTCTGAGAAGAGCCGGACAGCAGAGCCGCAAAAGGCCGTGGAGCAAAGTAAGGAAAACATCAATGGACTTCAATCTGACTTGTACAGAAAAGACTGAGGTTTCTGCCCTCGGTGGGAGTTCAAGGCATCGGAGCAGAAACTGAGCATGGCTCAGGAGGAGCTGGCTGACGATCGAACCCATCAGTCAGGCTTGGAGTCCCAGAAACAGGACTTGAAATCAGGCCGGAGCTCGCTGGAGCAGGAGGTCACCAAACCTGACGGAAAAAACGCCAGCAGCATGAAGCCAGCCCTGAAGGTGCTACGGAAGCAAAAGGGTCAAGTTAAGGAGGAGCGGAACGAGGAGAAGATGCAGGATACTGGAGAAATGGACTGCCTTAATTGGGGCCAGAACCAGTATGGACAGAACTTTGAGCAGCAGCACCAATGGATGCAAACAGACTGAGATGGAGGGGGGGCAGGATCCCAGGGCACGCTTCAGGCCGCGGTTTACCCAGAACACCAGAACAGGAAAGTGATGAACACAAACACCCACACAAACACACACATCTACATGCACTGACTCAGAACGAAGAGAAACACACACATGAACACATATGCACTCATTGATTGAGTGAGAAATGACGCATACACACACGCTGATGCAATGAAGAATGCTTTACTAACAAATGCTGCACACAAACATGCGAATACAGAATCTGTTACAACAACAAGAAGCCATTGATTGTTTATTGGTTAAATGCATTTCATGTCACCCAGAGTGCGTTTGTGTAGATTTGGGGGACAAGGTCTAAGGCGGTTATGTTATGAAAACAATGTCTGTGCGTGATGTCTGTTTATGGCTTAATTATACATGAATGTAAGTGTAAATGGTTATTTGTTTCTATCTGATAACCTATCACTTCAGGGTTGTTTCCCAGCCCTGCTGTAACCAGGATAGGAGGATAGTAGTTGTTGTAGACCCCTTCAATTTTTATGGTAACCATAATGTAGACTTTGTTGAACCACATGCAATGTGAAGACCACATGTAGTATTTAAGTGACCAAGTAGTATTTGGATAAAGTGTGTTGAATGGTGTTGAAATAAAATGACAGAATTGTGAAGGATTACAATATTCCAAGAGTCCAACTGACTCTATCGGAATATGTTTCAATAGTGTTTATGAACACAAAAGGCACAAGTTTACTGAATATGAGAAGGTTGTGTTGATTTAACTCAGTTGTTTAAGTTTCTACCAAAGCAAAACATTTGTGTGCAGCCCGTGTCCTCTATTGAATTGAGTAAGTCTGACATGTTTTTGTCAGCGCAAAAAAGGAGTTACGGTATCTGTGCTCCTACACAGTATTGTCCCGCGAGGGAGAAAAACTTTCTGGTGAAGTTTTGGTTGATTTTTGGGTTTTGCTTGACACTAGGTTGATTTTATCAGTGAGGTTTGGATTGTTTTCTTTCTCTAAGAGAGAGAAAGATGGTTTATGCTTGGACGTGTTTTGCAATGAGCCCCAGTATTTGTTACTATATGAGTATTTTATTGGTTACGTTTGTTTTTGTTTTTGTTACAGTGCACTGAGATAAGAACATCTGAGAGGTGTGGTCCACCGGTGGTGATATTTTGGTATTTTGTGAGCTCCTGATTTAACATATCAGCTCTTTAATCCAGGCCTGAGAGATTGAACTTTAAAGCGCTATAAAATATTCTTTCTGAAAGCAGTCGCAAAGTGTTTTCTCCATGATTATAATGGGTTTGGGAGAAAGTTCACTTAGATGGGACATTGATCACATGAGAAGTCCTGAGCCTAAGAGGATTGCAGCGAGTCAATCCAGTACAAAAACAAGGAAATGTTTTCCTTTAAAATGATGACGTCATCTTGCTGGTGATGGAGGCTCGAATAGGTTGAGACTCGATTATCAGCAACAACTGGTATGAATGTGTGTGAAAGTATGCATGTGACTGGACTGTGATGGACTGACAACTAAAAGTTTCAACTGACTTGATACTGAGACAAAAACGATGCCGACTTTAGAGTTAGTAAAAACGTCCACAAACAATTCACCCTGCCTGTAGAAGAAGGGTGGATGCAGTTAGGACATTTTTTACCCACTTTATGTCTCTTCCACGATGTTATTTCTCTCTCGAACAACTTAGGTTACAATGAGGTTAGCATGACCAATCCGGTTGTTCAGTGATGACGTGACGAATCCTACTTCCGGGCCTAAAGCAGTCTGCGTTTAATATGGCTTTTGTGTTGTTAACATGTTTAATGTTTTGTATTTTCTTCTATTTAATCTCAAAAAGCTCCTAAAACAGTCAGTGATCCCTGTTGACCTCCCTCGGCTTTTATTACCGCTAATCATTTATTTAAGCTCAGTTTTTAAAACCTTAGGATGTAACTACAGCCCAGCCCATGCAGTAGTATATGAATGACTAACCTCGTATTGTGGATGGATTATCTCAGTTGTTCTCCTGGCTGAAGTTTGGTCCTTTTACAGCATCCTGCCATGCGATTACATTTGTTCCTGACCACCGAGAACACTCACATTAACTTTCATCGAGTGGAAAAAAAGTTAGCTTGTTTATATTATGCTAACATAGCTGTGTCGCTAGCGGTCACGTAGCACATCATTATATACCAGCAAGCCCAACTTCAGTAACCCTACAAACGTCACTGCTGTTTAGTTTTCTGTCTTCATTTATGTTGGAAGTGATAACAGAGCTGTACGTTTGAATTTGTTTCCAAAACCCCGCAGTCAGGACATGCTATATTGTATTTAGATAGAAGCTAGCGAGCTAACTTCCTGCTAACTTCTAACTCCGTTAAATGTCATAAATTCCGTTTTCATGGATGCCTGGATGTTAAACTCAATGGTTACACCTGGTAGAGCAGAACGCTGATCATTTTATTAAAGATGAAAGACTTTAGACTTTAAAAACTAAAGTCTAGAAGAAGGGTGGATGTTTTGTCTTGCTTTGTTTTGTTTTTGCAAAGAACAGAAGGATGACAGAGACTGGAGGGGGAGGCTGTAGCTTCACAGGAGTGTGAACTGCAGACTTAACCCTTTGGTTGCTAAATTTTGAGTTACTGATGTTTGCATTAAGAAAAATTGTGTTTGAGTAACTGTGTTTTAATTAATTATATCGTTTACAAGGCTCGCAAAATTTCAAAATCTCTGGTAGCCCTTCGGGAAGGCATTCTTCAATTTTTGGTAGCCCAAAATAAATTTAAGTAGCCCAAATAAAAAAGAAAGCAATTTTTTTTAATGTTTTGTTTCCATTACAATATAATATTGTAATGGAAACAAAAATTAATCAAAAAAATTGTTAAAATAAAAATCACAACAATTGTATAAAAATTACAATCATCAACTCAAATACTTGGTTCAAATGGAACAGAAATTTCTATTAACTTGTAAGAACTGTGCAGAACATGAATCAGTCTGTGTCAGATCCTGAATCTGAAATTTCCACTGAAGTCACGGGTAAGAAGTAAGTGGAACCAAGGCCATTTGCTTTTTGAAGTTTGCAAAGACTGCTAAATTTTGCCAATGGTAGTTCACTCTTTGCAATATAGCACGCTGTTATAAACAGCTTTTTCAGGAGTTCTTGTTGTGCTTGGTTTATTTTTAGTATGTTTTTTGCAATTGCTGTTTGTTCTGGGAAATATACTGCAGACTGGGCAATAATGCATTTCTTGCATTTCTCATGGGTTCTAATGGGGTCTTTCTTAAAATTACTAGTCCCAGTAACAAAGGCGCTTGTCGACTCAGAAATCAAATGAAACTCACAACACACCTGGCAGAACATCATGTTATTTAGCTTGCATATTCCAGCCACAGAAATTCTTTTGTCCATGAAACCAAAAAAGCTGCGCTTTCTTTTTGCCTTATAGTCTGATTTGTCATAACTTTTCCGTTTTGTGGTAAGCTTTTCTTTGGGTGCCCCTTCTTCACCCTGACGTGTCTTATTTGGCTGAGCAGAACTAAAATACCAGCGTAAAGCCTGCTGCTTTTATACACGTACTTACATAACGGTCAGCGATTCTTTGCGCACTCAACCTCTCACATGTTTAAGCTTGCTGCGAGAGATTTCACTTGTCATGTTTGAATAGTAAGCTAATGAGTGATAAGACGATGTCAGAGGAATTGGTGCGCAATTAATCGTCACTCACCAATCAGTGCTGCTGCTCTCTACACACCTTTCGCGCAATCACAAAATGAAAGTGAAAGCAAAAAACAAGCGCAAATTCAAACGCGATTTCAATATGTCACATATTGACAGTGGCTCATCAATGCCAATGACATAATTACTCAGCTACATTGGCGAAAGAATGCAAAAGCATAGACATATATTTTCCTTTCTATGATAGCCCGACGGGCAGGGCTGAGTTAGATTTTGGTAGCCCGACTGGAAAAATCGCTAGCCCCGGGACGTCGGGCTAGCGATTTTGCGAGCCCTGGTTTATATCGTTGGGAATGTTAAATGCTAAAGTGAAGAAAAGCGTTGATTTCACTCATGACTGAACATCTTATTATTAATCATTCCGGGCCACTGTAAAGAGTCTATTAACTTTTATAGAGGTTAAAAAAAAAAATTTAAAAAAAAAAAATGAATAACAGGGGAATGATAGACTCGTCACACTCAAAATGGAGATATGTAATGATAAACACTGGTCCCCGTCTTTTAGGTCCTTTCATTGAAATAGTCAATAATTCAGAAAAGTAGAGACATAACCGACAGGGGCATGTGATAGGTGGTGCTGCACAAGAACAAGAGCCAAATAAAGAAAAATTATTGTGTTTAGCTTTGAGAAATTAAAATTAAAATGTACCATTGCACTCAGAGGATCAATATGAAATTCAATATATGCTAATTTTGTATGAAGTACATGACTGATGACTGTTCTGTTCTGAGCTTTTGTTTTTACAGCACCCACTTGACCACACCAACAGTTTCTCGCCACCAACAGGGGGTACTTGCAAAGAATAGGGAGGAATTGGACTCAAAACTGGGAAAGGTAAGCCCCAAAAGGGGGTGACAACACCATAGCTTTCACTTATTCCGGCTCCAAATTCTCAAAAGTTGACCCCAAACATGAGAAAGTCTTCAAACCTTTAGAGACAGAGTGGAGTTCTAGATGAATATAATGTGCCAAACCACATGCAGATGGAGCATTTGAATCGATAAGATGGTGAAATAACACGCAGTAAAATGTTGATCATGTTGATTATGTTTATTCCAGGGTACAGAGCAAGGTTATTATTATTAACGAAAGCTAACGAAATAACGACAACTAGAAGTGAGAAAACATTTCATTAACGGAAATAAAAGAAAAACAAAAAAGGAAAACTAACTAAAATTAACTGAATTTATAGCAAATGGGTTTAGTTTTCATTGATGTGTGTGTCCTACAATAGTCAAGAGTGAAAATGAAATTTAGTTTCCAGATTTTTTTCTTGCTGTCTCATTATGCCAGCAGGTGGCAGTACGTTAATCGAGTCATCTGTGTTGCTGCCAGTGGTGCCAACTTAGCGACTTTGTCGCTATATTTAGCAAGTTTTCAGACCCCTTAACAAAAAGACGTGAAAGCGCGTATCACTTTTACTCTCAACAAGCAGCGGGGCTATAACGCAGTCAGTTCTTGTTTTACTGTTTTACTCTTATGCTGTTTTGTGGATCACAAGATTTAAAATTAGTTATAAACACACACAAAGTAACTCCACAGGAGTGCCTATTTCGGATCACTTTTGCCGGTCCAAGCCCAGGTGAAGGAGGAGGGTTGGAATTGTGTTGAAAAACAAAAAACAATAATTGCAGAACAAATTTAACTTGTAGTTCTAAATAGACTCTAAATGCAGTTAGGACATTTTTTACCCACTTTATGTCTCTTCCACGATGTTATTTCTCTCTCGAACAACTTAGGTTACAATGAGGTTAGCATGACCAATCCGGTTGTTCAGTGATGACGCGACGAATCCTACTTCCGGGCCTAAAGTAGTCTGCGTTTAATATGGCCTTTGTGTTGTTAACATGTTTAATGTTTTGTATTTTCTTCTATTTGATCTCAAAAAGCTCCTAAAACAGTCAGTGATCACTGTTGACCTCCCTCGGCTTTTATTACCGCTAATCATTTATTTAAGCTCAGTTTTTAAAACCTTAGGATGTAACTACAGCCCAGCCCATGCAGCAGTATATGAATGACTAACCTCGTATTGTGGATGGATTATCTCAGTTGTTCTCCTGGCTGAAGTTTGGTCCTTTTACAGCATCCTGCCATGCGATTACATTTGTTCCTGACCACCGAGAACACTCACGTTAACTTTTATCGAGTGGAAAAGAAGTTATCTTGTTTATATTATGCTAACATAGCTGTGTCGCTAGCGGTCACGTAGCACATCATTATATACCAGCTAGCCCAACTTCAGTAACCCTACAAATGTCACTGCTGTTTAGTTTTCTGTCTTCATTTATGCTGGAAGTGATAACAGAGCTGTACGTTTGAATTTGTTTCCAAAACCCCGCAGTCAGGACATGCTATATTGTATTTAGATAGAAGCTAGCGAGCTAACTCCCTGCTAACTTCTAACTCCGTTAAATGTCATAAATTCCGTTTTCATGGATGCCTGGATGTTAAACTCAATTGTTACACCTGGTAGAGCAGAACGCTGATCATTTTATTAAAGATGAAAGACTTTAGACAGTTTTTCAACTCTCAGTAATGCCATAGTGATCGTTTGATATATGGACCTGCAGCGGAGTTTAGGCCCAGACACGGCTAGTGGCGTCAGACTGAACAACCAGATTATGCAAAATTAGGCGATGACGTCATTAAGCGACTTTTGGCGACTTCTAGCGACTTTTAGGACAACCAATAGTGATTTTCCTTACTGAGGAGTTGGCGACACTGGTTGCTGCTCCGTCCTCGTGCAGAATCATGTCAGGAAAAGTCGGGAGAAAGCACCAGAATCGAATTTGGGATTATTTTGAATATGACTGTGTTTTGAATATGACTGTGACCCACATCCACCCATCCACATTAAGGGGACGGCTGTGGAGCGTGTGAGCAGCTTCAAGTTCCTGGGAGTCCACATCTCCGAGGATCTCACCTGGACGACCAACTGCTCCAAGCTGGTCAAGAAGGCTCACCAGCGCCTCTTCTTCTTGAGGACTCTGAGGAAGAACCACCTGTCCTCAGACATCCTGGTGAACTTCTATCGCTGCACCATCGAGAGCATCCTGACCAACTGTATAACAGTCTGGTACGGGAACTGCTCTGCCTCGGACCGGAAGGCGTTGCAGAGGGTCGTGAAAACTGCCCAGCGCATCGCTGGAGCACCACTTCCTGCCATAAAAGACATCTACAGGAAGCGGTGTCTGAAAAGGGCTGGGAAAATCATCAAAGACCCCAGTCACCCATCACATGGACTCTTCACCCTCCTGCCCTCTGGGAGGCGCTACAGGAGCCTCCGGACTAAGACCACCAGGTACCGGAACAGCTTCTTCCCCACAGCTGTCAGACTCCTGAACTCTGCCTCCTGACATCTGACCCACATTAACACATGGACTGAACATACACACCCCCACAATGGACAACTGTACCCTCAAACACACAATAATAACATGGACTGAACCACCACTCACAACCACTAGCACTTTATATAGCCTCTGTAGAAACTATCCACACCCTCACTTATCTTAACTGCACTACTGTATAGCTCTGTGTAAATAATCATTCTGTACATTCAATAATCTTTAATCCTACAACTGTTTACAACTTGCATAGTTCCCATTTCTGTATAGCTGTATATCTCAGATTCTGTAAAGTTATTTATTTCATATTCTGTATAGTTTTTCATATTTATATCCTGTTCATATCCTGTACATAGCTTGTACTCACTACAGCCTGTACATACTTATAGTTATAGAATATTCACAACATACTTCATACCGTGTACATTATAACATACCATAATAGACCCATTTCTGTAATATACTCACATATCTATATTATTGCTAATATATATTGTAATATACCTATATCACTAAAGCACTTCTGGATGGATGCAAACTGCATTTCGTTGCCCTGTACCTGTGCATGTGCAATGACAATAAAGTTGAATTCTATTCTATTCTATTTGGTTAAAGCAAGTGTCTTGTAGTGGAAAGAGACAAATTATGAGGGACATTTATAAAACGGGAAAAAATCCCACAAACCTTAAAGTGCACTTGAAAAGCTCACACAAGGAGGCTAACCTAGCTTACCTTGAATAGGTAAGGGAGTACACTCCCCTCCACTCAACCCTCATCCCCAGAAACAGAAGCTAACCCCAGACAAGGCAGCGTGATGCATCCCGAGACAACAGGACGGGAACATCTACACAACGGTGTGAGTCAACTGCCTTCACAAAGTTTATCAATTCACTTAAACCAAATTAGGAACACCCGGTGCTGTAAGAGTTAATAGTCTCAATTAGGGCTGCCACAAACGATTATTTTGATAGTCGACTAGTCACCGATTATTTTTGCGATTAGTCGACTAATCAGATCCATTGGACGTAAAACGTACAGCTTATTGCACCAGCAGCATCTGCTCTTATATAACTATCATTAGCTTACAGCTTTAAGTGTTTAAGGTCTGTGCTAACTAACAATAAAGACAAGATGATAGTTTATTAAATTTTAATGAAATTTGCAGATTGTTTCGGTGAAGTTTAATAAACTCCTTGCTTTCTAAAATATAACAGGACACCGGAGTAAATTCTGGAGCATCTCACACTTCTGATAATCAGCTGTCTGCTTGACGTTTATTCAGCTGTGTAAAAACTTTAATCTCAGACAAACCGATTTACTCAGGAACAAATAAAATACTAAAAAAGCCAAACAACAACATTTTTAAGTTATCTAAGTGACTCATATATCATGTTTAACCTGAGTAGCGAAAGACGGCGGTGGGTTTGAAAACGATTTGCCGGAAGTCTGGTGTTCTCACGGCTCTAGTGAGCCTAGCCCCGGCTCGCTATCGAGCTAGTGGGTAACAGACGTCTCCGAAAACGTCGGAGCGCTTTTGAAAATATGTGGTGTCCTGATAAACTGAGCAGATATTTGAGGTTTACACAGCTACATTCTCGCCTGAAAATATGTGAAACGTGTATTTTGTGACCCAGAAAGAATAATAAGAGTAACATTAAAACTAACTAGCTGCCGCCATTGTTGGAAACTGAGCAGGGCCGCGCTATGAATTCTGGGACACAGCTTCTTCTTCGGGGTTTAACGGCAGCTGGCATCCTTGTACATGCAGTGCTGCCATCTTCTGTTTCAGTCCGTTATTACACTCTTAAATCCTGCTACTTATTCCTGATTCTTTTGGGATCTTACAAAGCTTCAAACGACGCGTCGACTATTAAATCAGTCGTCGACGATTTTGATAGTCGACGTAATCGTGACTAGTCGACTAATCGTGGCAGCCCTAGTCTCAATACCTAAAGGTAAGCAGCGGAGGAGCATGACTGATATGATGAAACTGGGATTTTGTTACACTTAATTATTGCAAACACAACTAAAACTAAACTGAAACTGAGGATTTTCAAATAATAAAAACTACACTAAACTAGCACATAGTTGGTAAAAACTAATTAGAAATGGATATAACATTGAACATCTGAAGTCGAAGCTAAATAAAAAGATAAACTAATGAAAATTGCAATACTATTAAAACTCTGGTGCAGAGGTTGGCAAATCTGACCAGATAATGTTATGAAATGGATTGTCAGAACAGTCAGCGTCACAGTCACCTTTGACAGTCCAGACTAAGATGGCGTTGAGCATCTTTAGGGCGGAAAAAGGTTGGTGTGACCAAGGTGTGGTTTGGCTTGTTGTAAGTATGTTTCATGATCATATGGCTCTGGATGGACCAGTTACCAGGGCATGGAAGGAGGACAGACTCATTAAATGAAGAGAAGGAAACTTCTGGGATTGGAGATCCTCTGGGTGAGTGGTTGACTAAAAGCATGCATAAAATAAAAGCTATTTTTCATTATTGATTAGTAATAGATTGATAATTAGCCACATTTACAGCTGTCTTGACTTGTTGTGGACGCAGTCTGCTTCATGTTTAAGCAATCTAATTAACAGATTGAAAATAGTGACATTAAAGGAAGAGTATGCAGCGCCACCCTGTCAGGCGCCAGTGACGGTGGAGCTCAGGGATGAATCAGGTGAGCTGTATTCATGGCTGGATCAAAACTAAGTTTCCCCTGCTGTGATCAGTGAGGGAAAAATGGGGGGGAAATAAAATTTAAAAGAGGCTGGTAAAGATACATTTATATACGTTATATGTGAAGTAAAAGGGGTAATAAAGGGGGTGGTTCTACTGTGATTTCAGCATCAGCATTATTATTGCATCACAATCATATAACAAGCATTGCATTAATGATTTATTGAAGCTTTTGACATTGTACTAACTTTTGTGTTCCAGTGAATGTTATAACCTGAGGTTAATCTTCTATTTACAGGTGTCAGAATAATGTGATCTTTCATTGCAGGTGTAATTATGATCATTTTATACATATTGCAGTTTGTTGCTCATTATAGAGTTGTGCTCAAGTTAACAAAGGGTTAAAAGCTACAGTCAGCGCGATGTCTGGCTGATCTATGGAGGGGAAAGGCTTCGAGCATAGAAGGCCGCACGCGCTTACATAACAATGATATCATGTTATTCTTTGTGATCTTTTTTCAGTTATATCTTTTGCTAAGTGTTGAGTAGTGGCAGTTAATTAAATGACATACATTTACTTTTATATACCTGATTTAGAACATTACACATAGATCAACTTAACAAGCTGCAAAGCCTTGTAGCTGCAATATTGTGTCTCCATGAGGGACAGGTGGCTCCAGGAGATGAGGGGGAGTCAGTGCCTGTCCTCGAGAAAAGGAGAATATTCCTTTGCTGTGTCAAAAAGTAGTCAACGAGTTCATATTCAAGTGAAGTTCGTATTAATGCAGGTTTTGTTTCTTGGTAATTCTGCGGACGCAGGCTCTGGGTGGAGCCAGGAGTTAAACAGATCTAACATGTCAATTAGATTGATTTCATTCCCTAACACGGGATGACAGCACTGGAGCAATGACACTGGATAGGGGAAGGTCTCATACTTTCTACGATATGAGGTCACTAACCTTTTAATTTTCTAGCTCCGTGGATTTGACACATGGGAATGTGTCAAAAAAGGGGGGGAGTTGAGTTTTAACATGAAACAAGGGTGATATGAACATTTCTATGACTTCATTTGTGTTTTACTAACTTAGGTTTGGTAAATTTAAGCTAATAGTGACCCTAAAGGTTTCATAAATCATTTTTCCAGGGTTAAGCGTTAATCATTGAAATGAATTAGATTTTTTGGGGGGGCAAATGTTGGGATTAAAAATGGCTAATTTGTTTTTGATGCCTTTTGTTAAAATGAGTGGTTCTAATAATTTTCTTACACACCTTGCAAATGTGCTTATAATGAGTTGGCACTCGGTCTTTTGAAGGTCATAAGCTTCGTTCGGCGTGATGGTCCGGATTGATAAAGTGTAGGGAAATGCCTTGAGTGCAGAGGGCTAAATGCAAACACGCTTACACACACATAGGATATGATTAGAATAAGTCCCTGGGACATTCTCAGTGTTCTATACCGATTCTGAATCACTGGAAGGTCAATAGATAACAACATTAGATTATTAGGGCTAGGCAGGGAGGTGTTTTGGTTTTCTGTCTCTTACAGAGAAAGGAACAGACACCAGACGAGGTCACAGATGTACGAGGATCCTTTGCAGCAGAGACAGACACAGTGATGGCCGAGATACCAACTGGGTCCAAGTGTCATGGCGTTTTGCCTCCGATTAGTCACCTGAAAGGATGGATCCCATAAACACAGCGATAACCATGAAGGGGTTGGCGGAAATCCAGGAACACCAGACCAGCGAGGTTCGAGAGGCTCTTGGGCAAAAGGGGGACACGTTCCTGTTGCTTTTTCTGGAGGATACACCGGACCGGAGGATACACAGATTGTTGTTTGAAATCGGGGCAGAATAATCCCCTGATCTGTGCAACGACTGAAGGGTTGTCTAACCCCTGAGGTTGAAGAAAGAAGAGCAAAGGGCCACCCAACTGGACGACACTGGTGGCTGCAGCAATAAAATAAAGGCTAAAAGCTCCTCGGACAGAGGTTCTAGTCTGAGTACGTCTGAAGGGTATAAGGTAGCACCAAAATAAAGCTGTGGGAGACCTGGGGAGTGTCATCTGTACCTGCTACTGTTGTAAAAATGGTTTTTCTTGCATCTGAACCGCGCAAACACAGAGGTCATCTCACATATGGTTCGCCCAACAGAGGGACAAAGGGCCTCAGGAGTGAGTCGAAATGGACCCGGCCACACTGGATTGCAGGGTGTAGGTGAGCTCTGGAGAATCCAGAGCTCAACAGAGGGAATGTTGAATTATAATATTATTTTATGCCTAATTAAAGATTGTGAATTATTATGTAGTTTTAGTTTGCATTATTCTCCTGAATTAGAAGAAGCTGATAACTATTGCATTTGTTAGACTGATTTGCATTACATTAGACTGCTGATTTATTGTGAATGAATGATGTTGTTTTATGATGCATTATACTGCTGAGTTATAAGAAATACTGTTCGCAGAAAGTCATCGTCTTATTTGTCTGATTAGCAGAGAACAGAACATGCTGGAGCTTCCTGCTCCATCTCAGCAAGAGCAGATAAAGAGGGAGCCAAGGTCGTAGCTTAGGCGCCGTGAGAGAAGGAATGTGAATGTTTAGGCTTTTATGATTAGGTGGGGGCTACTAGAGACTATAAGAGTTTGAGCAATGCTCCACCATTTTGAGATCTGAGGCTGTCTGCATACAGTGTCCATCTCCCACGCGTGTGATCATTAAAATCATTGTTTGACTGAACCCGACCGGACCAGTGTTGTTATTGTGGTTTTTCCTCCTGTCTCCATCCCCAATATTTGAATCCATAACAGAGGATCTTGTGTAAACTATTGTGTATTGTAACTGTCATGTCAATAAATAGCTGCGAGGAGAGCTGCTCTTTGAAGGATTTGGGCTAGAGACAGGTGATGAGCATTATGCTCCACCGCCTGGTTCTGACCAAGGCTTCCCTCGTTAGCGAGTTAAAGACCAGTTGAAGATGTTCTGTTTTGATTTGTTCTTCATGAGGAATAAGTCTCTAAACTAGCGGGGCCTGTGGAAACACAGACTCAACAACGACCATATTTCCCAGTCTTGGCTCGTTTACACTGGCTTCCTGTAGTTGTAGAATTGATTTTAAGATTTTATTGCTTGTTTTTAAATGGATTGGCCTCCTTGTCCCTCTCTGATCTTCTAACTGAAAATACTCCAAACAGAACTCTCAGGTCCGCTGATAAGTTGCTTCTGATTGTTCCTAGCAGCAGCCTGAACCTCAGAGGAGACGAGACTTTACGATTGCTGTGCCTAAACTTTGGAACAGTCTGCCTCTTCAGTTAGCGTCTCTCCAACACTCCACATTTTTAAACTCTGTCTGAAACACATCTTTACTCAGCAGCTTCTAACTGGGACTCTGTTTTGTTCTCTTTGTGTGTGTTCGCTTTAGTTTGTGCAGCACTTTGTTCAACCTGTGTTGTTTTTAAATGTGCTTATAAACTCATAATGCTGATAATGGTTTTAACTGTAAATATATAAGAGTGACCCTTTAACCCAACACCGAGAGCCTGCTGAATCACACACACTGGCTGAGTGTCAGAACTGGACTCTGCTCTGAGTTTTTGGATCTATTTTTTGCTTACATAAGTAACCTTTGTCTCCTCTCTCTTTGTTCCTCCAGACGTCCCACAGCAGCGTGTGCCCTCACTAACCAGGAGAGGAGCTCCAGTGTGGACCAGGAGGAATCAGAAGCTCCACAGATTAAAGAGGAAGAGGAGGAACTGTGCAGCAGTCAGGAGGGAGAGCAGCTGGGACTGAAGGAGGAGACGGATACCTTCATGGTGACTGCTGCTGAGGAAGGAGAGCACAGTGAACCAGGAGGAGACGAGGAGCAGCTCCTCTGTCACAGCTCTGCTGAAGCTGAGAGTCAGCATCTGGAAGGAGGCAGGAGTGCAGACTCGGGAAAATTAGAAACAGAAGTGACAGCAGGAGGTTCCCCCCCATCAGAGAGTCGGTGTAACTCTGACACGGGTGAAAAGCCTGTAAACTGTGATGGTTGTGGGAAGGACAGAATCCACACAGGTGAATTTTGTCTCGCTCTCAATTTTGTCTGAGCGTCCACGTGAGAGCCCACACAGGCGAGAAGCCGGATTCATGTGAAACACGGAAAAAGGAGAAATCCATGTGAAAGGTGGACTGTTTCCATGGCAACTTTCTGTCTGTCCTAGCACAAGATGCTCGTACAGCAGAAACTCTCAAACTCAAGAACAGTTAAGTGATGGGAGCGCTATTCTGTGAAATGGAGTAAAGGCTTCATTTAAAGCAGTGAAACAGGAAAAGCTGCGCGTTCAGCAGTCACACGACTCTGTGCAGATTGTTCATAAACACAGTCTGATTTTATCTGTCTTTGCATCCTTTTTATTTCTTTTATGCTTCAAATTGTGTAATAAACCAAATCAGATGATATTTGTCTTTTAATGTGACTAAACCTAAAACTACAGCTGCCTTCTAACTGAGCTGTTTAAGGACGTCCCAGGTGCTGTTAAGAGTTTTAACGTCCTGGTTTTATTTTGGATGCTTGCTTTACTTTGCACAAATTATTTCACAAAAACTTGTAATTTGGTGGATGGAAGGTGGGGGAGAGGTCCTTATCTACACAGTGGTGGTAATTGTTCTGACCATTAGAGAAATCATCATGTAAATGAAACTGTGTAAAGCACCGGTATAAATAAACAAAAAGCATTCTGATATTGGAACAGCCAGCTCGTAGCACTCTCAAAGAGTAGATCCCTCCTGCCTGAGTGCTGATGCAGCAGAGGGGAAGTAGGTCACCCTCCCTCTCTCACCTCCAGCTGTTTTCCTCCCAGACTGAAAGAAACCAGTTCAGCAGCTGTCTCCAGTGATGCAGCCCAGATGTTTGTAGTGTATGTGTATATTAAACTGTTTCCTGCGTGTGTCTGGTGTCACTGCTTTGTTCATAATGGCCTCTCTTACAGTGAACATGAACGTGGATTTATATTCTCTTTACAGCTTCACTAAGGTCTTGAATATTTAAACCTTTATTTTGAAAATAAGTTAAAAAAAACCTCTCCAGCTGTCTCGCCCTCTGACGTCATCATTGTTTCTTTTTTTTCTTTTTTGGCCTGTCCCGTTTGGCTCTTTTGCATCAGAATTGTTGTCTAAAGTCAAAGAAAGATGCCCAACGGATTTACTTTACCAAATGGACCATCCCAGCCTTGCCGTAATGGTCCATTTGATTCACCTTTTATTGTTTATTTTATTTTCACTTACTGAATATGGGACAGACTTGACTGGGGGAAAGAAGGGGAGAAAGAAAGAGGGAAAGAGAAACAGCTGAGAAGAGGGACGGGGGAGAAGGGCAAAAACCAAAAACCAACAGAACGGGCAGAGAAAAAAAAATGCATCTATCGATCACCTGGATCACCTGCTGAGAAAGAAAAAAGAAAACAAGCAGAAGAGAACAAGAGTAATAGAATAAACAACATCACAATGATATATGGGAATATGACAGTAAATACTAAATATTAAACATTATTGTGCAGCACATAAGATCAACAGAACACAGTGTGCTTTGAGGTAGGAGCCAAAAAGGGTGTAGTTTGTGGGTGTGATCACCCGTGTGTACACCTGTGAGCATGGACGCGCTTGTTTTTAGCAGTCATCATTGTTTCTTACTGGTCTGTTCTTTGTTTTTATCTCATCTTTCATTTTCTGCTCAGAGGTCGACGCAGTTAACGGTCTCCGGAGGGCAGCGCCGCGTCATATCCGGTGGAAGCACCGGCGAAATACTTGGACTGAACCAGAAGTGTGTTGTGCTGTGTGTGAGCTGAGTGTGTGAGCTGTGGCAGTAACACGCTGTTTATGTATTTATGGCTCAGTTTGGTACATTTAAATAGGTTTTTAGGAAGAAAGAAGGACGTTTATTCCAAGCGGAACAAAGTATTTGAACATCCTCCTCCTGCCGGAACTTCAGAGCGGGACATCCGGTGGAAGTAAACAATGAAAAGGCGGCAGTATGGTTGTTCCAGCGTGAACTTTTGGAGGCTTTGTGTTGTTGTGTGAGCTGAGTGTGTGAGCTGAGTGTGTGAGCTGAGTGTGTGAGCTGCGGCAGCAACGATGCCTTCAGTTCAGTATCTGAGAGAGTTCATCAACGAGCGACTAACTGCTGCTGCTGAACAAATATTCTTGGAGTTTGAAAAAACGATCGTCCAGTACGAGGAAGAGATCGACCGTCAGCGCAGACTGCTGGATATCACCTGGAAACCCCAAATCAAGCTGCACAGGACAGGTGAGTGTCCCTCTGAGGGAGGATCCTGATCACAGCTCTGCGGGACGTTTCTGATTGTGAGGACTTTTTGGAGATGTGAGCTAACAAAGAGCAAACAGAGGACAGGACTGCGCTGCGCTGCATGCAAACAGCAGCTGGTGGATTTGAGCTTTTCTCTGACCTGGATCACTCAATCAGTTCCTTTATGTTTGCTGTCAAAGTTGGAAAACATCAAAAATCGAGCTTCAGAGCACATTATTTATTCCAGATGGAGTTTATACATATAAATATAACGTTTATATAAATGTATGTTTCCTGTTGCACTTGTGAAAGTTGCAAACAAATGTTGGAAACATGAAGTCGCTGTGCAATAATAAAATATCTAATGTGACTGATCTGCAGGCTGTTGCTCGTCCTCAGCGCTGTGATCTGCTGCTGTGCTGAGGACTGTTTGAAACCAGTTCCACTTTATCTTCATCTAAACACACCTGTTCTGTCTGTGTGTGAATCAGCAGCTGTTTGTGGTGCTGGAGGGGTTTGTGTAGCTGTACCAGGCCCTATCCTGGAGCCGGGCCTGGAGTGAGTGTCTGGGGGCCACAGCCCATAAAAAGCTGCACGAGGGGCTTTAGGGGTTCAGTTCTTTGTGCCTCGAGCAGTTTCATCTCTGACCAGTCTGGCCACAGAGGTGAGGAAAGCCACTTCTCTGGTGGACGAGCGATACCAGCAGGATGTAGTCGGGCTTGCCAAAACGCACAGCTCATGTTATAAAACGAAGCTGCTGGAGACGGCTGCACTCTGGCCTGGATTTGCCTTCTGTGGCCCTCGTATCCCCTCTGTGGGTGTTTCCACAGGACAAAGTGAGGATTCAGAGGTGCTCCTGCAGGAGGACGGGTTGGACTCCACCCTGGGCCGTTTGCTGTCTGGGGTGCTCCCGCTCCCTCCCCCTTTCCTGTCTGCTCTGCTGCCCTAAATATTAAAGTGAATCCAGGCCTCGTACTGCTGTAACGTTTCATGCTGGAGAACGGTTTGACATCTCGTTCAGCTTCCACGGCTTCAGATGAATTTTCACTCATATTTACTTTTTGTGAATTCATCATTTTCTGCAGGGCGTCAGACACTCGGAGTAAAACATCGATTCATCATTTCTGCACAGATCACTGACCTTTGTTTCCATATTGAACCCAGAATCATTCAGGCTCCGTGATTAAAGGTTTGGAGTATGACAGTTGCATGTAGTGTAGCATCGTCTTCTCATACAGCAGTGACTTGTGTGATGCGTGGAGGGTGTGGGAGCTTGCACAAGTGATGCAGGTTATCTGTCGTGGAATTTTCTGTTAATGAAATCTGCAACACCGTCAGCTGTGGTCAAGCTATTTTACTTACTGCATGCAGGAGAGCCAACACACATCAAATATCAAAGTTCACAGTCATGGGAGCTCTTATCCTTTTATACCCTCACACACAACTCTCAGTATCTTTCAGTTACAACAGGTTTTTGTCACACAGCCTGTTGCTGGGCAGAGAGCAACTCCCACTATCTTTTCCCAGGAAGCTCCTGGCACTGGTCTTCTTGGGGGGTTTGTCCTTGTACACTCGAACAGTTAGCAGATAACTTAGTGAAACATCGTTAAGCAAAGCTAAACAGTTTTCACCAGGTCACACTGACACATACATACAGTTCATCTAATCTAAATGTGGAAATGTGAAAACTAGAATTTTCCCATTACACTCTTTAACAGAAAAGTGCTTCATTTTATTCTAGTTTTTGCTCTTATACATACTTATGGCTGCAGTGAATATTTACTCAGTTTTCTCTTTTTCATCACATCAATTTTAATTTTCTGTCTCTCCAGACGTCCCACAGCAGCCTGTCTGTAAGGAGGAGGAGGAGGTTCTCCCTGAGCAGCAGCTCTGGAACCAGGAGAGGAGCTCCAGTGTGGACCAGGAGGAACCAGAACCTCCACAGATTAAAGAGGAACAGGAGGAACTGTGCAGCAGTCAGGAGGGAGAGCAGCTGGGACTGAAGGAGGAGATTCATAGCTTTACGGTGCCTTGTATGTATGAGGAAAGTGACGACAGTGAATCAGAACTCCTCGGGCAGCAGCTCCTCTCTCCCAGCTTTCCTGTGGCTGAGTCAGAGGATCATGAAGGAAGTAAATATAGAGATTTAGGAGTAACTGAGAATGCAGAGGTGAAGCCAAAGAAGAGAAATCACAGTGAAAATGCAGAGAACCCTACACTGCCAATGAGTCAGTGTAACACTGGCACAGGTAACAAGTATGTATCATGTGATGTTTGTGGAAAAGCCTTTAAGAAAGGGTACCAAATGAGGATCCATCAGAGAATCCACACAGGGGAGAAGCCGTATTCTTGCACCACGTGTGGGAAAGGTTTTACTCAAAGTGGTAGTTTGTTGAGCCACATGAGAACCCACACGGGGGAGAAGCCGTATCTGTGTAACACGTGTGGGAAACGTTTCAGTCAGAGCAGCAGGCTGTCCATCCACACCAGGATCCACACTGGTGAGAAGCCGTACCTTTGTAAAACCTGTGGGAAGGGATTTAGTGACCCGTCGTCGGTTAAGCAGCATAAGGTGGTCCACACAGGGGAGAAGCCGTATCTGTGTAACACGTGTGGGAAACGTTTCAGTCAGAATAGCAGTTTGTGGGCCCACATGAGAAGTCACACAGGGGAGAAACCATATTTCTGTAAAACGTGTGGGAAGAGTTTCAGTCAGAGCAGCAGGCTGTCCTCCCACACCAGGATCCACACTGGTGAGAAGCCGTATCCCTGCAAAATGTGTGGGAAAGATTTTCGCTCTCAGTATCATTTGACTGTACACGTGAGAAACCACTCTGATAGTAAGCCTTACCCTTGTAACACGTGATGTTTCCAGTGTCCATTGGAGAGTCTGCGTCTTTGTAGCGTAACTTCACAGGATGAGATGGCTGCTTCCAGCTGCTGCTCATGTTTGCACTTCCTGGGTTTGTGTCTCCAGCTGAACTGAAACAGCAACCTCTCACTTGGCTAGCAGCTCTGTTACTCATCACACTATGAATCCTCTTATTTCACCGGTCAACAATTTGTGTCTAAAAAGGCAGTTTCTGAACTGCAGGCTGAACCGCTGCTTTGCTCATAAGTACTATAGTCAACTGGGTCTGGTTCTCTGTGTACCAGCAACTAGACGGATCACTGGCAGAAGCACCAGAGCTAAACAGGACTGCAGCCATAGATCACGTGTTTTACTGGGTATCAATCTGGCAGTGATATAAAAAGTCTGATCAGTGGAAATCAGTTCCTGGGTTCTGTTTTCTATAAAAGCTGTTTTGTAGGATTTCTTTGAGACTCTGGAAGAAAACATGTTCGATGACGTCTCTGCTTCAGTAGAATCAGAGGCAACAGTGTAAATATGAGAAAGATGCAGCTCTGATCTTCCGCCTGCATCGAGGTTTTCTTCTTTACCTCCATCACTCTGTTTGCACCTGAACGTTTAGTGGAAGATGTTTGGTTTGTGTCCTCAGTGATTTTTGGATTGAAGTCAGATGTTGAACTTGGTGTTTCAAGCATGCTTTGTTTTGTGTTCACATCTTTTTAAACGTTTCCGTCTTTAGAGCTGACACTAACAAACTGTACGAGCTGTTTGACGTGTCGATGTGAAAGGATCTTTATAAATAAAGTTTCCTTCCACAGCAGCTCTGTCTCTCTCTGATCTTTACTGCTTCATTTCTCTGTTGTCTTTGTCATCAGTCCAATGACACAAGAATCAGAGGTTTAACAGTGTGTGGCTCCCTCTAGTGGATGTTGTGGAGTATTCTGTTGTCTTTGCTCCAAAGGTTTTTGTACAGAGTTTTGCTGTTTCCTGTCACTGTGGGCTGCAGAGCACAGTAGTACACAGCAGAGTCAGACAGCTGAAGCTTCTGGATCTTCAGAGGAACTGATGTCTTGTTGAGTTCAGCATCAAATCTGTCCTTCGGGAACTCTTGAGCGTTTTCAGTTCCAGAAGCATCTCGCCGTAAAACATATTTCAGATAGTCGTTCACGTCCTGTTTGTACCAGAACAAATATGCGTATGTAGAAGTTGTTTCATATTTGCAGTAAAGTGTAACTGTGTCTCCTTCAGCAGCAATGACATCTCCTTGTTCCTGGATCACTTTGTCTTCTCCTTTACACTCTGAGGAAGAACAGAACATGCAGAGATGGATCAATAAACATGGTTAAAATGGTAAATGGCCTGTATTTGTATAGCACTTTACTAGTCCCTAAGGACCCCAAAGGCCTTTACATATCCACCCATTCCACTGGTGATGGCAGCTACATTGTAGCCACAGCCACCCTGGGGCGCACTGACAGAGGCGAGTCTGCCGGACACTGGTGCCACCGGGCCCTCTGACCACCACCAGTAGGCAACGGGTGAAGTGTCTTGCCCAAGGACACATCGACCGAGACTGTCCAAGCCGGGGCTCGAACCGGCAACCTTCCGATTACAAGGCGAACTCCCAACTCTTGAACCACGATCGCCCTCAAAAAGTCACCATTAATCAGACTCACACATTTATTTAAACAGAGGAAACATGTTGATGTTTGTATCTCACCAAAGAAAAGAGCAGCAAGAATAATCCACAGCCAATGTTCCATCTGTACAACAAGGTTTAAATCAACAGGAGAAACTAGCTGATGTTCAACATTCAGTCTGAGAATTGTTCTCTTCACAGCAGCACTTATTATTGACACAATGGTTGAACACAGTGCAGAAGGAGAGCCCCGCCTACTGGATGATGTCGCCCTCTGTCTCCTCTTTGAGTCTCACTTCTCTCACTTCCTCTTCCTCCTGGTTCACAGACTGTTAGCAGCAGTTGAATCACTGTGAGGAGGGAGGATGGAGCACTTTGCACTGTGTGCAAGGACAACGAGCCAAATGTTCTCCATCACTGAGCTGTAGGGATGGGTATCGAAACCCGGTTCTTGTTGAGAACCGGTTCCCACTGTTTCAAGTCCTTGGAATTGTTTGCCATTTTTGCAAACGATTCCCTTATCGATTCCAGTCGCCCTGAATGACGTCACCACGTTGTGGAGCGTCATTTACCTGGCAGGAAACACGGCGCCTAAGCGGCTCAAACGCTCAAAAGTTTGGTTACACTTTATGAGAAAGGATGACAACAGGGCAACTTGCAATACTTGCAAAGTAGATATTTCATTTAAGGGAGGAAACACTACGAATATGCAAAAGCATTTGCTCACAAAACACGCGATGACCTTAAATGAATGTCGTGTTTTTAATTCACTCCGGACTCGTGAATCTCAACCCAGCAGCAGCGGTAACGTTTGCACGTCCTCTCCCGTTAATGCGGCAGGTAAATAATCAACTAACAGTGCATATTATGTTAGCGCGATCTGCCTTATTACAAACCTGCCATTACTGTGCATTTAGTGACCATGATGAGACAGAGTCTGGCTCAGATGCTGGCAGTTCTCGCTGCAGTCTGCCGGCAGCGTCTCCTTTCAGGCCAGGATAGACGAAAGTCACCGAGCAGAGACTCAGTTTGTGGTCAAAGGCTTGCAGCCGTTTGCCACAGCAGATGATTTTCAGTAAGTGAATGTGTTTAATTGTAGGCAGGGACATTACTGGATATTCTTGTGTAATTGCTACAGAATAATTTATGTTATACTTTGTTATTGCTACAGAAGAATATTTATTTTATTATTTTACATTTACAATTTTTTTCCCCGGGGACCCTGTGACACCCCATTGAAGAGCCGTAGGCTGGATCTCTTAAGATCTCACTGCTGGGTTTGTAAGGCCATGTTACTCCTAAATTTCTATCTTGTTCAAAGAGAAGATATAAAACAAAGTTCTGAGCTATTCGACCTTAGTGTTCTCCTTTTAAAAAGAATCGATAAAGAATCGAATCGTTAAACAGAATCGAAAATGGAATCGGAATCGTGAAAATCTTATCAATACCCATCCCTACTGAGCTGCTTAATGCTTCTCATGCTTAAAGTGAGATTCAGGGTCAGATATTTCTGCAGATTATTTGTGGTTTGTGTCTAACGATAACAATAACAGGAGGTTTAATAAGACACGATTACTCATCACTCATGTGTTTCAGTATAACAAACTGAGGAACTATATTTTAGCAAGAGTTTTCACTCAGGGGAGGCACGCATCCATGAAATAAAGCAACACACACACACACACACACACACACACACACACACTAGCTACATGCTTTATGGGATCAAAACAGAAAATTTACTTCCTTACGAAAAGAAATATAACATTTAAATCCAAAAATGAGTGTCTTGGAGGAAGTCTGTCATGCCATCCAGTTTACATCCCCCAGATCTGCTGAAATCAAACCTTTTCATTCATGATAATCTCGTATTTACACAAACAAAATTGTGCTGGAACTTCACCATGTTACACCAGACGACAGAGCAGAGAGTGTTATTGTGTGTGAGCTGAGTGTGTGAGCTGCGGCAGCAACGATGCCTTCAGTTCAGTATCTGAGAGAGTTCATCAACGAGCGACTAACTGCTGCTGCTGAACAAATATTCTTGGAGTTTGAAAAAACGATCGTCCAGTACGAGGAAGAGATCGACCGTCAGCGCAGACTGCTGGATATCACCTGGAAACCCCAAATCAAGCTGCACAGGACAGGTGAGTGTGTAGCCGTAAGACTGGTGGACCTAAATCTTCACCACCACGTCTGTTCACATACAAGAGGAAGGGGAGTGAGCGGGTCAGCGCTCAGGGCACAGAAACTTAGCTGGCTTCAAACACCATTTATTTCCAGGATAAAAAAAAAAAAAAAAAAAAACCACAGCCAGAGTCACAAATACAAGATAAAATTCCCCGTATACAATAAAAATAGTGTTGCAACCCGCTAAAAACCCTGCCGGCAGAAATAACTATACACTATTAAAACAAGGCTTAAAAAATATTTTCCACATGCTAAAATTACCTTCCCACAGTCCCATAATCCCACAGTCCAGCCACACATGGGCGAATGGTCCTTATCTGAAAAAGACAGGAGAGGAACTTCTCTTCCGGTATGGTAAAACTCGCCAGCAGCAGACCAGGGAGGAGGCTCCTATCGCAGACCTGTCTCCTCCTGACAGCGCGTCGCCGCACAGTCCCGCCCCACTCCACACCTGAACACGGCCTCCCTTGTCTCACCGTCAGATGCAGGCAGAGGGGCATCCCTGCCCTGTTGTGAATTGCGGCCATCGCCACCCACTGTTGCCGTTCCCGCCATTGGGACTGGATCGCCGAACGACTCGCGGCACCCCACAGTCAGGCAGCAGTTCCTTCCACACACACGTGCGGGCTTGCACGCGTTCCTTTTTCTCCTGCTCACCCTTCGTGCGTCGCTCCTTCTTCTTGTCTCTGCGCTCACTATCCCCTTTAACAGGTCAACCTGGCGGCTGATAGGCCACCTTGGGGAACGCCCCCACCTCACAGGTGCCTACAATTGTCTGTTTAGTCCACAGTGGATTAAAGGAACATGGTACAACATTAACACACATAATATAAATATGAGGATAAAACCATGCAGTATAAATATCAATAAACAAACATGCAATATAAATATCACTATAAAATCATGCAAATATAATCAACACTATGTACCAATACACAGATCGATAAAACATAAAAACACAAATTTCCACTGTGTGACAAGTGTCCCTCTGAGGGGGGGATGGGGCTCATGTAAAACTAGAGAATATTTTAGACACAGAGAATATTCACTGAAATATTAATAACCTGTTAGCAGAGACCGAACGAAATATGACGAAGTGTCAGGACCACATTAAGAAAAATATTATTGATCATTTAGAGGATGAAGTCTAAATGTGCAGGTTTCAGTTGTTGTTCCTGCTGCTGTACTCTCTATAAAATGCCTAAGAAACTGGCCCTCTGGTTCCTGGGACCCTTTTCCATTCAAGACGTCCTGAATCCTGTAACGGTCCGGCTGGCCCTTCCTCGCAGCATGAAGGTACATAATGTCTTTCATGTCCCCATGGTGCCCGCCCGGTCGACGAGTCAGTGAAACAAACTCATCAGCTGTCCTGTGACATAACATCCATCCTCTTTACTGTACAAGGCTGTAACCATGACAACGACACATCTGTCCACGACCAGCTGTTTCATTTTCGACAAATCGGGCCTACTCTTCCTGTTGAGCAGACGCAGCTTCTGCAGCATCTCTTCAGCATCCTCGTGCTGATCGCCTCTCTGTGTTTATGAGCTGAAGACAAATCATTTCCTTCCTTTAACTAAAGCTGATTCTGAAGTACGAGCTCTCTGACTCAGAGGAAACAGGAAGTTCGCCTTCAAACAACAACTGCAATCTCCACATCTCAGCTTTTTCTCAAAATGATCAGTAATATATATTTTCCTTAATGTGGCCCTGGTACTCCATCGTAAATATGTCGAGTACTGATCTGAGACCAGTGTTAGTTGAAGAGACTGTAGTCATCACTGCGAGAGGAAGATGACAAACTAAAACTTAAAGAGTGTGTTCACGCTGTCCGTGTGATCTATTTGCAGAGGTGAGAAGTAATGAAGTACAAATACTTTGTTACTGTAGAAATCTGTATTTTACTCAAGTATTTATTTTTCTGACAGTGTTTTACTTTCTTTTTACTTTGCTAACATGTTGTAACAGGTCATTTCAACTTCACTTAGATCATGATTTCCTCCTGTCCGAAACCATAATTATGTTGGCTATTGATTCTGCCCCCGATGAATCACTACATATCTAGCTGGAGAGGCTCATGCATCACTGTGATCCTGGGAGCTGTATGGTCTGGAAAGTAGCCTTCATGAGGCGTGTTCAAGTGTGTGGATCCTCAGCACTGCAGACTGGTTTCTAGGATGTGCAGCATCACGTCACTGACGGGAAGCACTGCTAAATTAGGCATGTGTTGGCTATAACAGATACCTCAAAGTGGATCATAAGTGTACTTGGTAGTAGAGAATCTAAGGCCAGTGTTCACAAGGGTATTGGTGCCTGTCATGGGAGCAATCTAAAGACCCGCTGGTGGTCATGGTAAGGACTGAAGGGGGGTTTTCTTAGGGATCTCCTGAGGTAGCAGGTGGGAACTGAAGGGCTGTGGCTTGAAAGCTGAGGTGTGAGAATAGTTTGGAGAGACCTTTTGGTCTGTTTAAAGCAGTTCAGGAAAGCTGTCTGCATTCAGCCAGGAAGTTGATGTAGACTGGGGTGTGTCCGGTGGTGGAGGGAGTCTTTGAGAAACTCCTGAACATAAATGTCCACTGTGAAGGCAACAAAGCACAAAAGAGTCCTGGAAATTATGAATTATCAAGGTGGGAATATAGATGTCCAGATGTGTGTCCCAATCATCATATTACTAAAACGTCTCTAAAAATTGATATTTTTGGAAAAGCCTGTAAGAAAAAGTCTAGAATGAAGAAACATCACAGAGTCCACGTGGGTGAGAAGCCTTATCCATGTAAAACATGTGGGAACAGGTTCAAAGCTGTCATTTGACTCACCACAAGAGGGCACTCAAAGAATCCTCACATTTGAAAGGTCGCATATGGAGTCACACAGGCAAGAAGTTGTGTTCATGTGTTGTGTGGGTTAGGAAGGAGATTGCAACCATGGATACAGCTACTTAGACTGTTTTAGCTTGAATTTACATATGAAATGACATAAAGACAAATCAATGGGACGGAGTTCTGTCAAGGTCGCAGGTGAAAGAGACTGAGGAGGAGCTTCTTCCCGCAGCCGATACGGTCTCTCAATCACACCACCACACAGTACTGACCCACACATATAGTTCTTACACACACACTGGACATTCTGGACATTGTTATCACTTAAATCACTTTAAGCATATTTGCACTGCACAAGACATAATGTGGATTGCACAACACTGGTCACTATATTCTTCATTTCCAGTTAATACTTGTACAGGTGCTGTTATTGTGTGTGTGTATATATATATTTATTTATTTATTTATATTTCTTCATACATTCTTATATAGTTCTATATTGTGTATTTTGTTGTACAGTTATTTTATTTTCAACTTTAATTTATATATTTTATCTTATTCTTTCCCAGTTAAATTTACCCTTCATTCTAATTTGTGTTGTACAGTTATTTCATTTTTAACCTTAATTTTTTATATTTTATTCCTTCCTAGTTAAATTTACACTTTAATTTTTCATATTTATTTCCTATCTTATTCATAGCCTTTTCCTTTTTTTTTTCTTTAGGTCACGAGCAGTTGTCTAAGCATTTCACTACATATCGTACTATGTATGACTGTGTACGTGACAAATAAAATTTGAATTTGAATTTGAATTTGAATCCCGACACAGCTCGATGAACTGATCCTCCCTCTGTGATGTAGAGCAGGAACTCTGGTCTGGATCTCTGGTATTGTCGGTACCACTGGATATTGTTGATAGAACCATCATATGTACAGGTCAGGTTGATGTTTCCTCGCTCTGCAACAGCTTCTTCAGCACGTTCCTGCTTTATGCTGTTCATGGAGCCCAAAGCTGCAAATGAATGATTCATGTCAGTCAGTCTTTTTCTTCCTTTGTGAGCAGAATGAGATGAAGAAATCTGCTAATAATAACTCTGATCAAATCTTGTCACAATGAGACTTTTCTGTGTTCTAACACTCACCTATGCAGAGAGAGAAAAGTACAAACAGGTAAAGGAACATGTTTCAGGTGCTGAAGTCACACAGCAGATGAACAAAGTTCAGCAGAATGAAAAGACTAAGCAGCCTCTCTGCTGCACAGCCTTCTCCTCAACATCAGGCTGGCTGAAACCATCTCATTGGCTGAGTTCAGCATCAGTGGGTGGAGCCAGAGAGAAACCTGGATTCAGGGTCACCTGGTCCAGCCCTAACTATATGCTTTAGCAAAATGGAAAGTTTGAAGCCTAATCTTGAAAGTAGAGATAGTGTCTGTCTCCTGATTATGAAACAGGAGACAGACACTTGGAACCAGTGCTCAGTCCACTCCTGTACATCCTCTTCAGCTACGACTGTGTCCCCTTCCAGAGCAACACCTCCATCATTAAGTTCATTGGCGACACAGCCATCACGGGGCTGATCACTAGTAAAAAGGAGGCTGCTTACAGGGAAGAGGTGGCTCAGCTGCTGTCATGGTGCCTGGAAAATTATCTCTCCTTAAATGCTAAGACTAAGGAGATGATTATTGACCCAAGAATCAGGAGAGAGCAGCACGCCCCACTATACATCAAAAGGACTCGGGTGGAGAGGGTGAAGATCTTCAAATTCCACAGCACTCACATCAGTGAGGATCTCACCTGGACCCATGACACACAGTAGATCATCAACAAGGCTCAACAACAACTCTTCTTCCTAAGGAAGCTGAGAAAATCTGGATTAACCTCTAAACTGCTCAGCAACTTTCACAAATGCACAGTGGAGAGTATCCTGACAAACTCCATCACAGTGTGGTACGGGAACAGCACCACTCAGGACAGGAAGGCTCTCCAGCGTGTAATCGACTCATCTATGGAGTACCCCTCCCACCACTGCAGGACATTTACAACACTCGGGTCCGGCAAAGGACTCACAACATCATCAAGGAAAGGCCCCACCCACAGCACACACTGTTCACACTCCTGCTATCCAGCAGTCGCTACAGGAGTGTGAAAGCAAGGAAGAACAATCTCAAAAAGAGTTTCTATCCATCAGGCTGCTGAATCACTGACTAATTGTCAAACTGTAACCACAGTGACTCTGATAAAACAGGAATTAGCAGAATCCATCTGATATGAAGCTGTGCTTTGAATACCACTTCCCTCCTCTTTGAAGAGTAGTCAGATATCTGTGTTCAGGTTTTTGTACAGCCTCTTCTACACTTTGTATCACTGTGTTTGTAGAGCACAGTAGTAGAGAGCTGTGTCTGCCAGGGTTAGGGCTGCTATGGTCAGATTAGTTGTTGTAGGTGATGTTTCTGATTTATAACGTTTATCAGGAATATATTCACCTGTCTGCTGTCTCCTTCCTTTCCAGAGTATAAACTGAGGAGCCTGAAGGTCAGAATGATGTCGGTACCAGTGAAGTAGAGGATAACTTGAAGTTGTCTCATAGCTACATGTGAGTTTGACAGATTCTCCTTCTGTTGCAGTGACTTTATCTCGTTGAGGAGTGATTGAGTCTCCAGCTGTTAGTCCTGGAAAAAGTAGAGAAAATGAAGCCATCAGACTAACATTGTCCATGAGGCTGAGAGGAGAAGACAGTGGAAATGAGGAAAAGTAGGACAGAAGTAAAAATCTACAATCCTCCAGACCAATGATTCATTTCTAGCAGAGTTCAGAGCAGAGAAAGAAATGTTGCGTTCTGAGAAAGAGACAAAAGTTCACCTATGAAGTGAGATGAAAGCAAAAAGAGGTGCAGCAACATGTCTTTGGAGCTGCTGAAGACAGACAGACAGCACATGAACAATGTTCTTCCACTGCAGCAGATTCACCAGGTTGTGCTTTTATTTCCTCAAACTTTTTGCTCTCCAGACAGAAATCATCTCATTGGTTGAGCTGGACGTATGTGGGCGGGGCCTGTGGATGATTTTGAACCTCCAACATCGAAGTGAGTGAAACAGTAAAATATACAGTGATGTTAAATATTAAACATTACTGACAGGCTGGATTCAGTAGGATTGATCACTCTTTCTGTTAGCAAATACATGAATAAACCCTTTTTCTATTTTACGCTGCTCATGTACGCCCACACTAACACAAAAACTGATTTCCATCCACGATTAGATGAGACATGAGTTGAATATCATGAGACAGTTTGCAAGATGAAATTCACAGTGTTTTATTCATGAACGATCTTTTTCGTCACTGTTTCATGTTTAGAATCTGTTCGGATGTATTTTTGTTATTAAGAAATCCAGAAAAAATATCCCAACTAAAACCTCAATGATAAGAACTTTTTTCAAGGCGGAACGAGTAAAATGTCCTGTTTTGGCGGAACTTCCCTTGTGCAACAGTAGACGGAAGTGAACTGCACAAATGCGGAAGTAGCATTAGCTTTGTTCCTATGTGACCGAGCCGAGTGTTGTTGTGTTGTTGTGTGAGCTGAGTGTGTGAGCTGAGTGTGTGAGCTGCGGCAGCAACGATGCCTTCAGTTCAGTATCTGAGAGAGTTCATCAACGAGCGACTAACTGCTGCTGCTGAACAAATATTCTTGGAGTTTGAAAAAACGATCGTCCAGTACGAGGAAGAGATCGACCGTCAGCGCAGACTGCTGGATATCACCTGGAAACCCCAAATCAAGCTGCACAGGACAGGTGAGTGTCCCTCTGAGGGAGGATCCTGATCACAGCTCTGCGGGACGTTTCTGATTGTGAGGACTTTTTGGAGATGTGAGCTAACAAAGAGCAAACAGAGGACAGGACTGCGCTGCGCTGCATTCAAACAGCAGCTGGTGGATTTGAGCTTTTCTCTGACCTGGATCACTCAATCAGTTCCTTTATGTTTGCTGTCAAAGTTGGAAAACATCAAAAATCGAGCTTCAGAGCACATTATTTATTCCAGATGGAGTTTATACATATAAATATAACGTTTATATAAATGTATGTTTCCTGTTGCACTTGTGAAAGTTGCAAACAAATGTTGGAAACATGAAGTCTCTGTGCAATAATAAAATATCTAATGTGACTGATCTGCAGGCTGTTGCTCGTCCTCAGCGCTGTGATCTGCTGCTGTGCTGAGGACTGTTTGAAACCAGTTCCACTTTATCTTCATCTAAACACACCTGTTCTGTCTGTGTGTGAATCAGCAGCTGTTTGTGGTGCTGGAGGGGTTTGTGTAGCTGTACCAGGCCCTATCCTGGAGCCGGGCCTGGAGTGAGTGTCTGGGGGCCACAGCCCATAAAAAGCTGCGCGAGGGGCTTTAGGGGTTCAGTTCTTTGTGCCTCGAGCAGTTTCCTCTCTGACCAGTCTGGCCACAGAGGTGAGGAAAGCCACTTCTCTGGTGGACGAGCGATACCAGCAGGATGTAGTCGGGCTTGCCAAAACGCACAGCTCGTGTTATAAAACGAAGCTGCTGGAGACGGCTGCACTCTGGCCTGGATTTGCCTTCTGTGGCCCTCGTATCCCCTCTGTGGGTGTTTCCACACAGGACTACTTTCCTGTGCCTCTGGGTCGGGGAACAGGTCCTGACTGTTGTTTGGATTTGTGCACTGCATACAGAGCACCCAGCATGTTTCAGTCCTTTACTGTACCCTTTAAAACCCAACAGTTAATGCCTGACTGTGGTCACGCTGAATCCTGATTGGTTGACAAGCTGGCTGAAACAGAGATGGAAAAAGTATGAAAAAACAGAAGATCGTAGGTGATGAGCCCAGAAAGAAGCTGCCTCTAACCGTGTTTATCTGTCTCACACACTCAACCAAACAACAAGTGCAAAATCAAAAAAAGTATGTTAAAAATTAAAACGTCTCTTCCAGCGAACATTAAAAAATCTCTGATGTAAAGTCTTTTGTGTGATTTGGCGCATTTCAAATAACTAAATGATTGAATAATTGAAAGAGCATCTGTATTAAAACTGAAACAACAGACGGTCAAATATAACCTCCAAACAAAATGTATAAATTCTAAATGGGTGAATCAGTCTGTTCATGATCGCTCCGCCCATCAAAAAGTCACCTGTGCGATAGAGCTGGGCGATAGAACGATAACGATATGTATCGCGATATAACTTTTATTCGATAGAGAAATTAAACTATCGTGATAGACCTCGCCGCTCTTGTTCTCTTAAAAAAAAAAAAAAAAAAAGGTCAGCCAATCCAAATTCAGTAGCGCAGAGCCGAACCAATCACAGCCGCAGCGTCACGTCGCGTGACTTGTTACGTACAGCGCAAGTGCCAAGCCACACATGTGTTTGTTTGGGAAGCAGCCAGCGGGTAATGGAGCCAGCGCGTAATGGAGGAAATGAGTGTGCCGACTAGAAAAATGAACCGAGCGTGACCGAAGAGAAAACAGATGATGGTTCCAACGCCGGAGAGATTGTCGAACGGAAGAGCCATAGAAGTTCTGTAGTGTGAAGGTATTTCGGCTATTTCAAGTCTGACAAAAAACAGAGTAGCGTGCACTGTAAATTGTGCCGAAAGCAAGTCTGGAAATACAATAAACTGGTGCATGCGTCACACTGTGCGCCACGTTATTGTTTCGGTGAAATGAATTTCTACAATACTGTTAATTCTACTCTCTGCAGTGTTTAAATGCTTACATATACACACAGTTACTGTCCCTCCACACATACGACTCGGTTCTGCTTCTATGCCGCAGCTTTGTTTACTTTTTCCCACCGAGGCTTCTAGACTTCTGATTGGCCAACATTTCTGCACGGTTAGGAATCTAGCGCCACCTGCTGCTTTGGCATGTTCATAGCAGCGTTTTCCTTCATTTCTGCCTTTATGTGTGGACGGGATTATTTTTTAAAACGAAAACGGAAAATCTCCGTTTTCAAAAATACCCGTGTACGTGTGGACGTAGCCTCAGTCTCTGACTGGAAGCGCTAATTCGTCATTCGGCTTTTGTCAGACTAAAGTAACTGTTAAAACTGTTTGAAAAGCTCAGCTATACAACAAGGAGAGATTGAGAATTTCCTTTTAGTTCTCAGTTTATTTGATATTGACAAAAGTTAGTCAGTTTTGTCTGTTCTTCTGTAAAACAAACTAAGATTTATTTTTAGAATTAATATTTTGTTTCTAAGTGGAATTGACAATTTAGTCTGTTTCATTTGTTCTATTTTGAAACTTAAACGCTTTAGCGGCTGCCTTTTGTGTAGTTTGCAATATTTGCCTTTATTTATCTGAAAAAGTCTCATGTTCCTTAAGTACATCTACCCTGTTGAACTTATTATGGGAAATAAATATTTAAAAACAAGCTGCTGATTATTTCACATTTTACTTGTGAGCAACGGCACATTTAAATCTTACAAATATAGTTATTTGGCTTATATCGTGATAGATATCGTTATCGCCTGAAATGAAAAAAACATATCGTGATATGAAAAAATCTCATATCGCCCAGCTCTACTGTGCGAGTATATCACCTATGATTGGTCATTGGACTGACAACTGTCCTGGAAATATTTTCACATATCCCCGAACCTGAATACACGGCCGGGTAGGATGGATGAGAGTCGCCCCTCAGGGGGATTACACGTCTCAGTTCTTTGTTTTGGACTGGGAGAAGGCAGCAAGCCCTCGGGTGTCCTGTGGGGAGTGTTTTGGGAGTCTGGGATGGACAGTTTGGTCCTTGTGTGAATGCAGGTAGAGCTTGGTTCACACTGTAGTCAGAAAGCAGACCCGCTGACTCTGCTCAGAACTTTTATGGACACAATTTCAGCTGCAGCCAGAAGGCAGAGCGTTTCTGTTTCTGTGGACTTGGGCTCATTAGACCAGTGTTTTTCAACCTTTTTTGAGTCGTGGCACATTTTCTAGATTAAAAATATCCCATGGCACACCACCAACCAGGCTTGTTCCAAAATGACACACTGTAGCCTGATGCAGTACATATAATGGCAAGTTAGTCCTCAGTGTTAAACCTGGTCCTGACTAGATGAACACAAAGATGATGTTCTGGCAGGAATTGAAGACCCAAATTTAACAAAGTTTTGATGAAGTTTACGATGTGCACAACATCATCCAGCACAGGAGCCAGGTCTGCTGGTAAAGTCTTGGCAGCCTCACGGTGCAGAAAACAGTGCGTAACAGTAACATCTGGGTGTTTGCTGCTCCGTCAGAGCAGCCACTCGTGCAGTTTTCCCACTTCAGTCCTCTTTGTTCAAATATTCGGATGTAACCTGAAAAATTTCCTCTCCTGTTGTTTTCCCTGATGGAGTCTCCATCCACAAAACACACATTGGCCAAGAGTTGGGAATGTCCACTAATGTCCGTAGACTCATCAAGCTGCGCTGCAAACTTCCCACTGATGCGCATCTTCTCCCAAACCACACTTTCAATGTCTGCGGACGTGTCGTCGATACGTCTGAGGGCGGGACTTTCTTTAACCGCGTCAGGGCGAGCATCTCATTCACAATGGCATTGCAGCCAGGTAGTAGTAACGTCTCTGCATCTTCACCTTCGTGTTTTTTCTCATTAAAGTTACCCGTTTATCAGCGAGTTCACAAACAAAATAGTCTGTGTTCTTGTTTGAGGGATGTTTTGTACGGAGATGACGTCAAAGCCTGCTTGGGACCGCGGCACTGTTTGAGAGCTTCTCCCCAAACACACCAGAGTCGGTGCAGTCGGATCTCCACTGAAGCTAAATTCAAAGGAAGGATAACTTTCGCTGTATTGCCTCAAACTCACCGTTTTTGCTTTCTTTCGACCACCGCTCGTCTTCTGATTAGAATTTTATCCAGGGTCCAGTTCGGAGCCTGCAGTTCTTCTTTTCAAATATTTATCCATCTTTGTTGTACGTCTTGCAGCTGCCACGTAGCGTGCGCATCAGTAATCCTATTGGCTTAACTCAACAAGGTCATATTGCGCTACCCACTGACATGAAAGAGTAATTGCTCTACCAGTCACCTCATTGAAAGCACAGATGCCCAGAAATGATTTTATTATTTCCAGTAATTATTAAATGTTTTTTAAATAATTGCTCACAGCACACCTTTGTACCGCGGCACAGTGGATGGGAAACACTGCATTAGACGGTGACTTTTAGCTTGCAGTGGGGTTGTTCACAGCTGAGTGTGAAGCAGCAGGAAAAAGATCTGAGCTCAGTCAACAAGGGGAGGAGCGACCCCTCCAGGTCAGGGAGTTCAAGTTCCTGCCAAGCTGAGGTCTGTCAGTGTTTATCTTAACGCCTTGTGCACGAGTTAGGGAACGGAGCAGGAGAGTGACAGATCTGCAGCGATGCAGATGTTGTACTGTCTGCCTGTGGTGCTGAGTGTGAAAGCAGAACAGCAAAGAACAGCCGGTCAGTCGCTCCTGTGTCTGATAACGAGCTGGTCCGCCCGGTGGCAGGTCAAACAGTCACACACAAGCACGTTGTTTGCACGGAAGCACCTCATTCTAAAGGGAACCTCGGGGGGACGGGGAGCACCAAGAAAGCATTCTTAACAACAAACGTAATCGGACACCAAATCGTCCGACGCGGCTGAACATTTTACAGACGCTAAGGAAGCCAAAGTGGCTCAGAGTCGATTTCCTGTTGTCTGGTGTTGCAAACATGCAGCAACATGATGGAAACACGCGACATTTGTGTTGTTCAAGATGCTTTTGTTTGTTGAAGGAAAATATGTCAGCAGCTCATTTTCAGCTAGATTTTTGCGCCTCCGTCAGATCCTCTAACTTAGTGCAGTTTGGGGGAAATTGTTGAATAAATATTTGTTTGCCTTGAAAAGTTTTGTTTGTATATGAACTCATCAAAGTAGAATGCAGTCGGTGCTTCTGCAGTGGTAATCGGTGCCGCCTGAGGCGTCTGTCATGTTCACACTGCTGGCTCAGCTGAATTTCTCTGACAACTTTTTGTTTGTGTGTCTCCATTTGTGCCTTCAGACCTCCAACAGCAACATGTCTGTGAGGAGGAGGAGGTTCAGCAGAGGAGCCGAACACAGTCTCTACAGATTAAAGAGGAACAGGAGGAGATGTGCATCAGTCAGGACGGGGAGCAGCGTGCACAGAAGGAGGAGACTGGTACCTTTATGGTGACTGTAACTTATGACGATCTCAGTGAACCTGACCTGGACAGCGACCAGCTCGGCTCTCGCAGCTCTCTTCTCTACGAAAGCCGAGATCAGGAAGGAAGCGAGAGTTTCGATTCTACTTCAACTGCCACTAGAAACATAAGTCAGAGTAGCAACGCAGAAATCTTTCCCACATCAGAGAGTCAGTGTAACACCGACATAGTCCCCAAATCTCTAAAATGCAATGTTTGTGGAAAGGTCTTTAAGCCTTTTAGTGACCCGTTAGCATTTAAGAGACACATGGCAGTCCACTCGGGCGAAAAGCCGTACTCCTGCAAAACGTGTGGGAAAAGTTTCACTAAAAATAGTACTTTACTGGGCCACATGAGAGTTCACACAGGGGAGAAGCTGTATTCTTGTGAAACGTGTGGGAACAGTTTTACTCGAAAAGGTAGTCTGCTGGTGCACATGAGAATCCACTCGGGCGAGAAGCCGTACGTTTGTAACGCCTGCGGCGAGCGCTTTTGTTACTTGTCGGCGCTTAAAAAGCACAAGGCGGTGCGCACGGGCGAGAAGCTGTATTCCTGCAAAACGTGTGGGAAAGGTTTTACGGAGCGCGGCAGTTTGTTGGTCCACATGAAAATCCACTCGGGCGAGAGACCGTATACTTGTAAAACCTGCGGGAAAAGTTTCACTACAAATAGTACTTTACTGGGCCACATGAGAGTTCACACAGGGGGGAACCTGTATTCTTGTGAAACGTGTGGGAACAGTTTTACTCGAAAAGGTAATCTGCTGGTGCACATGAGAATCCACTCGGGCGAGAAGCCGTACGTTTGTAACGCCTGCGGCGAACGCTTTTGTTACTTGTCGGCACTTAAAAAGCACAAGGCGGTGCACACGGACGAGAAGCCGTATTCCTGCAAAACGTGTGGGAAAGGTTTTACGGAGCGCGGCAGTTTGTTGGTCCACATGAGAATCCACTCGGGCAAGAGACCGTATACTTGTAAAACCTGCGGGAAAAGTTTCACTACAAAATGTACTCTGTTGGTGCACATGAGAATTCACACCGGCGAGAAGCCGTACTCGTGTAAAATCTGCGGGATGAGTTTCAGTAAAAATGGTGGTTTGTTGGTGCACATGAAAACTCACACAGCTGAGACGCTGAAGTCGGACATTTCTGTGGGAAAAGACTCTCTGTGAGGTTGTTGTTGTTGTTCACCTGGTGGCCAGTTAAAAAGGCAGGGCCATGTGTGTGTGCATGCATGCATGTGTGCTTGTAGGAAGGGATTATAGTCAAAGCAGCCAGTGTGAGAAACAGGAGATGCAAAAGAAGCGTGAGAACATTACCTGGAAAACAGCTGGGAATTTAAGAAGAGTAAGATGAAGAGTAAGCAACAGGCAAACCCCCTTCTGTCACACACACACACACACACACAGTCCTATACAAAACATGCTGGGTCAAACTCAACTGGTGCTTCCGTACTGACTCATTTATTATTTGTATCACAGTCTGGGAACCTCTTGGAAAGTTCTCTTTAAGTTATCAGGCACAGAACTTCATTTAATTCCTGTAATTTTGAGAAATAAATTATTCTGAATGAACCAAACAACATTATGGGTTAACTAATTCACAAATAACTCCCACTTTCTAGCAGCACTATACCCTCTCCTTCTACACTTGGACTGTCTTAATGGAGACTTTGCTGGTTTTGCAAAGTCTCAAATACTGATTATATGTTTATATGAAGTCTGACACAAGTTCTCTACAGTATACATTTGTTTTTATGCTCAAAGTGATGGCTGGAGCTACTTTTTGTTTTTCAGCTTGTTTAATGGTCCTCTTCATTCTAAAGAAGCCGATATCGTTTCTTCAAATTTGGCATCAACTGTTAAGATGAACTGATTCAACTCAACTGAAAACATCTTTGTGAATATAACTGAAGAATTCCAAACTTCTCAAAAATGTCTTATTTATGTCACTGATGCAAACTGCAGTTTGACTAGTTGGCAAGAAAAACCAAAGGATGTCAATTCTAGCTGTTTGTGTGACGGTAAATAAAGTGGATGGGAAGAAACCGCTTCTGCATTCTCACATTACACTCGAAAGAGGAAGTAATCCCTTGTTTACTGCAGGTTTGCTGGCAGAAAACACAGAGAGGATGACTCGACTGTGTTAATGTGTTCCAGGGCTCCAAGCGTACAGTTAAACACTCACAAGTGTAAAACGGGAGCGCTGTAACTCGAAGTATGAACTCGGTCTCTCTCGTGAGCCTGTCATCTATTATCTTTCACACAATATACAAATATGGTAAAAAAATATTGCTGAATGCAGACGTGCATATTCCTTCTTATTATATCTGTGGGAAACATCCAGGATGTTGAATATGGATGAATCCATGCAGCACCAAAAAAAAAAAAAAAAAAAGATTGGACTGGTCCGTCTGTTTGAGCTACCTGGTTCTGCCTCGTCTTCTCTGGTCATGCTGGGATTCTCTGTGCATCCACGTGGTGGCCAAACCATGAAAACGTATCACCATAAACAGTGGATTTTACTGCAGTATTATGAATATACAAACAAACGATAGCGTATAAAATAACATTTCAACGTCCGATATATTTCGTCATATTGCACAGCCCTAACTATGATGCAGGCTGTGCCATCTTGTTTTTGCACATGGTTAAATGGAGTAACAGCAGGTGAATGATGTCAGGACAGCGTAAGATTGAAGTTGGCGTGTGTTCCCCACTTTAATCTACAAAACCCAGACTCACAGCTGAAGATCTGTTTTTGATACTTTACATTTCGGGGCAAGTCGTGCTGCCTGCGCAGCCACGAAGGGCTCGTTATTGCCCAGCTGCTCTCTCTGAAACAAGCACGCTGCATGGGTTAGATCACAGATTACAGCAGACCCCAGCCAAATGTAACATGACTGTTAGCATCACTTGTTTCATATACTGATAGTTCAGATTGTATTTATTAGAGAAACAGCCGCGGTGCTGTCAGCGCGCCTGCACAGACACTACGTACTGTAAATATTTCAAACCACAGACGAAGTCTCCACGTTTCGTTTTGTCTGCTCAGCAGTAGCTGTGTCTCACACACGTGTGCTACACTCTTCATGTTTGCGTTTGTTGTGAGTCGCTGTGCGTCAGTGGACACGACTGTATTTATTCATTAGTTTGCTATAAAGGCTGTCCCTGACCCTGCCTGCTTTCTGCACAGATGTAATTTATATAATATCCGTACGATAAAGCTGTAAGTGTTTCCTGCTTGTGTGTTTCTGTGGTGTCCTCACTGCTACATTAATGTCTAATCGTGCAAATCTAAAAACCGGACAGGTGGAGAAGCAGCGCGTCAGCTGGTTTCCTTGCTGACCGCAGGCACACAGACGTGAGGTCTTCCATCAGTCCGTGTCACGTTCTCATGTTTGACTGAAGTCTGTGTTATTGTCTCGGTTATTTGTGGATTGAGCGCCAAAGCTGAGGAGCCCTCTCGAGCTCCCTGGCTTCTGTTTGAAGGACGTCTTGTGTTCACACTACATCTTCAGAGGTGACACTAACGAGATGAAGACCGTGTTCAACACGCTGTTGTAAAAAGCTCTTCAGAAATAAACATTGTTTTGGCCTAAAGTGTTGATAACTCGAGTAACCATCAGGATGTGGAGCTGAAGACACAACAGACCTCACAGTGCAGCAGGTTTGTGTGCTGCCTGTTAAGGCTCCTACAGGCTTCGCAGGCTTTGTCCTGCTGCATTAAATGTTTGTAGAGTTGTGATCTGCATCCTCAGAGGTAAACTCAAAGTACAGGCATGAAAAATGTTTTTGTGCGATGATTTGAAGCAGCTCTGCTCTTCTGGCTGCTGCTGTCTCGGGTGGACTCGTCACAGCTGTGCCAGACGAGTGAAGAGAAACTAGACTCTACCTGACAGACCAGAGAGGTTTAACAGTGTGTGGCTCCCTCTAGTGGATGTTGTGGAGTATTCTGTTGTCTTTGCTCCAAAGGTTTTTGTACAGAGTTTTGCTGTTTCCTGTCACTGTGGGCCGCAGAGCACAGTAGTACACAGCAGAGTCAGACAGCTGAAGCTTCTGGATCTTCAGAGGAACTGATTTTTCTGTTTTCTTGGCCTCAGCATCAAATCTGTCTTTTGGAAACTCCTGATCATTATCTTCTGTTCCTGAAGTGCCACGCAGTAAAACATACTTTGGAAAGTTGTTTATTTCTTGTTTGTACCAGAACAAATACGGATATGGATCAGATGTTTCATATCTACATCCAAGTGTAACTGTGTCTCCTTCAGCAGCAATGACATCTCCTTGTTCCTGGATCACTTTGTCTTCTCCTTTACACTCTGAGGAAGAACAGAACATGCAGAGGAAGAGATGGATCAATAAACATGATTAAAAACTCACCATTAATCAGACTCACACATTTATTTAAGCAGAGGAAACATGTTGATGTTTGTATCTCACCAAAGAAAAGAGCAGCAAGAATAATCCACAGCCAATGTTCCATCTGTACAACAAGGTTTAAATCAACAGGAGAAACTAGCTGATGTTCAACATTCAGTCTGAGAATTGTTCTCTTCACAGCAGCACTTATTATTGACACAATGGTTGAACACAGTGCAGAAGGAGAGCCCCGCCTACTGGATGATGTCGCCCTCTGTCTCCTCTTTGAGTCTCACTTCTCTCACTTCCTCTTCCTCCTGGTTCACAGACTGTTAGCAGCATTTGAATCACTGTGAGGAGGGAGGATGGAGCACTTTGCACTGTGTGCAAACACAACGAGCCAAATGTTCTCCATCACTGAGCTGCTTAATGCTTCTCATGCTTAAAGTGAGATTCAGGGTCAGATATTTCTGCAGATTATTTGTGGTTTGTGTCTAACGATAACAATAACAGGAGGTTTAATAAGACACGATTACTCATGACTCATGTGTTTCAGTATAACAAACTGAGGAACTATATTTAAGCAGGAGTTTTCACTCAGGGGAGGCACGCATCCATGAAATAAAGCAACACACACACACTAGCTACATGCTTTATGGGATCAAAACAGAAAATTTACTTCCTTACGAAAAGAAATATAACATTTAAATCCAAAAATGAGTGTCTTGGAGGAAGTCTGTCATGCCATCCAGTTTACATCCCCCAGATCTGCTGAAATCAAACCTTTTCATTCATGATATTTATGATAATCTTGTATTTACACAAACAAAATTGTGCTTCCTCTGCTGGAACTTCACCGTGTTACACCAGACGACAGAGCAGAGTGTGTTGTGGTGTGTAAGCTGTGGCAGCAACGATGCCTTCAGTTCAGTATCTGAGAGAGTTCATCAACGAGCGACTAACTGCTGCTGCTGAACAAATATTCTTGGAGTTTGAAAAAACAATCGTCCAGTACGAGGAAGAGATCGACCGTCAGCGCAGACTGCTGGATATCACCTGGAAACCCCAAATCAAGCTGCACAGGACAGGTGAGTGTCCCTCTGAGGGGGGGATGGGGCTCATGTAAAACTAGAGAATATTTTAGACACAGAGAATATTCACTGAAATATTAATAACCTGTTAGCAGAGACCGAACGAAATATGACGAAGTGTCAGGACCACATTAAGAAAAATATTATTGATCATTTAGAGGATGAAGTCTAAATGTGCAGGTTTCAGTTGTTGCTCCTGCTGCTGTACTCTCTATAAAATGCCTAAGAAACTGGCCCTCTGGTTCCTGGGACCCTTTTCCATTCAAGACGTCCTGAATCCTGTAACGGTCCGGCTGGCCCTTCCTCGCAGCATGAAGGTACATAATGTCTTTCATGTCCCCATGGTGCCCGCCCGGTCGACGAGTCAGTGAAACAAACTCATCAGCTGTCCTGTGACATAACATCCATCCTCTTTACTGTACAAGGCTGTAACCATGACAACGACACATCTGTCCACGACCAGCTGTTTCATTTTCGACAAATCGGGCCTACTCTTCCTGTTGAGCAGACGCAGCTTCTGCAGCATCTCTTCAGCATCCTCGTGCTGATCGCCTCTCTGTGTTTATGAGCTGAAGACAAATCATTTCCTTCCTTTAACTAAAGCTGATTCTGAAGTACGAGCTCTCTGACTCAGAGGAAACAGGAAGTTCGCCTTCAAACAACAACTGCAATCTCCACATCTCAGCTTTTTCTCAAAATGATCAGTAATATATATTTTCCTTAATGTGGCCCTGGTACTCCATCGTAAATATGTCGAGTACTGATCTGAGACCAGTGTTAGTTGAAGAGACTGTAGTCATCACTGCGAGAGGAAGATGACAAACTAAAACTTAAAGAGTGTGTTCACGCTGTCCGTGTGATCTATTTGCAGAGGTGAGAAGTAATGAAGTACAAATACTTTGTTACTGTAGAAATCTGTATTTTACTCAAGTATTTATTTTTCCGACAGCGTTTTACTTTCTTTTTACTTTGCTAACATGTTGTAACAGGTCATTTCAACTTCACTTAGATCATGATTTCCTCCTGTCCGAAACCATAATTATGTTGGCTATTGATTCTGCCCCCGATGAATCACTACATATCTAGCTGGAGAGGCTCATGCATCACTGTGATCCTGGGAGCTGTATGGTCTGGAAAGTAGCCTTCATGAGGCGTGTTCAAGTGTGTGGATCCTCAGCACTGCAGACTGGTTTCTAGGATGTGCAGCATCACGTCACTGATGGGAAGCACTGCTAAATTAGGCATGTGTTGGCTATAACAGATACCTCAAAGTGGATCATAAGTGTACTTGGTAGTAGAGAATCTAAGGCCAGTGTTCACAAGGGTATTGGTGCCTGTCATGGGAGCAATCTAAAGACCCGCTGGTGTGTCCGGTGGTGGAGGGAGTCTTTGAGAAACTCCTGAACATAAATGTCCACTGTGAAGGCAACAAAGCACAAACCACAAGAGGGCACTCAAAGAATCCTTACCTCTGTACCACCTGTGGAAAAGATTTATTTACCCCTCACATTTGAAAGGTCGCATATGGAGTCACACAGGCAAGAAGTTGTGTTCATGTGTTGTGTGGGTTAGGAAGGAGATTGCAACCATGGATACAGCTACTTAGACTGTTTTAGCTTGAATTTACATATGAAATGACATAAAGACAAATCAATGGGACGGAGTTCTGTCAAGGTCGCAGGCGAAAGAGGACCGAAAATGTGGAGCTCAGGTTAGCAGGGAGAAGATTGCGTTTATTTACAGTGTCCAAAAAAGGTGTCACAAACAGTTAAAGGTGCTAAAAGGTGTTCCAGTTAAATCCCCAAGTGCTCCTTCGTCTGTGCAATCCCGTGTGTGCGTAGTGCTTCCTGATCCTCCTCGCCGAGCCAAACTCCTAGGTGAGGAGAAAGCAAACACTGAGTTAGCAGAGCTCTTAAACCGACTATCAACTTCCCTTAAGTAACGAATGCTACCGGCTTGGAATAATAATCCAACATCGACTGTTGCCACCCATCTTCCTTATATACCACAGCTCTAAGATGGAGGCTGATTAGAAGCAGCTGGCAGAGCGATCAAGTGGAGGTGAGGCTATAGCCGTGCGGAGGAGCTTCCGGGTGGAAGGCTGTCCGAGCCACGCCCTACCCGGAACCGCGAACTTCCATAAACAAACCCGAAGCTGGGAGAGAGGAGAAACCGGGAGAAGCTACACACAAAATTCCAGATCGCCCGGGGAAGACCGTCCGACCGTGACCAGTTCGCTGTTTTACAAGAATACAGTCTTGTGAAATCTGTTTTTACTTTACTGTATACACACACACACATGCACACTGTACACATAAACATTAGAAAGAGTCCTCAAGAAGAAGAGGCGCTGGTGAGCCTTCTTGACCAGCTTGGAGCAGTTGGTCGTCCAGGTGAGATCCTCGGAGATGTGGACTCCCAGGAACTTGAAGCTGCTCACACGCTCCACAGCCGTCCCCTTAATGTGGATGGGTGGATGTGGGTCAGCATTCCTCCTGTAGTCCACGATGAGCTCCTTGGTCTTCTCGGCGTTGAGCAGCAGGTTGTTTCTGTCGCACCACTCAGCCAGACGATCCACCTCCTCCCTGTAGGCGGCCTCATCGTTGTCACTGATGAGGCCAATCACCGTGGTGTCATCTGCAAACTTAATGATGGTGTTGGAACCATCAGCAGGTCTGCAGTCGTGGGTGAAGAGGGAGTAGAGGAAAGGGCTCATCACACAGCCTTGTGGTACACCGGTGTTCATTGACGACCTTCTTATGGCAGCTGATTCTGGTCTCCTCTCCATCCTTATTCTCCTTGATCTGAGTGCAGCCTTTGACACCATCTTTCATCCCATTCTTCTTAGCAGATTAGCTTCTATTTGTCTCTCACATACTCCATTAGCCTGGTTTAAATCATACCTGTCTGACCGCACTCAGTTCATTCAATTAAAATCCTTCACTTCTCAGCCTTCTCTTCTATCTACTGGGGTGCCCCAGGGATCTGTCCTCGGGCCCCATCTTTTCATCCTTTACCTTCTTCCACTCGGACATATTTTTCGTAAATATAACATTCAGTTCCACTGCTATGCCGATGACACCCAGCTTCACCTCTCTACCAAACCCGATTCTACTCTTCCTCCACCCTCCCTCACCCTCTGCTTAGCTGAACTCAATTCCTGGTTCTCCTCCAACTTCCTTAAACTCAACAGCAATAAATCAGAACTTCTCCTGGTCGGCACTAAACGATTGCTATCCAGAATTAACGATTTTTCTCTCACTATCAAATAATTCGTTGGTCCCTATCTCTCCCTCTGTGAAAAGCTTGTGTGTCATTCTCGATAACACATTATCCTTTAATTCACATATCAATAACGTCACACGTGCAGCATATTTTCAACTCCATAACATCAATCGCCTCCGCCCCTTCCTCACTCCTCATGCCACTGCCATTCTCGTCCATAATCTTGTTATCTCTCGAATTGATTACTGTAACTCACTATTATTTGGCCTCACACAAAAATCCATTAACAAGCTGCAACGTGTCCAGAACTCTGCTGCCCGTATTATTACTAGGACTTCCTCTACCCACCACATCTCCCCAATCCTGAAGCAGCTTCACTGGCTCCCGGTTAAATTTCACATCCATTTAAAAATAATCCTCTATACATTTAAGGCTATTCATTCTCTCACTCCACCATACCTCTCCGATTTAGTACAGATGAACTTCCCATCCCGGTGCCTCAGATCTTCATCTTCTCTTTCTCTCTCTGTTCCTTCCGCTCATCTGATTACAATGGGGGCGGGGCTTTTAGTTGCTCTGCCCCTCGACTTTGGAATTCCTTACCCCCTGACCTCAGAAATATTAGTTCATTCCCTCTTTTTAAGTCCACCCTCAAAACTCGTCTGTTTAAAATTGCTTATGTTTAAACCTCTGTATGCTCTTAACTTTTATCTGTTATTCTTATTATTGTGTATATTTCCAGTTTTTGTGTTTTTATCTGTTGTACAGTGTCCTTGGGTGCTTTGAAAGGCGCTATTTTTAAATAAAATGTATCATTATTATTATTATTGTGATGGTAGATGAGCAGCGGTTATCCAGCCGGACATGTTGGGGCCGGTTGGTCAGGAAGTCCAGTAACCATTTGCAGATGAGGGAACTGATGCCCAGGTCTGTCAGTTTCCTGATGAGTTGTGAGGGGTGGATTGTATTGAACACTGAACTGAAGTCTATAAACAGCATTCTGGCGTAGGTGTTGTTGTTGTCCAGGTGTGAGAGGACAGAGTGCAGTGCGATGGAGACTGCATCCTCTGTGCTCCTGTTCTGGCAATATGTGAATTGGTGGGGGTCCAGGGTGGGGGGGAGACAGGATTTGAAGTGTGCTAGGACCAGCTGCTCTAAGCACTTAGTGATGATGGGGGTGAGTGCTACTGGGCGGTAATCATTGAGGCAAGATGGGTTGGAGTTTTTGGGTATCGGGACGATGGAGGTGGATTTGAAGCAGGCCGGTACCACAGCGTGGGCCAAGGACAGATTGAATATGTCTGTGAGCACTCCTGCAAGCTCCCCAGAACACGCTCTGAGAACACGCCCGGGGATGCCATCAGGGCCTGCAGCCTTGTGGACGTTGATCCTGCTCAGCACCGCTCCTACATCGGTGGGGGAGAGAGTCAGAGGTTGGTGGTCTGGCGTCATGTTGGTTGTGGTTGTGGGGTTCCCTCGCTCAAAACGAGCATAAAAGTTGTTGAGCTCGTTGAGGAAGGAGACATCAGAGGTTTAACAGTGTGTGGCTCCCTCTAGTGGATGTTGTGGAGTATTCTGTTGTCTTTGCTCCAAAGGTTTTTGTACAGAGTTTTGCTGTTTCCTGTCACTGTGGGCCTCACAGCACAGTAGTACACAGCAGAGTCAGACACTGCAGCAGAGGAGATCTGAAGGTCCAGACGCTTTTTTCCAGACAGTTTTGTGGAGAATCTTGCAGCTGATTTCAGAAACTCTGACTTTCTTGAAATATTCATCCCTGATATGTAGAAGAGGAACTCTGGTGGTTTTCTTGCATATTGCTGATACCAAAAAAAGTCATTACCAGGAGAAATTTGGGGATAGGTGCAGGACAGAGTGAGAGTGTTTCCTTCTACAGTGGACTCTTCATCCTTGACTGCAGTGAGTTGATCACAGCTGACACCTAAAGGAAGAGATAAATGTTGTTAAAGACGATGTTAAACTGTGAGCGCCTGTTCCAGTGATTTCTAGCAAACAGATCCTTTAAAGACATTTCTTCTTCCTGCTTTAACCGACCTGTTAGTGTGATCACAAACAAAGGAAACATGAGCCAGTAATGCAGTGACAGCATCTTCCACACACTATCTGTTCTGTATGCTTCACATATTGAATGTATCTGACAGTGGGAGTCCTTTTCTGCTCTGTGACAGTGTTGCTCCTCCTTCAGCCTCTTCCTCCTCTCATATCTCTGCATGTTACAAACACCAAAACCAAACCTCAACACATGTTACAGCTTTCAGCACAAACTCAGAAACCTCCAGTGGCTTTCAATCTTTGTTTTGCTCTCAGTGCACTTTTGGACTTTTAAAGGTGGGGCTGAAGTCAGACGATTGGCTGTAAGAAGTTCAAATTTCAGAGAGACCAGAGAACTCAGCCACTGCTCAACGGTGGACTTTTAATTTGTTTTGATATTTTTGACATTTTCTCTGCTCATTTGTGCCATGTTGGATCATAAATCTAAGACTCAGTTTTCCATTGTTGTGCTGATGAGTTGCAGCCAAATAAGCTTATCAGGGACGGAGCACTAACTTTAGAAGATCAACAATCTGTCCGTCCTTAAAAAGAAGGAATGCACTGATCAGCTCAGCAACAATAAAAAGGCCCGTAAGACTAAAAAGACAAGTAAAGTGCATAAAGTGGTTTTGGTAAGAAAAATTCTTCAGTGACCAAAGTCAGTCAGCTGATCTCAAACCAGCAGAACTGCTTTTCACTCATTAATAGAAAACTGAGAAAGAGACCCGCAGCAGCTGCAACAAAGGGCTGCAGATGATGTTAAGGAGGAAACATGATGTCCACGGGGTTTGGAGGAAGGTTCAGAGGAGGTTGGGGATTATTACTATCATGGCTCATTGCGGTCAGGATGAGAATGAACAGTCAGCAATCATTGAATAATGAACAAAGGAAAGACACACATGGACTGCTGTCTCTGAAAGGCAGCGACGGGTCCAGCAACACTGACGCACCGGCGCATGTATCAGTAGTGATGTGCGAATCGATCCTGAAATATCGATTCCTCCGATACCAGCCATTCATGTTCTAGATTCTCACATTAAAATATCGATATTTTAGTAATTTATGGTATATTTGTAGTTTATCATTAACAGGAACACAGTGGAACGAAACTATAACATTCGGATTGTCTGCATTGGAAGGAACTACTTCCTCTTCTGCCTGTCATAGTCATGTGCGAAATACGGCTGAATAAATGTGTGGCAGCCTGTGGCGTGCGCGCTCACAACAATGGCTGAGCGTAGTTGGAGTCATGTGTGGACGTATTTTACTTCCACAAACGGCTGAGACATGGTTTGCAATACATGTGGCAAGACAGTGAGGTGTTGTGGCAACACCACTAACATCATCAAACACCTCAGAGTAAATCATATCACAGAATATGAGACGCGTATGTTGAGGCGAACTGAAGACGAGGAGAGGGACAGGTGCTGCTGGGGCAAGACAGACGTCTCACAGGGAGTCCTTTAGTGCTGCAGGCAGGCAACGTGTTCAAATAGCACAACTTCAGTTTTTTATTTCTGTGTGATAATTGTGCATTATTAAGCAATAAGAACAAGTAATCTGATGCCTTTTAATCATTATGAAGCTGTAATTTGAGATACAATAAATAAAATAAGTTGTTGTACAAAGTATCGGTATCGGATCAGTATCGTTGATACCATCCTGAATTTTACTTGGTATCGGATCGTAAAGGAAATCATTGGTATCGCACATCACTAGTATCCAGCTCACAGAGCGAAGCCTGTATCGGTGCGTGCGTCGCTTTAATAAAAAGTCACGTGATCAATACAGCGCACTGCCAACGCGCCAAACGGTGTTTAAAAGGTACCGCATCCCAAAAAAACAAAATTACTCTCGCAAAGAAAAAAAAACATCTCTCTACAAAAAATAAAAATGCACATCTCTCCATAACGAAATGGAGCACGAAATTTCTGTTTCTGCAGTGTGGGATCATTTTGATCTTTTAACTGCAAATATGGTAACTGTGTGTCTTTGTTTCAGTGTAATCTATCAGGACAGGAAAAACAGCAATGTGACCTGCAGTGGGAATTATTCATTTCATTTTATGCAGGCTAAATGTCGCAGCTTTCTTTCACAAACAAAAGCACCTCTCACTGTTTAGGCATTACAGAGCCAAACGTGAAAATGAGACAAACACACCGAGAATGAACACAGGTCGGCCTACATTGAGCAGCTTTATCATTTTTTGAATTAATATGTGTTTTATTATTTTGAAATCAATCATCTAGGAAGACTGTTCTGGACCCGGCAGTCCTGAATTTTATTATCAAGGACTGCCGACCCCTAGTATTGTGGCAGTTGTGCACATCTGTGTTGGGTGTGAAACACTTTCCACAAAGTCACACTGCATGTCATGGCTCGCTGTGTGGCAGGCAGGATGAGGACCCAAAATGCAAACTCACGGACTCAGGGGATAAACTCAAAATCACAGCTTTAATGCTGGAAGGCAGATCACAGGAAATACAAAACTTAAACTGGGAACCATAAACTAACACTCGCAGAGAGACACAGGGAAATCCACGCAGCATGAGGGAGAACGCAACACAGAACTGAGGGAGACGCAGACATAAATACACAGAGGGTTAACGAGGGAAGTGGGAGCACACGGGGAACACAGGTGACACTGATAATCATAACGAGACAGGGCGGGGTGAACATGACGTATACAGGCGCGAGAGGCACAAAGTAACACAGGAAGTGCACGGGGGTTCAGACCGGAGGAGAGAGAGAGCACAGGGAGAACATAGACATAACGGGCAGGGGAAACAGGGAATAAACACAAAGAGGGGCACACAGGGGGTAAGAGTCACGAAGGGAAAACACTTGGGAACAACACAACAGGGCAACTCAGGAAACATGGCCTAAATAAGGAACGAAATACAAAAATACAGGAAACTAAGAATACTGGGACCACATGGCCCAGGACCATGACACTGCAGACAGTTTGGCCCAATTCAAAAAGGACATGATGGATGACTGGGCCATCATTAATAAGGTGTCTCGTGACCGATGCAACAACAAGAACTCTCCAAATTCAACATTCAGTTTGCTTTGCACACAAACTCAATGTATTAGTCAAGAAATCATGTGATCAAATCCCTGAACTTTCATCCATAAGAGACTAATCTAGACAAATCGTATCATTCTTCAGATCCAGCACTGCAGCCAAAGGAAAGCTTGCTCAAGTGCAGCAGCAGGTGGGACGGCCCGTCTTGAAACTTATCAACGACGTACCAACACGTTGGAACAGCACATATCAGATGCTGTCACGGCTACATGATGAGAAAGAAGCAGGCTGGGTATCTGTTGCTTCTCTTCCAGCAGATTTAACTCCACTTACGGCTGATGAGTGTGACATCGTAACAGAAGCACTTCTTGTGTTGGTCCCTTTCCATCAGGCTACAGTGGAGTTGTCTGAGGAGAGGTTCAGGATCAAAGGTGATGATGATGAGAATGCTATATTTGGCACTTGAGCTGAACTCTTTACATCTACACACAAGCAGCCACCCATCTCCATGACCAACTGAGGCGTCGTGTCACAGACACCGCTTCTAATCTGGAGTCCTTCAGTGTGTTGACCTTTCAGACCCCAGATTTATAACACTTGGATTTCGTAGTTCCTCCAAGTGTAGTGAGACAGTCAATCGCCTGAAAGTGGAGTGTGCTGCAGGAATTGCCTGCACAACATCTGAGCCACAGCCTGGACCATCATCAGAGCAGTCACCTGTTCCAGGCAAGTTCAGTATTATTTTGATGCCAATGTGTACTAATAATGCATTTTTTTATTATTTCAGAAAACCTGTGGCAGCGGCTCGATGAAGAAGTTGGCAGACAAACAACAGCGGACTCCATCACTGAGGTCCAGCGCTACTCGGAGGAGAGAAACACTCCACGATCAGAGGATCCTTTAACGTACTGGGGAACAGAAGAACATCTTATCAGAAGCTTTCCCACCTGGCTTTACAGTTTGTGTACCTGCAGCTTCATCTGTGCCTGTGAGCGTGTTTTCCAAAGCTGGGGAAACGGTGTAAAAAAAAAAACACAATAGACTGAATGCAAAAACTTATTTTTCTGAATAAAAAGGAAACTCAACAGTGATTTTTCACAAAGTGATTTTTCATGTATTTCCAGTAGCACACTTAAAACATGTCAGAGGACATAATAAACAGAGCAAATTGATATGAATGATATCACTTTGCAGGATTTCCTGTCAACATGGCCACAGCGCTCATTCTGGGGTGCACATGCTCTGCGCTGAATCTGCATAATGACGGGGGACGGAGTGCAGCGGGACTTTGCAGGGTCCATACTTTAAGTCCTGGTGATTTGGTGGAATGATGCTTCTCATCTTATCTGCTGTGTCACTTTAGTGACTGAGCCTGAGCCGTGATGTTTATCCGGCTGACTTCAGGTTGTAAATATGAAAAGAGCTGATGACAAACAGCGTTTCGCATTCGTGACATTGTGATTGGGAGCTAAAGGTTTGAACCTGAGAAATAACGTTTAAAATGTATAATTGGTGGGACTCTTGTTAATGTGAGTGATATTCAGAACATGACGTGATCGAAATAACTTGTTTTTCAGACGGAGACGTAGAAGGAGGAAAGAAAAGTAACTGTGCTCCTCTGGCGGAGCGGCACCGTGCGGCACCAGGCGGAAGTAAACCAGGAAAAGCGGAAGTGCCGTTAGCTTTATTGACTGAGCAGGAAGTGTGTTGTTGTTGTGTGAGCTGAGTGTGTGAGCTGCGGCAGCAACGATGCCTTCAGTTCAGTATCTGAGAGAGTTCATCAACGAGCGACTAACTGCTGCTGCTGAACAAATATTCTTGGAGTTTGAAAAAACGATCGTCCAGTACGAGGAAGAGATCGACCGTCAGCGCAGACTGCTGGATATCACCTGGAAACCCCAAATCAAGCTGCACAGGACAGGTGAGTGTCCCTCTGAGGGAGGATCCTGATCACAGCTCTGCGGGACGTTTCTGATTGTGAGGACTTTTTGGAGATGTGAGCTAACAAAGAGCAAACAGAGGACAGGACTGCGCTGCATTCAAACAGCAGCTGGTGGATTTGAGCTTTTCTCTGACCTGGATCACTCAATCAGTTCCTTTATGTTTGCTGTCAAAGTTGGAAAACATCAAAAATCGAGCTTCAGAGCACATTATTTATTCCAGATGGAGTTTATACATATAAATATAACGTTTATATAAATGTATGTTTCCTGTTGCACTTGTGAAAGTTGCAAACAAATGTTGGAAACATGAAGTCGCTGTGCAATAATAAAATATCTAATGTGACTGATCTGCAGGCTGTTGCTCGTCCTCAGCGCTGTGATCTGCTGCTGTGCTGAGGACTGTTTGAAACCAGTTCCACTTTATCTTCATCTAAACACACCTGTTCTGTCTGTGTGTGAATCAGCAGCTGTTTGTGGTGCTGGAGGGGTTTGTGTAGCTGTACCAGGCCCTATCCTGGAGCCGGGCCTGGAGTGAGTGTCTGGGGGCCACAGCCCATAAAAAGCTGCACGAGGGGCTTTAGGGGTTCAGTTCTTTGTGCCTCGAGCAGTTTCCTCTCTGACCAGTCTGGCCACAGAGGTGAGGAAAGCCACTTCTCTGGTGGACGAGCGATACCAGCAGGATGTAGTCGGGCTTGCCAAAACGCACAGCTCGTGTTATAAAACGAAGCTGCTGGAGACGGCTGCACTCTGGCCTGGATTTGCCTTCTGTGGCCCTCGTATCCCCTCTGTGAGTGTTTCCACACAGGACTACTTTCCTGTGCCTCTGGGTCGGGGAACAGGTCCTGACTGTTGTTTGGATTTGTGCACTGCATACAGAGCACCCAGCATGTTTCAGTCCTTTACTGTACCCTTTAAAACCCAACAGTTAATGCCTGACTGTGGTCACGCTGAATCCTGATTGGTTGACAAGCTGGCTGAAACAGAGATGGAAAAAGTATGAAAAAACAGAAGATCGTAGGTGATGAGCCCAGAAAGAAGCTGCCTCTAACCGTGTTTATCTGTCTCACACACTCAACCAAACAACAAGTGCAAAATCAAAAAAAGTATGTTAAAAATTAAAACGTCTCTTCCAGCGAACATTAAAAAATCTCTGATGTAAAGTCTTTTGTGTGATTTGGCGCATTTCAAATAAATAACTAAATGATTGAATAATTGAAAGAGCATCTGTATTAAAACTGAAACAACAGACGGTCAAATATAACCTCCAAACAAAATGTATAAATTCTAAATGGGTGAATCAGTCTGTTCATGATCGCTCCGCCCATCAAAAAGTCACCTGTGCGAGTATATCACCTATGATTGGTCATTGGACTGACAACTGTCCTGGAAATATTTTCACATATCCCCGAACCTGAATACACGGCCGGGTAGGATGGATGAGAGTCGCCCCTCAGGGGGATTACACGTCTCAGTTCTTTGTTTTGGACTGGGAGAAGGCAGCAAGCCCTCGGGTGTCCTGTGGGGAGTGTTTTGGGAGTCTGGGATGGACAGTTTGGTCCTTGTGTGAATGCAGGTAGAGCTTGGTTCACACTGTAGTCAGAAAGCAGACCCGCTGACTCTGCTCAGAACTTTTATGGACACAACTTCAGCTGCAGCCAGAAGGCAGAGCGTTTCTGTTTCTGTGGACTTGGGCTCATTAGACCAGTGTTTTTCAACCTTTTTTGAGTCGTGGCACATTTTCTAGATTAAAAATATCCCATGGCACACCACCAACCAGGCTTGTTCCAAAATGACACACTGTAGCCTGATGCAGTACATATAATGGCAAGTTAGTCCTCAGTGTTAAACCTGGTCCTGACTAGATGAACACAAAGATGATGTTCTGGCAGGAATTGAAGACCCAAATTTAACAAAGTTTTGATGAAGTTTACGATGTGCACAACATCATCCAGCACAGGAGCCAGGTCTGCTGGTAAAGTCTTGGCAGCCTCACGGTGCAGAAAACAGTGCGTAACAGTAACATCTGGGTGTTTGCTGCTCCGTCAGAGCAGCCACTCGTGCAGTTTTCCCACTTCAGTCCTCTTTGTTCAAATATTCGGATGTAACCTGAAAAATTTCCTCTCCTGTTGTTTTCCCTGATGGAGTCTCCATCCACAAAACACACATTGGCCAAGAGTTGGGAATGTCCACTAATGTCCGTAGACTCATCAAGCTGCGCTGCAAACTTCCCACTGATGCGCATCTTCTCCCAAACCACACTTTCAATGTCTGCGGACGTGTCGTCGATACGTCTGAGGGCGGGACTTTCTTTAACCGCGTCAGGGCGAGCATCTCATTCACAATGGCATTGCAGCCAGGTAGTAGTAACGTCTCTGCATCTTCACCTTCGTGTTTTTTCTCATTAAAGTTACCTGTTTATCAGCGAGTTCACAAACAAAATAGTCTGTGTTCTTGTTTGAGGGATGTTTTGTACGGAGATGACGTCAAAGCCTGCTTGGGACCGCGGCACTGTTTGAGAGCTTCTCCCCAAACACACCAGAGTCGGTGCAGTCGGATCTCCACTGAAGCTAAATTCAAAGGAAGGATAACTTTCGCTGTATTGCCTCAAACTCACCGTTTTTGCTTTCTTTCGACCACCGCTCGTCTTCTGATTAGAATTTTATCCAGGGTCCAGTTCGGAGCCTGCAGTTCTTCTTTTCAAATATTTATCCATCTTTGTTGTACGTCTTGCAGCTGCCACGTAGCGTGCGCATCAGTAATCCTATTGGCTTAACTCAACAAGGTCATATTGCGCTACCCACTGACATGAAAGAGTAATTGCTCTACCAGTCACCTCATTGAAAGCACAGATGCCCAGAAATGATTTTATTATTTCCAGTAATTATTAAATGTTTTTTAAATAATTGCTCACAGCACACCTTTGTACCGCGGCACAGTGGATGGGAAACACTGCATTAGACGGTGACTTTTAGCTTGCGCTGGGGTTGTTCACAGCTGAGTGGGAAGCAGCAGGAAAAAGATCTGAGCTCAGTCAACAAGGGGAGGAGCGACCCCTCCAGGTCAGGGAGTTCAAGTTCCTGCCAAGCTGAGGTCTGTCAGTGTTTATCTTAACGCCTTGTGCACGAGTTAGGGAACGGAGCAGGAGAGTGACAGATCTGCAGCGATGCAGATGTTGTACTGTCTGCCTGTGGTGCTGAGTGTGAAAGCAGAACAGCAAAGAACAGCCGGTCAGTCGCTCCTGTGTCTGATAACGAGCTGGTCCGCCCGGTGGCAGGTCAAACAGTCACACACAAGCACGTTGTTTGCACGGAAGCACCTCATTCTAAAGGGAACCTCGGGGGGACGGGGAGCACCAAGAAAGCATTCTTAACAACAAACGTAATCGGACACCAAATCGTCCGACCCGGCTGAACATTTTACAGACGCTAAGGAAGCCAAAGTGGCTCAGAGTCGATTTCCTGTTGTCTGGTGTTGCAAACATGCAGCAACATGATGGAAACACGCGACATTTGTGTTGTTCAAGATGCTTTTGTTTGTTGAAGGAAAATATGTCAGCAGCTCATTTTCAGCTAGATTTTTGCGCCTCCGTCAGATCCTCTAACTTAGTGCAGTTTGGGGGAAATTGTTGAATAAATATTTGTTTGCCTTGAAAAGTTTTGTTTGTATATGAACTCATCAAAGTAGAATGCAGTCGGTGCTTCTGCAGTGGTAATCGGTGCCGCCTGAGGCGTCTGTCATGTTCACACTGCTGGCTCAGCTGAATTTCTCTGACAACTTTTTGTTTGTGTGTCTCCATTTGTGCCTTCAGACCTCCAACAGCAACATGTCTGTGAGGAGGAGGAGGTTCAGCAGAGGAGCCGAACACAGTCTCTACAGATTAAAGAGGAACAGGAGGAGCTGTGCATCAGTCAGGACGGGGAGCAGCGTGCACTGAAGGAGGAGACTGATACCTTTATGGTGACTGTAACCTATGACGACAGCGATCTCAGTGAACCTGACCTGGACAGCGACCAGCTCGGCTCTCGCAGCTCTCTTCTCTACGAAAGCCGAGATCAGGAAGGAAGCGAGAGTTTCGATTCTACTTCAACTGCCACTAGAAACATAAGTCAGAGTAGCAACGCAGAAATCTTTCCCACATCAGAGAGTCAGTGTAACACCGACATAGTCCCCAAATCTCTAAAATGCAATGTTTGTGGAAAGGTCTTTAAGCCTTTTAGTGACCCGTTAGCATTTAAGAGACACATGGCAGTCCACTCGGGCGAAAAGCCGTACTCCTGCAAAACGTGTGGGAAAAGTTTCACTAAAAATAGTACTTTACTGGGCCACATGAGAGTTCACACAGGGGAGAAGCTGTATTCTTGTGAAACGTGTGGGAACAGTTTTACTCGAAAAGGTAGTCTGCTGGTGCACATGAGAATCCACTCGGGCGAGAAGCCGTACGTTTGTAACGCCTGCGGCGAGCGCTTTTGTTACTTGTCGGCGCTTAAAAAGCACAAGGCGGTGCACACGGGCGAGAAGCCGTATTCCTGCGAAACGTGTGGGAAAGGTTTTACGGAGCGCGGCAGTTTGTTGGTCCACATGAGAATCCACTCGGGCGAGAGACCGTATACTTGTAAAACCTGCGGGAAAAGTTTCACTAAAAAATGTACTCTGTTGGTGCACATGAGAATTCACACCGGCGAGAAGCCGTACTCGTGTAAAATCTGCGGGATGAGTTTCAGTAAAAATGGTGGTTTGTTGGTGCACATGAAAACTCACACAGCTGAGACGCTGAAGTCGGACATTTCTGTGGGCAAAGACTCTCTGTGAGGTCGGCTTCCTGTCACCTTCTCGCCGTTGTTTTCTCTGTTCGTACCGGTGACCACGCTAATGTATCTATTTAAAGATACGTGGGCAACCAGCTAGGAGGCGCACTTTCCAGCTTTAACACAGACTCTAGACGCTGACCTGTGTTTGTTTCAGAAATGAGAAGATATGAAATCGAGAGAGGCAGCAGGAGTTTGTTTCTTTTTGTCAGCATGAAGAGAAAGATGTGTACTCGTTACCAGCACTGAATCAGATGTAGCTGTGATGAGGGCTGTGCGGTATGACCAGAATCTCCTGATAGAAGACGTTTCTCATCCTGATAACCATAAATATCACAAAATAGAGCTTTTTCTGTAAACTCTGTGAATCTCGGGCAACTCGACCTGTGGGAAGCGTTTCCAGCTGGACGTCGAGTGTTTTAACCGTGTTAGATAGAAGTTGTTTCTTTGCGTATTTATTAGACGGCGTGCTGCGGGGAGGAGCCTGTTCTGATCTCTGAGTCTAAGGCTACGTCCACACGTACCCGGGTATTTTTGAAAACGCAGATTTTTCTATGCGTTTGCACCTTTCGTCCACACGTAAACGGCGTTTTTGGTCACTGAAAACGGAGATTTTTAAAAACTCCGGCCAGGGTGGATATTTTTGAAAACTCAGTT